>NC_047043.1:101393383-102102946 GCF_011762595.2 Tursiops truncatus | reverse complement strand
TGGAATGACCTCCCGTGAGCCAGTGTCTTTGCAATAGGGTGCCAGTTCTCCCCAAGAAGTACCCCTTGGGGCTTCCCTGGTGGCGCAGTGGTTGAGAGTCCGCCTGCCGATGCGGGGGACACGGTTCATGCCCTGGTCCAGGAAGATCCCACATGCCGTGGAGCGGCTGGGCCCGTGAGCCGTGGCCGCTGACCCTGCGTGTCCGGAGCCTGTGCTCTGCAACGGGAGAGGCCACGGCAGTGAGAGGCCCACGTACTGCAAAAAAAAAAAAAAAAGAAGTACCCCAGCACCCCTGCTGCCCGCGGAGCCCCGTGTGCACCAGGAAGCAAGCCCAGCGTCCGGCCGGCTGATGCCAGGTGCTGGGCATTGCAACATCACGCTCAGAGCCAGGTTGTGACGGGTCAAGAGTTATTACCGTCTGTCTTCTCACCGTCTCTCCCAGTCAGCCCCCAAAGAGCAGAGACCTCCTTCCTCTGCCCCTCCACGCCAGCCACCTCCAAGCCACCGGTGTGCACAGCTCACCAGAAGCTGTTTTCTGAGCACCGCAGCCCTGACATTTATATGTGAGTTATGTGCCCATTCTAAAGTCAGTCCATGCAATAAATATTAGCAAAGTTTAGTTTCTTCCTTATTCATTAGGTTATATGTCTCCAGGTACTTTATTTGGCCCTCCTGCACCCAGGTAGAAAAACTGTCTCTGCCTCCCTGACCTGCCTCTGTGTGTCTGCGTGGTGCAGGGTCCAGAGGCTGAGCGGAAGCGGGTAGAGTCAGAGGCTGGAGAAAGGGGGACCCTTAGGCAGAGAGCTGCGGGGATGAGTGGAGAGCCCCGGGGGAGGGGCTGGCTGTGCAGGCTGTTGGTTGGTGCGGCTGAGAAGCGTCCCCGGATTACAAGCCAGCCGTCGAGGCTTCTTCGTGGGCGGAGGACCAGTTTGCACACCCCTTTCAAGTGCCTTTAGCTTCTGGGCTTTTCTGAGTATGACCGTCTGCAGAGACGCAGGGCTGCGTGGGGGAATGTTTTGTCCTTTAAGTAGTAAAAGAAGAAATGATGGTTGAAGGCAGGTCTCGACCTCAGCACTGACGTTGGCGCCGGATCATTGTCTGCTGTGGGGACCATCCTGCGTATCGTGGGATGTTCAGCAGCGTCTAGCCAGTCAATGCCAGAGCGCTCCCATCCCCAGGGTGACAACCAGAAGCTCCCAGGCATTGCCAGCGCCCGGGGACACCGTCCTCCTGAGTGACGATGGCTGGTTTAAGGAAACTAGTACGGGGAGGGGTCATTTCCTCGGCACAAAAACCTTAGAATTATGGGATGCAAGGATGCAAATATTTTCTTAGAAGTAAGTATAATTTCTAATTATAAAATTAATACACTGTAGCTGCAGAAAACTTGGAAAATGCAGAAATGCACAAAGAAAACAAAAAGATAGCCCATCACACCCTCCAGAGATACTCATTCCCAATATTTCATTTTATGATCTCCTGTCATTGTCTGTGCATATAAATAGACATATTTTCTGTTTTTAAACAAAAGGAGATTATAGTGCACACACCGTTCTGTAACAGACTGTTTCCGTTTAACGATGGATGGTGACCATCTTTTCATGTCAATGAATGTGATCCTACAGCCCAGACTTTCCTGGCTGTGGGTGTGACTGTGATTGTGTGATAAGTTAGTCATTCACCGTTCCTCCTGAAAACATGTATTCTTATTACACGATTGATGTATATTTATGGTAGGAACATTTTTAAATGGAAATAACCGCCATGTAGCCAGTATACGGCTCACCCACAGCCTCACCAGCGGTGGGTGATCGATGTTCATAGCATACAGCCTTTCTTACTTTTCTTACAGAAACGGATGTGGGGGGCATGTCCTAGTTCACCTCTTGTTCTTTTCACGTAACAATACTACACCGATGTACCTACTCATACGACAGCATTATCGCTGGCTGCGTAGAATGCCGTTGCGTGAAAATATGTGATTTTATATAACCAGCGATTGCCTCCTAGTTGAGATTTAGGCTTCTTATTTGCCATTCAAAAGAGGACCTCGATAAAGAGACTTGTAGCGAATTATTTGTTTAGGACGAATTTCTACCAGAAGCATGGGTGGGTCAAAAGGGACACAAAGTGGGTATGGATATGGGAGGGGAAACCACAATCTAAAAAGCTACACCACTTTGTTTCCACCAAGAAGGAATAAATGCCCGTGTGCCCACACTCTTGCTAACACTGAATACAATAATAGCAATGATAAAGTGCCGATTTTACAGGTGAAGGCGTTAGCTGCTTTTAATTTGCATGTGCTTGAATGCTAAGTAGCTGAACAGGTTTTCAGTTGCCTTTTGGTGTTTGTATTTCTTCTGTGGGAAATTGTTCATGTTCTTTGCTCATTTTTCTATTTGTATGTTAATATTTCCTTGATTATTTACATGTTAAGGATATTAACCCTTTCCCTGGACACACATATTACGATTATTTCCTCAAATAATCTTCTCTTTTTCATTTCATTCTGTTTTCCATTTTGTTTGCTTCATCCGTTTGATAGAAGTTTAAGATGCTGACGTAGTCACACCTGGTGCTCTTTTGTGATCTTTGCTTTTCGTGTTGTGCTCGGGGAAGCTTTCCCCATCTCGTACGCTCAGCTATATTTTATGGTTTGTTTTTAAGTTAATTTTTCATTTTTTTCCTGGAGCTTAGTTCCTTGTGGTTAGATGACGTTATGGAACAGAACCACGTTATCTTGCCCCCCGACCGGCACTCCTCAGCCAGGAGGTGGTGGAGGGCCGTGGCCTCCCACGTTCCCCCTAGCGGGGTCTGCAGCTCAGCGTCCCCAGCACGCGTGTCCTCGGGGCCTCGTAAGGAGCTGCGACACCGGAGACACCCAGCGTCTCCTCAGTGGCCGTCTTTTCAGCAGTTCCCCGTCCATCCGTGAACTGAATCTTCCCGGGCCACTTTTCAATGATGTTTTCCAAGTCAAAAAGATAAAAATCCCAACTGGATCTCGAGTTGAATTGTGTCATCTTCAGAGGTCAGTTTGGGTTGAATTTATACAAATGCCACATTAAGATTAAACCTTCCAAACAAGGAAGAGTGCACGTCTCGATAAGTACTCAACTCTTCCTTGAACTTTTCTGAAGGCTCTTTCTGAAAGTTTCTGTAGTAAAGAATGAACTCTTCAGTTGTATGGCCTTGAGGACAGAGAACTGGACAGCTTCTCCATTTTTGTTTTTTTGTTGGCAGGGTTGATTGAGGCATTTTGATGGTCCGAGCAGTCTATTCCAGGGGTGTTGCAAAGGAAGGCGAGTTTTCTGTTTGCAAGGTTCAAAGTTTTCTACACCCGTCCCTCTGCCCCACCCCTGATGACCCTCCATATTCACACAGCCCCCCCACGCGATGTTATTACTAATATTACTCAGAACCTTTATTGCTTTCTTTTGCCTGTGTGGTCTCTCAAGATTGGACGAAGGGAATTGCAGTTCTCAATCAGTGGAGTATTTTTCCAAGCCTTCTCATGTTTCTGGGAGTTTTTACTCCCTGTACTTGACTGTGCTGTGAATTGCGTTGCAGCTCGTGACGGTTTGGCACTCTTGTCTGTGGAGCGCTTTTCCCCTTATGTGTGGCCGTATCTGAAGTTGGTATTCGACCCGTGCTTTCCTTCTGATTTTACATCCTGGTGTATTTTGATCTGTTGTAACTTCGCTTTGCACATGTCTGCCGTGAACAGGGTTTAGTTTGATTCTGTTTCACTCAGTGTGAGAAGGTGGACTCTGAAGTTGGGTTTGCTTTATACCTGTTGTGAAACACTAAGTTCAGCGCGTGTTGTAATGAATAATGTCAGGCTGACTTCTGTCATCTTCTTTTCTGGTCTCTGCTTTTTAGCCACTTAAGAGTCTGTTGCTATTTTATTTGCTTTTTATGTATGTCAAGGTTTGGGAAGTTCACATGTTCTGTTGTTAGCTGAACTCATTTCAGGTTTTCAGACACATTCTTTAGCCCTTATTTTTCTAGATGTCAGAGACAACAGTCAAGCGCAGCATCTTTGGGGGTTTCCCTACTTAAGACAACTATTAGGGACTTTTTTGCTTGCGAGACAGAAATCCAGCTGAAATTGCCTTAGTTTCCAGCGGGGGCGTTGGCTCCCAGGGGTGTGGCAGCTTCGCCGAGGCCAGGGCGGGCACCCTGGGCCCCGCGCACGTTTACTTTGTAATTGTCTGTTGGGAGGTCTGGCTGAGGCACTAACGGGGGTTCTGTTAGGACCGCTCCCAGCACGTGTGTTTGGCGGTCTCCCGGGCAGCGAGCTGTGTGGTCTGAATGAAAGGACTGTCCCCAGGCCCCGCGGTTGCTCTCTGTCCCCAGCGATGCTCTGCGTCCCCTGGGGTTGGTAAGTGGGGTCGGGGCGTGTTCTCGCGTGTAAGCTGCTCTCGCTAAGGTGGTTCTGAGATGTACCGCAGTGTGCTGAGCGGTTTCCGCTGCATGCACGCACCACGCCCCGCCGACCCACGCGTTCCCCCCTGAAGCACCTTCTCCACTTGGTCTCAGGAGAAAGGCCCCCCTCAGCCTTGTCTGGTTTCTTTCTCTCTCTGACTGTCCACGTGGGGCCCCGGGTCAGGCTGCGGCCTCTTCTTGTATCTGTTACACAGGCTCCTTTAGGGGCTTCCAACACTTCCCAGAGCCCCGCAGCTCCCCAGTCTGTGTCCCCTGCTCCTCCTGGGACCTGCCCTGTGCACGCAGCATTCCCTCAGCAGCCCCGCTGCACAGGTGTGTCTGCATTAGCCACGCGGTAAGCTGCCCATGGACCTGGTGGGTCGAGCAGTAGAACGCTCTCACAGTTCTGGGGCTCAGGCTCCCGGCATCGAGGTGCCCGGAGGCCCCGTAGGATCTGTTTCCTGGCCTTTGCCAGCTCCCTGGGCTCGTAGCCCCACCACCTCTTCACGGCAGCTTCGATCCCTCTGTTTCCTTCTGTGAGTCTGAGCCGCTGCCCCCGTGTGAGGACGTGACCCCATGGGCCACCCCGATACTCCAGAATCACGTCCTGGAGCTCTCTTGTCCCCCCAACCCACTCTTCAGTCTCCCTCATCTCGGATGGTGGTGAGGTCAGCCGTGCCCCTCCCTCCCCTCCGCTTCTCCCACCAGCCCATCAGCACCATCTCACGGCCCCCCCGAGGTACACCGGGACCCGGCCACCTCCCAGCTGCCCTGGGTTAATGCCACGGCCTCCTGCTGGGCTCGGCCGGCAGGTCCTCAGTGGCCACGCGCCGAGGGCCGTCTGCTCCTTTGTGGTCTTACTTCCTGCCCCCCTGCCCCGCCCCCGCTCTCTCTGCCCGGAGCCCCCACCGCCTCCTCCCTGAGGCCTTTCAGGACCACCATTGACCCCCCACCCTCTCCGCTCTGCTCTTCTGTGGCCTTTATCCCCTCTCACGTGCCACACGCGTGTGCTCCACTCACTGCGGCTCCTGAGGGGGCCTTGGCCTCGCTGCTTACGAGTGACCCCGGGTGGAGCTCGGTCCTGGAACGTTCAGGACATGTTGCTGAATGGGTGACCGGGGAGTGGACATGGGCGGGCCCAGGGCCGGGGGCCCGGGTGAGGCTGCCTGGGGCCGCAGAGCTTCGGTGAACGGGATGGTGGGCGTGAGGGCAGAGCCGTGTTGAGGATGGTCCTCCCATCCGCCAGGGTGAGATGGGGTCTATCCCAGACAGGGCAGGGAGGGGCGGCATTGCTCGGCTGGGATACTGGGGGCCGGGGGGGCCCTGCAGGGAAGGGGGCTGTGTTCCGGGGGCATAGTGTGTGGTTGTGTGGACGTGCCCCGAGTGGGAGGGGTCTGGTCACCATGTCCATGTGTGCAGGACCTGTTAGGAGTGTGTCCCGGTGTGACTTGTGTGCGTGTGTGTCCTCATGTGATTATGAGTGGTGTGTGTCTGTGAGCACGAGCGTGTGTGTGTGACATGTCCCGTGTGTTCATGTGTGTCTGTGGGTGCGTCTCGTGGGCGTGTGTGTCTGTGCACGAGCGTGTCTGGGTGTGTTTTGTGAGCGTGTGTGTGCTGGTGTCTGGGTGCTTAGTGAGTGCCTGGGAGTGAGCGTGTGAGCGTGTCTTTGGGTCTGGGTGTCCAGGGTCCTGTGCGCCGGCGCGTGCGTGTGTAAGCGTGCGTGTAGCCCGGGCAGTGCTCTGGTTGGCCGTCCAGGGATCCAGTTGTGGCCTGGGCGGGGCCCGGGCCTGTCGCTGTCACAGGCGGGTGTGCAGGGCAGCTGGCATGGGGCCCTCGCTGTCAGCCGCGCCATGAGCGTGGGTAACTGACGGCAGGGGACCCATGAAGCACCCCCTCTCCCGCCGTCTGTCATTGGCTCATCCGCTGTTCTCCCACTGCCTTCACGTAATTGAAGAAAGTTTCCCCATTACCACTGTCTCTGCCATCACACGGTTTCTCGTTTCTTTCCTGCTCCTAAGAAGCTGACCTAATTTCCACTCTGTCATTTTCTCCCAAACTCCCACCGCATCACGTGGGGAGGTGGCCTCAGGCAGGGCTGCTCCCCTCTGGGCGGGTCTGGGGGGACCAGGGGGCCACGAGCCACTTCTCGGCCGTGTGCCTGGGCGCTGTGTCCCCGCCTGAGCCTGACAGGCTGAGCTGAGGTGCACCGGGACAGACGTCCCTCCTGCGCTTGTCCAGATGGACCCAGGGCTGACCTGGGCATCCTGACAAGTACAGCCACCAACAAAAGCTCTTTGTTCTCTGGGCAGCTCCTCCCGGGGGAACTTGGACCCTTACCGGCCCCCAGGGATGGCCTGGCCAGAGGCTTTCTCTTCCTGCTGGGGTCTGAGGTCGGCAAGCTGGTCTCCCCAGCACCTGCTGCAGCCCCTAGCTCCCCACCCTCACATTGGCCTCTGAGCCTCTTCCTTCCCCAGGACCCTCTGTGCCCAGCAATGTGGATAGGAAACAGGGGCCGGCATTGTCCTGGCACGGCCCCAGGAGGTCCTGGTGGGCAAGACCCCAGGGAGCAGCTTGCCAGTGGTTTGGGGGCATTTCTGGTGTTTAATTCAGCCTTTCCCTGACCTTCTGACCCCCGGACCCTTGGACCGTCTGCCCCCAGGGTCTCAGGTGGCTGCTGGCGCGGGCTCTGTCCTGCAGACCTCCAGCCCCTGCCTCTTCCCGTGCCTGTGCCCCACACTGTCAGAACGATGCTCCTAGCCCCCAGGGGGTCAGCAGCTACAAGGGGACCAGCTCGGGCCATGTCCACTCCACTCGTGTCCCTCTGGTGCCTGGACTTCGGTCACTCTGGGAAGCACAGAGTCTGGGCCTCTGGCTCCTGCCAGGCCCAAGAGTGCCGTCCTGCGGTCCCGGACCCGGGGCCGCTGGGCCTGATGTCGCGACCAGCCTGCATCTGGCCAAGGCCAGCTTTCCAGAGAAGCGACATCTGCGCCCGCGGGTCCCTCCCGCCCCTGGTCCCCCCACGGCCCTGGAGGAGGTGGAGGCGGCTGGACTGGGCAGGGTACTCCTCACCCCGTCCACCGCCAGGCCGAGGTCACCGCAGCCGCCGCACACGTGAGCCAGCCAGACAGGGCCCTCCAGCCCCACCCCTGGGACATCTGTGCCCCCAGATGCCCCCCACCCCCAGCACTGGGCTTCATTTTGTCCTTGTCATCCCCTGAAGACGGCTCTTGTCAGCCACACGTCAGCCATAGGTCTGGAGGGGCCGTCTCATTTCCACATCTGTTTCCTCCAGTGTGGCCCACTGATGGATGGATTGATTGCAAAACTGGCCACAAACCCCGCCCTGCCCTGCACGCTCGCCGCTTCACAGTGGGGCTCTGCGGTGCCTCCCATGCAGGCGGGGTCTCTGTCCCAGCTCCGCATGGGGCTCGCTGAGGGGGCTGGACCAGCTGCTCTCCTGGGCTCTGACCAGCTGGCTCTACTCCTTGGGCGCTTTCTTCCTGCAGTGCCGCTGCGTGCCTTGGTGCTGCTGGTCTCTGGGCCTCAGTTTCCACTTCCCTGCAGTGGGTCTCCCGGCTCAAAATCTCCGTCCCAGTTTGCGGAGCTGGCATGCAGCTTCCTGGGCCTCAAAGCACCGGAGCTGTGAGCCTGAGCGCAAGGGCCCCGGAGAGCAGGTGGGGACGGATAGAGCCTGCCCCACCTGCAGCTCTGGGAGGGATTGTCTCACGCCCTCCAGACCAGCTGGGGCTTTCGACCTGTCTTAGCCCATTCCTGAATCCTCCTCCCCCCGCCTCACTCAGATCAAGATGCTTCAGGCCCGGAAAGGTCCCCGAACTCCCAGAGCTGGTCAGAGGCCCTCCTGGGGCTCCCACAGGGCCGTGTCCCTCCCAGGGTGGCACTCGGGGATTATTTTCGTGCTGGTTTGCCAAGCGCGTGTCTTGCACTGGACCATCAGCTCCGCGAGTGCGGGGCTGTCCGCTCACCACGGTGCCGCCCCTGGACCTGGTGAGTGCCGGCAGGGCAGCGTTGGAGGTGCCCAGGAGATAGTTGCCAGATGGACAAATGCACTTCCAAGTGCTTCTGGTGTGGGGAGGAGCGGGGAAGGGCCATGTCCCCGGGGCTGCTCTGGCGATCGATCGTGGCTGGGCCGCGCCAGGGGCGGAGACGTCAGCCAGCTGAGAGGGGTCCTCGGAGAGACAGGTGCTTCTCAGCTGCAGGCGCCCCCCGGCCCGGGCTGAACTGGCTTCCCGCAGCCCCTGCTTCCTGGGCTGACTGGGGAAGCGGAGCAGGGGCCAGAGAGGGGTGCGCTGTATTCTGGGCCCAGACTCCTGACGGTGGTGAGACACGGCGATGCAGGGAGACTGTACACGTGTGCGCGTGGTGTGGGTCTGTGTGTCGGGTCCACCTGGCCTTGGGACTGAGCTCTGCGTGTGCGTTTGCACGTGTGTGTGTGCTCTTGCGTCTGTGTGAACGCAGGCCTGTGCCTGTGTATGTGTTTATCTCTGTGAGCACGAGTACATATGTGCCTTGCGTGTGTCAGTGTGTCTGTGTCTGAATTTGTGTGTCTCTCAGGACTTGCTTTTGTGACATGTCTGCTTGTTCCAGTGTGTATGCTTATTCGCGCGGGTGTTGTTGGTGCCTTGTAGGTGTGTTTGTGTGTGTGTGTGTATCTGGAACCGTGTGTGTGTGAGTGAGGCATACCTAGTGAGCAGTGATTGAAGTGTGTGTGTTTGCTTACCCCCCGCCCCCCGGTGCAGAGGCCCGTTTCCACATGGGGATGGGGAACTGTCCCCTGGAGCCGCAGCCCAGCGACAGCCTGCACCCCTCCAGCTCCCTTGGCCCCCTCCACCCGTGGCTTCCTGATTGCCCTGCCCCTTCTCTGGGCTCCGGCCTCATCCTGGCTCACCTCCATGGGTCCCTGGCAGCCCAAGCCCACACCTCCACCCTGGGCGTGCTCGCGGTTTCTGTGGACACCGTCAGACTGGATGGCAGGGTCCCTAGCAGACCCTTCACTGGGGCCTTCAGGCAGCCCCTGGTCCTCGTGCCCGTGTGGGCCTGCAGGACCTGGTCTTACAGGGTCGTCCTGCCATGGGACTCGGCCACTTTTGTGAATGAAAGAAGGCACCACTGATGGTCACACAGGGCAACAGGCACCAACCAGGACTGTCCCAAGAAATCGGGGACAGCCACCTGCTCCGATTGCCCACGCAGACCCCTGCCCCACCCCGCAGGGGCCATCCTGGGGCCACGCTGACCCAGCTGGGCGGCTCTGGCCACACCTTGCCCCCTGGGGAGCCCATTTCCCCCTCTGCACACAGTGGCCAGGAGGGGATGTGGGAGGGTGCTCTGTCCACAGAGGGCGCCCCCGCCCCTCCCACTTGCTCACTTTGGAGCAGCTGCTCCACATCAGGTGGGATGCTGGGCGCTGGGGGAGCCGCAGGGACACCCCCGCCCTGGTGCTGCCCTCCTGGAGCTTGTGTTCCGGCGGGGCATCGAGAGGCAGAAGGCAGACGCGAAACAGATAACACAGACAGACACAAAATCCCACCCGTGGGGATGCCACCAAGGGAACCCGGCGCCGTAGGTGCCAGGAGGCTTCTGGGAGGGCCCAGAGCAGGGGCAGCACGTGCTCAGGCCCAGTGAGGGGAGTCGTGGGGGAAGGTGGGCTTTGGGGGGGGGATGGGGCCCCTTGCAGGGCTTAGTGGGGCTCGGTGAGGCCCCTTTTCTCTTCCCGCTGTGTTGAGGAGGATGCTGTGGGGGGGGGGGCCGAGGGGTCAGTGCAGGGGTGGGTCCTGGGGCCGGAGGGGTCGGGGGAGCACCTGGACACCTGGCTGATGGCGCTGGGCCCAGCCACACTCTGGCTCTTTGGAGTATCCCTGGCCTGGTGTGGGGACATGCAAGCTGGGTCCTGTCTGGGGCGGGCAGGAGATGGCCCTCGTCCAGAAGGAGAGAGCGGTGCCCCCAAGGGGTCAGACTCGCTTGGCCATGAGCTGCTGGGCCGGCCCCGGGCCACGTTGTCAGCGAGGGTTGAGGGTCGAACTCCGCAGTCTTCTCCCCAGGTGTCTTTGCATTTTCTCGCCAGAGGTGTCATGGGAGTGGGAGGGTCCTCGCTCCCTGGGGGCAGCTGCTGGGCATCTCCTCCACGACCCTGGGCTGGCTCCCAGGTCCGCAGAGGGGAGCTCCGCCTCCAGGACAGGAGGGCCAGGCCTTCTCCGCAGCCTCAGTCCCTGGGGGCTTTGTCCGCTGGGGCCTGGGGTCTTCCGGCGGTTTGGACCGAGTGCCTTAATTGGGCTGATGGGAAGCCCGGGCCTGAGGACGGCAGCAGCGGGCACAGGACGGGCGCTGCAGAGAACGCAGGTGGTGCTGTCAGTGGTGGGCCTTCTCCCGTGGCTCTGGGCTGATGGCCCCCTTGCTGAGAGGCCTCTGGGGGTCGTGACTCACCCTTCCCTGTGGGATGGGTGGCCTTCAGCCAATGGTTGACTGACATGGGGTTCGGGGTTCAAAACGCCAGTCCCCTGGCCTCAGGGTGGGACGGCCGTGGGGCGATTCAGGCTCCATCACCCCTACTGGATCGGCAGAGGCAGATGAGCTGGAACCCGTCCCTCTGTGTCTTTCTCCGGCCCCTCCCTTCCCTCACTCCCTTCCTCTAGAGGCCCCCCCACCCCAGCAAATGGCCAACACAAGACCCCGTGAGGTCGGCTCCCAGGAAAACTGCTAGCCAGCCCAATGCTGCTGTCGCGGAGAAGGAATGAGGAGTGAGCGCACAGGAGGCTTTCCCTGCCCCGCCTCTCCGTGAGCCGCTGGGGTGGTCTGGGGAGGCCGCAGTGTGGGTTTCTGTAGAGCGGGGGCTTCTGAGCAGTACGTGTAGCCTGGGCCTGGGCTTCCTCTTCCTGTGGGGTAGAGTGATAACTAGGGACTCAACACAAAGGGTGCTTGCTAACTTAGGGTCCCTTAGGAAACTGAGGCCCAGGTGGGAGGCCTTCTCCAAGGGCCCAGGCCCCCACCCCAAACACAGGCGCCTGCTGGCAGCTCCCGGGAGAAGGACAATCCGGCCTTGAACCCAGATGGGAACTGTCCTTCCTTGAGAAACCCCACCAGGATGCTGCAGGCACCGCAGGTGTGCTGAGGCCGTCAGCACGCGGGCCTGTGGGACAGACCTCAGGCAGGAGCAGAGCAGACGGGGCCCTTCAGTGCGTTTGCGCACAGCTGTCCTCTGCTCACAGCCACAGGCCAAGCAGGGCCCCCACTCACGGGGCGGCACGCTGCCTGCTCCCCACCTGCCACTGTCCTGCTGGGCCATCCTGGGCAAGGAGCTGGCCTCTGTGAGTGGGTGTGAGCACGTGCAGCGTGTGCATGTGTGTGAACCACGGCCTCGACTGGGGGAGGCCAACCGTCCAGCACAGGGTTTTAAACGTGCTTATTAATGTGCTTGTTCATTGGCTTGTTTGCTGCTTTCATGAATATTTAGCAGTGTTGTTGCAGTGACATTTCCTGGGAGGAGGTGAGAATGGGAGGGGAGGACGGGATGTCAGAGGGGAGCTGACAGGCAGAGGGAGCAGAAGTGGGGGCCCCAGCCCCAGCGGGGGGCAAAGAGGGAGCTGGGCTGGGGACCCCAGGAGAAGGGACAGGCGACCTGGTCCAGGACCCACCAGCGTGATTCAGGAGTGGGCAAGGATGAGTCGGGACTGTCATGTGCCTTCTGTGGAGTGACAGGTCCTTCACCATTCACGTGGGTATTCATTAAACACCAGCAGTTAGCACTGGCTTGCTGTGTGCCAGGCCCTGTTCTGAATATCCACTTTTCTAATCCTTACAGACAGCTCAATACGAAGGAACTAGTCTCCCCATTTTACAAACAAGGAAACCAAGGCACTGGGATTGAGTTACATGCCCAAGTCATGCAGTTGTGCACAGAGCTGGGATCTGAGCGTAGTCAGCTGGTTGCAGAGCCCCAGCCCTTAACCACTGCACCATCCTTGGTGCATGCAGTGGACACTCGACAAATATCTGCTGAATGAATGAATGGATGGATGGCTGGGTGGATGGGTGGATGGATAGATAATGGATGGGTGGATGGATGATGGATGGGTGGATGGATGATGGATGATGGATGGACGGATGGGTAATGTATGTTTGGATGACGGATGGATAATGGGTGGATGTATGGATGGACGGATGGATAATGTATGTATGGATGATGGATGGATAATGGATGATGGATGGATGATGTATGGGATAGATAATGGATGATGGATGGATAATGGATGAATGATGGATGGATGATGGATGGATGGACGGATGGATAATGGATGATGGATGGACGGATGGATAATGGATGATGGATGGACGGATGGATAATGTATGTATGGGTGATGGATGGATAATGGGTGGATGGATGGATGGATGGATGATGGATGGATGATGGATGGGATAGATAATGGATGATGGATGGGTGGGTGGGTGGATACTGGCTGGATGATGGATGGATGGATAGATAGATGGATGGATGGATGATGATGGATAAAGGATGATGGATGGATGGATGGATAATGGAGGATGGATGGACGGATGGATAATGTATGTGTGGGTGATGGATGGATAATGGGTGGATGTATGGATGGATGAATGGATGGCTGGATGGATGATGGATGGGTGGGTGGATGATGGATGGATGGATGGGTAATGGATGATGGTTGGATGGATGATGGATGGATAATGGATGAATGATGGATAAAGGATCGATGGATGGCTGGCTGGCTGGCTGGATGGATGGATAGATGGATGGATGATGATGGATAATGGATGGATGGATAGATAGATGGGTGGATGATGATGGATAAAGGATGATGGATGGATGGATGATGGATGGATGGATGGATGATGGATGGATGGATGGATGGATGGATGGATGGATGGATGATGGATGGATGATGGATGGATGGATGGATGGGTGGATGATGATGGATAAAGGATGATGGATGGCTGGCTGGGTGATGGATGGCTTTGAGGTCCCACGCATCCACTGCCTAATTTGCTCACTGTGTAACCCTGGCCAAGTTGACCAGCCTCTCTGTATGCCCCTTGTTACATGAGGGTGGTGGAGACATGTTTTGACATGGCAGACTGGTAGCCCAGGCATGAGTCTCGTGTGGCTCACACAGCGCTTTAAGCAATTTCAGTGGCTTGTCAAAATGGAAAAATATGGAGATTTCATGGAAAGTTCCAGATTCCAGCTGTATGTGAAAGAAGATGGTTCTCTTGCTCTGGGGGCTGCTGTCTGTCACCTGGGGCCATACCTCGCTGCAGCGAGGGGGGCTGCATCTGCCAGCTCTCCCCTGTCACGCCTGGTCTGGGTAAGCGAGTGAGACTCTGCTGTAAAGCATGTGTACCTGAGGCCTTTTCTGGAAGAAGAAAGAGCGGGCGTTCAGCGAGTGCTCCCCGTGAGGCCGACACTTGGTTTCTTCACGCCTTTGGCATGTCTGTGAGCTGGTTCCCTGTGGTCACCCAGGATGCCTGTGACACGGGTCCAGGGAACAGCGAGGGGCGTGGCCTGCCGGCACCACCCATTTTGTGGATGGAGACACTGAGGCCCCAGGGCTTACACGGCTTCCCCAGGATCACACTCGTGAGTGGCAGAGCTGAGTCTGGGGTCCAGGGTGGCCTGACTCCCCCACCCCCAGTATCAGCTGCCTTTGGTTAGGATGCCGTAACCCTTGGCAATCCCAGGCCGTCTCTGGCTCTGCATGCAGGAGTCTCTGTTCCACCGTCTCCTGGAAGGCTCTGCTTTGTCCCCTGTCCTGACCCTTCGTGGCGGGAGCTCGGAAACGTTTAATTGAGGTATTACACACAGGTAGCAAGTGCACACGTCTAAGTGTGCAGCTCAGAGGCTGCTCACACAGGTAGACTCCGGAACACGCCGGGGTCAGCATGCAAAGCACAGCTTACAATGACCTTTGTGTTGTTTTTAAACACTGTCTCCCGTCCACGGCCCAGCTAGCTCCTTGTCCCCACGATGTCCCCATCACCTTGGGGACATCCTCCAAGATACACCGTCACTCCTGTTTGAGCAAAGGTGTGAGGACCTGCCTCAGGGTGAGTGCAGGTCTCCTGGCCTCAGCGGGGCTGTCCAGGGCGGGGGGTGAACAGGACCTGTGGTCTCCGACGGGGTGGCTGCAGGGTCATTCATCCCTTCGGTAACTTCAGCTAAACGTGGTTGTCCTTTATCTGGACTTTTAGCATGGATGTGGTCACCTAACATTGAAGAGTATCAGTTGTCCTCAAAACTGTGTTCAAACCCTTTTGGGAAGTGTCTGTGTGACTAGGGGCTGGATGTGTCTTCTGGAACTTAATTGCAGACGAACAGGCTGTAAGATAACAAAAGGTGTGAGTGTGTTGACATCAGTATAAGGGTTTCTTTGCTTTGAAGGTCACTGAAGAAGGTTCGCAGACAGGCGGCTGGTTGGGGAGGATCTTTGCGACGCCTACCCTGATGGGACTTGGATCTGTGCTGGTTGCTACGTGCGTTGACCGCATAGTGTCTGCGGGGAAAGTCCTGCAAATGAACTAGAGCAGCAGAGGAAAATAGGCAAAGGCCCAGTCGGGAACCACAGGAAACCAGACTCACCACCACTCAGAGGAACACGGGTTCAGACGACAGGAGAACCTGTCAGTTTCCCCTGCTAAACCGATGAAAATGGGAGCCAGTGGATATGTGGCGTGTGCTGGGGGGCTGCAGGGACCTCAGGTGCGAAGCAGGTGGGCCCAGCACCAGGAGGGAGCTCTCACGGCACCTGGTCGGGGAGAGCGCTCGCCCATGGCCTGAGCCAGCTGGCCACTCCCGGTTGGTCCACGTCCATCCCTGAGACCTCATGCCCTGCGGGCAGACAAGTGCCTGCAGGGTCCTGCGGGGATGGGGGTGGTCAGGAGAGAGTCGCACAGACAGGCCGGTCCCCTGACAACATGGAACAATCCTAAAACCAGCTGTTGGTGGGGAAAAACACACAGCGTGAGGCTCAAACATAATACTGTTTACATAAATTAAAATACCCACGGGAGAGCAGCGCTCACTTTAAAAGCACACGTACAGAGCACAGCCGTCCCGCACAGGCCGGTCACCTTGAGTGGCAGGGGGAGGGGACAATTACTAATAGCCGGAAAGGGAGGAACCTTCTAGGGCCCGACCATGCTAATCAGCTACACAGTGAGGACGGTGGTTAAGGCAGCCCTGCACCCCTGAGGTCCAATTTCCAAAACAAACACACGAAAATTACAGAATTGCCTCAGGATTTTATATATATATATATATCTATCACATCTTTCTTATCCATTCATCCATTGGTGGACACTTGGGCTGTTTCCATATCTTGCCGATTGTAAATGACGCTACAGTAGACCTAGGGGTGCATATATCTTTATGAATTAGTGTTTTGTTTCCTTTGAATAAATGCTCAGAAGTGGGATTGCTGGATCGTATGGTGGTTCTAGTTTTAATTTTTTGAGGAAGCTGCCCACTGTTTTCCACGGCGGCTGTGCCCGTTTACATTCTCACCAGCGGTGCATGCGTGAGGGTTCTCTTTTCTTCACATCCTCGCCAGCTTTATTTCTTGTCCTTTTGATAATAGCTATCCTTTTTGTTTTGGCCACGCCATGCAACGTGCAGGATCTTAGTTCCCCGACCAGGGATCGAACCTGTGCCCCCTGCGTTGCGAGCGTGGAGTCTTAACCGCTGGATTGCCAGGGAAGTTTCTGCCACAGCATTTCAAAGAACTTAAACTTGTTCTAAAATTTGCGTGTAAGACTACAGTAGTTCAGATAGTGACGGTCATTCTGAAGAAGCAGAGCAAAGAGGCTCAGTTCGCTCCAGCAGATTTTAACACATCCTGCAAAGCCAGGGTCAGAGACAGGATGGCCGGAGTGGACACGGTCTGTAGATGCTCCAGGCCTCTGAGCTGGGGTCCACGTCCCCCTCCCAGCAGGAAGGCCAGGTAGCAGCCAGGAGGATGGGGCCCAGGCCGGCCTGACAGACCCCTCCCCCACACCTCGCTTCTCCACGGTGAGCTGCACGCCCACCCCATCGTTCGTGCTTGGACCAAGCAAAGATTTCAGGGAACTTCCATGCATCCTATAATCGGCATGAAGTCGCCGCTGCTTCCGTCACCCGCTCCGTCACCGGCCATCACAATCCACCTGTCACTGAGTGTTTGCTCTGTGCCTGGTGCCACTCTGAGCACTTGATACAGGCTCACCCGTTTTGTCCTCCCCACCGAGCTGCGTGGCAGGAACCATTTCAGGGGTGGGCAGCATTCTTAGCCCTGCCTTCCAGTTAAGGAGCCTGGTGAGTGGCTGTGGCTGGACCCTGGCCTGAGCAACCCAAGTCCACGGGGCCACACACCTCGGGAGGGCAGCCCACGTGACAGGGTTGGGATGGTTCCACAGTCCCTCTCCACTGCCGGGAGCTCCGCGTCCCTCAGGAAGGGTCCCAGTGGGCCATGCCATTGGCACAGTACCAGTCAGAGGCCCCAGAGAGGGGTGCATCCACCCTGGGAGCACCCCGACAAGCCATGAGGGTGCAGGAAGATAACACTGCAATTGCCTCAGGAAAAGCAGCCTAAATTAGACATTACATAGACACTAGAACACATACTGGTGTGCATATACTGAGGTGCATGCTCCAGTTTTTTGTCTGATGGGGAAGTGAAACAAAATGTCATAGACATCAAGGAAATGTAAATTAAAACTAGTGAGATACTCCCACACCCCGGGAGGACGGTTAGAACTAAAAGGATGTATCTGTCTGCTCTCACCACTTCTATTCAGCTTTGTGTTGGAGGTTCTAGCCAGGGGAATTAGGCAAGAAACACAATAAAAGGCATCTGGTTTGTAAAGAAAAAAGTAAAACAGTTCCTATTCATAGACAACATGATCTTGCATGTAGAAAACCCCAAGGAATGCCCCACATGACTATTAGAGCTAAAAAAGAAGTTCGGCAGGGTTACAGGATACAAGATCGAATGTATTTTTTTCTTCACTAGCAGCAAGTGATCCAAAATGACATTAGGAAAACAATTTGTTTACAGTAGCATCAAAAAGAATAAAATGCTTAGGAATAAACTTAAAGAAGTGCAAGTCCTGTGCACTGAAAACTACGAGACGTTGTTGAAAGATTTAAAAAGACCAAAAGAAACGGAAAGACAGCCCATGTTCATGGATTGGAAGATTTCATATTGTGCAGATGTCAGTCCCCCCTAACTGGTTCTGCAGATTGAACACAGTCCCTGTGAAACTCCTAGCTGCCTTTTTTGAAGAAGTTTACAAGCTGGTCCTAAAATTCTGTATTAGTCTGGGTTCTCCAGAGCAGTAGAAACAGTAGGGTGGATAGCTAGCTGCCTATCTACCTGTTTGTCTATCTAGAGATCTATGTCAGTGAACTGGCTCACGCGATCGTGCGGGCTAGCAAGTCTGCCTCCCGCAGGGCAGGCCCTCAGGCTGGAGACCCAGAGAGGAGCTGATGTTGCACGTGGAGTCCAGAGGCGTCTGCAAACAGACTTCCTTCTTCCTCAGGGGACCTCCCTCCATCTTTTTTCCTTGAGGCCTTAAACCCCTGGGATGAGACCCACCCACATCATGGAGGGTCATCCGCTTCGCTCAAAGCCTACTGATTTGAATGTTAACCACGTCTAAGAGACACCCTCACAGCAACATCTAGTCTGGTGTTTGGCCAAAACCTGGGTACCATGGCTACCATAGCTTAGTCAAGTTGATGCATAAAATTAACCACCACAAGCTCTTATCGAAATGCAAGAGACCTGTAATAGGCAAAACAATCTTGAAAAAGAAAATGTTGGAAGGCTTACACTTCCCAGTTTCAAAACTTACTACAAAGCTACAGTAATCAAGGGCTTCCCTGGTGGCGCAGTGGTTGAGAGTCCGCCTGCCGATGCAGGGGACACGGGTTCGTGCCCCAGTCCGGGAAGATCCCACATGCCGTGGAGCGGCTGGGCCCGTGAGCCATGGCCGCTGAGCCTGCGCGTCCAGAGCCTGTGCTCCGCAACGGGAGAGGCCACAACAGTGAGAGGCCTGCGTACCGCAAAAAAAAAAAAAAAAAAAAAAAAAAAAAGCTACAGTAATCAAGACAGTGTGGCACTGGCATAAGGACAGATGCATAGACTGGAATTGGAAGTCCAGAAATTAATCCTTACATCTACAACCAACTGCCTGTCAACAGAGGTGCAAGTGCATCTTTTCCCAAACTATCCTGGGACAATGGGAGGTCCAAAGGCAAAACAATGAAGCTGGACCCCTACCTTACAGCACGTACAAAAAGTATCTCAAAATGCATCAAAGATCTAAATGTAACAGCTGAAACTATGAAAATAGAAGAGAACATAGGTGTAAATCTTTGTGGCCTTAGATTTGGCAGTGTTTTTTATATATGACACGTAAAGCAAAAACAACCAGTCAAAAAAGTAGATAAATTGGCCTTCATTGAAATTTAAAACTTTTGTGCTTCAAAGGACATTATAAAGAAAGTGGAAAGACAACCCCATAATAGGAGAAAATATTTTGAAATCACACGTCTTCTAAGGGACATGTATCTAAAATACATTTTTAAAATTCTTATAACTCAACAGTAAAAAAAAGTACAAATAACTCAATTTTAAAATGGGCAAAGGACTTGAATAGACATTTCTTCAAAAGAGATATACAAACGGCTAATAAGCACATGAAAACATGCTCACATAATTAGCCATCAGGGAAATGCAAATCAAAGCCCCCGTGAAATACCTCTTCATGCTCACGATGATGACTATAGTTCAAAAGATAAAAAATAACACGTGTTGGAGGAAATGTGGAGAAATCAGAACCTTCATCACTGCTGGTGGGCATGGAAAATGGTGCAGCCGCTGTGGAGAACAGTCTGGTGGTTTTCAGTCTTCAAGAAGTTAAACAGAGAGTCACCATACGACCCAGCATTTCCACTCCTAGATATATAGCAATACTTGAGAGAATTGAAAACAAACGTCACACAAAGATTTGTACAGGAATGTTCATAGCAGCGTTATTCATTACAGCCGAGAAGTGGGAACGACCCAAGTGTACATCAACTTGGGGCCTTCCCTGGCGGTCCAGGGGTTAAGACTCCGTGCTCCCAGTGCAGGGGGCATGGGTTCGACCCCTGGTCAGGGAACTAAGATCCCACATGCCGGATGGCGTGGCCAAAAAAATGTCCATCAACTTACAAATGGACAGAGTGTGGTCAATCTACACAGTGGAATATCATGCAGCCCATAAAAAGGAGCGAGCACTGATCTGTGCCACAGCACCGCAGACCTACAGACACTAAGTGAAAGAAGTCGGTGAAGAAAGGCCACATTGGGGCTTCCCTGGTGGCGCAGTGGTTGAGAGTCCGCCTGCCGATGCAGGGGACACGGGTTCGAGCCCTGGTCCGGGAGGATCCCACACGCCACAGAGCAACTAAGCGCACGTGCCTAGAGCCGGTGCTCTGCAATAAGAGAAGAGAAGCCAACACAACGAGAAGCCTGCGCACCGCAGCAGAGAGTAGCCCCCGCTCGCCGCAACTAGAGAAAGCCCGCACGCAGCAACAATGAAGACCCAACGTGGCCAAAAAATAAATAAATTTATAAAAAAGAAAGGCCACATTTGTATAAAATATCCAGGATTGGGCTTCCCTGGTGGCGCAGTGTTTGAGAGTCCGCCTGCCGATGCAGGGGACACGGGTTCGTGCCCCGGTCCGGGAAGATCCCACATGCCGTGGAGTGGCTGGGCCCGTGAACCATGGCCGCTGAGCCTGCGCGTCCGGAGCCTGTGCTCTGCAACGGGAGAGGCCACAGCAGTGAGAGGCCTGCGTACCGCAAAAAAAAAAAAAAAAATCCAGGATTGAGACAGAGGAATGAGTGGCTGACCAGGCTGGGGAAGGAGGCAACTGGTGTCACTGCTGGGCCGGGGGGTGGTGGGCGGGGGTGGGCAGGGTTCCTTCTGGAAGGGGATGGAAATGTTTGCCGTGGTGATGGTGATGATGGTGACTGTGCAACATTGTGAATATTCTGAAAACCAGGGAACTGTGTACTTCCTAAGAGTGAATTGTGTGGTATGTGAATTGCATCTCAGTCCCTGAAAACGAGGAGTGACAGGTACGGGTGAGGATGAGGAGTGACCGGAGCTCTTTCATGGTTGGTGACAGTGTGAAACCGTGCGGCCACTTTGGAAAACTGACCGTTCCTTGTAAAATGGCGTATAGCGGTATCTACCCATGGGACTGTGCCCATGGGTGGGTTTCTTTCACCAAAATACCATGGACAGTAGTATTCTTAGCAGCATTACTCATAATAGCCCCCCAGAGGAAGCAACCCAGATGTTCAAAAACAGCAAAAGGGGAAGATCATTGTGATCTAATACTGCGACGGTGTCTACGCAGCGATGGCAGAGTGAGCTGCTGTCCCACGCGGCCCAGAGGCATCTCAGACAGACGATGACGCAGAAGAGCACGGCTGCGGAGGAGCGCGCGGGGGGACTCCATCCACACGGCGCTGCGAGGCGGGTACAGCGGCGGGAGTGATGCCTGGAGCGAACGGCACAGAAGTGTCGTCTTGAAGTGTTGGTCCGGGCAGCAGTGACAAGGGTGACACACACGTGACGTTTCTCTTTGAGCAATGCCTTCAGGTCTGTGGACTTAAGCCTGTTGTAGTTCGGTAGTTTTTCAAGTGTCGGGGTCACTGGGTGCTGGGCAGGTCCTCACAGAAGCAGGCAAGAGGCAGAAGGCCCCAGATTCTGCCCTGAAGCTGCCGCCCCCGGCCCTGGAGGGGGGTGGGGTGGGGGTCAACCCCTGAGAGGGCACGGGCTCTGTCACACACGGTCGACACAGGCCCTGAGCGCTGGGAGGGGCCGTCCTCCCAGTGGCCAATCCCCAGTGGTCCCTTGACCGGGGCATCCTGGGATGGGGGCTGACCAGCCTGCAGGGCCCCCTTGACAGGAGCTTCGGGCCGCGTGGCTGGCGGCCGAGTGGAGTCGGGATGCCTTGGGCTGGCAGCTGCCCGCTCCCCGAGGGTGTGCACCAGCCAGTGTTCTCCTCCTGCCTGTTCCCTGGGTCCCAGTCTGGGCCACATGCTGATCTGGTGCAGAGCAGAGGCAGCCGGAGGCTGGCTGGGCCACACTCACGTCACAGGTCAGCACGTGACTGTGACCCAGACCTCGCCAGTCTGGCTCCTCTGCCTGCGGCCTGAGGGCCGTGGGCAGGCGCGGGCAGAGGGGAGGGCAGTAGGTTCTGGGGGCCGTGGGCTGGCTGGCTGAGCTTGGGGGGCGGCTCTGGGCCTCCTGCCTTCAGCCTGGTCTTTGAAGGCTCCCCTCCTTGCTGGCGGTTGGCTCTGAAGAGGGCACCGTGGGAGGCTCCAGTCCCCGTCCAGGTGCGTTGTCTGTGGGTCGTGTGGCTTCAGAGGCACCACCAGGGACTTGCTGGGGCTCCCGGGAGAGTTGTGTCATCTTCTGGTGACACCAGCCATCGGCAAGGTGCTGTGAGGAGGGCAGAAGGCGTTCCTTCCACGCTGCTGAGTGTGCCGTCGCCGGGATGCTGGCCGGGTGTGCGTGCAGCGCGGGCCCGGCCAGGGCGGGCATCCACAGCTCAAGGGTATCACGCCGGAGAAGGTGCAGGGCACAGCGGGAGTTCACACAGGGCCCTGGCAGGGAGCAGGCCGCGGCAGCAGCAGGGGAGGGGACGGTGACTGTGGGGCTCGGGCAGCGGGGCGGGAGAAGAGGGCCGGGCCTGGCTCAGCTGCTCCGGCTGCCAGCTGTGTCTGCGTCTGTGTGTCTGCCTGGCGGGTCTCGTCTCCTCTTCTCTTCCTTAAACTGCCCCCCGATTTTACATTTTTGTCTTAAAACAATTTTATTGTGGAGCACGTCACACGTTCAAAAGTGTGTAAAATGTATGTGTGTGTTGTCGATCAGTAAACGAGCCTGTAGTGAACAGAACGTTTCCAGATTGTGGGGGCCTCCGTGTGCCCTCCCCATCACACCTCCCACCCCCAAACCGTGCCGACCGTCGTCGAGTTTGCGCTAACGCCCTCCGCGCACCGTGCAGCCTGCCCCGGCGGAGCACCCGGGCAGCGTGTTGTTTAGGCTTTCTGGGTGCTTTTAACTTCGTGTAAATGGAATTGGGCCCGTGTACTCTTCTGTGACCTGGTTCTCCTGGGTGACGTTGTTTCTGAGGGTCCTTCGCAGTGACGTGTGTACCCAAGATCCGTCACTTTCAGCGTTGTCTGCAATCCCATTGTGTGAAGGTGCCCCGTTTCCTTGTCGGCTCTGTTGTGAGCAGACGTATGGATTGCTTCCAGGAATTTTTTTCTGTTCGAGAACAGTGCTGCTGGGAGCATCCTCACACACGTTTTCTGGGGCACATAACTTTCCGGGGTGTGGGAATGAGTTTCAGGGTCACGGGGATGAGAACAGTGCAGGGTTCGAAGTGGTTCCCCAGTGTTCCGTGCTCTCCTGGCTTCCCCTCCCCCACCCCCCTCGCGGCCCCCCTTCCAGATACACGCGGGGGTCAGACATGTGCTCAAGTCTTGCTGAGTTTGATCAGAGCAGCCTGGCGCTGAGCGTGGGCCACGTCCTGTAAACGTGGCCGTGATGGGATCCGGTGGGGGTAGGTGTCCTGGGCCCGGCTCAGTGGCCCCCGTGTGCCTGCTGCTACGGCTCTGCCCCTCCCCCGCAGCTGAACCGGGCAAGCTCCTTTTTTCTGTCTCAGCCAAACCGTCATCCGCAGTGCAGCCCCCGGGGAGGCAATCAAGGTGCTCTTGTCCGCGGGGCAGCGGCCGCCCCTCTTGGGGGAGCAGAAGGCCTCCCAGCCCCGCGTCAGCTTCTCCTCCGCCTGCCCTGGGTCCGTGGCTCTGACTTCCGTGGGAAGCTGCTTGGAAAACGTGGGGAGCGGGTTCTTTGTCACCGGTTTCCGGGTGGTTTGTAAGCGCTCCGAGGAGATGCTTCTCGGGGACGAGCGAGACCCGTGCAAGCAGAGTGTGTGGGCAGTTAACCCCCGGCCCGGTGCACAGCACAGCGTTGATGCCTGGCGGTTTCTGAGGTTGCACAGCTCCCCTTGCAGTGCCCACCACTGGGTATCCCTCCCACGTCGGCGTCTGTGGGGATGAGTGGGGGGGGGGGCAGGCGGCTCACGCTGAGGTGTGTGGGACAGTCACAGGCACTGTCAGCACAGCACTCAGATGCATCTGTGCCCGGCCGAGAACCATAGGCGGGGTGCAGGGGCACGCCTTCCCTTGAGGCTCTTTTATGGGGAGGCCACACTTGCCAGGGGTCTCCACCCCCAGGACTAGCCTGTGTCCCCCTCAGCTGCCACAGAGGCTGGGAAATGAATATCCAGCTTGTTCCAGCCCCACGGTGGAAGGCAGAGTCTGCGTTCAGGGGAGAAGGGGTGGGATGACTGCGGGTAGGTGGAGGTGGGCCTTGAAGGTTGAGTAGGAGTTCACCGGTATAGAAAAAGGGGGGAGGGAACAGCACGTGGAGGGCAAGATGCCTTCCAGGAACAGCACAGGGCTGGGGGATTAGCATGAAGAGGCGAGAGGAGGGACTGGGGGGGCCGGAGTCGGATTCCCTGCTGCGAATCACAGAGAACCATCCGTTTTCCCAGGGGGCATAAAACTCCCTGGTTTGCCCTCTTGAACTTTTCTGGGATCTCGGGAATGTTTTCTTAGGCCATCTGCCTGGAGTCCCCTTTGGCCATCAGGCCTGTGAAGGTCTGAGCTGGGGGAGGACAGAGCAGGGGCCAGGGCACAGGTTCTGGGCTGACAGCTGGCCGAGAGGCACTGGGGACATGGCCCTGCGGAGCCCTCGCTCCCCGGTCCGTAGAGCGGCAGCAGGACCTGTGTCCCGAGGCCCCGTGTTCATTCAGTGGGTTAAATCTCTCCAGGGTTTGCACGTGGAAGCAGACCCACATGCTCGATATTCGCACTGTGGCTACTACCACCTGGCTACTGCCAGGCCCGGGCACATGGCCGAGAACGGGCAGACGGGGGCCCTCCTTCTGGGGTGAGACCGTTCCAGAGAGAACTCGGGGAAAGTCAGCAGGAGAGTGTGTCAGCAGCCAGTGTGGGCTGTGTGTCTACTCTCAGGCAGTCAGGGAGGGCTTCTCATAGGAGGTGACAAAGGGCTGAGACCCGAGCGACAAGGAGGAGCCAGCGGGGCAAAGCCCTGGGGAAGAGGGAGCAGCAGAACAGAGGCCCCGAGGCAGGAGCCTGCCGGCACGCTGCAGAAGAGCAAGGAGGTGCACGTGGCCGGAGCAGGGTGCGTATGAGTGGGGTGCGCCGCTGCCCTCCTGACGGCCTGCTTCTTCTGCTGCGCTTGGTGGGGTCTCCGCTGCGGGGCCAGGCCCAGCCCTGTCCAAGGTGCTGAAAGGTCCGCTCTGCGCTTTCCCCTCCGCAGCGTGGGGTGACGGCTCCCCCGACCCGGGCTGTCAGGGAAGAGGCAGGCCCAAAGCACAGGTCGGCGGCTGCGTTTGGTTCCCTGCTCCGCCCTTCCCGGCTGCGCCACCTGGACAGGCCTCTCGCCCTGAGAGCCCTGGTTCTACCGCCCATCACGGAGGTGGGCACCGAGGTGCGTCCTGAGCACGGTGCTGGCGGGACAAGGTGAGGGGCAGGTGCCACAGCTGGGCCCCTCCCCCAGGGCAGGGAACATGGGCCCCTGGGCTCTTAGTTGGGGCGGGGCGGTGAGGGGAACAGCCAGGAGCTCTGGCCTTGTGGTGGGGCCTCCCCCCTCCCGGATAGCATGTCCCTCAGAGATTGGGGCTGCCCTGCAACCCAAGGCTGGACTTTAGGGCACAGGTGGGGCTCTCCTGGGACCAGCTGCTCCCCCGACGGGGGCTCCAGGAGTGGGCGTTTGGGAGCAAGCGGCAGCAGCAGGAGAAGGGGTTATAAAAAGCTGGCGAGTGAAGTGTGAGGCCCGCTCTCTCCTGTTAAGAGCTCGCACAAGAGCCTCTCTGCCGTCGGATTCAATTTATTCCCATCGGGGCCCTGCTGTCTGCATCAATTCGGCTAATAAAGAGAGGGGGACGGCTGTGACCTGGGCTGCCGAGGAGGCCTCTTCTGAGCTAATTAACCGGCCTGAACAATCCCTTTTAATACTTCTGTGCTTAATGCCCTAAAAGGAAAAAATGAACTGGAGGCAGGGGAGGGGGAGGGGCCGGGAGGCTGCAGCTGGCTGTGGTGGGAGACGGCGGGAGGCTGGTCACTCAGCGCACTGCTGCGGAAGTGGGGGCTGCCAGGGCCCGGTCCCCAGACCCCGCTCTGCACCCTGAGTGGGCACCCTTTCTGTCTGAACCCTGGTTTTCTCACTTACAAGGTTGGGGGCGGACTGGTGTGAACGCCAGTCTCCCTTCTCGTGGGACGGACCCAGAGGAGGGTGCGGTGTGCCGCCCTGTGCACAGAGGTGGGCCGTCCACCGGGGCTCACACGTCCCAGCCGAGGCAGCCTGGGCGAGGTTCTTCCCCACCCTCCCCTCATCCGTAGCGTGGGAATAAGAGCAGGGCTGCTCCGGGGCTGCATGAAACAACGTTGGCAAAGCACTTGGCGGTTCCTCAGTAAATGTTTGCTGTAGTCACAATCGCTGCAACGGGAATTTCTACCTTGCACGTCTGCTGGCTATGAAGAGGCAACCATTTGCTTAGAAAGCACAGACTAGACCCCATTGTCCTGGGAATCACCCCGCAGACCTCCCAGGCCATGGTGCCCGGTGCTGGCCGCTCAGCAGCTGCAGTGCCCTGTGCCCAGGACCCGCCCGTGGTTTCCTGTCTCATTCAAGGTGGGGCAGGAGTCCCTCCCTGGCCCCTGAGACCCTGCTGACCCGGCCCGCTGACCTCCATCTCCTGCCTGCGCCACCCACTGCCCCCGCCACTGATACATGTCTTGTCTGAACGGGGATGTGCCGTCAGTGTAAGAGACGCACAGATTTTGAAGACATAGTAGAAAAAAAAATAAAAAAATAAAAAGGAAGTCGTATATAGCTCATTAGTAATTCTTGTGCTAACTATATGTTAAGATGATAATATTTTCAATATATGTATATTATTAAAACTAATTTCACCTGTTCCATGTTCCCTTTTTTAATGTGGCTGCTAGAAAGTTCTATTTCTGTTGGGCACAACTGTTTGAGAGTGGAGTCTAACATGGCCTGGGTTTTCTTTTTTTTTTTTTTTTTTTTTGCCGTACGCGGGCCTCTCACTGTTGTGGCCTCTCCCGTTGTGGAGCACAGGCTCCGGACGTGCAGGCTCAGCGGCCATGGCTCACGGGCCCAGCCGCTCCGCGGCATGCGGGATCCTCCCAGACCGGGGCACGAACCCGTGTCCCCTGCATCGGCAGGCGGACTCTCAACCACTGCACCACCAGGGAAGCCCGGCCTGGGTTTTCTTTTTTTATTATTATTTTTATTTTTATAAATTTACTTATTTAATTTATTTAGTTAGTTATTTTTGGCTGCGTTGGGTCTTTGTTGCTGCGCGCAGTCTTTCTCCCCAGTTGCGACGAGTGGGGGCTACTCTGCATTGCAGTGCATGGGCTTCTCGTTGCAGAGCACGGGCTCTAGGTGCACGGGCTTCAGTAGTTGTGGCTTGCAGGCTCAGCAGTTGTGGCTCTGCGGCATGTGGGATCTTCCCAGACCAGGGCTCGAACCTGCATTGGCAGGCGGATTCTCAACCACTGTGCCCCCAGAGAAGCCCAAGCCTGGGTTTTCTTTATCTTGGTTTCCCTTGCTAGGGGCCTGGTCTGTCTCTCTGACGAGCTGACCCCTGCCCAGGCCTGGACTGGGGGTGGGACGCAGGGGGTGGGCATTAGCCATGGAGCTGTCCATTCCACGGTGCTGAAAATTCCCTGTCCTGCAGCTGGGCAGAGACCTCACTGACAGGTGCTAACCCAGCAGTCGAGCCGCTGGCCTGTTGAGCGGCCCTGGGGCCCTCGAGGATGCCCTTGCGCTGTCGACAAGTCCGTTCCGAGTCCTGGCCTCGTGCTTTGTGCCAGGCACAAGAGGAGCATCATGTCCTAAAGACGTGCTGCTCTCCCTGGGGAGGGCACGGCTTTTACAGGGGACACTTGGGAAGACAGCCTGTCATTACGGCAGTAAATTGTGGGGCCCTGATGGCAGGCGTGGGGGAAGGTGGGGAGGAGGGAGCTCGTGGCAGGCTGGCAGGGTCAGTACGTTCGTCTCTGCGGAGGACTGGACGGGCCCTGAACACAGCAGGGTTCAGATGGGCGAGCCTCCACTCCGCTTGTTCTGTTACACACCCATGCGCTGCTCTGAGGGCCGGGGACCATGGGCACGAGACACGAGGCCCTGCCCCTTGGGGCTGGCGTCACGGGAACCGCCGGGCCCCTTCCAGGGTAAGCACGGCCTCCCTTCCTGCCTGGGGCCAGTCCCAGCCCGTTCCTTCCTAGCCTCAGCCTGCTCCCTCAGCTGGGACTCCTGAGGGGTGAGTGAGAAAGGAGGGGAGGGTCCAGGTGGGAGACAGGGCTCCGTAGATGTAAAACTCCAAACTAAATCCTTCAACCTTCCTTGATTGTGATTTGCTAACATATTTTAAAACATTTGACATTTTTATCAAAGTAAAACAGTTAAAACTTCAAATTGTGGGAGGAATTATGAGCAGCTAGCCCCCACCCTGGCCCACCCTCTCCCTCCCTGGAAGCATCCTCTTGACCCCGAGCTGTGGGAATGTCCTAAGCTGACTTAACCCACTGCATCCTGGCAGGTCCCGTGCCCTGAGGAGGGGTCTGCTCTCCCCTGCGCCCACCTCCCTCACCCCCTGAGGGCTGGTCCCTCTCCTGCCCCGCTTCCGGAGCCGGCTTTGCTTCCCATTGCAGAAGCACAAGCTGGGGACAGGAGGGGGCTTGTTCTCTGAGCCTCAGTTCTGCCCCCAAAGCCCCAGATCTGCTGGGGCGGAGCCCTGGTTCCTTCCTGTCTCCCCAGAGAGCCCGCCAGCACTCACCTGTGCGACGCTCCAGCCCGGCCGCATCCCTGCAGTTAGGCAACCGGGCAGGAGAGGTGAAGGGCTTAACCCTGTAGGAGGGAGAGGATGAGGCCGGTTCACTGGGTGTTTAGCCAGAGCGTCAAACGCAGCGCATCTGTCAGGACGACTAGCGCAGCAGAGAAGGTGGGACTAGGTAGGGTCTCGTTTAACTCCTGAGAAGGTGTTGTCAGCTCCGTGTTCAGGTGAGGGAGGTGGGGCACACAGCTTGTGAAAGGTGCAGGGAGGACACACACCCGGGCAGGCTGGCTCCCAGTGGCCTCGGGGCGTCTGCAGAGCCTGGTGCCTGTCTCCCTCCTCGGAATGTCGGCCCAGAGCAGGGGCCCCGTGCATTCTACCCGCCTCGTTTGACACAGGCCTGGTGCAGAGCGTGTGCCCAGTAAACGGTTCCAAAGGTCTGGAAAAAAGGACAGAGTCTAGGCACAGTGGCGTGGGACAGCTCGCTGAGCAGGTGACATCATTGTTCTGCATTTTGTACTGTGATGTAACGTACATAACGTAAAATTTACCGTTTTAACCATTTTTTAAGTGTACAGTTCGGTGGTAGCAAGTGCATTCACGCCGTTGTGTAACCATCGCCACCACCCATCCCCATAACTCTTTCTACCTAGTGAAACTGAAACCCTGTCCCCATCAACACTCACTTCCCATCTTCCCCCAGCCCCTGGCCCCGCCGTCTACTTTCTTTCCCTAGGGATTTGACTCCTGTAGGGACCGCATGTAAATGGAATCATACAGTATTTGTCTTTCTCTGTTGGACTTATCTCACTAAGCGTGATACCCCCCAGGTCCATGGATGGACCACACTTTGTTTATCCGTCATCCATCCATGGACACGGGTTGCTTCCATGTTTTCTCTGTTGTAAATAATGCGTCGGTGGACTTCCCAGGTGGTGCAGTGGTTAAGAATCCACCTGCCAGTGCAGGGGACACGGGTTCGAGCCCTGGTCTGGGAAGATCCCACATGCCATGGAGCAACTAAGCCCGTGCACCACAACTACTGAGCCTGCACTCTAGAGCCCGTGAGCCACAACTACTGAGCCCACGTGCCACAACTACTGAAGCCCGTGCTCTGCAACAAAGAGAAGCCACCACAATGAGAAGCCCGCGCACTGCAACGAAGAGTAGCCCCCGCTCGCTTCAACTAGAGAAAGCCCACGTGCAGCAATGAAGACCCAACGCAGCCAAAAATAATTAATTAATTTTTAAAAAATGATGCTGCTATGAACGTGAGTTGTACACATATCTCAAGACGTTGCTTTCAGTTCTTTGGGTTATATACCCAGAAGTGGCATTTCTGAGTCATAGGGTATTTCTGTTTCATTTTCGAGGAAACCCCATACTGTTTTCCACAGTGGCGGCGTCATTTCGCATTCCCGCCAGCAGTGCACTGGGGTACCAGTTTCTTCACGTCCTCGCCAACACCTGTTATTTTCTGTTGTTACGATAGTATCCATGCGAATGGGTGTGAGGTGATACCTCATTGTGGTTTGATGTGCATTTCCCTAACGTTAGCATCTTTTCATGTGCTTTTTAACCATCTGTGTATTTCTTTGGAGAAACGGCTATTCAAGTCCTTCGCCTGGTTTTGAGTCAGGCTTTTCGTTGTTGAGTTTTAGGAGTTCTCTATACATCCTGGATGTTACCCTCTAATCAGAAAGTGATTTGCAAATGTTTTCTCTCATTCTGCGAGTCACTCAGCTTTATACTTTTGCCAGATGCGTATGTGTCTTGCAAACAGCGTATAGAACCGTTTTGCAACGTTGAAACTTTATGTTTTCAGGCTGCAGGTCTTGTTTTCTCGCCCGCTGTTCTTCACGGTATGTGGCTGGTGATACAGCATCCGTTGTCTCTGCTGCGTGAAAGTGCACAGCTTGTAACGTGCGTATGCGCTTTCCTGTTGATGAGCATTTAGCTGGCTTCCGTTTTCTAACTATTATTTTTTGCCATTACAAAGAGCGACCATCCTTGTCTATCTGTCCTTCTACACACGCGCGAGGGCTTCTCTGGGCTGACACCCAGCAACGGGATGTCTGGGTCATGGGACGTGTGCACATCCTTGACCCTGCGAGGCAACACCAAGCTGTTCTCAGTGCCTCTGTGCCAGCTTACGCTCCCCCCACGGTGCATGGGAGTCCCCGTTACTCCACACTCCCACCAACAATGATTTATCGTCACACTTCACATTTGCCACTAAGGTGATGGCTGTGGAAGGGCATCTTATAATTGTTTTAATATGCATTTCCTGAGTTTTCATGAGCTGTATTGTGTTTTCATGTTTATTTATTTAGGTTTATTCTCCTCTGAGTTGCCTGTTCATATTCGTTGCCCATGTTCTATTCAGAGTTTTGTCCTTTTCCCACTGATTTGTGGGAGTTCTTTTTAAAGCCAGATATGAATTCTCCAGTAGTTACGTGCTTTGCACAAATCTTCTCCCTTCTATTTGCTTTGATGATGGTGTCTTTTATCATCTAAATCCTTCATTTATTTCAGTAAAATTCATCAATCTTATCCTTCATGCCTTGTTCAAGCAGCTCTTCCCTTCCCCAAACAATGAAAGATATTTCCTTATTTCTTCCCTAATGTTAAGGTGCTTCTTTTCAAGTTTAGGCATTTCGTCCGTTTGGAATTTGTTCTTGCACATGGCATGACACAGGGAATTCACTGAAAATTCCCATGTGAATTACCAGTTTCCCAGCACCGTTCATGTCCTAGTCTGTTGTTTCACTAGCAATTTATTATGGCTTCTCTGTGGTGTAAGAGTTTTCCCTGAGAGGTTCAGGGCCGTTTTTGCACTGCCTATTCTATTTCATTGTTTTTTGAAAAACTACTACTCTGATAACAAACTGTCTTTAATTACTCTGGTTTCCTAATAGGTCTACATGTTTGCCAGAGAAAAAGGTCTGGTTCGCTTTTGTGGACGTCCAGGTGAACTTTAGGGTGTGTTTCTGTTATATCCTCTCTGGCATTTTTGGTTTTTGTGGTTGGAGGCCCATCTGTATTTTTGACTCCTCTGGGGACCGCACATAAGTTGATCACACAGTATTTGTCCTTTCATGACCGGCTTATTTCACTGAGCGTAATGTCCTCAGGGTTCATCCATGTTTTAGCCTATGTCAGAATTTTCTTCCCTTTTAAGTCTGAATGATATTCCATCGTCTGTATAGACCATGTTTTGCCTGTTCATTTACCTGTTGATGGACGCTTGGGTTGCTTCCACCTTTTGGGAGTAATGCTGCAATGAATGTGGTCATACAAGTATATCTGAGTCCCTGCTTTCAGTTCCTTTGGGTAAGTATCCGGAAGTGGAACTGCTGGGTTTGAAGACCCTTCGTACCGTTTTCCGAAGCTGCAGCATTTTATGTACCCACCAGCAGTGCACAGGGGTTCCAGGGGCCACGTCCAGCATCACTTCTGCCACGTCCCGTGGGCCAGAGCGGTCCTGGAGCCCGCCTGGCTTCAAGGGGTTGGAGAAGGGGTCCACGGGTCATGGGGCGGGGTGGCCAAGCCAACTGCAGAGGAGCCTTCCGGGGGACAGCGAGGCCCCCAGGCCGTGAGTGATGGTGGGTGGGGGTGGGGGACACGGGGGCTGTTGTCGGGGGAGAGCTGAGGACGCTGGGCGCAGGCTGGGGGCTGTGGGGAGAGGAGTGGATGAGTCAGAGATGAGAGCAGACGGGTGAAGGCGGAGAGGGAGGGACAGGGGTGGAGGAAGGCTCCAGGTTTGGGCGCAAGTCCCTGTGTTCACTGTGCCTTTTACTTTCTAATGTTCTGGCATCTCGGGGCTGTGCCGGCTCTGCAGGGACCGCCCCTCCCAGGGAAGCAGTTCCTAGGGACCGATGACTCATCCCTGAACGTGCTTTCTCCGTAAAAATCATCCCATCCAGAGCTCACACATCCCACCTCCTCCACGGGGCTCTCACACACAGGGCCACTCTCCGCCTGCCCTGATGACCCCTCACCACGGCCAGGTGCCAGACAGCGCGGGACAGCCCTGGGCCCAGAGGCCTGAGATCATTCAAACCAGCCAGTCCCAAGCCTGCTCACCTGCCTCTTCCCGGGAAAACCTCAGTAGAGGCTGTGCCCACTCCCTGCACCCCAGCCCCCTGAACAACCCCGGTGCTCCTCCATGTGGCCCCCGTGGCATGACGTGCCCCCTCCTCTTGGGGTCTGTGAGTGTAACAAGTTATCTTTTCAATGGCAATCATTATGATCCACGGGCCCCTGAATAATAACAAAACCTACATTTAAAACAGCCACTGAGATCAGGACACCCCGGGCAGCCTGCCCCTTCACCAACGGGCTGCCTTCCTTGGCTTTCCTGGCTGGAAGAGAAAGGCTCGTGGGGTTGAGCCCACCCTCCCCCCACACACCGTACCTGTCCGATTCCCTGGTGGGAGAGCGTTCCCATGGCAACCAAGCAACCAAGGCCAATCCCGTTCTCTAACAGGTGGACTTGGCTGAGAATCGAAGGATGGGGGGATTGTGCGTTGTTCCTCTGAATCAAAAGGAGAGTACACGGCTGCAGTCGCGTCCACATCAGAACGCACGCTTTTGCGTATTCGTTCAGTGGGCATTTCCATTTTCCTCCGCTGCAAACACAGCATGCGTGGGCGTGGGCGTGGGTGTGGGCGTGGGCCTGGGGTGGCCATGGCAGGGTAGGGTGGTGACCTTCCGCGAGCACCTGTGCAGGCCTCTCCCAGGGGGCTGAGTGCTGTCACGGAGGGCAGCAGCGTGGTGCTTCTTACCTACAGCTGCTGGGTCCGCAGGTGAGCCACAGCCAAGGAGGGACGTCCAGAAACATGACCAGGTCCAAACATGCCACGAGTGAAGGGCAGGCTGCGCTGCCAGGTCCGAGGGCGGGTGGCTAAGGGCACGGCCAAGTCCAGCAGCCAAGTCACCGCGGGTGGCAGAGCTGGGCGAGCCAGCCGCCAGGCTGGGCAGGAGCCGGGGGCCAGCTGCTCCCGGACAGCAGGGGCCCTGGGCGCCCAGGCAGGTGCACCACACGCTGCCTAAGCGGCCCTGGCCCTGGGCCTGTTGGTGGCTTCCCGTTTGGGGGGCGTTATCTTAAGTGCCTCAGTGAAGAAGGAAGCGGGGGAGCCACTATAGAATAAAAGGGACAAAAGCACAGCGACCAAACGCAATGCCTTTCCCTCGTTTGCATCCTCCTTCCGACAAACTGATTCTAAAGTTATCTAAAACATACGGAAAAATTTGAACACAGGCAATGGATAAAAAGATACTAAACAATTATTATTGGATATGATGATATTATGATTAGATTTTTTAAAATCCTTATTTGCTAGGGATGCAAATTGCAGTATTTATGGGCAAAGTGAAATGGTGTCTGGGATTCACTCTACAATACAAAAAAAAAGTGCGTGTGCATGTGTGTGCGCCAGCGTGTGTGTGTGCGTGGTGGGGGACATGAAACAGTGTTGTCTGTGAGCTGATAAGTGTTGAAGCTGGGGGATGACACATGGGCTCATTATCCTCTTTCCTTTTGTGTGGGTTTGACATTTTCCATAAGAAAATGCTGAAAAGGGCTTCAGCCAACATATTCTCGTTCATGGCTTTTCCTCTTCCCTTGCATTGTCTCCTGCGGGTGCATCTGCAGGGCTGGGATTACGGATCCGGGGCTTGACACGTCTCCGGGCTCTGGACATGCGCCGTCAAACCGCGCTTCAGGAGGACGTGCAGTTTACGGGCTGTGAGCACGGGCGTGGCGGTGGGTTGCAGGGGGGTGGGGCGCACCCTGGCCGGTGGCCATGCCAGCACTTATTTCTGGTTTCAGCTTGTGCTAATTCAATAGGTGTAAAGCGTCATCATTTCATTTCCAGCTCCCCCATCAGCCTCTCACCGCATGTTCTCCTGGACCCTGGCCCTGTGCACATTCTAGCCATGGGATCTGTTGTGTGGACGAATACTTGTAACCCGCAGACGATATCGACCCTGTACCCCTTTCATGCAAACGTCTTCTAATCTTTTTAAAACTTCTGATGTCCAGAAAGCATGAGCGTTCACACTATTAATTCTGTTATTTCTTCTTTAATTTCTTTGATTCCAAGTCAGGCGTTAATGCCTCCGAACTCCTGCCAGAGCTGAACTGTGATTGGGTTGCACGCAGTCGGATCTTTCGTTTACCTGTGTTGAGTCTGTGGCGTAAAGCGTAGATTCTTGTTTTTCCAGAATTGATCTCCAGGTATCTCAGCATCGTTTTGTAAATTACTTTTCCTGTGCATTGTTCAGTCTTGGCAGTTCTGTGAACGGGAGCCCTCCTGTACCCGAGGGCGTCTGTTTCAAGGCTCTGAACTCTTTCTCTAGCCACGACTCCTTTGGAGCCAGCGCCCCACTCTTTCAGTCACTGTTGGAGTGTGTGCTGATCGCTGGCAACGCTGGGATCTCTTCACGCCCAGGCCCATCAGACACCCACGTGACTCTTTCAGCTCCCCGTGGTCCCCAGCGCCCTGGACCTGAAGTCAGGGGACGTGGTCTGAATTCCAGCTGTGTGTCTTTGGACAAGTCCCTTAGCCTCTCTGAGCCTCATGTGTAAGAAGAGACAGTATGTGACCTGTCACCCAGGTGAAATGCCTGCACTTACTAGGTGCTGAGTGCATGCTTGCACTTGGGGATTTTATTTTACTTTATTTTAAAATTTATTTATTTATTATTTTTGGCCGTGTTGGGTCTTCGTTGCTGTGCGCAGGCTTTCTCTAGTTGCGGCGAGCGGGCTTCTCATTGTGGTGGCTTCTTTTGTTGCGGAGCACAGGCTCTAGGCACGCGGGCTTCAGTAGTTGTGGCACACGGGCTCAGTAGTTGTGGCTCGAGGGCTCTAGAGCACAGGCTCAGTAGTTGTGGTGCACGGGCTTAGTTGCTCCATGGCATGTGGGATCTTCCCGGACCAGGGCTCGAACCCGAGTCCCCTGCATTGGCAGGCGGATTCTTAACCACTGTGCCACCAGGGAAGCCCCACTTGGGGATTTTAAATCCATCCCTGAGGGTACCGGACCTGCAACTTGGGGGGGTTTGGGAGGACCTGACGGCGTCTCCTCCATCCCTCTGGGTAATGCTGGGGTTACCCCCATGGGGGCGTCCCTGCCAGACTGCAGAGCTGGGGGTCGGTTCCTGCTTAGGTGCAGGAACTGAGGCACCTCATACTGTGCGAGCCATAGCTGCTCTGGCCCTGTTTCCATGGTTACCACATCAGGATGAGATCACCTTCCTGTTCACAGGCTGGGGGCAGCCAGGCGCTCTGCCAGGGACGCCCTCCCGGCTGTCAGTGTGGGCGGCCATGCGGTGGGGGTGGGCTGCACTGTTAGTCTCTCCTGGACAGCAGGGGCGGGCACAGGGCACAGGAGGGGGTGTCACTGAGCTGAGCCCAAGAACCGAGCTTGTCCAGCCAGGGACCGGGAGCCTGTCAGCTCTGGCCTCCAGGGAGCAGACGTGGAGATGGAAGGAGGCGTGTGAGAGGCTCACAGGGAGACGGGGAAGCAGGAGGAGAGCGTTAGCCGCTGCAGGGTGGCACCTGGGAAGGGCTGGGCAGGGCTGCAGCACAGCTCGGAGACAACGTGGCCCGGGGGCAGCCCGGTGCAGAGCCCAGAGCCCAGGCTGCCCGCGGGGGAGCCCTGGGTCGGGCAGGAGCGGCTCCAGCACCTGCTGGGCTCAGTGCTCAGCCCCCAGGTGAAGCTGCCGTGGATCCTGACGGCTCTGGAGCTGTGGGCTGTCAGCCACACGCCTCCCTCCCAGCAGGCTCTCCCCCGCGGGCAGTGCCTTGCTCACCACGTGGCCTTCCGGAGTTCCTCCTTCCCTGCGGGTGCGGACGTGAGGGTCTTCCCGGCCAGGCAGAGAAGCAGCATCAGGTGAAGCCCAGAGAGGGCCACCCCCACTTCTGGTGCCACGGCCAGGCCCCGTCCTGTCCCGCGGGACGCTGTGCCCACACTGGTGGCTCCCAGGCACCGGCCGGGTGTCGGGCCCTGGGCTGCGTGGGGAGGCCCTGGGGGAAGAGGCTGCCCGCTCGCTGGCTCGGTGTCTGCAGTGGGGCGACAGGACCCCTGCAGCGAGCGGGCAGGAAGGGTGCCCTCTGCCCACACGGAGGGCCTTTCGTGGGAGGCTCTGGGAAGGGAGGTTTCCTGGGGCTTGGGCCAAGCTCGGCTGCGGACGGGAAGAGGCAGGGGGCAGAGCGGGGACGGGGCTCTGGCGGCCAGGAAGTGAGAAGGTGCCCAGGACGGCGGCCGAGCTCAGGGAGCCCATTTGCGGGTGTTTGCGGTGTGTCTGCTGTCGGCTGGCGCTTGAAATGAGGGCAAAGTTCTCTTCTCTGGGGACCCACCTCTGTCGGCCGGCCCTGGTCCACTCTGTTCCAGCCTCGCGGCTTCTTTACCGGGACGTAGTAGAACCTTTGCCCTTGCCGTTCCCGGCGCGCAGACACGTGTCCCGTGAGCGCCCTGCGCCTCCTGCAGGTTTGGTCCAAGTGTCCCGTCCTTGCTGAGGCCCCTCTGGCCACCCCTCCGAGAGAGCCGCCCCAGGGGCTCCCGTAGCCGCCTCCTGCCTGTGACAACAGTGGCCTCACCTGTAGTCACCCTGGTACTTCCTTGGCTTCCTTGTCAGCTGCGGGGGGGGACTGTGTCCCTCTCCTTCACGACCGCAGCCCCAGCCCCTAAATCGTGCCTGGCGCGCAGCCGGGGCTCCACAGATACCGCTGGCGGCTGAGTCGTGGCGTGTGAATCCCTCCGCGGGAGTCGGGTCCTGGGGCCCCGCGGGGAGCGGGCGTGGACTCTCCGCTTCCCGGCTTCGTGGCCCAGCGGCCCTCGCCGCCCAGCTGCCCGTCTCTGCGGCAGGGGAAGGACAGGCCCCCGGGCAGCAAGGGTGGCTGAGGCAGTGCCCGCGAGACGCCGACGTGGCCCGATGCCGCCCCCGCTCGAGGGGCCCCTCCCACGCGGCAGCTGCCCCCGCCACGGGGAAGCGTGGGAAGGGACTGCGTGTGGCCCCTCCGAGCGGGTCGGGCCCCTGTGGGGGGTTTATGGGACGGCGCTCGGAGGGAAAAGCGATTCAGCCCAGTCCCCGGGAGGCAAGAGACTTCCCGGAGCCCCGCCAAGTGGTGTGGAGGGCGATCAGTGCTGCAGACCTGTTAGTGGCTCTGGGCACCGGGGCTGTGTGCGGGACTCGGCTTAGGGAGCCAGGAGGCCGGCAGGGCCAGCAGCTACTCATCAGCTAAACTCCTCTCTGTGTAATTAAGACAAACCATTGGCCTGCTGCTGCAGCCCCCCTCCCCAGGGTCACGCGCCCTCCAGGCCGCCGCAGTCACACTGCCTGTTTTCCTGCCCAGAACCGGCCCCTGCTGGGGGCTGCCCGCTTTGCACACCGCCAGCGACAGGCGTCTCACTACCTCCACCCTTCGGCAGACCCAGGCAGGCCGGGCAGGTGGTGGGGCGTGGCCTTGGGGCTGCTGCCTGGGGCCAAGACTTCTAGGCTGTGTAACCTCAGCCAATCCCTAGGCTCTCTGCGCCTCGGTTTCTCCATCTGCGGGTGGAAGGGCAGGGCTACTTCGATGATTGAGTGAGGTAATGCTCACGGGGAGACACCTCCGCACTCAGCGCTGGCGTGTCCTCCCCGCTCCCACTGCTGTCTGCTGCTCCTTGGCAGCCGGTCCAGCCGGACCCCAGCCTGTGGGCAGGGCCAGGGCCTCGAGTGGCCTCCAGGCCACAACCAGGCGCCAGGTCATCTCACGCCCTGGACGGGGCAGTTAGGGGGCAGGTCTCAGTGCCCAGCACAAGCCCTGGTGCAGCTCAGGGACAGCAGGGGTCCTGGATGCACGAATGAATGGATGTAAATTCTTCTTCCTTGGATGTTTCCGGGCCTCGGAGAGTGAGAAAGAGGCCGGTGGGCCGGGAACTTGCCAGCCGTGCATCGATCGGGCAGCTCCACTTAGAATATCGGTTCCCCCACGGTGTCCTTTCCGTCTTGGGGCCTCAGTGCTTCATCGGCAGAGTGGGTGCCACACAGATGCCCTCAGCCGTCTGGTCCCTGTGCGTTCCTCTCTTCTTCCTTATTTTGGGAGGGGTGCCTGTGTGTTTCTCCGCACAGCTGGGAAAGCACCCCTTTTCCAGGCCCCCTTGCAGCTAGCTGGGGGTGGCCATGAGACCCGACCCACCGGTGAAATGCCAGCAGGGTCTCCTGGGGCTCTGGGAGGCGCCCAAACGTCCGTCACCGTGTACTCGGTCATGGCGTCAGACCACCTGTGCTTTTATTTACTTCATACGTTCTCTCCAATCTCGTGCACTTTAAAAAAACTTCAACATGTGTGTATGTGGGTCCGCACAACACACTGGAGAGCTAGTACCACTTGCTGTCACTGGAAGGTAAGCGTAAACCAAACACCAGGAACACCTACGATAGCAACCAGCTCCTGCCAAGGCCCTGGGCCGGATGCCTGCGCTCTAACAGAAGGGAGAGTAACGCGTGCTTGCTAGGTGGTAGAGACAGCCTCGAGGGAAGCTGAGCCTTTCTGAGGGATGCGACAAGTAGGATTGGAAGAGAATTCAAAGGGACCTGACGTCCTCATGACGTCGTCATGACGTCAGTGATGCCTGATTCAGTGCCGGGTCTGCAGACGCGAGGCCATGGCCGGCTCTGAGCAGGAAGAAGCAGTCAGCGAGTGTTACTGGGGAGACATGATCTGAGTCCCGGGTCTGCAGACGCGAGGCCATGGCCGGCTCTGAGCAGGAAGAAGCAGTCAGCGAGTGTCACTGGGGAGACGTGATCTGAGTCCCGGGTCTGCAGACGCGAGGCCATGGCCGGCTCTGAGCAGGAAGAAGCAGTCAGCGAGTGTCACTGGGGAGACGTGATCTGAGTCCCGGGTCTGCAGACGCGAGGCCATGGCCGGCTCTGAGCAGGAAGAAGCAGTCAGCGAGTGTCACTGGGGAGACGTGATCTGAGTCCCGGGTCTGCAGACGCGAGGCCATGGCCGGCTCTGAGCAGGAAGAAGCAGGCAGCGAGTGTCACTGGGGAGACGTGATCTGAGTCCCGGGGGAGATGGAGAAGCAGGTCCTTCTGAAGCGGGAGAGGGCCCCAGGCAGAGCTGGAGTCGGGAGCCGGGACACACACAGCTCGGAGGCCAGGCTCTGCCTGCCAGCGGGTGCCGGGTCTGCTCCGGCTCCGACGTCCCTCCCTGGGGGAGAATTACCCTCGGCCGGGGAGGAGGGGCCTACCTGGGTCCCGGACGTGGAGACTGAGATGGGGAGAGAGCAGGAGAGATCCCAGGACCTCCGATCCCGGATCATGGGCTCGGAACGACCTCTCCCAGGTCCCATGTTCTTCCTGCCTTCCCACCAGCGAGGACACAGAGGGGCCACCAGGGTCGGAACGGGCAACGTGCTTCCCACCTTCCCAAGGGCAGATTGGAGGGGCTGCAGGAAGTCAGCCCAGGAAAAATTCTACGTGGAGCACGACGTGCACGGCTTGAGACCAGAGGACAAGTCAGCCGGTCGGCAGGCGCGCACGGGGTCACTGGGAAGATTTCAGCGGGTTCGTCTGCCACAGTGCACGGCGCCCATGAGATACATGCGAGGGGAACAGGACAGTCTGCTCACCGGGTACCAGCTGTCCGTCTGTTCACTGTACTCTGTGGGGCTTACAAGGGGTTTGCTCTAGTACGAAGAGGAGAGGCATTTCAAGGCAACAACTAATAGCACTCAAGATTTTCTGGGCATTCAAGAGTAAAATGGGGCTCTCAGTTATAACCATTTACTTTAAGTCGCACCTATTTATTATTTTACTGAAGCATAATTGCCATAAAACATTGTATTGTTTCAGGTGTACAGCATGATGATCCAGCACTTGCATGCATTGCAAAGTGATCGCCCCATAAGTCTAGTGAGCACCCGTCACCTTACACAGACGCAGAGCCATGTCAGATAGGCAGTACAGCATTACTGACTACAGTCAGCACCCGTCACCTTACAGATGCAGAGCCATGTCAGATAGGCAGTACAGCATTACTAACTACAGTCAGTACCCATCACCTTACACAGATGCAGAGCCATGTCAGATAGGCAGTACAGCATTACTAGCTACAGTCAGCACACATCACCTTACATAGATGCAGAGCCATGTCAGATAGGCAGTACAGCATTACTAGCTACAGTCAGCACCCATCACCTTACACAGATGCAGAGCCATGTCACATAGGCAGTACAGCATTACTGACTACAGTCAGCACCCATCACCTTACACAGATGCAGAGCCATGTCAGATAGGCAGTACAGCATTACTGACTACAGTCAGCACCCGTCACCTTACACAGATGCAGAGCCATGTCAGATAGGCAGTACAGCATTACTGACTACAGTCAGCACCCGTCACCTTACACAGATGCAGAGCCATGTCAGATAGGCAGTACAGCATTACTGACTACAGTCAGCACCCGTCACCTTACACAGATGCAGAGCCATGTCAGATAGGCAATACAGCATTACTGACTACAGCCAGCACCCGTCACCTTACATAGATGCAGAGCCATGTCACATAGGGAGTACAGCATTACTGACTGCAGTCAGCACCCATCACCTTACACAGATGCAGAGCCATGTCACATAGGCAGTACAGCATTACTGACTACAGTCAGCACCCGTCACCTTACATAGACGCAGAGCCATGTCACATAGGCAATACAGCATTACTAACTACAGTCAGCACCTGTCACCTTACACAGACGCAGAGCCATGTCAGATAGGCAATACAGCATTACTAGCTACAGTCAGCACCCATCACCTTACACAGATGCAGAGCCATGTCACATAGGCAGTACAGCATTACTAGCTACAGTCAGCACCCATCACCTTACAGATGCAGAGCCATGTCAGATAGGCAGTACAGCATTACTGACTACAGTCAGCACCCGTCACCTTACAGATGCAGAGCCATGTCAGATAGGCAGTACAGCATCACTGACTACAGTCCCCAGGCTGTACATCACATCCCCAGCGCACATTTAGTTTTTAACTGGAAGTGTGTACCTTCTGGCCACCTTCACCCGTTTCCCCAACATCACCGCCCCCCCCACCTACGTATGACTGTTCTCACAAGCATTTATTTGGGGGTAAATTCTGGCTAAGGCGTTAACACAAGAAACTGAAATAAGAGGCAACCCGTTGTAGACAAGCAGACAGAATCATCACTGACGTGCACAAGTCCATCCGCCGGAATCAACGGTAAATTCACCGCCGTTTAAGGGGCTTCTTTAAGCTACCCAAGTGAACAGCTTCCCTGTCAGTGTAAGTAGCTAGTTATGTGCCCCCGAGCCCCCTTCACAGAAGACTGATGCTCCGTCTGCGGGGAGCACGGTCAGCAGAGAGCTCCCCGGGGATGGCACTGGGGCCGAGAGCCTTCCCCACCAGGGACACATTTTCTCAAGGCAGCGCACATCCAATGACCGAGGGGGACGGGGGTCACAGCCACAGGGCCAGCCCCGCTGCCCGCTCCCTCTGCCCAGCGCTGCCGCCTGCCCCTCTCTTCCACCCGCCAGGGCATCGGTCCCAGGAGTTGGCTTCCTGGAGAACCCGACACGTGACAGGGATGCTATGGGAAAACATCCCATTCACAATAGCAACAGAAAGCTCAAAATATCAAAGAGTAAAACTTTAAATGACTTTCATAAAGGAACTTAAGAGCAGGGGACATAGTCCTCGTTCAGGACAAAGACCGGGGAAGGCTCAGCTCACCCCCGCCTTTGCTAAATCCGTGAGGGCACCGAGACTGTTCTACAATTTAAGAGAGAAAGCAGGGTCCCCCTTGCACACAGGACGGGGACTCTATGGTCTGAACTTTGAGGAGTCTCCGGAACGCACAGAGCAGTGGGCTTTCAGGGTTCTTGCCGGAGCAGAGGAGCCCGGGGGGCCGGAGATGCCGGGGGGAGCCGAGGCGGCTGCACACAGGGCGCACGACACCCAGGAGGAGGTTACAGACTAATCCAGGAGCTCGTGTCAGTAACAACGAGCCAGGCACGGTCACTCATGTCACCAGGCAGATAAGGACGATACCTCGCACACAAAACAAAGACAGAGGGCCATGGAAACGGGAGATGAAATATGTGCTCCTTCACAGGAAGGACTAGCAGACGGGGCGCATTGCAGGGCAACGCGGCACAAAGGAGTAAGAGATGGAGAGTGTGACGGGACAGTTAGGAAGTCTGATTATCTGCCCCGTAGGGATTCCCACCCAGAGGGAAGAAAAGACGGACTAGACAGGAAGCTACGTTTTCAGAAAATAAGACTGAGCACCCCTTGAAAAGCAGACCAACACAAAACAAACAGCAGACACGCGGTGCTGGAATCTCACTGCATCCATGACGAAGACTCACCCTAAAGCCGCTGCCGAAGCGGACCGTCTGCAGTGAGAGACTCGGGCGAGAGCGCAAGTATGGAGCCAAGGATGGAGAACGGGCTCCACGTGCTGAGACGCAGGAGCCCGGCGGCCACGCTGTCCACTGACAGCGACCAGGACGCGAACAGGCCTTACAGGACGAGTTGTGGAGCCGCATCTGGGGTGACGCGAAGTCCAGGAGGGAGCCGTGGTGAGCGGGGAGAAGCGTTGGTTAAAGACAGTCCTGGGACGTGTGAGAAGAGCAGAGGGGGCAGAGTGATGCCAAGAAGATGGTCTCTGCTGGGGGAGAACCACGGCATTGACTCAGTGAACGAGAATGGGTTAAACTTTCTATGGAAAGGTCAAGGCTGACAGGTAAACGCCAACGCCGGAAGGAGGGTGTAGCAGTAACAATACAGGACAGCCCAGTACAAGGCAGAGGCCGTTTTAAAGACTCGAAGATAACGGATCAGTTCTGTTCCAGGAGGAAACACTTGAAGGTTAACAAAAGAGCAACTAGCGAAATGAAAATTTATTTACAGAGGTGTCGGCGGGCTGAAGGAGCCAGCAGGAGGGGTGAGCCCCCCGGCGGGGGCCAGCCTAGACCGGCAGAGCAGGCGAGAGGCTGCGCTCCCAGGGCCCGGGCAGTGAGGCTGCAGGAGGGGAGCGGGTGGGAGGGGGCTCAGACCTGAGCTCACTCCCCTCCTGCCCTCTGGTCTCCTGGAACCCGGAGAGGGCGGGGGTCCGGGGATGCAGTCCATTGAGGCCAGCCTCTGGGGCACCCAGTGGGGCAGAAGAGAGGGGACTGGAGGAGCAAGGAGAGACTCATCGCTGAGCCGTGCATTTCATGCCGATAAAAGGAGCCACAGAGAAGACACGAGTGTAGCCCTCAGTATGTGCAGTAACGCACTGGAAAACAGAGAAAGCAAAGTCATGGTAGAGCTGGGAGCAGTCATGGGACCATCCTCGTAGCTGTCACAAGCAGATCACATTGAAATGGGAGCGTCGGAAATCTTCAAGATGAGATCGAATAGGGTCAATTAAAACAGGAGAGCAGGACATTCCTAGTTAGATGGAAGTTTCCAATGATAACATTGGGTCTGGGGGCGGGGGGGGGCTGGAGTCACTCAGAGAATGAAAGGATCTGAGAGGTTTGTAATATATTTTGGGATAAAGAATACAGATGTCAGTTAACACTAGAATTTGAGTAATGTGTGTGTGTGTGTGTTAACAGTTTAAGGATAATGACTAGAAGAACAGAACTAAAAGGTATAACTTTCAAGGCAAAATGAACTAAATGATCCAATGAATGGCAGGATGGGAAGAAGAGTAAAAATCATAGCAAATAGAAAAAAAAACCTGGGAGGAATAAACGTAAATGGGTATTTATTTATCAAGAGGCAGAGGCTCTGGAGTTGGATGAAGCCGCAGGATCAGCTATGCTGTATTTACAAGAGATGCACCTGAAGTGCAATAGAAGAGAAATAGGGAAGAGACAGTAACACAAAAGACATGGAAGACAAACGCTGACAGAAACAAAGATGTAACAAAATTATGTGGGAAATACAATTGAGGGTAAAAGTGTTAGAAGAGACAAAGCAGTATGCTTAATTTTGATATAAAGCACATTCCACCGAGAATAAATACCTCTATTGGTCTAAAAAAGCAGCTTCAACATATATAAATAAAACCCCGCTGTAATGAGGGATTTAACCACACACCCCTGTCAGAAAGGGGCAGATCAAGGAGAAGAGCCAGGGGGAAAGGGGGAAAGGGTCCCTTTGACGTGACTGGTCTGAGCACCTGCACGCATCTGGGGGCGGGCGTGCCGTCCAAGGTTGTCGGGGGCAAAAGCTGTGACCCGGACCCGTTTCTGAAATGGGGGCGCTGTGAGAGGGGCCCCAGCGCCAGCCCAAGTTCTCACGCGGGGCTGGGGGATTGGCTGCTGCCTCTACCACTGGGCTGTCTCCCCGCCATGTGGCCCCTCGGGGAGTGACTGCGCCTTCCTGTGTGACTTCTCAGCCCCCAGCGCTGCACTTTCTTCCTTCGGGGCATTTTAGACGTGAGAGAGCTGTGAAAGTAAGTGTTTTAAGAAATGATCTTACCGTAGTGACAGCCCACGTGTGTCCCCGCGTTGTCCCCTGGCTCCCACTGATGTAGTCGGGGAGAGGCGGGTCTCACTACAACGCCTACCTCCCCGGAGTCGGCATGAGATGGGGTCATAGGTCAGGGCAGAGCCTCTTCCCAGGGCTAGGGTTGAGGGGCCTAGCAATTTTACGTTCCTAAATTTGAATGATTTTTAAGGGAGTTGCCCCCAAATCGTGCAAATTCAGGTCTGACCGCTGCCTGCTAAGCACGTCACGCCCCTCTACAACTGTTGGGCTGCTCCTTGTAGGGGCTGAGGGTGGGGCAGAGACTGCTAGAGGGCCTAAGAAGTCAGTTTCTTGCTGGTCCAGCTCCATCTCCCCTACACCCCCTGGCTTCCAGCTCTGCCTCTGGCCCTGTGGGCGCCTGGAGGGGTCTGCTCCCCGCTGGAGTCCTGGAGCTGGGCTTTCTCTGCCTACAAGTCCTCCGCTCCCTGACCCCTTCTCCCAGCGGCGCTGACTCTCTCTCCCCCTCCAGACCAGCTCCAAGCCCCTCCATCGTCTTTCCCTCCTCTGATAACCAGGTCAACTGCACACCCGGCCCCTCTCCTTGCCAGCACTCAACACAGCTCCGTCAGTAACTTGGTTTCTGGGATGTTAGATAATTGGATCAATCCAACCAACTTCTCTCCTACGATGGAGTCATGGGGCGATGGGTCATTTGACAGGAATGCTACACTCTCCTTCAGAGTCCCACCTGGTCCAAGCCCCACCCTCCCCATCCCCATTCCTCCACCTCCCCCGCCTGGGGAGTCTGGGCCCCTCCATCCCTAGGTGAGAGCAACAGTGCTGTGGGGATGCCCTTGCTACCTGGAGCCCCAGCACCCCAGCAGTGCCGCTGTGCTGCCCTGCAACATTTAAGGCCAATCTTTCTAGGCACAGAGCCAGAGAGGGACATCCCAGGACTGCAGGTGTCTCTGATGGGTGACGAGCAGGTTTTGTCTGCTGGGTTGGGTGGGGGATCCTGTTGCCTCAGGAGAAGGGGGTCAGTCTGCCCTGGACAGAGGGCTGCTGGTCCTTCCCTTCATCTCCCCTTCGCTCAGCGGTTAAGCCACCATAGGTGTCCCTCCCCACATGCCCCTCACAAGGATGCCCCCTCCTTCCTTGCCCTCTTGGCTACCTGCCCAGCTCCCCTGCCCTGAAGTTGTCTTTGAAATTGGATAGGAGAGAAAAAGAGCTACAAACAAAAACTACATTCAGGGGCTCCCCTGGTGGCACAGTGGTTAAGAATACGCCTGCCAGTGCAAGGGACACGGGTTCGAGCCCTGGTCCGGAAAGATCCCACATGCCGCGGAGCAACTAAGCCCGTGTGCCACAGCTACTGAGCCTGCACTCTAGAGCCCGCATGCCACAACTACTGAAGCCTGCGTGCCTAGAGCCTGTGCTCTGTAACAAGAGAAGCCACTGCAATGAGAAGCTCGCGCACCGCAACAAAGAGTAGCCCCCGCTCGCCGCAACTAGAGAAAGCCCGTGAGCAACAACAAAGACCCAACACAGCCCCCCCCAAGAAAAACAAAACACATTCATAGGTCTTTCATATACTTGCTATGTATACGGTGCTTTTTATTTCTCCATGTGCATTCAAGTTACTGTCTCATGTCCTTTCACTTCAGCCTGAAGGGCACCCCCCACCGCCTTAGTATTTCTTGTAGAGCAGGTCTGGCAATGAGTTCTTCGTTTTTGTTTATCTGGGCATGTGTTAATTTATTCTTTATTTTTGAAGGATAGTTTTGCTGGATATAGAATCCTTGCTTGACAGTCCTTTCTCCCTCCAGAACTTTGAATCCCTCCCCCTGCTGTCTCCAAGGTTTATGTTAATCTCACTGAGGATCCCTTGTACATGCGTGATGAGTTGCATCTCTTGTGCCACTTTCAAGATTTTGTCTTTGGTTTTCCATAGTTTGATTACGATATGTCCAGGTGTGGATCTCTTTGAATTTATCCTACTTGAAGTTTATTAAGTTTCATGGACATGGACGTTGTTTTCCGTCAAACTTGTTAAGTTTTCCGCCGTTGTTTCTTCAAATATTCTTTCTGCTCTTTTTTGCTGTCCCCTCTCTCTGGGATCTCATTATGTCAATGACCTTTTGCATACGTAGGCACACGTGGAACCACAGCTCAGATTAAGATATAAGGTATCCACAGCCCCCAGAAGGTCCCACGTGCTCCTTTCCACCAGTCCACTCTGCCCCACTTTGAGGGCAACTTCTACTCTCACTCCTATCACTACGGTAACTTTTTCCTTGTCTTGAATATCACATAACTGAGACCACGTGGAATGAGCTCCTTTATGTCTGACTTCTTTAGCTCAACGTGATGTCTCTGAGATTCATCCTTCCTGTACATGTAGCAATAGTACGTGTATTTCTATTGTTGTATATCCTTCTATTGTATGAACATGTCACACTTTATTTATACATTTTATTGTCGGTTGATATTTCAGTTTCTGATTTTACCTTCTGTGAATAAAGTTGCTAAAAACATTCTTCTACATATTTTTTGTGGACTCATACAGTCATATTTTTCAGATATAAACCCATGAGTGTAGTTTCTGGATTACAGAGTATTGGCAAACAGTTTTCTAAAGCACTATTCAAATTTAAGGTCCCACCACCAACTTTAGAGAATTCCCATTCTTCCACGTGCGTGTCAGTACTGGATAATCGGTATTTCTGATGTGAGCCATCCCAGGAGGTGTGGAATGGTATCTTATTTTGGCTTAAATTGCATTTCCCTGATGACTAATGACGTGGAACACGTTTTTGTATGTCTGCCGACCAGTTGCATATTCTCTTGGTGAAGTCAAACCTGTTTCTAAATTAGGCTACATGTCTTTCTCGTATTGATTTGTAGGAGTTCCTTGTGTATTCTGCATACATATCCTTGGCTGTATACACGTATTACAAACATAAAGAGAATGTCTTCATTCTCTTTACGGTGTCTTCTGATGAACAGTTCTTAGTTTTAATGGCGTCAAACTTATCAGTCTTTTCTTTTTCGGTTAGTAACTTTTGTGTATTACTTAAGTAATTTTTGCCTATCCCGAAGTTATAAAGTTATGCCCTATTTATTTTAACTTTTTAATTTAAACTGATTTTAGATTTACAGAAAAGTTGCAAAAATTAAGTGCAGAGAATTCTCGTATACACTTCATCTAGCTTCCTCTGATTCAATATCTTACAGAACCACAATACCTTTATCAAAAGTAAAAATAAACATTCTTTTTTTTTCTTTTAGAAGCTTTATTATTTTGTCTTTGAAATTAGGTCTGTGACCCATTTCAAACTACTTTTGTGTATGGTGTGACATGTGGGTTATATCTTTATTTTTAATATGGATATCCATGAGCTCCAGAACCATTTATTGAAAAGTATTTCACTTACATAGTGAATCGTTGTCAACTTAGCTGAAAATCATGAATGGCTCCGTTTATGGACCTAGTTGTCTACTCCTGCATAAAACCATGCTGACTTATTTATGCTATAGCTTTATAGTAGGTCTTAAAATCTGATAGTGTTAAGTTCTCCATCTGTATTCTCGTGAAAGTTATCTTGGCTATTTCTGGCTGAATCCCACTATAAGTGTCAGAAACAGATTTTCTTTGGTGATACTGGGGGTTCATTAATCAACATAATAAATGTTAAAGATTTTTAAAACTGGAGAAATTAATCTTCAAACATAAAGATCACACCAAGTGTGTATCAGCGCAAGCCACCGTGGAACGAACAAATCATAGTTACACTCCAATGACATGTCAACTATGAAAGGATGAAGGAAGAGTGCTCTTGGTTATCAGGAGAAGAGCACCACTTATGAGGAAAGAGATGCTGATAAAAATCACAGTTCTCAGCAGCAAACGTGGAAGCAAGAGGTTTATTAAACACTGTTTCCAAAGTGCTAAGACCAAATGACTCTGGACCTAGGATCCTATACCCAGCCAAACTATCAAAAGTGAGAATGAGAGAAGTTTTCACATATAAAAACTTTCCAGACTTTACCATGTACAGGTCCTTAGAGAATGAATAATAGGACAGAGTTATAGGATTATTTGAATTATATATTACATTATAGAAATTATAGAATAAAAATGTAGAAGGAAATAAATCCAGAAAGAAATTGTGTAAGTCATACAGCAGCAGTGAACAGAGCCATTAGTGAAAGCTATTGTTAAATGTAAATAAGTGTTGAGTTAAAAAATTATATACCAAGATCAAGCTAAGGTTCCAGACATCAATATAGGATGTTAGGGATATACAGGAAGATAATACAAAAATGGTGCTCAGAAATTTGTTTCCTTGGAGGGAGAATATGACTATTGATTTCCTAATTTAATGTAAACAGACATGAATGGATAACATTATTTATTGAAAGATAAATACTGACAGGTAATACTGATGACTCAACAAAAGCATGTATGGTAATGGTGGCATCAGAAAAAAATATAATTCGAGGCAAAAACCATTTCTGAAGAGTCAAGGGAAGTGTATTGGTCAAGATTCCTGTGTGAAGCATTCCGGTGGTTCACTGGAGAACGTTTAATGTTTAACGATGAGCTATTTTCAGAGGCCTGGGAGGAGGTGAGGAAACCAAGAAAGGATGACCAAGCACCCCAGGGCTATGGTCAGTGGCGGGGTCCTTGCCATTTCTGGGCCTGAAGGGGCAGGAAGGGGCGGTGACATCAGTGCCCACAGAGCTACGGCTCTGAGAGAGGCCGCCTGACAAGAGCGGCAGCTTTCTGTCCAGGATGTAAAGGGTTTGAATAAGTCTTATAAAAAGCTTGCCTTTATGAAACCGTCTGTATGTACGCAAGCCACAGGGGGCTGTGCCTAGAAGCATGGAAATGCCTGGAAGCACGGACTGGAGCCGATCACCTTGGTGCAAATTCTACACTCACGACTACTGATGCAGCCTCACCTGTGAACCAGGGAGAGTAATGGGGTCCTCATGGGGGGAGGGGGTATAAGAAGTGACATATCCTCATCACGGGGGACCCTCAGTTGCGTCCTGCGTACATTTTCCTGTTTACTTTGGGGCTTCTCATGACCTTCTGGAATCTGTATTAACCTCACACACCCGAAAATGCAGCCCCCCATTTTAAGCGATTAGATTTCCTGCACACTGCTGGTTGGTTGCGCTCTGGTGGGTCTCACAGGAGAACGTGAGGGTCAAAAGAGTTAACACAGAGGCGCGCACGGAATCAGCTCTTGCTAAATGTTAGACGTGTTGGGGATGATCGCACGTAGGCCTACATGACTGGACCCAACAGCTCGGGCACCCAGGACATCTGAATTCTTGTCCCGGCTACATAAGCTTCAGGACGGTCCAGGTTGGACCAGCCCCAGCTCCCCGATGGAGACCCACATCTCCAGACCCCACAAGGCCCTGGAAGGTGCAGCCTCGTGCCTCTGGCTCCAACCTCCCCAAATGTGGGCTCTGCTCCCGTCTTCCTGCGGGGCTCTGGGCCTTTGCGTCTTCTGTTCCCTCCCCCAACACAGCTGAGGCCCGTCAGATTCAACGAAAAGCCACGTCCTCTGGGGATCCTCCCTGACCCCTCCATCCTAGAGAGAGGCCTTTTTCACACCCTGGTAACACCCCGCCCCCGCTCAGACTAGCCAGTAAGCCAATCTAGTTACACCTTCATTGGGGGATAAGCAGATGATCCCATCAACCCCTCCTTGAGCCTTTTGTTTACCCTCCTGTGATCACTTCCCGGGGAGGCTGCCCATTGGCCGGATCTCTGCCCCCCCCACACCCCAGATGCATTCCTATTAAAGAGAGGCCACCTGCCCTCAGATTCTGAGCGTCCACGGGTGCAGGGGCTCCAGCTGAGGCTGCAGAGCCTCGGAACCAGGACCTCTTCGGGCCATTTCAGCTGCTACTGCTAAGCATCGAGCGTTCCAGGGACTTGGCTAGAAGGGGATAGTCCAGGAGACTCAGGTGAGTACGATGTTGCGATGGGATGGGGTGTGGATGGCGAGTCAGATCTGTAACCTCCCCCCCATCCCCATCCCCTCTCTTTACTCAGCCGCTAAGCAGGCCCCGAGGTCTACTCCCCATGCCCCACTTGCACCCGCCTGCCTCTGGAGCCAAGCCCTGGGAGCAGAGGACCCCCGTGCCCCGCGCCCCGCAGGGTGATTCCTCCTTGCACCGCCCACCGCAGCCTCCAGCCAGAGCTGGGGTCTTGGGGTCTGGGCCTCAGAGAAGGGGGTAGACTAAGGTGTTGCCCTGCAGATTCTGCCCTGAAGACCCCAATCTGAAAGATTTAGCCCCAGGCCTGCCTGACGAGTACACCTCTGTCTGGGACATAGACGGGAGTTTGTGGGTCAGAGACGCACGCTCCACATTTCCGTAGTTGTTTCCAAATTGAACCTCCCAAGAGTAACCCGCGATGGTCCTCCAGCCACAAAACAGCACGTGTTTCTCTGCATACCCTTTAAAAATACCAGTATAGGCTTTATTCTTTACCAAATTAATTATAAAAGTCAGAGTGCCGTTCTTTATACGTTTTGATTTTTCAGACATCCGGGTGAAGCAGGACGCTCGAGCATGATAAATGGCCGGCGTTAACTGTGTGACCGGCCTGTAGGTGCCTCCTTCCCGTTTCCGTTGGCCGGTTTCTTTTATTTTCCCACTGTTGACCAGTAGGGGCGGGTATTTAGCTCTTGTCACCATATTGGAAATAGCCCCCCCTGCCCAGTTTTGTAGTTTTGTCTTTGGATCTCAAACATGCTAATTTTGTATTTTTATTTCTTTAACCAGATATTTGCTTTCTAAATCGCCAATGTTATTTGTCTGTGTTTCTGGTCTTGGTATGAAACACAGATGGCCCCCCCATCATGCCACTTCAGCTTTTGAGAAACCGTAGACATGTTTGGATGTTAGTTCTGTAGAGGACGCTGAGCCTGCGAGGTTCCTGTGTACACACTTGGGTGTTTTTCTGGAAGTGAGCTTACTTTGCATCTAGAGCCTGCCCTTGTGCAGTCATGAAGAAGGGGTCCCCCTCAACCTTTGGGGCTAGTCTCTTCCTCTCTTTCAGGGGTCTGCATGTCCTCAGGCCTCCCCTCCAGCAGCTGGTCCTGCCCACGGGTAGGATTGAGGGCATCACCCAGGCCCTGGGAGGGTGGGCAGCTGGTCCCCATGTGGCACCTTGGCCGGGTCCGCCTCGCCCTGGTCCTTGCTGGCATCCGTGACACACCAATGCACAGGCATTTTATGAGATATGTGATAGTGAGTGTGTGTTGTACATTTGAATAAATGATGCTGTTCTGTCAATTGTATTTATGTTTCAGTCATTAGTATTATTTTAAGGCCCAGCCTCACTTGTATATGTATACAGTTCCTTCACATCTTCAGATTCGTTAGCAAAAAGGTTTTCATGCTGTTCTTTCCTACTACTTTTATTATCTTCGGTATCCCACTTCTCTTTCCTAATATTGCATGTGTTAAAAGAAGAAGAAATCTTACCATGGGTCTCTTGGTCTTACTGAACGCACTGTTCACTCATTGATTCTCTCGTGTCTTCTGAAGACTCTCCTCTTGTCTGTGAGCTTATCGTGCGTTTTGTAACATCTTACAGATGGCCCTCAGTCAGTTCATTTTTAGCATTTATTCTTTTCTAATATAATTTTTAATGCTATAAAATTTCCTCTGAATATACCATTTGAGATGTATTCCCTAGTAATAGTAAAACAACACATGCTGTTTTTATTTTTGTGTCTTTTTAAGCAGTTCTTATTAAGGAGGAAATCAAGTTAATTTCCAGTGTCTTCTTATTGTTGCAGACAAGCCGGAATCTTCTTTGTGGTTTTAAGAGTCTCTGTAGATCTCTCTATAATCATCCAGTTACTGTTCTGTTCACTATTGGGGTTATAATAGAGTACTAATTGAAATGAAAATATTTATATAATATAGCTTGAATGTTAAAACAGACGTCATTCACTTAGAATATTCAAGTACTAATCGTATGCGCACTACCCTGAGAACTACAGTTTCTCAAGCAGCGCTTTGCACAAGCTCTCTGAAGCAGAAGTATTTTCTTATACTGATTCTGAGAGAAGTCATTAAAAATACATTTTGAAGGGAGTAAAAAGAAAATGCTCGGTTTCTTGGTATAGTTTTGGAATTTGAAATAATCGATCGGTTAGAAGGTTGAGTTAACCTTGAGGAACCCACGTCCGTGCCCGGCATCTGAAGGTTTCAGCTCTCGACCTGGAAGCGGTTTCGTCCTAAACCGGGGACGAGCCCCAGAGACCAGCCCCGTCCGTTCCTTGCATCTTCCCTCCAGGCCCCGTGCTCTGGGTGATGCTTCTTCAAAGAGGGTGCACGTGCCTCTCAGCTGAGGCTTCTCTTGGGTAGTGAAGATGCCTTCCTCTTTTTGCACTGATTGCAAGAGTCTGGACAAATCTGAGACTGCTGGGGACAGGTGCCCACGTGACTGGCCCCTAGAGGTCACGGAGGGTGGGCATGGCCTCCGGCGGCTGGGCTGCTAGGCCAGGCCTCCCACAGTGTCCCAGGGAGCAGCCCAGACCAGGTTGGGGAGCCCCGCCGTGTCGCCAGCTTCCACCCCAGGCACGACAGTGCACAAGAACGGCAAATGTCACCTCCCAGCTGGGACAGGACCCTTGGTAGGCCTGCTTGGCAGGGGGGCTGAGGGCCATCCTGCTCCCTGTTTGCATTTGAAGAATTTCAACGGTAGGAGTAACAGGAAGAATGGATACCCATATACCCTCCAGCTAGGTGGATCGTTACTATTTTGCAGTTTTTGTTTCCTGTCTCTCCCTAGTCAGCAAATATTCTTACAAGTGATGTAACCTGTATCTCTGTTAATCTGTCCACCTATCAGTCTGTCATCTCCCTATCAATCTGTTAAACGATTTCAAAGTAAATTACAGATGCCTGACACTTGCTCGTGTATCCCCATAAAATAAGGCATTTTCCTGCGTTACTGCTGTCGTTATCATTCCTGACAGTATCAAGTGTTCAGAACATATGCAAACATTCCCAGCTGCCCTAACAGTATATTTTATACCTGGCTTTTTTTTGGGGGGGGTGGGGGGGGGTTAGGATAGATCGTATGGTGAATTTAAAAAAACAAACTTTATTTATTTATTTACGCTGCGCCTGGTCTTAGTTGCAGCATGTGGGATCTTCCTTTTAGTTGCGTCATGCGTGCGGGGTCTCATTCCGTGACCAGGGACAAAACCAGGCCCCCTGCATTGGGAGCGCAGTCTTAGCCCCTGGACTGCCAGGGAAGTCCCAATCATATGGTGATTTGCCTGTCCTATTTGGGGAAGTGAGAGTTCCCGACCTATCACCACTGTTTCCTTGGGTTGGGGCTGTGTTCTGGGAGTGTGTGTGTTTATAAAAAGTTCTTTATGTATTCTATAGGAAAGTCTTTTGTCAGTTACAAGTATTGATTAAATATTCTTTGTGGCTTTTTAAACGGTATCTGTTGATGAGCAGAAGTTCTTAACGCTATAGAAGTCTGATTTGTCAATATATTTTTCTTTATGATTAGTGCTCTGGAAACCTGTTTAATAATTCTTTGTCTAGTTCAGAGTCACGAACACATTCTCCTAAGTTTTCTCTTGGAGTTTTATTGAGTTACCTTTCACGTTTCCAACTCAAATTAATTTTTGAAACATGCTGAGTCAGCCTTTGGCACAGCACAGAGTGCGAGTTAGTACGTTTTTGTGTACTTAAAAATTCTTCAGTTGTTTGGTATAACACACTACATATGTCAATTAGGGCAAGTTAGGTAATCATTTTGTTCACATCTATTTTTTTATGTCTCTTGTTCTATTACTTATTGAGAGAATTAAAATCTCTAATTACAGTTTTGCATTTTTCTCTTTAGTTCTGTCAGTCTTTGCTTTATATTTTAAAGATAAGTTATTAAGTGTATACAAATTTAGGATTGTTATATTGTCTGGACTATTTGTCCCCTTTATTCTTTTTTTAAAATTTATTTGTTTATTTATTTTTGGCTGCATTGTGTCTTCGTTGCTGCACGTGGACTTTCTCTAGTTGCAGCGAGTGGGGGCTACTCTTCGTTGCGGTGTGCGGGCTTCTCGTTGTGGTGGCTTCTCTTGTTGCAGAGCATGGGCTCTAGGCCTGCAGGCTCAGTAGTTGTGGCACATGGGCTCAGTAGTTGTGGCTCGCGGGCTCTAGAGTGCAGGTGCAGTAGTTGTGGCGCACAGGCTTAGTTGCTCCGCGGCATCTTCCCGGACCAGGGCTCGAACCCGTGTCCCCTGCATTGGCAGGCGGATTCTTAACCACTGTGCCACCAGGGAAGTCCCAACCCTCATCTTCTTTATCCATTCATCTGTCGATGGACATTTAGGTTGTTTCTAAGTCCTGGTGACACAGAGGGGGAAGGGGAGGGTGGGGCAAATTGGTAGGTTAGGTTTGACATAAATACACGACCATGTGTGAAATAGAGAGCTAGTGGGAACCTGCTCTATAGCACAGGGAGCTCAGCTCGGTGCTCTGTGACGACCTAGTTGGGTGGGATGGGGGGTGGGGGGGGAGGAGGGAGGTCCACGAGGGAGGGGATGTGGGTATGCATATGGCTGATTCACTTTGCTGTGTGGCAGAAACTCACACAACATTGTAAAGCCATTATAGTCCAATAAAAAAATTAAAAATACATACCCTCCATTGATTATAGCCCACTAGATGCAAGGTTTTGTACCAGTTTCCAAACCATGAAGTTTAACTTCATTCTTCCCCTTCCGCCTTACGGGCTATTGTCGTGATGTACTCTGTGTCTATGTTGTAAACTTCGTAAGACGTTGTTAATGTTTTAGTCTTCAATAGTCATTGCTTCTACATTTGTCCATACTCTCCCCTTTCCAGCGTTCTTTCCTTCCTGAATTGCCACGCCTCCAACTGGAATCCTTTTCTCTTCTTTCTGTGCTGCTTTTTACTTCAGGTTCTTGTGAATTATTCTCTCAGCTTATGTTTTCCCGAAAAATGTCTTTTTTGGTCTTTCATTTTTAAGGGGTATTTTGCTAACTCCTTGTTAGGTTGGCAGGTTTTTTTTTCTGTTTGTTTTATTTGTTTGTTGTGTTTTTAGAAAGTAAAGCGTCATTCCATTTCGCTTTTTAGTGGGCATCTAGGTCAGAAGGAAGACTACACACGTCAGACAGCTTTGAGAGCGGGGAGGATGTTCACAGGTTGGGCATCCACGCCGACGTCCTCACTGCTGTCCGTTTTTATCTCATTGGAACCTGATTCCCCTGCTGGAGAATGTGGGCTGTATTAAACCAGTTCTTCAAAATGTATGGATGTTGTAAACCCCGTAAGTTTTGTCGATTTCCTCTCATGCGTACATGGTGATTGCAGAGTTCCACGTGTGTCCGTCGGATCACACCTGCTGAGTGTGTGGTTCAGCTCTTTCGCATCCGTAGCTAATTTTCAGTTCGCCTGGACTGTCGTTTCCTTAGAGGCGTGTGTTGGCTGTAGCGGCTTCATCAAGTTCAGCGCTCTTCCCTGTACTCCTCTTTTTCTGGGAGTTTTAAAACTTATGAATGCGTTGAAATTTTATCAGATGCTTTTCCTGCATCTCCTAAGTATCATTTTGTATTAAAATAATCGTTAAGATAGTCACTTTTTATCTTCTGTAGCCTAACGGCGAGGTGAATTATTTCCTGTTGAATCATCCTTGTGATGCCGGGGTGAACTACATCTGCTCGTAGTTTTTATCTTGAAAGACATTCTGCATTTGGTTAGTTCACGTGCTATTTAAAGGGGGGAAGAACCTATATGTGTTTTCTTGTGTTGACTTTACCAGTAAGGTAAATGAATGTAAGGTAATAATAGCTTGAAAATATTGAATCTCAAAATTTTCCTCTTTAAAAAAATATTCTGGAGTGTACTTATGAGAAAGTTTGGAAAATTCATCTGTAAAGTTGTCTGTGCCTGGGACTTTTTAGTAGGAAGGGTACCGTCATTTTGCGTCTCACATTTACTTGCATAATTTGCAGTTCATAAGTTTCTTTTGTAGTTTTGCATGTTGCTTACATACACCTCTCGTCTTTCTTAATCAGTGTTCCCAATGTTTTGTCTCTTTTTTTAAACCAATAGTGTTTTGGTTTTTTAACTTTTTTATTATTTCATTTCCTGTGTTTGATGATTTTCTTTTTAATATTTATTTATGTGTCTGGCTGCACCGGGTCTCAGTTGCGGCACATGGGATCTTCGTTGCCGCGTGCGGGGTCTTCAGTTGCGGCGTGCAGGATCTAGTCCCCTGAGGGACTGAACCCGGGCCCCTGCATTGGGAGTGTGGAGTCATAAGCCCTGGACCACCAGGGAAGTCCCTATGTTCGTGGGTTTTGTCTTTGTATTCTTTTTCTTTCGTTTTCTTTCCATGGATTTTTTCTGTTGCTGTTTCTCTGACTTGCGTTGAATCGGTCTCTCTCCTCTCTCTCTGTCCCCTTTATGATAAACCTAAAGTGACGCACTGATCTGGCAGGTGCTCTGTTTGCTGTCACCTCTTCTGCAGGGTTGAGAGCTCCTCTTAGCTGGCCGGGGGTCAGCTTCCGCAGCTCAGCCCCTCCTGTGGGGCGATATCTAGATAGACATTTAGACATGCAGTTCTAAACTCTGGTTGGTCCAGTGCCAACCTTGCAGCTTTCCCACGTTCCTGTACTTTGTATCTTATTTTAAATTAGCTTTTGTTACTTCACCTGTTGTATTTTCGATGGAAGTGTCACGTATGAAGTATAATCACTAGAGTACTTGGGAATTCAGTGTCTTTCGCCATACATAGAAAATAAACTGTTTTTTTGTTATTAAGCTGCATGAGCTGCTTGTAAATTTTGGAGATTAATCCTTTGTCAGTTGCTTCATTTGCAAATATTTTCTCCCATTCTGAGGGTTGTCTTTTTGTCTTCTTTATGGTTTCCTTTGCTGTGCAAAAGCTTTTAAGTTTCATTAGGTCCCATTTGTTTACTTTTGTTTTTATTTCCATTTCTCTAGGAGGTGGGTCAAAAAGGACCTTGCTGTGATTTATGTCATAGAGTGTTCTGCCTATGTTTTCCTCTAAGAGTTTGATAGTTTCTGGCCTTACATTTAGGTCTTTAATCCATTTTGAGCTTATTTTTGTGTATGGTGTTAGGGAGTGATCTAATCTCATACTTTTACATGTAGCTGTCCAGTTTTCCCAGCACCACTTATTGAATAGGCTGTCCTTTCTCCACTGTACATTTCTGCCTCCTTTGTCAAAGATAAGGTGACCATATGTGCGTGGGTTTATCTCTGGGCTTTCTATCCTGTTCCATTGATCTATATTTCTGTTTTTGTGCCAGTACCATACTGTCTTGATTACTGTAGCTTTGTAGTATAGTCTGAAGTCAGGAAGCCTGATTCCTCCAGCTCCATTTTTCGTTCTCAAGATTGCTTTGGCTATTCGGGGTCTTTTGTGTTTCCATACAAATTGTGAAACTTTTTGTTCTAATTCTGTGAAAAATGCCAGTGGTAGTTTCATAGGGATTGCATTGAATCTGTAGATTGCTTTGGGTAGTAGAGTCATTTTCACAATGTTGATTCTTCCAATCCAAGAACATGGTATATCTCTCCATCTATTTGTATCATTTTTAATTTCTTTCATCAGTGTCTTATAATTTTCTGCATACAGGTCTTTTGTCTCCTTAGGTAGGTTTATTCCTAGATATTTTATTCTTTTTGTTGCAATGGTAAATGGGAGTGTTTTCTTGATTTCACTTTCAGATTTTTCATCCTTAGTGTATAGGAATGCCAGAGATTTCTGTGCATTAATTTTGTATCCTGCTACTTTACCAAATTCATTGATTAGCTCTAGTAGTTTTCTGGTAGCATCTTTAGGATTCTCTATGTATAGGATCATGTCATCTGCAAACAGTGACAGCTTTACTTCTTCTTTTCCGATTTGGATTCCTTTTATTTCCTTTTCTTCTCTGATTGCTGTGGCTAAAAAGGATTAATCTCCAAAATTTACAAGCAGCTCATGCAGCTTAATAACAAAAAAACAAACAATCCAATCCAAAAATGGGCAGAAGACCTAAATAGACATTTCTCCAAAGAAGATATACAGACTGCCAACAAACACATGAAAGAATGCTCAACATCATTAATCATTAGAGAAATGCAAATCTAAACTACAATGAGATATCATCTCACACCAGTCAGAATGGCCATCATCAAAAAATCTAGAAACAATAAATGCTGGAGAGGGTGTGGGGAAAAGGGAACACTCTTGCACTGCTGGTGGGAATGTAAATTGATACAGCCACTGTGGAGAACAGTATGGAGGTTCCTTAAAAAGCTACAAATAGAACTACCATACGACCCAGCAATCCCACTACTGGGCATATACCCTGAGAAAACCATAATTCAAAAAGAGTCATGTACCAAAATGTTCATTGCAGCTCTATTTACAATAGCCCAGAGATGGAAACAACCTAAGTGTCCATCATCGGATGAATGGATAAAGAAGATGTGGCACATATATACAATAGAATATTACTCAGCCATAAAAAGAGATGAAATTGAGCTATTTGTAATGAGGTGGATAGACCTAGAGTCTGTCATACAGAGTGAAGTAAGTCAGAAAGAGAGAGACAAATACCGTATGCTAACACATATATACGGAAATTAAGAAAAAAAAATGTTATGAAGAACCTAGGGGTGAAACAGGAATAAAGACACAGACTTACTAGAGAATGGACTTGAGGCTATGGGGAGGGGGAAGGGTAAACGGTGACAAAGCGATAAAGAGGCATGGACATATATACACTACCAAACGTAAGGTAGATAGCTAGTGGGAAGCAGCCGCATAGCACAGGGAGATCAGCTCGGTGCTTTGTGACCGCCTGGAGGGGTGGGATAGGGAGGGTGGGAGGGAGGGAGACGCAAGCGGGAAGAGATATGGGAACATATGTATATGTATAACTGATTCACTTTGTTATAAAGCACAAACTAACACACCATTGTAAAGCATTCATACTGCAATAAAGATGTTTAAAAAAAAAAAAAGAAAATAAACTGGATGTAATGAGATAGAACACTGTGATAAAACGGGCCAGATGTCGTTGCCTCTGAAGGCCTCCCCTGCCTGGCTTTGTGAATGAGAGACATTGCAGCATGGGAGTTGGGGCCGACGGCCCGGGCCCCTGGCCGTCTCTCCGGTGTCACAGGGACGCTGGTGTGCCAGACCCCTCCAGCTGCAGAGCCTGAGCCGGCGGAGGCTGCGTCTAGGATGTTGGACGTAGCAAACCCGCTTCTGCCCGCCCCAGGCTCCCCACGTGCAGTTTCTGTTCCGTCGGGTGCACAGAGCAGAGCTGGACACGAAGCTGTGCTGCGTCCCTGGCTGAGGGACCCGGCCTGTCAGACGGCCGGGAGCCGCCCCCACGCCCCTTTCCGGCGGGCTTCTGACGCGGGTTCCCCGCACTCCTCTTCCATCTCCTGCCAGGGCCCACACCGTGAGACGCAGCGTGGGGACAACTCTGGGGGGTCCCGTGTCTTTCCCCCTCTGTGCTGCACCAGCGAACTGCGCCTCCCGGCTCTCCCCCCTTCCTGCTCCCTGGCAGGTTCAGCGATGGGCGGCGCTGGGGAGATCAGAGGGCGGGAAAGCGGGGAGAAGCCGGCCCGTTCCCGCTCTGCCTGTCCCCCACCCCCCACCCCGGGCCCCGGCTCCCCTGTACGGCCCTGCCGAATCACGGGGCCCGCGGCGTCCTCTCCTCCTCCTGACCCAGCCCTGAGACCACTCCTCCTGCCGGTGCCCCCCATCCCCTCAGCTTCTCAGCTCCTCCCTCACCCGAGTGACCAGCGCTCTGAGATCGGTCCCTCGGACTGTAGGTCACAGGACGTGCAGGGCCCGTCTCCTGCGGGATGGGCTGAGGGTGGCAGGACGGCATCCCTGAGGACAGGCACAGAGGCAACTTGGGAGGACGGGGGCGGGAACTCCAGAGCCCCCTGCTCTCCCCTTGGCCACTCAGCCGGTCGCCGTGCATTGCGATGTGGGGTGTCGGGGGAAAAGGTTCTGCAAGGAAGGGGCATCGGGGCACTGGGTCCGGCTGCACAGGCAGCCTCTGGAGTGTGCCCTGCTCACAGGCTGGCTCACCACCCGTCTCCGGCCCGGAGAGCACGCGGCGTCTAGGGCAGGGTGTTGGAAGGAGACCAAGCCTGGGTTTGGGCCTTAATTGGGCAGTTTGGGGGAGCATGTAAGCAGGTGGGGTTCACTCTGCATGGTTATTGCCAAAAAGCAGAGACAACTCCACAATGGGTTTCTGGGTCATCTTATCCATACAGACGACCCAGGATGGGTAGAGAAGCGGCAGAAACTCATTTTAGCCGAGAGAAGGGCGCTGGCGTGAGCTGTCTGGGCTGAGACACACTGTGACGGGGCCTCTGTCGTTGTCTTCGAGGGACCAGGTCCGAGGCCCTGGGACGGTTTGAGCCCCGCAGAGAAGAGCTGGGAGCCAGGCCAGCCTCCGAATGGAGGGCCTGCTCCTTTTTCTTCCTCGTGAGGCACCGTGTAAGCGCTTCTGAGCGTGGCCTTCCCCGGTCAAGCCCCAGAAGGCCCTGCACGGCCAGCGGGACGCAGGCTCACAGGCAGACGCCGGCAGGGAGGCCAAGGCTGGAGCCGTCAGGCGCAGATGCTGCACACGTACCCGTCGCTGTAACCTTAGGGCGGCCCTGCAGCCTGGCTGGTGCCGTGACGCCCAAGTCCCGAGGGAGAGACTGAGGCACAGAGAGGCGAAGGCTGCGCTCCCCGGGCCACCGTGCGCACGACCGTGGTGCCCCACCAGCCCCGGGCTCAGCCCTGCCCCTCCCCGCCCCAGGCTTCCCTCTTCCTGGGAGGACCCCACAGTCTTCCTGGGCTCTGTGCTCTGCAGGGAGCGCCCGCCACCCGCCATGCCTTCCCCAGCTCACCTTCCCAGCGATAACGTGCCGCAGATACTCATGACAACCTGCCGACGTTAACGAGCGCCCGCTTGGGGCAGAGGGATGCCGACAGGCGAGGGTGGGCCACGCGAGGAGGGACCGGCCGTCTGTCTTGCGGAGGCCACGGATGCAGGCAGGGAAGGAGTGAAGGCTGTGAGCGGGACCTGGGGCCCAAAGGTGGCCGCTCTGAGCCGGACAGCCAGGCGGAGAACCCAGTCTCGCTGCCTGGCACCTGGTGGGGCTGGAGCGCCAGAGCAGCAGGCAGAGCGACCCCGACGCAGGGGCCGTCGTGGCTGCCATTGGCATCTGGCCCTGTGTCCCCGGGAGCTTTGTGTGACACCAGGGGCACGTGGCCTCACCGCATCTTGTAAGAAAAGCCCCGCTGCAGAGTGGCTGCCACGCCACCACGTCTGCTCGGCTCCCCGTGAACCCAGGGCCGTGGCCAGTCGGCCTCGTGATGGGTAGGGTGAGTTTCCAGCAGCGGGAGGGGGCTCGTTCACCTGCATGACGGGCTGAAGGCGGGGTCTCCCCGGGAAATCACTAGAGGTCTGCTGAGTGGCCGGAATATCGGGGAGATGTTTCTCCCCTTTGACCCCCAAGCCACCTCTGTCCGGCCCTCGGCTGGGAGGTGCTGGCAGGTCAGCATCTGCCTTTATGGGAGGGGAGGCCGGGGCGGCAGGGCTGCATCTCAGCGACAGACGCGCGGGAGCTGCCTTGCTTGAGAATATTCTCGTGCTGCGCTCCGGGCGCAGGGAGGGCTCTGTGCAGACCGGAGCCCTGCTCTCAGGACCCCGGTGACGCGGCGGGACCTACGGCCGGCCGCTGCTGGTCCCCACAAAGCACCGAGCGCTGGCGGGACCTGGCTGAGGGGGGCGCAGGGCGGGGGTCCCTCGCGCTGGCTCCCTGAGGGCGCCCGGCGTTCCATCCAGAGCAGGGGACAGGCTGAGAGCTGACGGGGAAGCAGCCAGCGGAGCTCGGCCTGCCCGTCAGCCCGCGCCCAGCCGGGAGGGCCTCTCGGAGCCGGGACAGGCGCAAGGTGGCTGCTGGCCGAGCGCATCCAGGCCCCTGGGCCCCAGAGGCTGGGCGGCGGGCGGCGGGGCTGTGGCTGCATGAGGGGCCGGCAGACTGGGGGCCGGCCTGCCCTGCCCCCGGGCTCGACCCTGGTCCCTGAGAAGCTTCCCGTTCCTGAACCGCTTCGGGCCGTGGGGCTGGCGGTGGGGATTTTGAGAACTTGGACGTGACCCTCACCTGAGGGGCCCAGTCTGGATACGCCTCCCAGGTGGGCCGCTCGCCAGCCCCTCCCCACTGCCCCCGCCGAACGCTCAGGCCCGCAGGCCTCCTGGCAGACACGACTTTGGACCAGGCTCTGGTAGGGCGCGTGGTGCCCCCAGCTGGCTGCTCACCTGTGTGTCCAGTTCTCACCTGGCGTCCCGTCCTCACCTGCAGGAAGCAGGGAGGTCACCTGCTCGGGGGAGGCCAGGCGGGGGGGCTGCTGGTCTGACTCCAGGCCCTGCATCACTGCTGTATGGCTCAGCCCCAGCACCACCTCCCCTGCCCGTGGTCCCTCAATGGTCACGGACAGGCGTCGCAGGAGGCTTAACTGGGTCGCCGTGGGCTCGGGGCCCGGACACCGCGATGCGCGTCTGTGCCGAGCTCTTCGTGGGGTTGCCGCAGCCTGGCTGGCGCAGGTAACAGGACACCACGGGGTGGACGGCGCAAGGCCTTCTGCTGAGGGGTCGATGCTTCCGGCGGCCTGACTGTGCCCTGGGGTTCCTGGGTCGTGGCCGGGACAGGCTCCGGGGGAACGTGAGGGTCGCAGCTAACTTTGATAGGCACCCACGGCGGAGCTTTTTGTGGGTCATAAAGTCAGGTGAGAAACCGAGGCCCAGGAGCGTCAGGACCTGCTCATGCACACGGCCAGGGAGCGCCAGGGCCAGGCTTGAAAGCACGGTCGCCATCCCAGCCCGGGGCTCTGGGTCTGAGAGGGGATGTTTTCGTGGTCCAGGCAGGACTACGTCTTTGGCAGAAGAGCTTTCACCCTGGATTTAACGAGACTGTTTCCAGTGTATTTACTTCTACAGCTACCTTCTGTTTAGGAAAAGTGACGCTGGGTCTCCATTCCCCCAAATGCCCTAAGTCACACCTTTAAAGAGCACGTTAAGCAAACAACGTGACTGTCACCGCAGGGGACACATGACCGTGGAAGGAGACCCCCAGCCCCACGATCGTGAGGTCTGTGAGCTCGTGGTCCGTGAGGAGAAGGCAGGGAGGCCGAGGGCAGGGGAGGTCGGGGAGGATGGCCTGAGCGCCGGGCCCGTGCCCTGCACCCCCAGCCAGGCATCCAGTAACCTGTATTTCAGGTTTCGGTTTCGCGGCATCGGCTGGGCCAAGGCTGGAGCTGGTCTGGAGGGCGCTGCCTTCTCCCAGGCACCCACGAGGCCAGGTGGATCCTGCACGAGCCGTGGAGCTGACCCCCGAGGCCAGACAGACGCAAACATGCCTCCCCGTGTCGATGCAACCTGGTGCGAGTCCCGCCATCCACCCGAGGGCGCGGCTCGGCACGGCGCACAGGCCGGCTGCTCTCCCGCTGGTTCCTCTCAGTGATCTTATTCCTGCTGTGGAGGCCGCAGGGCTGGGGGAAGCTGCAAAGCCCTGGCCACTCAGCATCACCTCAAGACTCCAGGGGCCCCTCTGCTGGGAGCAGCAGTGACACCACAGAGCCGCCCCTCCAAAGAGGCCAGAGCCCCTCAGGGCCGGACACTCGTGGTTCCAGGTGTGGAGTGACTTCCACCCTGAGGGACAGGACGGCACTTGGCATAGTGACGCCCCCAGGTCCAGGTTGGGGGAGGCCACATGGGAAGGGCACAGCTAGTACCTGGGCCACCACGAAGACGGCTGCCGTCCCTGGGGGCAGAGAGCCGCCGTCCAGGGGTGGAGCCCGAAAAGCGGGGCAGGTAACCCGCGCAGATGGAGCAGCCCCGTCAGGAATGTGAAGGAGCCGTGAGGAAGATCCCCGCGGGGATGGGAGGGTGGGTGTCAGGAGCAGGAACGAGCAGTGGAAGGAAAATGCCAGAGAGACGGAAGGAACGAAGGCATGAAGACCTTGCAGGTGGAGGAGGGACCCGGGAGCCGGGGCCAGGTGAGCAGTGGGGTCAGAGGGCACGGGACGGAGTCAGGATGCTGCAGGACACATCTCGGGATCCCAGGAGAACAGAGCTGATGAGGCGGAAGGAGTATTTGAAGACACCGTGACCCAAATCCTCCAGAATTAAACTTTAAAGATTGAAAAACACCAGAAAGAACAGAAGGAAAACCCCCGCCCTCCAGACGCATGATGAAATTGATTATCCTTGATAGAAAGAAACCTCTGAACCGCTCAGGAAATCGGCATCTCTGAAATAAAGGGTTAGCTTTACACTCCTGGAAATGAAATCACAGACTTCTAAATAACCCTTTGGATTAAGGCAAATCACGAAATCCTTAGAATTAACGATAATACTCCACATACAAAGTTTACAGGATACGGCAAAAGGGTGTCCAGAGGGTGAGACATTGATCAGATACGAGGAGTATTGGGAGGAAAAAGAGCTCAGCGTTGCAGTCTGGAAACGGGGGCAACAGAAGAAGGTAAACCCGGAGAAGCGAGGAAAAGGACGTCAAGATCAAAGCAGAAACGGATGCTGTCGACGCGTGTTTCCTTCTTCATCTTAACAGTATGAGAAGCCGCCTCTTGGAAAAGACCGTTTAGACATCTTCTGATACGAAGGATCAAGGAAACGGCGTATTTCTAATCAAACTGTGAACAGGAAAGAAGCCGCTGCGCTGTCGAGTGCACGCAGTCCTGAGGCGCTAACCGCATAGAAGTCCCCGTGGGAGGGGCCGCCGAGGAGGTCCACCGCCAGCTGCTCCACCCTGATGATCTCAGCACACCGCCCACCACCCCCCGACACCCCTCGGCACCGTCCCAAGGCTCCTGTTTCAGGATGACAGGAGGCCGGGCCCCCCGCCAGGCCAGGGCTCCCCCGCGTGTGCTCTGACCCCTGGGCTGTGCGGGTCACGCGTGTCCTCAGCAAGTCCCTACGCCCTCAGCCCCTTCGCTGAATCCTGCTCTCACCCTCTTACTGTGGAACGAGCTGGCCAAACCTTATCAGGCCTGACGCTGCTTTTCTGTACCAATTATTTAATAGCACTGTCGGCATTATTTTGAAAAAAGTTCATAGGTCGTGAGGCTTTCAGGCCAGACGAAGGTGGGATCCACTCACTTCTCCCTGTTCACCCCACTAAGCACAGCTGGGTGCTCTGGGTGCCACACACAGACAGACAGGACGAGAAACCTGGGGAGAAGGCACGTGGGCCAGGGCCTGGGGCTGAGGACCGCACAGTGGTGAGCTCCCCTGCTGGACCCCAGACCCCCTGCGAGAAGCCGGCCCCCCAGAGACGCCGAGGGAGCGGACACACAAACAAGCAGGCTCTAAGAAAAGCCGCCCATCGTCAGGCAAAGGCCCGGGAAAGGGGCCACCTAGGAAGACAGGAAGCCTGACAGCAGGAAGGGCCCTGGCCCGGCACCACGGGAAACACCACGACCCCCTTCCCTCAGCAAAGGCAGGGAGACTGTTGCACTACAAGGGGGCAGCCCTCCCCTTCCCCTCACTCATCCCCACGCCCACTGCAGGTGCGGGGAAGGCCGAGAGGGGAGCCCGGACGTCCATCCCTGCCTGGCGGGAACAAGGCCCCCAGCCTCACGGTGTCTGGAAGCTACGTGCAAAGTCTGAACTTCCACCACCCTGGCCGCTCTGTACTGTGTTTGCAGCTTCCTGGGAATCTATGATTTCAGAACTTCTTAAAATCACAAATTATAACTTAAATACACACTTTTAGGAGCTCGATGCACTTGTATACCAAGGAGAAGTGATATTTCACTGTGTCGATGCTTGGGTGTGACGTCCCAGAAGACGTGACGTCATGAGATGTCACACAACTATGAAGAAGTTAGGACGTGAGAGATAAGGCCAGAGCCATTTCCATTAGAAACACAGGAAGTGGAAGGATGGAGGTCGCACCGCTAGTATTCAGTGCGCTTAACATGTGCGAACGCACTTTGCGTTTCTATGTAGAATGAGTTCCCGTCTAGGCTTCAGTAACTATCAACCGATTTCTACCCCCACAAGCCCCGGGCGGGTGCGTGAGGCCGGGAGAATCAGGGCGGCTTCCTGTAGGGAGGGGCCGCAGGGTGCTGGTCACTCAGCTTTGCAGCCCCACCCGTTGGAAGCCAGCTGCACTCTCCCAACCCCGTGTCCATCAGAAAAGCCCCAGAACGTCCCTGGTCTCTGAGATGTCCTCCAGGAACGCGCATCAACTCTGTGAAGCGTCCCCTCCGGAAAGGACCCCCGGCCCCGGGGACACCGCTGTCCGAGGTCCTCTCCAGCGATGGCCGTCTCCCTTCCCGGGTCTCCTGGTCCCCCCGCCCCTCTCCGCTACTTCCTTGGACGGTTCCGTCAGACTAGCCCCAGCTACTCCCTCTGGCCCTGTCCTCTCCCCCCGTTTCTCACCATCTTGCAGCTGGGCCGGCTGTGTCTTCACCACTCTCCTGCCCTGTTCCTTGTAGCCTCCGCGCCCACCTGGACGGATCTCCCAGCAGCTGCTTCGTCCCTTTACCTTGTCACTGCCAATCGCCGTGTTCTCTGACCCCCGCGCCCCCGCGCCCCCTCCCATGGCCAATCCCAGGCCTGGTCACCTCGGAACTGCACCCGTTCCTACATGAAGCTGCAGCCCATCCTCTGCAGCCCGTACCTGCTACCTTCCCTGCCCACTGGCTCAGCCAGGGGTGGTGGCCGCACTGTGACCTGCAGAGCGGTTTGGAGCCGAGAACTAAACGGACACCAGCTTGGTGGGCGGATCTTAAACGGAGTGACAACTCTAAGAGCAAGAAGTAGCGTCATTAGAGTACGTCGTTACGGAATCTAAAAGCACAGGCTACACCCGTGGTACGAGGTTGCAAGGATACGAGGTGCTGGCCCGCGATAAGGGCTGGAGAGGCGGCAGGGTGCAGGCGGCAGGGCTGAAGGGCAGAGGGAAGAAGCCACCTGAGGACAGATGACAAGTCGAGGGGCCTTACGTGGGCTGGTGGGAGCGTGCTGTGCACGGAACAATAGTGAACAACGTGACGTCTGAGACCCTTTAAAAAATTAAAACCCAAAACCTAAACGTCCAGCAGACCACAGCTCACTGGGTACCACGCCGTGTCTCCCCTGGTTGGGGAGGGTGATCGGGGATTGATCAGAGCTGGGAGAGGCGGTGGCGGGCCCTGGGGGGTGCCCGGCGGGGGGTGGGGGCAGTGGGGTTTGGGCTGAGGGTCATGTGGGGGGAAGGGGGGCAGAGGGCAGAGTTCTGGGCTGCAGAACAGTTTGGGGGCCCAAACGCTGAATCTGGACGCCTGTTCTGACGGAAGGACTTGGCATGTCTGCATGTGGGAAGCGTCTCTGGATGGCCCCTGCACTGCAGCCCGGGGGCTGAGCTGCCCGGAGTCTGCCACCCGACCTGGGCACAGGGGCTGGGGGCGTCCCCGCTCAGAGCTGGAAGGACGGAGGAGTATGGGGCTGGGGGTCCCCCGGGGTAAGGAAATACTCCAGAGGCCAGGGGGCCGAGCGCTGGCTTCCCGCGGGGGGTCCAAGCTGGAGACGCCCCAGGCCCAGATTGAAGGCACTGAGGCAGCTGGAGGGGGGCCCATCCAGAGACGTCAGACGAAGGGCGCCCAGGTGTACCTCCAGGGGGTGGGGTACCCCACCCAGGAGGGGCCGGCACAGGGGGTCCCCATGTCGGGCCAGCAGGCGGGGTCAGTTAGAGGTCCATTCCCTGCACAGGCATGGAAGCCACAGACAGACCCCGCGTCTGCCCCGGGGGCAGCTGGAGGCATGTGGATTTCCTTCAGGGGCTGGTCAGGGGTCTTGAGTGTCTGCTCTGACGGCTCCTTCCTGGGAGGTGGCTGCCCCCGTCGTGGGTGTGGCCAGCTCGCCGTCCTGGCTCCCGCCTGTGGAGAGGACAGAGGCTGGAGGCGGAGGGAGGGGGTTCGGGAAGGGGGTGAGCGGCAAACCTGAGGCCGGGGGCAGCAGCACAGCTGCAGTTCAGGGTCAGGGGGCTGGGGGTGTGCGGTGTTCCTTTGAGGCAAAGTCTCAGGTCAACTTGAGCTGCTCTCTCCTGTCCTTGCGAGCCCCCAGCCCGCTCCCCAGTGTGGAGAACAGAAGCTGGGAGGACTAACACGTGGGCTCCATAGGGACCCAGAGGCGTAAGGAAGAAAAAAATGAAGCCAATCCCAAAAGGAGTGGGGTCCTCCCAGCCAGAGTCAGAAACATAACTGGGATGGGCAGAAGGAGGGGCTTTCCTTGGGGTGTGAGACGCACGCCCTCCAGGCAGGGTGGCCCGCTTCCCTAGGAGGTCAGCGAGGGCTGAGCAGTGCACCAAGGTCAGGTCCGTGTTTCAGAAATGCACCTCAACTGAGAGGTAGAGATCGGACCGACGGGCTTCACCTCAGAGGAAGGAGCGTCAGGGGCCGTAGCGGCAAAACCAGGGGGAGAAGGGGGTGGGCTCCAGGTGTGATTAGGAGGCCAGCCTAGAGCCCCAGAGTGCAGGTGCTGGAGGAAGAGCTCAGAGCACAGCCCAGGCAGACGCGGACCTGCAGGTGCACCTTGGGCACCGGGTGGGTGGGAAGTTCTCAGGAAGCCAGCCACGTCGGAGCCCGTCTCCTGCAGCACTTCCTGGGCAGGTGGATGGCATTAAAGGCCTCAACTCTTCCCTCTCCCCGTGGCCACGTCCCAGGTCACATGAGCCACTCCAGCCGGGCTCAGGGCACGTCGGCAGGTGTAAGGCTAGCAGGTCTCAGAGGGGCTCGTCCAGTCTGGCTGGTGCCTCTGCATCTGCCTTGAGAGCCTGGCCAAGTGGGAGAAACCACGCAGAGCTGGGGCACAGCAGACGCGCACCAGCCCAGGAGACGCGGACGCAGGCCCCCCAAACCTTGGGGGGTGTAGCTGGGGACCTGGGCGCTGACTGCTGCGGAGCACCGGCCTCGGTGGTCTGCAGCTGCCTCCCAGACCCCAGCTGGGACCGGAACCGAGAGCTGAGCCCGGTGCGGGTCAGCAGGGCAGGGAGCGAAGCCGTTTGAGAGCTTCGCCGTAGGGTTAAGCGTGAGGGCTGAGCCGTGTCTGCTGTGCACTACTGAGGATCCTTGTGTTGTTACTACAGCATTGTTTTGCAATAGATGCCTGGTACACTCCCCCACACACCTGCCTTCCTAAGAGTAGACAGATTTTAAAGGCGAAGCAAGAAAAAGTCGGGGGGCAAAAAGGCACTGGGCCCTCCTTCCTGTCCCTTCCTTTCAGAACACATTCTGAGGGGCCTGAGGGGAGAGGGGAGCTGTGCTCGTCCCTGCCCCCTTGCTGGGTGGGACAGCAGCTGCGGGGAGGCAGCTGTGGGGGGCCCTGGCAGGGGCCCTGGTGGAGCGAGCAGTCAGCTGCCCTTTGCGGTGGCTGAGGAGCAGGGGTGCTGTGACGGGGCACACACGCCTGAAGGCACGAGGTCAGGGTGCAGAGGCTTTTGCGGAATGCAGGTGGGAACGCAGATGTTTAAATGGATGCGTCCACGGACGCCAGAAGCAACAGAGGCTGGTGACAGGAGGGCACAGGGCAGGGGCCCCCACAGGTCGTGCACGAGGGGGACCCACAGAACACTTTGCACGTGTGACCCGCCTGGAGCAGGACACGGCTTCTGTGCCCAGAGCTGGGGGGAAACCTCTGCTGCAGGAGGATGGGAGAGCACTGAATGAGCTCGAATCACCTAAGAACATTTTCCCCAACAAGCAAAATGGGGGCAGGTAGAGATTACGTTCAGTTGGGGGAGGGGAATAAAAGTTGTTAGTATTGAAATAATGAGACAATAGACAGCTCCACTGAGAAATGGCAGAAGGACCTTAAAAAAAGCCACAGAGGGCTTCCCTGGTGGCGCAGTGGTTGGGAGTCCGCCTGCCGATGCAAGGCACGCGGGTTCGTGCCCCGGTCCGCGAAGATCCCACATGCCGCGGAGCGGCTGGGCCCGTGAGCCATGGCCGCTGAGCCTGCGCGTCCGGAGCCTGTGCTCCGCAACAGGAGAGGCCACAACAGTGAAAGGCCCGCGTACCGCAAAAAAAAAAAAAAAAAAAAAAAAAAAAAAGCCACAGAAAGTGCGGGTGGGAGACTAGAGGCCAGTAAATGCCTGAGAAGATGCTCAAACTTGTAAATAAAGACTGAGCATACGAGTTTGCTGGTGCAAACTCCCCTCCCCGCACGCCCTGAGGTAACGACCAAGGCAGCGCACAGGAAGAGCAGCCAGGTGAGCAGAAACAGGGCAGGATGTTGGGAGGCGGTGGCCACACACTCACTGACCTGCAGAGGGAGGGAGGGGACTGACCCCTGAGCCCCTCCTCACGCTCAGCAGAGCATCACCTCCTCCCTCCCCACCCCCGGCAGAGGGGACTACACTTTCCTTCTCTGTCTGGAAACGGAGGCATGGGTGGGAGTGGGCAGACCTCTGCCTTCTGCTGAGACCCCAGGTCCCACCCTCGAGGCGCCCAGCGTGCCGCCCTGGTCCCTTCAGGGGCGTGGACGTGCCTCCTCTCGGGAGTTCAGCTGAGAGGATGCAGCTTTGGAGATTCCCCAGGGCGAGGCCCAGCCATGTCCCCAGGCTCTTTAGCACCCACTCCTAGTGAGAAGCCCACAGCCAAGCTCGCCGGGCTTTGGGGAAAGCCTGTGGCTACACGATAGAGACTGAACCGCCACTGAGCAAACAGAGACGCTGTTATGTCAGGTGCCGCAAAGACAGAGAGCAAAATAAAACTGAGAAAACGAAGCCTGGAGGACAGAGACAGTGTATACAGAGAGAAAGTCAGAGGACTATTACCATCCTCAGAGAGATAAGATTGTATCCTTGAAACATAAACAACATGCTTTTTTTTTTTTAATAAAAAATGCACTTAGAGCAAAGAGCTTGCAAATTAAATGGTTAAAATGAGAAACATATGGGTTGGAAGGTAAAGTTGAAGAAATCCCCCCAGAGAATAGAAAAATGGGAGAGAAAATAAGAAAACAAAAGGATTGCTAGACATCTTCTATCTGAATAATTAGAATTCTGGAAATACACTAGAAATTGGAGGAGAGTTAATCAAAGACATGATTTAGGAAAATTTCCCAGAACCTGAAGTATGTGTCTGGAGTGAACGGGGCCCAGCAAGGGGCCAGCAGATCATTGAAAACAGGCCTGCACAAAGTATTGTGAAATTTTAGAACTAAGGGCAGAGAAAATCCTACATTCCCCAGATAAAGCAGAGACAAAGGCTTCAGAACTGTAACAGCTTCAGACTTCATCCCCACGTTGAAACGTGGAAGGAATGGGGCAGCGCCTTCAAAATTTTAAAGGAAAGTGATTTTCCAGCTTAGAATTCTAAGCCCAGGCAAGATATAAATTAAGGGTGAGGACAGAGTAAATGTGCTTTAAGACATGCGAGATGTCAAAGTTTTCCTCTTACGTATCTTTCCTCAGAAAACTACTAGAGGATGCGCTCCATTGAGATGCGGGCTTCGGCGGAGGAAGAGGAGGCCAGGAATACAGGTACACGGTTCATCGTGCTCACTTTATCGCGCTTCGAAGGGATTGCATTGTTTGCAAATTGAAGGTTTGTGGCAACCCTGCGTCGAGCTAGTCTGTTGGTGACACTTTTCCAACAGCAGTTGCTCACTTTGTGTCTCTGTGTCACATTTTGGAATTTCTCCTGGTGTTTCAAGCTTTTGCATGATGATTACATTTGTTACGGTGATCGGTAATCAGTGAACTTTGATGAACGCGCTGAAGGCTTAAATGATGTTTAGAGGTTCAGTAATGAAGTCTTTTTAAGGTATGTACGTTGTTTATTTAGATGTAATGCTATTGCACACTTAACAGACTCCAGTAGAGTGTAAACATAAGCTTTATAAGCACCAGGAAACCAAAACATTCACATGGCTGTTTACTGTGGTATTTGCTTTGCTGCGGAGTCCGGAGCTGATCCCACAGTGTCTCCGAGGCCAGGCTGGCCTGGACCCGGCAGGCTGGACAGATCCTGAGTTGTCTGAACACGTGGAGGGGAGGTAGGGGGAGGCAGGGGTCGCAGGAGGTGCCCTGGGAGAGGGGGGTGGCGGGGCAGGGCAGACGACCCCTCTTGCAATCAGCTCTCTGACACCGTTTATTCCTAAGTTGTGTGTCAGAGCTGAGGCTCTCAGTTTGCACCATCACATGGGCCCGGGTTTAAAAGACTGACAGCACTTGTGTCTCCAGAGGACAGTCTGGCAGCTGTGGGTGGAAGGGGGCCCTTAAAGGCACCCCTGGGGTTCGGGTGGGACAGACCTGGGGGCTGGCATCTGCAGGCGGGGCTGGGACACGCCTCTCAGGCTCCCAACCTCCCTCCTGATGGGAAACCACGGATTCCTCCTGCGGGGGAGGGGTTCCTAGCCTGCGGGAGGGGTGGGCAGGCTGACAGCCGGGGAGGGGTGAAGAGTTTTGCTCATTTAGGGAATGATGGAGATAAAGAGTCACTAGGAGGCGAGGGAGGAGAGGGTGTTGGAACCGGAAGGAGGGACTAGAGGACCCAGATGCTGAGGAAGCGGGTAGAAGACCTGGGTTAACTTTGACCAGGAGACGGGACACCCCTGCTGAGTAAAGCAGAAAAGGACCCACCCCCGCTTCCTCTCCCACACACACCTGACTCTCTGGAAGGTTCTTCTTTGGTGCTGAAATGCTGTGCTCGCAGGAGGAGCCCATGGTCCTGGGAGTCCCCAGGTCAGCACTGCTTTCTGGCCGTGATGCCCCAGCTCACGCAGGCTCCAGGAAGGAGCGGCGGCCACACTGGCCTGCCTCGCGCTGTTTCCTCACGGCCCGTGTGCTGGCCCTGCCCGTGGTGCTTCTCTGTGAGGACGGAGAGCCAGCGTCTGCAGGTGAGGAGGGCGGGGCTAGGCCTCCAGGTGTGACTCTGAAGGAGAGTGTAGGACCTGCCGTCCTCCCCGTGACTCCTAGTAGGTGATAAGCTGGTTGGATTGATCCAGTTATCGGTTTATCCCAGAAACAAAGGCACGGGGGAGCTGTGTCGAGGGCTGGCAAGGAGAGGGGCCGGGTGTGCAGCTGACCTGGTAATCAGAGGAGGGAAAGATGACGGAGGGGCTTGGAGCTGGTCTGGAGGGGGGAGCTGTTGCCGAAACTCGGCCTCTGTGCCCCGGTGCCGAATAGAAACACAGAGACAGAGTTTTGGGTGAAGGAGCAACGAAATAGCTTTATTGCTTTGCCAGGCAAAGGGGGCCACAGCGGGCTAATGCCCTCAAGACTGTGTGTCCCCCCTGGAGGGGGCAGTGAGGAGTTGTATAGTGTTCAAGGAGCAGGGCGTGGTCAGCTCGTGGACATCCTTCTGATTGGCTGGTGGTGAGGTAACCGGGAGTCGGCATCATCAACCTTCTGGTTCCAGCCGGTCTGGGGTCTACATGCTTGTGGGCAGCAGACAGTTAACTTCTCCCACCTGGTGGGGGCTTGAGTACGTGCAAAACAGCTCAAGGGACACGGCTCAGAATAGCGTCTGTAGCCCTGGAGGAGGAACTAAAGGTCCTTCACTTTAATGGCTAAAGTATTATTATTTTGTCTTGCTTGGCTGTCTTCCTTTCTTTCTGCATTTTCTCACTTCTCTGATTAAATTTCTTCTTTGACTAAAGTTCTTCTAGAGACAGGAGGCAGGTGGAGAACGTGGGTGGGGTCTATTCTGAGAAGGCCTCGTAGGGTCCTGCCGGGTTACAGAGAGAGTCAGCGCCGCTGGGAGAAGGGTCGGGGAGCGTGGGCCTTGTGGGCAGAGAAAGCCCAGCTCCAGGGCCCCCAGAGGAGGAGACCCCTCCAGGCGCCCACAGGGCCAGAGGCAGAGCCGGAAGCCAGGGGGCTGGGGAGGCCGGGCAGCCAGCTGTCCCCACCTTCCAGGGACCAGTGGGCCGGAATGAGGGAGCTGTGGTGGAGTTCGCGTTGGAAGGGGCAGGCGGGCACGGGTCTGAGTGTCAGAGCAGCGCGCCCTGCTGCAGCCCCAGGGACCGGGCGGACGTGGGCACAGCAGCCGGGAGGCTGTGCGGCATCCCCTGGATGAAGCGGGGGACGGGGTGTGGAGGAGAAAAGCTCGGGGTTGGGACACGGCCTGGCGAGAAGGCAGCCGTGCGGGGGCCGCTGAGATACCCACGGACATTATTCCCATCCCCATAGCTTCCCCTGTTTTTGTGAACTTGATCTGTAGTTTTCCAAGAAGCGAGTGTTAAAAATCTAACTTTATGATTGAGGATTTGCCAATTTCTCCTGTATTCTTGTGGCTTTTTAACACATTTGAAATTATTTATATAGCACTTACCATGTGCCAGACACTGTCCTAAATACTTTCCAAATATGAACTCATCTAATCAATTCCAACAATAGAAGATTAGCTCAGAACATTATACAGTAGGCCTTGGCGAAAACTGTAACGAAATTTATTGATTAACAAGGAAAATTGTCCATGATATATTATGAAATAAAAAAGGCAAGTTACAGTGCAGTTTATACATGTTGAACACTTTTTTGGTGAGTAAAAGAAAAGTATCTATGCATAAGAGAACGGTCTGGAAGTGTGATACCAAACGGTGACAGATTATCTGTGGGAGATAGAATTATGGGTAATCATAATTTTCTCGTTTCTGCGTGTATGCATTTTCTGTTTTGATAATGGGGATCTATTCGTTTAGTAATTTTAAAATGAAATAAATCATTTGATAAAGGTCCTGTTAGTCACAATATGAACTTGAGAAACTGTAGGTAAACGGATTCAAAGTTCTCGTTAATGAAGTGTAAGGCGCCCCATCTAAAGATCAAAGAACTGGACGCACAGCTGTGTGACTTCTGAACAAAGAGTCACAAAATATTTTTGGAAAACTCTAATAGATTGCTCGTCATCTTCTCCAAATTTTTATTGCGATAAAAAAATGAACATAAATTTTATCACTTATAACATAAAATTTATCACCTGAATCATTTTAAGCGTCCAGTTAAATGACATTAAGTCCATCCATAATGTGCCGTCATCACCACTGTCATCTCTAGAGCGTTTTCATCTGGCAAAACTGAAGCTCTGTCTCCATTAAACACTCACTCCCCACCCTCCCTCCCCAGCCCCTGGCACCCACAGTCCTCCTTCCGGTCTGTGGACTTGACTCCTCTAGGGGCCTCGTATACGTGGGATCATACAGTGGTTGTCCCTTCGGGACTGGCTGATTTCATCGAGCACAGTGTCCTCAAGGCTCTTTGTGTTGTAGCTGGTGTCAGAATGTCCTTCGTTTTTAAGGCTGAGTCATATTCCATTGCGTGTGTGGACTGCACTTTGTTTATCCATCCACCTGTCGATGGGCATGGGGTGCTTCCGTGTTTTATCTGTTGCGAACAGTGCTGCTGTGAGCATGGGGTACAAATATCTCTTTGCGACCCTGCTTTCAGTTCTTTGGGGCAAATACCCAGCAATGGAATTGCTGGATCGTGTGGTTCTCATTTTTGAGGAGCCGCCATACCGTTTTCCACAGTGGCTGCACCGTTTTACGCTCCCACCGCCAGGGCACAAGGGCTCCGATTTCCCTACATCCTCACCAACACTTATCATTTTCTGTGTTTTGCTCTGTTTTATAGCAGCCGTCGCAGTGGGTGCGAAGTCCTATTTCTTTGTGGTTTTCATTTGCGTTATCTCTCATGATGAGTGATGTTGAGTATCTTTTCATTTGCTTCTTGGCCATCTGTGTGTCTTCTTTGGAAGAAGACATACAGTCCTTTGCCCATTTAAAAATAGTTTTTATTGTTGTAGGGTTTTAGGAGTTCTCTGTATATTCTGGGTATCAACCCCTTATTAGATATACGTTTTGCAGATATTTTCTCCCATTCCTTAGGTTGCCTGTTCACCCTTTTGATTGTGTCCTTTGATTCACAGAAGTTTTTAATTTTCATTCAGTCCAATTTATCTCTTTTTACTTCTGTCACCCATGCTTTGGTGTCATTCCAAGAAATCATTGCCAAATCCAGTGTTATGAAGCTTTTCTCTGTGTTTTCTTCTAAGATTTGTAGTTTTAGGTCTTGCATTTAGGTCTTTGACGCATTTTGAGTTCATTCTTGTTCGTGGCATAAGGTAAGGGTCCAGCTTCCTTCTTTTGCACGTGGATGTGGGTTTTCCCAGCGCCATTTCTGAGGGAGTAAAGAGACGAATCCAGGATGTGAGACAGTCTCAAGAACCACCGCTTGGTTTCTGTACCGCGTCAGCACTGTGACGAGGAGCTCGCAGAGATCTTCCCAGACAAGAGGCAGAACTACCACCTGTAACCACCCATAGGAGCTGGTTCAGGTCCAAACAACGGCTTATGATAAGGTGGTTCTGAGACAGTACGGGAAGTTTCATTCTGGATTAGATTCTCCCAAGGACCGATTGCAACTCTTGTCAGGTGAGGTGACAGCAGCATTGTGACCACGTAGACACAAAGCAGGAGGCTCTTAATCCAGGCGGGAGATGGATGGGCGGGGACAGTGCCTTCGGAGAGAAGCGGGTAGTTCTGAGATGCGCTTTGGAAGGAGAAACACCAAGGCCTTCTGATGGGCCAGGGGTAAAGGGTGAGCAGTGCGGGTGCCCACAAGCAGTGGACAGCTCAGCAGCTCCCAGGATCTCAAAGGTGCTTGGAACATGTGTGAAGCCAGCATCGAGGTGGTCCCCTTGCACCTGTTCTGCTCCAGCGTTCCTGACGTCAGGGAAGGCCCCACTCTCCCCGACTCATGCAAGCCAGAAGTTGGGGACACTGCTCTCCCTGGGGACACCTGGTGGGCCGGGCTGGGTCAGAGCTGCCCTGGAGGAAGACGGCCCCTCAGGGCTCTGCAAAGTGGACCCTGTTTTCAGGCCAAGCATGATGAACATCTCAAATATTTCAAATTGGAGGAAAAATCCTCTGCTTCTTCTCATATGATGCAGTAACAAGTGAATCACTGCATTCCCAGGAAGCAGACACCATAGCCCATCCTGTGGTTCAGGACCCTGGAAAGCAGAGAAGGTGTAAAAGCCAGTTTGGCTTCAGTGGTGGAAAGCAGGCCAGAGGTCGCCTGGGGCTGGGTGGGGAGGGGTCTCCTGCAGGGGCCCGAGGACGCTTCTCGAGGTGATGGAAATATTTCGCATGTCCGTTAGGTGCTTGTGTGACTACCTATGTGTCAGCACTCAAACTTCACACTTAACACAGATGGACTTCATCGTACATAAATTACATCTCAAAGCTAATTTTTTAAAAGCCAGTTGGGTAGGGATGAGGGAGGGCATCCCAGGGCGGCCGTAAGGAGGAGAGAAAGGAGCAGTTTAGCAACTGAGGGCCTGGCATGTACCGGCCAGGAGGTACAGAGAAACCTTCTTTGCAGGTTTTGGAGACTTGGCCCCAGGTAAACGCGACATACTGCCGACAGCAAGTCAGCCGTGGGCCCTGGATTTGGGGCTCTGTGCTCCGCTCAGGAGAGACCCCCAAACGGCCCACAGCAGGAGAGGGCAGCACACGTGCCAACGGGGAAGCAGGGGGCCCGAGGCCCTGGTCTGGCCTAGAGGTTAGAGAAGGTGTCTGGGCAGCGGTGGTCGCAGGTGGGGGCCTTGGGGGTGGGGAGCCCTTTGTGACAGCCAGCGTCTGGGGACTGAGGACAGCTCCTCAGGCTGCGGGCTGGGGGGTGGGGGCGAGGGGCCGCTGCGAGCTGGCTGAGCCGTGAAAGTTTCAGTCGATCCTGACGGCAACAGGGAGCGATGAAACCTGCTTAATCTAGGAGCGGCAGTCAGATCTGGCTTTTAGGAAGAGGGCTCTGAAGGGTGGACAAGGTCAAGTGGCCCCGCAAGCACCCCTTACGAGGAGGCGGGAATCTGGCAGGGATGTGTGTGCAGTGGACGGGGGTGGCGGGCGGGTTCAGAGCTCTCTGAGGGAGGAGAGGAGCGAGGACGGAGCCCTGCGGACGCTCAGGTGCGTCAGCAAGGGCCTGTGGACCCCCTGTGGCTCGGGGCTTCCATCACGAAGCGCCTCAGGTGTAGACTCCGGGCATCCAGCCAGCCTCGCGTGGAGCCGTTAGAGGCGGAATGTGTGTGCACCGCTAATTCGCTACGTTTCAATATTTAAATGCCTCTAACTGTGCTGTCCCAGTCTTGACACGTGGTCCCCTTGGGGGGCACACGTGAAACTTCCAAGTGGAGGTGGCTGGGCTCTCTCTGCCTGGGGGTGGGGAGTGGAGTGGAGAGCCTCGGAGCAAGCTCGGTGATCACGTTTCCGACCAGCTTTCCGGGGACGCGGGTGCTGCTGGCCCGTGGACCTCGTGTGAAGAGCGAGACTGAAGAGGGACGTGTGGGTCTGGAGCTCCACAGGGCTGCCGGCTGAGTTAGATGAAGGTGTCATGATATTCAGATGCTCTTGGGAGCAGGTGCGATGCACGGGTCACAAAGCAGAATTCCCAGGGGTCCAGGTGAGCAAAGGAAGGTGTGAAGTGGGCAGAGGGTGGAGGAGCCGCAGACTTGGGAAGGTCTCTGCGAGGCCCGGACCCGAGGGCCTGCGATCAGAACTGGGGAGGACTCTACACATCAGTGAAAAGGACAGAAAACCTAAGACAGAAACACGAAAGAGGTTTGCAGACACTGCACAAGAGGACCCAAATGCCGTAAGCCTGCGAAAAGGTGATTGTGGAAATGCAAAGTGACGTCACAGTGAAGTGCCACCACATGGCCACCAGCGTGGCTAAAATTAGAGTCTGACAATGCCAAGAGCAGACAAGGACCCAGGGCAACCGAGTGCTGACGTGTGACTAGGAGTGCAGCCAGGTGCAGTCACCTGGCGGATTGCTTGGTGATGATAGTGAAGTAGAAGCCGTGACGTCCCACGGTCTGGCAACTCCGCCCCCAGTGACACGCCGTCTGGTTCTTTGCTTTCAAGCCCCTGGGACCCTGGGACTGTGGTAAATAGGAAAGCAGGGAATCGAATCCTGTCAGTTTCCTGGGGGGAAATAACTCTTGCAAGAGTGGGATATTATTTTTCAGTCATCAGATTGTCAAACACTAAACGTACGGGTGATCCGCCGTGTCAGGTGGGAGTGGCCATCCTATGTTAGCACCATCGAGAATCCCGACATACTGTCTGGAGGGCATCGGGCCCTGGGGGTGGGATCTGGCGAGGGGGTGGCACATGTCAGCTCTTACACTCGTCCGACTCGGGCTTGCCCGCAGGAGGGGAAGCAGCCTACTTATGCAGGTGCCTCCGGGCCCTCTTGCCCTGTCCTCACAGCCTGTTTTAGGGTATCCGTGGGTTTTCACTCTCCCATGTACATCTGAGAACGAGCCACTAAGTCCAGGGAAAATCTGTATAGAATGTGGGATCGCACTGAACTCCTGATGGCATGTTTCCTGCCCCCCAGGCGCCTGTCCAAGCCGCTGTCCCTTCATGGAATCTGGTCATCCGCTGCCTAAGCTGCATCTCTGGTTAGGGTGGTTTCTAGGTGTGTCAGAGGTTTGGTTGCTCTTGTGAAGGCAAGTTTTTATGTGTTTTGCCTTTTTTTTCTTTTGGTCTGCATTGGGTCTTCGTTGCTGCACGCGGGCTTTCTCTAGTTGCGGCGAGCGGGGGCTACTCTTTGTTGTGGTGTGCGGGCTTCTCATTGCGGTGGCTTCTCTTGTTGTGGAGCTGTAGGCACACGGGCTCAGTAGTTGTGGCACGTGGGCTCAGTAGTTGTGGTTCGTGGGCCCTAGAGTGCAGGCTCGGTAGTTGTGGCACACGGGCTTAGTTGCTCCGCGGCATGTGGGATCTTCCCGGATCAGGGCTCGAACCCGTGTCCCCTGTATTGGCAGGCGGATTCTTAACCACTGTGCCACCAGGGAAGCGCCTGTTTTCCATTTCTGATTGGTAATTACTGGCCTATAGAAATGTTATTGATTTTTGTATGTTGATCTTCTACTTACCGCTATGTTCAGGCACCAGCCTAAGATCCTTACATGTATGAAATTAGTTAATAGTGTTAACAAGCCCATGGGGTACATGCTAATCGCATCTCTATTTTGTAGCTGTGAAAAGGAGGCCACAGAAAGGTGTTTCTTTGTAGACTCTCTTAGATTTTTTAATAGGTGACTTTGCCTATGAATAATGACAGTTATTTCTCTCTCTTCCCGAAATGTATGCTTATTCTGTTTTTCCTGTTTATTTGCATTGGCTATAATGAGAATTCTCCTATTTTTCCTAGTAAGATGTTTGCTGCAGATTTTTGATAAAAGTTCTGTTCAATTAGAGAAGATGGCATCTACACCTGGTTCACTAAGAATGTTTACTATGAATGAGTTTTGAATTTCATCAAATGTTTTTTTTAGCATCTATTGAGACGAACGTGTAGCTTGTCTCCTTTAGTCTGTTAATGGAGTGAAAAACACTGATGACTTTCCTAATGTTAAATTATCCTTAAATTCCTGAACTAAACCCTACTTGGCGTTTTATTTTAATGCACTGCTGGCTTTGACTTGCTAGTATTTTATTTGAGATTAGTTCCATCTGTTTATATATGAGATTGGCTGTAACTTTCTTAGGGTGTCTTTAACTGGGTTTTAAGTCAGGTTTGTGCTTATTTTAGAGAAACTCAGCCATAGTAATAAGTAAGCCCTTTCGACGGTGTCTGTGAGAAGAAAGCGTAGAGGTGGGTGGCCGCTGCTGTGCCTCTGCGTCCCCTTGGCCATCCACCCTTGGGTGCAGCTGGCCACCACAGCTCCAGGCACCCGGGCCCTGGCCAGGACAGGGGAGGAAGCACCGGACGACTGTCCGCGTTGACTGAGAAAATAAACACTTCCCCTAGGGCTCCCAGAAAATGTCTGCTTGTGTTTCCTGGGCCAGAACGTCCTACGGGAACCTCCAACTGCAAGGAAGAAGGGCGAGTAGTTCATCTTCCCAGCCTGTCTCGGTAGTTAGATGGGGATGGGGGGGGGGGCTTGGGACCACGTCCAGCTCGTCGGCCAGCAGACTCGGGGAGCTGCCCTGAAGCTTCGGTAGAATCCAGCCCCAAAACCAGCCCCTCCCAGTGATATTTCACACGTAGGTCTCTGCTTCCACTTTCAGTTTATATTAAGCTTATCGAGTACTTCAGATTATCTGCTTTTTCTTGGGCTGAGTTTTATTATTTACATTTTCCTAGAAAGTTGTCCGTTTCATTAATCATCTAAAATGTAGGGATAGTACCTGTACAAGACATGCTGTTACGTTTTTTGAAAATCTCCTCTTTACCTGAAGTTAAATTCCATTTCGTCCTGAAATGAATTTGCATCTCCTGCCCCATATTCCCTCTTGCTTACAAAGATTGGCCAATTTTGTGAGTCTCTTGAAAACTTTGGTTTTATCGATAAATACTAATGAAATTTAAAAATACAGAAGTAATTTCCTCTTTTATTAATTTTTTTCTCCTCTTTTTGGCTCTTTGCTGTTGCTGTTCATTTTCTAGAGTTTGGGGTTCATGACTTAGTGCATCTATTTTCTTTTTTATTACGAAATATCTCAAAACACTGAAAAGTGAAGAGAACAAGATAGTGAGTATCCATGTATTTACCACTATAATTTGGCAAATTTAACAAACTGTAATATTATGCCACAGTTTTATTGGAGATTTTTAAAAGCTATTACACTTAATCTCTCTTTTTCCTCTTGAACCTGTTTCCTCTGTGTCTCCTTCACTGTTCTAACTGCCATTCAGTTTCTCCTTTCTTTTCTTATTGTGGTAAAATACACATAACATAAAATTTACCGTTTTAACCATTTTTTAAGTGTACAGTTCGGTGGTAGCAAGTGCATTCACGCCGTTGTGTAACCATCACCACCACCCATCCCCATAACTCTTTCTACCTAGTGAAACTGAAACCCTGTCCCCATCAACACTCACTTTCCATCTTCCCCCAGCCCCTGGCCCCACCGTCTTCTTTCTGTCTCTATGGATTTGACTCCTGTAGGGACCGCATGTAAATGGAATCATACAGTATTTGTCTTTCTCTGTTGGACTTATTTCACTAAGCGTGATACCCCCCAGGTCCATGGATGGACCACACTTTGTTTATCCGTCATCCATCCATGGACACGGGTTGCTTCCATGTTTTATCTATTGTAAATAATGCATCTGTGGACTTCCCAGGTGGTGCAGTGGTTAAGAATCCACCTGCCAGTGCAGGGGACATGGGTTCGACCCCTGGTCTGGGAAGATCCCACATGCCATGGAGCAACTAAGCCCGTGCACCACAACTACTGAGCCTGCACTCTAGAGCCTGTGAGCCACAACTACTGAGCCCACGTGCCACAACTGCTAAAGCCCACGTGCCACAACCACTGAAGCCTGTGCGCCTAGAGCCCGTGCTCCGCAACATAGAGAAGCCACCGCAATGAGAAGCCCGCGCACTGCAACGAAGAGTAGCCCCCGCTCGCTTCAACTAGAGAAAGCCCATGTGCAGCAATGAAGACCCAATGCAGCCAAAAATAATTAATTAATTTTTAAAAAATGATGCTGCTATGAACGTGAGTTGTACACATATCTCAAGACGTTGCTTTCAGTTCTTTGGGTTATATACCCAGAAGTGGCATTTCTGAGTCATAGGGTATTTCTGTTTCATTTTCGAGGAAACCCCATACTGTTTTCCACAGTGGCTGCGTCATTTCGCATTCCCACCAGCAGTGCACTGGGGTACCAGTTTCTTCACGTCCTCGCCAACACCTGTTATTTTCTGTTGCTACGATAGTATCCGTGCGAATGGGTGTGAGGTGATACCTCATTGTGGTTTGATGTGCATTTCCCTAACGTTAGCATCTTTTCATGTGCTTTTTAACCATCTGTGTATTTCTTTGGAGAAACGGCTATTCAAGTCCTTCGCCTAGTTTTGAATCAGGCTTTTTCGTTGCTGAGTTTTAGGAGTTCTCTATACATCCTGGATGTTACCCTCTAATCAGAAAGTGATTTGCAAATGTTTTCTCTCATTCTGTGAGTCACTCAGCTTTATACTTTTGCCAGATGCGTATGTGTCTTGCAAACAGCGTATAGAACTGTTTTGCAACGTTGAAACTTTACGTTATCAGGCTGCAGGTCTTGTTTTCTCGCCCGCTGTTCTTCACGGTATGTGGCTGGTGATACACCATCCGTTGTCTCTGCTGCGTGAAAGTGCACAGCTTGTGACATGCGTATGCACTTTCCTGTTGATGAGCATTTAGCTGGCTTCCGTTTTCTTACTATTAGTTTTTGCCATTACAAAGGGCGACCATCCTTGTCTATCTGTCCTTCTACACACGCGCGAGGGCTTCTCTGGGCTGACACCCAGCAGTGGGATGTCTGGGTCATGGGACGTGTGCACATCCTTGACCCTGCGAGGCAACACCAAGCTGTTCTCAGTGCCTCTATGCCAGCTTATGCTCCCCCCACGGTGCATGGGAGTCCCCGTTACTCCACACTGCCACCAACAATGATTTATCGTCACACTTCATATTTGCCACTAAGGTGATGGCTGTGGAAGGGCATCTTATAATTGTTTTAATGTGCATTTCCTGAGTTTTCATGAGCTGTATTGTGTTTTTTTGTTTGTTTGGTTGGTTTTTTGTTTTTTGTGGTACGCGGGCCTCTCACTGTTATGGCCTCTCCCGTTGCCGAGCACAGGCTCCGGACGCGCAGGCTCAGTGGCCATGGCTCACGGGCCCAGCCGTTCCGCGACATGTGGGATCTTCCAGGACCGAGGCACGAACCTGCGTCCCCCGCATCGGCAGGCGGACTCTCAACCACTGCGCCACCAGGGAAGCCCTGTATTATGTTTTCATGTTTATTTATTTAGGTTTATTCTCCTCTGAGTTGCCTGTTCATATTCGTTGCCCATGTTCTATTCAGAGTTTTGTCCTTTTCCCACTGATTTGTGGGAGTTCTTTTTAAAGCCAGATATGAATTCTCCAGTAGTTATGTGCTTTGCACAAATCTTCTCCCTTCTATTTGCTTTGATGATGGTGTCTTTTATCATCTAAAACCTTCATTTATTTCAGTAAAATTCATCAATCTTATCCTTCATGCCTTGTTCAAGCAGCTCTTCCCTTCCCCAAACAATGAAAGATATTTCCTTATTTCTTCCCTAATGTTAAGGTGCTTCTTTTCAGGTTTAGGCATTTCGTCCGTTTGGAATTTGTTCTTGCACGTGGCATGACACAGGGAATTCACTGAAAATTCCCATGTGAATCACCAGTTTCCCAGCACCGTTCATGTCCTAGTCTGTTGTTTCACTAGCAATTTATTATGGCTTCTCTGTGGTGGAAGAGTTTTCCCTGAGAGGTTCAGGGCCCTTTTTGCACTGCCTATTCTATTTCATTGTTTTTTGAAAAACTACTACTCTGATAACAAACTGTCTTTAATTACTCTGGTTTCCTAATAGGTCTACATGTTTGCCAGAGAAAAAGGTCTGGTTCGCTTTTGTGGACGTCCAGGTGAACTTTAGGGTGTGTTATATCCTCTCCGGCATTTTTTTGTTTTTGTGGTTGGAGGCCCATCTGTGATACTTCCTTTCTTTTTGCTGCTGGTGTTTAGAAAAGCTTTGGATTTTTGCCTATTGATTTTGTTAACTGGTCACCTTATTAAAAATATTTTAAGGCTTTTTAATCTCTTCTCTTGGGTTGTTAATAATTAGCGTGAGCTAAGGACAGCTGGGAACCTTCCCTTTAGTCTCGCAAGAACTCCAAGGCAGGGCCCACCACGCTCCCATTTTACAGATGAGGACACAGAGGCAGAACACAGCTGAAGGACTTCCCAAGGTCACCAGTTAGCAAAACGGTGGCGATGGAAATCAGTTCTAGGCTTAATAATCAGACCATACTGTCTCTTCAAAGTTGGGGATTTAGTATTTTACTCAACATTTACGTCTTTCTTTTTAGATTATTGAACCATGTTTTCTCTCAGTAAATGACTTTATCTCTTACTTTGCAGAGGAAACACAAGCCTTTATAAGTCCTTGAAGGGTTTTTCCCTAATACTGGCTCTGGTTTTCTGACACCAGCTGGGTGTCCAACAACCAATTCTGACGCTAAAGACCAGAGTTGCCGTCAGGCCCCAGGGTTAAGGGTCGGTCACATAAGGTGAGCCCCCCCCCGACACCACTCTTCAAAGGCAGCTGCAGGTGGGGAACCCAGGCTGCCCACACTTCTGCCCGGCTGACTACATGTTGGGGGTTCCCCCGACCCACCGCCTGAGGACTTCAGGAAAGCAGTTGACTTACTAGATGACCGGTTTATCGTAAAGGATGCAACTGGAGAACAGCCGAACGGAAGAGGTGTGCAGGGCAGTGCACACGGCGAGGGGCTCAGGGCTCCCACGCCCCTCTGGGTGCAGCTGCCCACTCACCCTGCAGGCCTTGGGGCCTGCCTGCCTCCAGAATCGCGTGAGGCCATTCCTTGTCATCATTTTCTATCCCTCTGTCTGTCTGTCTGTCTACATCCTATTGGTTGTGCTTCTCCGGAGAGCCCTGACTAATACAGAACCATCCCTTTCAACCTTCTCTAAACTTTATTTTCATCCTTCCCACTCTGCTGTTTTGGACCCGGACCTTGCCCCACACTATGGCAGAGAGAACAGAAGATGGTAGAGAAGGATGTCAAACCATGATACCCCTTAATCCCAATATCCCCCCAGTTATAACAGGATCGGCCTAAAACAGCTGAGTAATTCAACCGGGAAGTTTGGCTCTTTGGTATACAGAGATCTATACTCCAAATAACCGGAGGATGCACATTCTTTTTGAACACACGTGAAAGACCAGCCATTTGTCAGGCCACGAAGGCGGTCTCAGCTTGTTCCCCTGGAGTCACCATCACAGAGGTTTTGTTTGATAACACAATGTGATAAAATCACAATAATTTACAATTGATCACAACATCACAACTAGGAAAAGAAGCCGCCAAACAATCCCATGTGGCCAGAAACTGAATTACACGTTACTGACGACCCCGTGGTTTAAAACAGAAACCTGAAAATTACTAAATCTTCGTAAATCAACAATATGGAATTGTGGTCAAGCAGAATTCACTAGGAAATTTTTTTAACATCTTTATTGCAGTATGAATGCTTTACAATGGTGTGTTAGTTTCTGCTTTATAACAAAGTGAATCAGTTATACATATACGTATGTTCCCATGTCTCTTTCCTCTTGCGTCTCCCTCCCTCCCACCCTCCCTATCCCACCCCTCTAGGTGGTCACAAAGCACCGAGCTGATCTCCCTGTGCTATGCGGCTGCTTCCCACTAGCTATCTACCTTATGTTTGGTAGTGTATATATGTCCATGCCACTCTCTCGCTTTGTCACAGCTTATCCTTCCCCCTCCCCATATCCTCAAGTCCATTCTCTAGTAGGTCTGTGTCTGTATTCCCATCTTACTCCTAGGTTCTTCATGACCTTTTTTTTTTTCCTTAGGTTCCATATATATGTGTTAGCATACGGTATTTGTTTTTCTCTTTCTGACTTACTTCACTCTGTATGACAGACTGTAGGTCCATCCACCTCACTACAAATATCTCAATTTCGTTTCTTTTTATGGCTGAGTAATATTCCCTTGTATATATGTGCCACATCTTCTTTATCCATTCATCTGTTGATGGACACTTAGGTTGCTTCCATGTCCTGGCTATTGTAAATAGAGCTGCAATGAACATTTTGGTACATGACTCTTTTTGAATTATGGTTTTCTCAGGGTATATGCCCAGTAGTGGGATTGCTGGGTCATATGGTAGTTCTATTTGTAGTTTTTAAAGGAACCTCCATACCGTTCTCCATAGTGGCTGTACCAATTCACATTCCCACCAGCAGTGCAAGAATGTTCCCTTTTCTCCACACCCTCTCCAGCATTTATTGTTTCTAGATTTTTTGATGATGGCCATTCTGACTGGTGTGAGATGATATCTCATTGTAGTTTTGATTTGCATTTCTCTAATGATTAATGATGTTGAGCATTCTTTCATGTGTTTGTTGGCAATCTGTATATCTTCTTTGGAGAAATGTCTATTTAGGTCTTCTACCCATTTGTGGATTGGGTTGTTTGGTTTTTTGTTATTGAGCTGCATGAGCTGCTTGTAAATCTTGGAGATTAATCCTTTGTCAGTTGCTTCATTTGCAAATATTTTCTCCCATTCTGAGGGTTGTCTTTTGGTCTTGTTTATGGTTTCCTTTGCTGTGCAGAAGCTTTGAAGTTTCATTAGGTCGCATTTGTTTATTTTTGGTTTTATTTCCATTTCTCTAGAAGGTGGGTCAAAAGGGATCTTGCTGTGGTTTATGTCATAGAGTGTTCTGCCTGTTTTCCTCTAAGAGTTTGATAGTGTCTGGTCTTACATTTAGGTCTTTAATCCATTTTGAGTTTATTTTTGTGTATGGTGTTAGGGAGTGTTCTAATTTCATACTTTTACATGTATCTGTCCAGTTTTCCCAGCACCACTTATTGAAGAGGCTGTCTTTTCTCCACTGTATATTCTTGCCTCCTTTATCAAAGATAAGGTGACCATATGTGCGTGGGTTTATCTCTGGGCTTTCTATCCTGTTCCATTGATCTATATTTCTGTTCTTGTGCCAGTACCATACTGTCTTGATTACTGTAGCTTTGTAGTATAGTCTGAAGTCAGGGAGCCTGATTCCTCCAGCTCCATTTTTCGTTCTCAAGATTGCTTTGGCTATTCGGGGTCTTTTGTGTTTCCATACAAATTGTGAAATTTTTTGTTCTAGTTCTGTGAAATATGCCAGTGGTAGCTTGATAGGGATTGTATTGAATCTGTAGATTGCTTTGGGTAGTAGAGTCACTTTCACAATATTGATTCTTCCAATCCAAGAACCTGGTATATCTCTCCATCTATTTGTATCATCTTTAATTTCTTTCATCAGTGTCTTATAATTTTCTGCATACAGGTCTTTTGTCTCCTTAGGTAGGTTTATTCCTAGGTAGTTTATTCTTTTTGTTGCAATGGTAAATGGGAGTGTTTTCTTAATTTCACTTTCAGATTTTTCATCTTTAGTGTATAGGAATGCCAGAGATTTCTGTGCATTAATTTTGTATCCTGCTACTTTACCAAATACTAGGAAAATTTTGGTTTTAAATAAAATGACTAGGAATAAAAAATGTAGGAAAAATGCACTAGACATTCAAAGAAAGACATTAGACAAAGGTCAACAAAGCAAACGCAAAGCAAGAAGGAAGGAAGTAATAAAGATCAGAATTCACTGAAATAGAGATCAGCAGAACTGTCTATACCAAAAGTAGAGAGAGGGGAAGAGAGAGAGAAAAAATATAAAAATATATACTCACAGAATGAAAAAGGGAAATTAACTTTGGATACAACAGAGTTTTTACAACAATAAAAAGGTATAATAAATAATTATTTGCTGATAGATTGGAAAGCCTAGTGATGTAGGTAAGTTTCTAGGAATATAGAAAATGAAAAAAATGGTGCAAAAAGAAATAGAAAATTTGAATAAGCCAATGATTATTAAATAAATTGAAATCTAATATTTCCCTTCCCAATGAGCCCCCAGCCCAGACTGTTTTATGGGGGATTTCTACCAAACTCTTAAGTGGTGGTTATTCCTATCTTGTCCAAGTCATTTTAGAATGTCCAAAAAGAGTAAAAACTGCTCAGCTCATTTTAGGAGGCTGGTGTAATCTTGATTCCTAAATTGAATTTTAAAAAATGAAAAGAAACGCGTATTACTTACAAATGTAAATGCAAATGCCTTAATAGAGTATAAATGTATTAAAAATATATGTTATAACCAGGTAGGGTTTATCTCAGGAATGCAAGGATGTTTTCACATTAGAAAGTACATTAATGTTTTCATGATTTATTAAAGGAGAAAATTCATGATTATTTCAATTGATGCTGAGAAATCATTGATGAAATTCAACATCTATTTATAATGAAAACATTAATTACAACAAGAACAATAGTAAGACTTCTTGATGAAGTAGGAATAGAAGGGAGCTTCCTTAGCTTAATAAAGGTAACATACCGAGACATTCTACTTCATGCAGGAACTGTAGACACATTCTCTTAAAGGTCCTATTAAAGGCAGAGATGCCTTCATTAATTACTGGTGTCCAACGTGGAAGCGGAGGGCTGGACCAACACCAGGAGGAAAGAAGCAGACCCCGGAGGGGTGAGGATTTTAAACAGAAGAGATGAAACTGTTATTGTGTCTTATGTAAATATACACATGTCACTTCATTCATTATACATGTATGTCATTTATATAGACGATGTTTTAGACATATTTCATACAAAAGGAGCATCATGGGCTTCCCTGGTGGCGCAGTGGTTGGGGGTCTGCCTGCCGATGCAGGGGACACGGGTTCGTGCCCCAGTCCGGGAAGATCCCACATGCCGCGGAGCGGCTGGGCCCGTGAGCCATGGCCGCTGAGCCTGCGCGTCCGGAGCCTGTGCTCTGCAACGGGAGAGGCCACAACAGCGAGAGGCCCGCGTACCGCAAAAGCATCACAATATAAATCTTAAAATCTAATAATTGAGCAAGGTTGGTGGATACAAGATCAACTTATGAAAATCAATAGCATTTCTCCACACCAGTTAGAAAATGTAACAAACATAATGAATTAGATATTATTCATAACAACGACAAAAAGTATAATGTCTAGGGATTGCCTTAACAGAGAGCACGTAAAACTCCGTGGGGAAGAAACTCCAAAGGCCAACAAACACGGAAGGAGAAAGTCCTGTGTATTAGAAAAATGCAAAATTCACTGCAGGGGTTCACCTGTGCTCACCAGGTTGGTAAAAATTAAAAACTGGGTGATGCCCGTGTCGGTGGTCCCTCTTGGCTGGGACGGTGGACCCGTTGCTGACCAAGGGGGTTTCTGCAAGCCCACCCTGAAGACCCCATGTCCCCGGACAAGCTCCCGTGCTGGAAACAGCCCGCAGGCCCGTCTGGAATGAGCGGCTAAGAAAATGGTCAGGTGAACACCATGGAATAGCTTATTCGCCCGTGAGATGCCTCAGGGAAGGACCCTGAAACAGCAGGGGATGAAGGAAGTTAGAGCCAGATGAGCCCTGCATGGTTCAGTGTGGACCGCAGGCAGGACATCACCGGAGCCTGTGAGAAATTCACAGTCTCAGCCGTCACCCAGACATGCTGAGTCACAGTCTGTCTTTTAACAAGACCCCCAGGGTTAAGGGAAGATGCGGGGGTCCCGTGTCTGACCAGATGGCACCGCTTACTGGGGTCAGAGCGCTCTGGGGTCAGTGAAGGGCAGACAGATACCCGAGTGGCTGGGCTGGGAGGACCCATGTGAGGACTCACGTAAGTCAAGGCCAAAACAGACCCCTGGTTTGCTGTGAGATTCCGGGAAACTGGTCGACTACCCAGAACCCGGCCCAGAGGCATGCCCCCCGCTGCAGCTTAAGGATTGCTGGTGGATTAAAAGCCGCTCTTCTTGCCTGGCCCCCAGACGTCTGCATCTGTTTCCTGGGTTTATGGGGCTGTGGGTGCGGAAGAAACAAAAGGCAAAGCCCCCCCACCCCACCCCCGCCCCCGTGCCGGGATGGGGTGGGGCGGGGAGGGGCCGAGGGGAGATGCCGTTTTTCTTCCTTCATCAGCGCCTTTCTCCCGCGCTGGTGTGAGTGGGCACATTCCTAATTGTCGCGGTTCCGTCCGTGATTTTCCCTCCGTGTGGGACGTGAGTGTCCTCACTTGGACACCTGGTGCCCACACGGATCCCCCACTTCAGAGACTCCCTCTCTCTGACCCCCCGGCCCAGGGCAGTCCTTCGCAGGTGTCTGGGGGCATCCTTTTTAGCGGGGGTCTCACTGTTATTTGGGTTTTTTTGGAAACCATTTCGTTCAGATCCCCAAACAGACAGCATTGAGTTTGCAAGTGGAAAGGTGTGAAATGCATGATCATTGGGGAGGATTCCTTTTATGGTAAGGAGGCTTCCCAGGCCCTGTCCCGGTCTCTGCACCCTTTCCCTGGGCAGGTGAATTCTCCCCTCAAAGCTCACGAATGTACCCGTGACTTCACACCCTCTCACCGCCCGCACAACCCCGCCCCCTCCCCGGGTCAAAGGTGAAGCCCCCTCCCTCCCTGCTCCCCGCCCAGACCAGTCCCTACCCCTGTTGGAAGATTACCCCTGACCAGCCCCGGACTTTCCTGTCCCCCTTCCTGGCCCTCTCCTTATCTCGGGGAGTGTTCCTGAGACACTGCATCGCTCACCCTTTCCAGCCTCCCTCTGCTCCCGGGAATCCGTCTGGGCGGCTCCAGCCTCCCCCGCCCCCGCCCCCGCCCCCTCGAGCTGCCCAGCCCGGCCCAAGCCCAGTCCAAGCCAGCCTAGCCGTAACGAGAGTGGTGGGAACGAGTGCCGGCAATCACCACTCGGGCCGGCTGGGCCAGGCCTGATTTTGTTTTCATCTCAAAAAAATAAATCTTCCACTCGGGATTTTAGTTAGAAAGTAAGGTACACAGAAGCGTAGGAAGTAAAAACGGACACTCCGTGTCCTCCACTGCCCGTCCCCAGAGGCGACCTCGCCAGCCTGGGCGTGAAGCCTTCCGTCAGCTCTCTTACGGTGGGATTTGAAGGCCCCCTCGCCACCCTGGGCCCTCCCCGGCCTGTCCCCCGCATGCTCGCCCAGCGCCCTCCCCCTCACAGCCAAGCCCCTGGCAGTGCTCAGGGCCCCGGTGGTCCCCACGGGCAGGCGTGGAGCTCGAGGGGCCCTGGGGGCTTGTTTGCAGCCCACCCACCTGTTCTGTTCCCCTAATAGATCTCCATGGACCCACTTCCACCACAGAGACGCCTCCCACTGGAGCTGCAGTTGCCCCTTTCAGTTAATAGCTCATTTTGGCTGTGGAAGCAGAGCAGCAGGGCCGAAGGGAATAAACGCCTGGAATGTGAGAGCAATTTCCAAGTCATTCTCCCTGATGGTGGAGAGTCCCCCCAGCCGCGCAGGTGAATGCATCTGTCTTCACGGCCTCCGACCCCACCTGTTCGAGTCTTTAATATGCCAGTCGGACAGATGGAAAATATATCCCATCCTAACATGTTTTAAAGTTCCTGTAATTACTCTTGAAGGATTCTCATGTGTTTATTGGCCTTTGGAAAGCTTTCCCTGTGACTCAGCTGTCCGTAGCTTTTCTGTTTCTGGTGTTTTGCTTGTTTTTGGGTTTGGGGGTTTTGTGCAGAGAGATGTTTTAAAGTTTCTTTGTCATCACATCAATTTGCCTTTAGTGCTTTCTGCCTGTGGTGACTTGGCCAGGAAAGCCTTTCTTTTCAGACTGTTCGTTTATCACTCATTCCGCGAAATGATCCAGCCACTGGGTTGTGGGTCTGCAGCGCGTTCACTTTTCCCAGAGGCTCAGATGTGGAAGGGTAATTCTGTCTCTTGGTCCTCAGCTGGATTCCACCCTCAGCCTTGGGCCATGGGCGCTGCGAGCCTGGGGGGCGGGGCGTGTCGGGGTTTGCCCCGCCCTCCACCTGCGGGCACCCTTCCTTCCCATCCGGGTCCTTCTGCCCTGGCCCTTGTCCCTCTGCTGCGGCGCCCCACCCTCCAGCGGACCCCCAGCCGCGTGGCCAGGCCCAGAAGTGGTCCTAGACTCACGCGCCCCCGCGAGTTCAGACCCCGACCCTTCTTCCAGCCTAGCGGGGTCTTCAGTCTGTCGACTCTCCAGCCGTCCCCTGCCCCGTCCATCCGGGCGCTTCCCTGAGCGGCTGGCGTCGCCCTCTGGCCCCCGCTGTCCTTGGGCTCGAAAGCGTCAAGCAGGGCCTCCTGGAGGGCCCGCCTCCCCTGAGCCCGCTCCAAGCCGCCGTACAGAGGCGACCTCCTGCGCTGGCTCTGGCAGATGGAGGCGACCCCTGACGCCCCCGAACACCTGCGCACGCGCTCCACCCACTGCCGCGCTTGTGGGGTGGAGTGTGTTGGTCACGGGAGAGGATGCTGAGGCCGAGGGTCTGCAAGTTGATGTGCACACCCTGGGCTTCCAGAAGCTTGTACCCGTCGGCGTCCAGCGAGCCTGTGTACTTACCGACCGCGACTGGGGGCTCGTCGGTGAGAATGCCAGACCAGCCGTCTTTCCATTTGACGTAAAGGGTGAGCGAGGTGGGACCTGTCATCCGCCTGGCGGTTGTGGTTCTGTTATTCGGGGCCTGCAGGTTGAGGACCCTGATATGTGTTCAGTCGACTGTCCCTTTTCTTAACCGCTGCCGCCCTCCTAACCTTCACAATACTCTGCTGGCCTGAAGTCCACGTTGATTGATGTAAACGTGACTGTGGTGGCTCAGGTTCTAGGGGTGGGACCCGGACCCCTAAGCTCCTAAGCCTCCAGGGTCTCTGTTGTGCGGCATGAGGCCACGGGGGTGGTCCCGGGCCCCCCAGGTGCACAGTCTTGATGAGTGGACATCAGTGCGAGGAAGGGTCCTTCCCTGTCCCCCCTCCCCTCCCTGACTGCTCATTCCGTCTCACAGAGCCGGGATTTCTCCACGTGTGTGACTCCTCACAGGTCTGCAGGCTGGTGCCCATGTGGTTGGGTTCTGGGGGGCGCCCCCCCCTTGGGCTGCAGACGCCCTCGGACTACCTCTTCCTGGTGCACGCAGTGGGGCGGGGGGAGCCGGGCTCTCCCTACCTCTTCTTTCTTATTTTTTATAAATTTATTTTTTAATTTTCGGCTGCGTTGGGTCTTTGTTGCTGCGCGCGGGCTTTCTCTAGTTGAGGCAAACGGGGGCTACTCTTCGTTGCGGTGCGCGGGTTTCTCGTTGCGGTGGCTTCTCGTTGCAGAGCACGGGCTCTACGCACACGGGCTCAGTAGTTGTGGCACGTAGGCTCTAGAGCGCGGGCTCAGTAGCTGTGGCGCATGGGCTTAGTTCCTCCGTGGCATGTGGGATCTTCCCGGTCCAGGGCTCGAACCTGTGTCCCCTGCATTGGCAGGCGGATTCTCAACCACTGCGCCACCAGGGAAGCCCCTCTCCCTACTACCTCTTCTTATGAGGATCAGGCCCCACCCTGATGGCCTGGTGTAACCTTGATTGTCTCCGTCTCCAAATACAGCCACACTGGGAGTAAGGGCTTCCCGTGAATCTGGGTGCACGTATGTTCAGCCCATAGCAGTGCGTGTGCACGCTCCTGTGTGTTTCAGACAGGAAGGCCTGTCTGCAACCTCTCATCACACCTGGATCACATCTGGCAGGTGGCCAAGGCCTCCCAGGGGCCAGAGAAGTATTCCTAGTTCTGGTGATGGGGGTGAGTTTCAGGGCCTGTGGTGCTCGCCAGGCGCAGCCCGTGTTCAGACAGTAAGGGGCCACCTGGCCCAGAGCCAGCCCGGCAGGGCAGGCAGGAGGGGGTCACCTGCTGGGTGCTGCTGGCCTTGGGAGCTCTGGCTGCCCACCCGCCTAGGCTTCCACCTGGGTGGTCCTGTCCGGCCCTTAGGCCTGTGACCACCTGCTTCTGGCCATGAGCCTGTCCTGCACCCCGCCCAGGTGCAGTCACTCCAAAGCCCTCAGCTGCTCAGGCCCGTCAGGCACCAGGTGGCCCTGCCTCTCCAGCCAGCACTCCTGGCCCTGAGCCCTGGCACCCCACATGGTGGTGAGCCTGGCCCCGCTCCGACAGCCAGGCTCCCAGACACGGCTGTGCCGCGTGTCTGCAGGTGCCTTGCCTCTCTGAGACGCGATCGCTCCGCCAGGAAAGTGGAGAGTGACCGCCTCGGCCCCGGGACTGTGCCCCGGGTCCGAGTCGTTCCTGCAGAGGGCTGGGGGCCAGGAGTGCCAGCTCGTCCCTCGTGACTGGGCGGGCTTGACCTCCGGCCTGACCTCTCCTTGGGGTGAAGGGTCCCCAGGGGCCAGCAGGCTTCTGATTCTTGCTGAGGGAGTTGGACGGCCTCTGCCAGTGGAAGGTAATGACTCCGGCCAGGAGATTATTTTTAATGAGTCCACCTCTCCCGCAGGCTGTGAGGCCTGGGCGGGCTCCTGCGGCCACAGGAAAGGAGGTCTGTCAGGGTGCAGGGCTGGGCAGCGCCGGGTGCGTGGCACGCACTCCTGCCCCTCCTGGTGTTTCGGAGGGAAGGTTGATGTTAATGAGGAGCCCTGTCACCTGCCCCAGGTGGAAAGGAGCCCAGGCAACAGGACGGCCGTGACAGCAGAGCCGAGCTCCGCCTTCATGGATCCGCTCTGAGCTGGGCCTTTCCTCTTGCCCCGCAGGAAGGGAGGCTCACGAGTTAGCAGGCCGGCGGACGCGCAGGCCCGCTGAGCCCTTCTCCGGGATGTGATGAGAAGCCCACCTCCTCGTGCAGAGGAGTTGCTGCCGCTCAACTCGGAGGCCGTGAACCTTCCCACCCGACCTGTGTCCCCCGCCCCGCCCCGTGGCTTGAATCCCGCAGGGGCGAGACCAGGCGACGTGCGTGCCGAGGGGTCTAGGAAGTGACTGCTCTGGCGGGGATGTGGCAGGGCTTGCCGGTGTCCGGGGCGGCTTTGAAGGATGAAGAGGATTTCCAAGTTACGCGCCGGGAAGCGTCCCGCAGGAGGGAACCCCAGGGAAGATGTAGGAAAGCGGACGACCTCCTGGCAGCCGCTGGGGGTCTCGGGCCAGCAGAGGCCGCATTTGGTCCCACGAGGTGTGGTGGCGCCTGAGCAGAGGGGCTGGGGTTGGTCTGCCCCTGGAGAGGTCCTGGTGGCCCTGGGGGTGGGGATGCAAGGGGCCAGGGCCCAGAGCTGCCCTAGAGACCCCCTTCCTTCCTCTTCATGATGCCCCACCCAGCCCACCAGCAGACCACCCCTGGGGCTGCCTGGGGGCCCCGTGCAGGTCACCTGGCCCTAGGGACCCCTCCACTCCGTCCCACTGAGCTCTCCACGCTGGGGCCGTGGGCAGAGGGGTGCTGGCCTGATGGGTCAGGGCGAGGGTCTGGTTCTCGCTGGGGTCAGCCTCATGATGGTGGCTGGCCACCCGTTGACCCCTGACCTCAGTCCCACACTGACTCTTGGCCCAGCCACACAGTCACTCTGGAACCCAGGGGTGTTCCAGCCCCTGACCCGGTCACACGCTGGCCTCTGGCAGCTGTGCTCTGACCCTTGACCCCAGCTCATGTGGACCCTTTAACCGACGGGTGGGCAGGCCCTGATGGCCACCACTGGCCCGGAGAGGACCACACCCTGGTCTCTGCCCCAGAGCCTCGAAGTGACCCCAGTCGCTCACAGCCGGGAGCCGCGAGGGCACGGGGGCGGCGGGCAGGGCGGCACCCAGCGCCGACTTGCTAGGTGGCGGGCAGCCTCCGTCTCTGGAGCGCAGCTCGCTCAGGCATAGCAGCCAGGGTCTCGTGAACGCTAAAGAATCTTCCAAGGAGACAGGTGCTGAGGGAGCTGCCGTGGGGCCAGTTGAGATAACGCATCTGAAATGCTCAGCTTGGTGCCACGCACATCACAAGCAAGGCATTCGCTAGACGCTGTTACTAACGTTGCTGTTAACAGCCCGCCTGCCCGCCCATCGAGTGGGTGGGGGACCAGACAGGCTGTGGGCGCAGGAAGACACTGCCCGCGGGGCAGCGGGACGTTGCAGCAGGAGGGTGGGCTCGCGTAGGGACTGGAAGTTGGCGTTCACCTCTGCAGCGCTGGGGCCAGGCCCTCCTGGATGGAGACGCAGTCACACTGCTGGTCCCCAACGCTGGCTTCCATCAGTCCTCACCCTGGCCCCCTGCGCGGACAGGGACGCCGGGAATGGCCGGGCTCAGGACTGGCCCAGCGCACGTGGCCAGCCCGGACCAGGTTTGTGCCCAGGTATGCGGGACCTTGAATGCCATGGCCCCTGCCTCACAATGCTGGCAGTTAGGGAAGTGGGTGGGAGGGGGACACGGGACAAGCTCCCCCATGCTGGCGGCATGGCCTGGGTAGGAGTCAGTGAGGGGCTGCACGTGGACCCCAGCCCCCTCTCTGGGCCCCTCCGTGGGCAGGGAGGCTGATGCCATTGCTGCCTTTCCACGCTTGAGATCCCACCGGTCCCAGGGGGCACGCCTACCCCCGTCCCTACTCCTCCGAGTTAGCGCCGCACCCGGGCAGCCTCAGTTTGGGCTCCTGAAAAGAGATAACTTCGCTCAGCGTGTTGTGGGGACCGGTACCGAGCCACACAGTAAACCTTGCCCCTGCTGCTTCCTGTTGCACCCGTGTCTTCTGTCGGTCTTTCCAGAAGCGGTAGAGCTTCCACCCATGACACGTGAGATGATGTTAGACATGCGCAAGTCAGGGTTAAGGAACAGACTAGAGCTGTCGGGTCCCAGAGAGCGTGTCAGGGCCAGAGTGCCCAAGGAGGGGACGGTGGGAGGCGGACGGAGGAGCCAGTGGGGCCAGCGAGTCAGTCTCTTTACAGTCACCTGGGGAACAGCAGAGGGAGGCCGTCAGAGGCTTCTATGTAGAGTCGGGAATTGATGCTCTATACGCTTTGGAAAGAATACTTCTCCCAAAAGATGGAGAGGATTGGGGGAGGGCACAGCCAGGATGAGCGGGGGAAGTTGGGGGGCTGTGGCTGCGATCGGGAAGGAGGAGGTGGCACCTGAATTAGGGAGCACCTGGTGGATGAGCAGAGGAAGAGAGAGAAGAGGACGGAGCCAAGGGTTTTTTTAAAAGAGTTTTTGGCTGTGGACCATTTTTAAAGTCTTTATTGAATTTGTTACCACATTGCTTTCGTTCTGTGTTTTGGTTTTTTGGCTGCGAGGCATGTGGGATCTTAGCTCCCCAACCAGGGAGCAAACCTGCACCGCCTGCATTGGAAGGCGAAGTCTTTTTTTTCTTTAATTCTTTTAGTGGGGTATAGCTGTTTTACAATGTTGCGTTAGTTTCTACTGTAGTGAAGTGAGGCAGAGTTCCCTATTTTATACAGCAGGTTCTTATTAGTTCTCTATTTTATACATATTAGTGTATATATGTCAATCCCAGTCTCCCAGTTAACCACTGGACCGATCTAAGATTTTTTCTGGAGGTAGAATGTGTTGGGTGTTGGTGACCGGGGGTGGGGGGGGTATGTGGACTTGAGTGTACACCAAGGCTCCGGGGTGTACAGGGGAGGCCCTCGTGAGCAGAGGATGCTGCGTGGGAAGCAGCTTCATCTTTGAACTCAGTGAGCAGAGAGCTGTGTGACGTCCCTGGGGCATCCTGATGGGTGGGTTGGATGCTGGGACCATTTATCTAGCAACAGAAACAACAAATACAACGAGATAAGTCTAACCAAAGTTGGCAAGATCTGTATGCAGAAATTTGTAAAATTTTCCTGCAGGATATAAAAGAAGACCTAATAAAATTTTTTTTTTTTTTAGGGCTAAACGTTAATAGAATGTGAAAGTTTGAACTCTTATGCTTTAAACAAACAAAACCTAGAAATTACTGATTGGTTCAAAACGGTTTTATGGAAAATCTCATCTGTTAACAAAAACTTGGCACTGAGTGCGAAGGCTCCACCGTGTGAGCAAAGCGTACAAAGGGTCCTGGGGCCCGGACATTCACAACAGCAGGCGTTTTCTTTTCTTCTTGACCCGGGGTGGGGGTGGGGCGGCCGGGGGGACGGGGGGCAGCGGCGAGCAGAGAACCGCCCGGATAGCTTCATCAAACACTGTCTTGAGGCCTTGCTGTGTGAGCACCAAGCGCTCCAGGCATTTGACATGGCCCTGCGGGTAGGTGATGGGTGTCAGCTTCTTCTCCTTCAGTTTCTCAGTCATGTCTTTATCATCCCTCAGATCAGGTTTCGTCCCCACCAGGATGACAGAGTGTTGGGACAGTGGTGTCGCACTTCAGGGTACCACTTTGCATGAAGATTTTCAAATGATGCAGGGCTCACAAGAGAAAAGCAAATTAAGAATACATCTGTTTGTGGATAGGATAGGGGACGTAATTCGTCATAATCTTCTTGTCCAGCTGTATCCCACAAGCCCAGATTCACTGGTTTTCCATCCACCATCACATTGGCAGAGTAGTTGTCAAAGACAGCGGGGATATACTCTCCAGGAAAGGCATTGGTCGTATAACTGATCAGGAGGCCGTGTTTATAAACTGGAAAATTTAATATCATAATATAATCTCCCCCAATTTATCTAATGATTTAATACAACTCCAATCAAAGCTCAACAAGACCCTTTAAGAACTTGTCCATTTGCTTCTAAAATTGGAATTCATCAGAATTGTCTTCTAAAGAAGGAAGGTAGTCTTGCTCTGCCAGGTACCAAGACATTATAAAACTTTAGTAAGGGATGCTGTGTGGTATTAGTTCAGGGGTAAAAAAAAAAAATGACCAGTGGAACAAATAGAATGTTCCTAAACATATCTGTGCACATATGGACCTTCTGTTAATGATTCAGGTCACGTGGCAAACCAGCAGGGAAAGAAGTGAGTTTTCAGTGTGTACCAGGAATAATTGGTTATCCATATGGAAAAAATTAAATTATACACAAAAAATTAAATTATCCTCTCCAGATGGATTAAGAACTTGTGTCAAAGCAAATATCTAAAGCAAAATTTTAAAATCTTTAGAAGAAAATATAGGTGAGGATTTCTGATTTCAAGGTAGGGGAGGATTTCTTAAAGTACAAAAAGCGCTAACATGAAAGAAAAAGACTGATATATTTAAATTCATTATTAAGATTAAGAGCTTCTGTAAGTCAAAAGACAATTTAAATCAGGTAAAAAAAAGTCACAGTATGAGACTATACTTGCAAAACATGACTGACAAAAAATTGCTGTCAAGATTAAATAAAGAACACCTCAAATCAGTAAGAAGAAAGAAAAAAACCCAATGGGCAAAAGATACAGCAGCTGTTGCACAAAAGAGAAGGCACCTGCAGACGTACTGAGTGACACTACTGATTCAGACACGCACACAGGCTACAGCAAACGACAAGATTGTTTTATCGGCCAAAAGCAAGAAGTCTGACGATACTAAGTATCAGCTTACACAGGCAGAAGGGCATGTGATGTAGAACGATCACTGTACTGTCATCTTACAAAGGAGCATTTACGTGCCCTCTGACTCAGCAATTCCGCTCCTGAATGTGTACCCAAGACAGAAACCTGGGCGTGTCTACCAGAGGAAATGTACAGAAATGTTCATACTGGAAAAGAAACTGGAGACAACCCCAAAGCCCACCTCCAGGGGACCGGGTGAATAAAATGAAGCACACTCACATATTGGACGTTACACAGGGATGAAAATTAACGATCTGCCATTGAGCGTAAAAGCCGCGTTGGAAGTGGGTCAGTCCTCGACATCCCAGCTGTTGCCGCGTGGGTCAGGGTGACCTGCCCAGCAGAGCCTTTCCTGAATTCCTGACCTACTACATTGTGAGCGAAATAAACCAAAACGGAGGCTCTAAGACTCTGAGTTTTGGGGTGTTTCGTTACACAACACGAGAAAACCAGAACTGCGTTTTTTACTCTTTCCATAACCTGTGCAAAAGCATCTGCTTACTTTTCCCCCTACGTTTGAATGCCATTTCTTCCAACAAAGTGGTTTAACACCCCACCCCCCAGAATAGAGCCAGAACTCTGAAAAACTGGGGTCACACAGTTTACGCATAAACAACAAGCAGGAAAGATTAAGTGGGGGACACAGGAAGCCTGAGCAGCACGTAGGGTTCTGGGTAAGACGGAACCACCCCACCCGCTTTGAAATAATAGCAGGTAGTGTCTGTCGGGTGTGCACCGTGTTCTGGGCACAGTGCTGAGCACCTAGAGTCTATGAACTCAGCTGGGAGTCCCACGATGTGACGGCCAGGAAGACTGAGAGCCGTGAGGTTAAGGAACTCATCTGTGGTGCAGCCAGGGTTGGAACCCCAGCAGCCTGGCCCAGAGGCAGTGCCTTTAGCTTCTCTTCTGTGCTGGCATAGACGGCAAGCCAGGAAGCAAGGTGTCCGGGTGTGAGAGCAAAGTGGGAAGTGAGAGAGAGTGGGGGCGTCGGGCTCGTGGACCGGCAGCTCTGGCCAGTTTGGGCCCACGTATTGGGAGCTTGGGTCTTTGTGCGCACACCTGGCCTGCAGGAGGGGAAGAACTGAAGCTGAGGTGACTCCTCCACCCCTGTGGGGAAATGGATGCACTGCACACACCTACTCAGGGAAGGAAGCCTGGCCCTACCGTGATTGGGAGAGGGGGCTGTAACCCTCAAGGAAAAACCAGAGTCCTGGGCTTTCCCTTCCTGAGGACCCAGCATCTGGCTTTAAACTCTGCCTCCTGGTGTGGGGACCAGAAGCTGAGAAACTGTCACGGAGTCTGTTCCTGGGGTGGTGGCACACCCACCCCACCCCCAAAACCTGGCATACGCGAAAAGAAAGCCACCGTGGGATGTCACTTTAACAGTCCAAGCACCGTGAAGTTCCACAGCAAATAGAAGCCTTGCTTGGGATCAGCTAAATGTGCACAAGACAGGTCCACAGACACCGAAAAGGAGACGATTTCACCGCGAGTGAGATTTCGCTGCAAAAAAAAAAAAAGAAAAGGAAGGAAGGAAACCAGGAAGATTTGTTCCCTGAAAACTTCAGTTAACTGAAAAATCTGAGAGAAATTATAAAACAATGTTCAAAATGATGAAATAAAATAAGTCTTATAAAAATCAGAAACAAAGAGCAAATAGCCCATCACAGCAGATGTAGAAAAGAACAAAATGGAATATCAGGAATCCATTAAATCAAGATGAAAGAGCTGACTGAGTAGAGTAGAAAAACTAGTAAAGCAGAAGACAGATGTAAGGAAAACCAGCGGGACACAGCACAGAACGCAGCACCGTTACGAGACACACGGGTCAGAATCACGTGACCCACCATACACCAACCAGGGGTTCCAGAGGAGAAGAGAGAAAATGAAAGGGATAAGAGCTTAGAATCTTCCACTTTTTATCAAATGTATTCTCAGATAGAAGATTCTCAATGAATCTAGAGAAAGGTTTTAAAAACATGTAGGTATGGACATCTCCTAGGGAAACTTCAGAACATCAAAGACAGAAAGCATGTTGTAAAAGGGCCCGAGAGGAACAGAATTTTACCTCCCGAGCACAGTGTTTGGGCTATGAGAAGTTTCAAGACAGCAACAAGAGCAGCCTAAAACAACAGGAAAATATCTGCAAGGCAGTGAGAGGAAACATATAGTTGTCAAACTAGAATTTTATATCCAGCTAAACTATTATTCAAGAGTGTGCACGCTATAAAGATGTTTCAGACAGAGCTTACCATGAACTGCTCTTTACTGAAAATCTCTAAGGAAGGTACTTCAGGAAGAAGGAAACTGAACACTAGACAAAGGAGGAATGGTTGAAGACAGCAAGCGGATTGGTGACTCGTGGAAATAGAGTGAAATAAGTATCGATGATAAACACTAATTGTGTTAATAATGATTATTTTGGTGATGACAAAATGGAACTGAAATATAAGACAATAATACCATGTAGAATGGAACTGGTAGTGATCAGGGTAGACATATCCAAAGGTCCTTACAGGGTAGAGAAAGATAGAGATCGAATAACATTAGACTTTAAGGCACGTGTGTGTGTTAAAAAATTAATCGTATTCAGTTGAACCATATGAAATTGCGGATGTTTGACCAACATGACGGCAACGTCCTATGGTTCAACCCAGTACACTGTGTAACTTCCAAGGGAGAGTGGAGAAAACTTATCATACCGATGGAGAACAGGAGAGAGAGTGGGGGTCCCTACCCCGCCTGAAGGCAGAGGGCCGTCCAGAGTTCTCCTATGCAGACTTGAATCATCGGGGTGAAGAACGGGTGACCAATGAGGCGAGGTCCACAGCCCCCAGCCAGGGCGCCTTGTAGCATCTGCTGCCAGTCTTCCTGCAAGTGTACTTCCGGGTCCTGACACACGTCCTAACTGTCAGATGACCAAGGTGCATGCCGGGCTCTTTGATGCCTTCTTCGGTGGCGTGAAGGTGTAAACAGGCATGTCCTCAGTGAGAGGACAGACACCTAGGTCGTACTGTCTTGATGTAGACTTATTATTGAAACGATGTCTGCTTCCTATATATAAAACAGAGACCAGTGGTCTTCAAGTTTGAGGACACACATCCCATTAATAAAGGCTGAATACGTGTCTCCGAATCGATTAGTCACCACTCTAATATGTACGTTATTAAACTAAAGAAACTAAAGGTGCCTCAAGATGAAAGAAAAAGCCTCCTGACGCCTGGACATTGGCAAGTCTTCAGGAATGTAGGTGAAAGCACCCGAAGAGGGAGGAATGGGGAAACTCTGAGCTCTTCCTGGAAACCCTGAATTGGCAAGTTTACCCTGGACAATGTCTAAACAGTGAAGTGACTGAGGAAACAGTTCCATGCTGCTGTAAGGTGGGCCGTGCATGGCAGACATGGGCCTCTGGCCCTGGGGAGGGAGCAAGGCCTGGGGGCTGGGCACAGGGAAAGCTGGGCTGTGAGCTGAGGCTGGACCCAGCGCGCCCAAGAAACCCCCGCGGACAAGAAAGTATCACTGTTTCCAATATCCGAGAAGTTCCTACAGCTTGATAAGAAAAGGATTTAAAACCCAATAGAAAACTGTGGAAAAGATATATATCGGCTATTAACAGAGAAAGAAACAGAAGTGGTAATAAATGCATGAAAAGATACTAACCCTTATTAGTCAAGACAAATCAAATCAGACAATAATGACAAATTTTTATTCAAGAGATTGGCAAAAATTATGGCGTCCCAACATTTATCGCTGGGAAGCCTGGGCGGGAACCGGCGCCTTCGTATCCCTCTGATGGGAATTGCTACGGATACAACCTAACTGAATGCAATTTCTTAATACCTCTTAAGATAAAATATGGCCCTACTGTTTGACATGGGAATCTCACTTTGAGGATTTATTTCATAAAATTAAAAGAGCCAGGACTGAAGAGTCCACGTACGAGTGTTTTGCAAAGCATTCTGGTGGTGGAAACAGCCCGTCGGCAGAGGGTTCCCTGAGAAGCCTGAAGGGTGCGCCTTGCAGAGGGTCGGCCAGCTCCCAGGGAGGTGACCGCACAAACGCGCGGCTGAGCGCAGGGCTGACGGCAAGCGGCAGCTCCCGCCGCAGACGAGCTTGGGTGTCTGCGTGGCACCTGCTTCACACGGAGAACGGGTTCCAGCACTGCCCCCGGCACACCTGCCACACCTGCCTGGACCCTGAATCACCCCGGGCGACCCCAGGAGGATCGCATGCCCCATTTTTGTAAAATAAAACCCCAAAGATGCCTTTAAGTACACGTGTGTTCGTACAGGCCTGTAGGCTGTAGGGAAAGCACACAGTGGCAGGGAGTGGGGGAAGCAGACACTCGTTCTTTGTCTTTCTGTGTGTTTCTTTTTCTGGTTACAGTAAGCTCATCTGACGTTGGTAAGTTGAAAACTGTGAAATTTTAATAAAAGATGTACTCCAATAAAAGCCAGAGAGAAGGGTTTATTTAAGGGGATGGTTGGAGACACAAGAAAAACATCTTTCATGGGAAAAATTCTCTTCATTTACCTTGGATGTTTTCTCTTACAAATGAATCAAAATCAGGCGGTCAAAGCCTGCTTAATAAAGTACAAAATCCAATTCGTAATAAACCTCTTATCAAACTCAGAAGACGGGAGTGATCTAGGCTTGATCAAACATGTCTGTGAGAAAAGTACAGGAAACACCTGCTTAATGGCCAATGTGTAAAATACCCCTTTGAAGCCAGGAGCACAGAGGCCGCCACCCACTTACTTGCTCCTTACTTAGCGTGGTTTTTTTTTTTTTTTTTCTTTGCGGTACGCGGGCCTCTCACTGTTGCGGCCCCTCCCGTTGCGGAGCACAGGCTCCGGACGCGCAGGCTCAGCGGCCATGGCTCACGGGCCCAGCTGCTCCGCGGCATGTGGGGTCTTCCCGGACCGGGGCACGAACCCGCGCCCCCTGCATCGGCAGGCGGACTCCCAACCACTGCACCACCAGGGAAGCCCCCTTACGTAGCGTTTTGACCGTGTCCTGCTTTCTCCCTGTTTCTGTGACCCCGTCTGCCTCTTGTTTGATTCATCAAATTTTCTTGGATCCACGTGTTCCTCAGTCTGTTTGGAATTCTTCATTCTCCTCCATCTCCTTTAGAAGTTACCAGTGGGGCCACCTGCTTACAAATGCTCAGGGTTCCTCTGCTCCCTCAGGTTGAGCATCTATAGAATTACAGGACTAGACCAGAATTTCAGTAATTTGTAGCTCCTTTGAACTCCTACATCCCCCAAATTTCTATGTCAGTGCTTCTGGAATTTTTTTTTTTTTTAATTTTATTTGTTGGCTGCGTTGGGTCTTCGTTGCTGTGCGCAGGCTTTCTCTAGTTGTGGCGAGCGGGGGCTACTCTTCGTTGCGGTGCACGGGCTTCTCATTGCGGTGGCTTTTCTTGCTGCGGGGCACGGGCTCTAGGCTCGCAGGCTGCAGCAGTTGTGGAGCGCAGGCTCAGTAGTTGTGGCGCACGAGCTTCATTGCTCCGCGGCATGTGGGATCTTCCCGGGCCAGGGAAGGAACCCATGTCCCCTGCATTGGCAGGTGGATCCTTACCCACTACGCCACCAGGGAGGTCCCCTTCTGGAATTTCAATTCCAGATTATTCATCTTTCTTCGAGGATCATACTTATTCAGACTTAATAATACAGTTTACCCATTTCCTTGCTTTCTGGTCCTTCTTGCATCCCACTTCTTCCTCTTTTCTTCCCACTTCTTTTTTTTTCCCTGGCTGAAAAGCATCATCTGTGCTTTCAGGGCAGGCAGCAGAACAACTCGCCTGGAGCTGGATTTCACAGGAAGGGGCTTTGATATCAGCCTGTGAGCTCTCGAGCTCAGAGGAAGCTCCCGCTTCGGGCCGGTCTGATTAGGATTCAGGCCCCTTTCCTGTGCCTCGACCGGTGCCCAGCCCCTCCTGTCCACGCGCCACCTGGTCCAGGTCATGGAATTCGAGACTCAGGGTCGTGTGCTCTCCAGCATCCGAGGGGGTCTCCTCATGGCTTTCTCGGAATCACCGATGCTTTTGAGGGAGTGTTGATGTCAGGCCAGTTCTGCTTTCCCTGTAGGTCTCACCTCACAGGCAGCTCTTGGAATTTCCTCTTTACCCAAGCCTCATGCACATGTGTCACTCTCACACCCACTCAGGATCCGTGTTCTTCTTCCGAGGGGAACCACTGGCGGGTTTCACAGGCTGCTGGGGGACCGCCGTCAGTATCCTGACCCTGCAGCCGCTCGCTGGGAAGCTCCGATCACAGCTTCTCCATCTCGCGAGCACCCTGGGGCTCTCTCTGCCCAGACACCTCATGCGCTGCTCTGTCCCTTGGCACCGCCTGTCCTGTGGGAAGCAGACCTGGGCCTGCCGGGATCCTGGGGGAGCTTGCAGGTTCAGTCCGGGCAATACAGGTAGCGGGGGAGACAATGGGGACAGGAAGGGGACTCCAGCTGGGGGAAGGACTCCTGGAGTATTTAGCAAATGCCCAGGTCAGAGAGAGAGGGGCTGGCTGTGGTGGGCATAGGGTGCTGCGACCGAATACAGGTAGGTGCCGGAGGGCGTCTGCATGACTATCAGAGCAGAGCCCGAGGGTACGAACCCCACGTAGGAACAGGCGGAAGGCTGGACCTCCCTGAGACCCCAGAACCCGTAGGCACTGGGCGGCCCTTGGGGTCTCATCCTGAGTGTGTCACTGCCGGGGCCGGGGTTCCGCAGCACGTGTCCGTGTGCCGCGGCCGCCATGGCTGCTCTGGTGAAAGGCGTCTCCCTGGCTTCTGGCTCCGCGGGCTGTTCGGGCACCTCTCCGCTGTCCAGCTCCAAATGCAGATCTGGCCCCAGCAGGCGTCCCGGCCCCTCCTGCAGGCGGGGGTCCCTGCCCCGGCCTCTTTCAGCCCCCTGGCTAGCTCCCCTGCGGTGGCCTCGGCCTCTCTGTGCAAGGTGAGACGAGCCCACGAAAGCGGGGGCCTCACGTCTCACGGGGTTCACATAAGCAAAGGGTCTCGAGGGCTGGCCTGGCTGCGGGGGTCCGGCTGCCCCCCCAGGGTCTCCGCCTTCTGCACCAGGGCAGCCCGTCTCCTGGGGATGAACACCTGAGGTGGAGAGAGATGCAGAGACTCAGCAGAGGGAGGCTGGGGGGGTGGGGGGGGTGGGGGGGGCCCCTGGACGGCCACAAGCCTCCTCCAGGCTGGGCACTCTCCACGGGCCATGGCATTCAGCCCTCACAGCTGCCTGGCCAGCCAGGTATTATAATCCCCGTTGTACTGATGGGGACACAGAGTCTAGGTTCACCAGAGAGGTTCAATTTGAATAAAAATGACGGTCCCTGTCCTAACTGCGCTAAACTTCAATAGGACAGACAGACAGAAGCAAACAAAACCAAGTAACAGCGCTGACGGCCGAGGAGCAGGGAGGGCAGAGAGGCTGGGAGCCCGGCTCCCTGACTTGAAGGACAGCTGGGCAGCTGAAGGACAGCACCGCACGCGGGGCAGCTCCCCAGGGCCTCCTTGAGCTAAGCCAGGCTTGGGTTTACCCTGCGGTCCAGGGAGAGCCATTGAAAGGAAGGCAGCAGGGGCATCACAGCTGGACTTGGGGGGCAGGGAAGAGGTGTGCCTGGAGCAGGGGTGCTGGCAAGGAGGGGCTGCGGCCTCGGGGGAGGCGTGAAGGGGTCGGCGGCTGGTGGCGCCCGGGTGACCCGTCTGTCTGCAGGCGCCCTCCTGCCCATCCTTATGAGCTCCTCCCGCACCCCTTCCCCGGCGGGAGGGCATGAAGCCTTTCCCAAGGAAGAAGGTGCAGGTTTGGAGGACAGAGGAGGAACCTGATGATGCTAAGGTGTTTGGGTCATCCAGGTGGGGGCCTGGGCTGGAGCTGGATTTGGGGTCACCACCAAATGGGTTCATTTTTTCCCTCAGTTCTTGGCTAGGAAAACCGGGAGGTGAGGGTTGAGAGCTGGGTGCTCCAATGAGAAAAAAGAAGCCAAGGGAGAAAAGGACACCAGATAAAAGAAACAGGGCGTAGAATTCCAGAGGGGGATGGGATTCCCCAGCCGATGGCGGGGCGGGGTGGGGGGGGCGGGTCGCAGGGTGATGGCTGGGGTGAGACTGCCAGTCTAGGCTGGAGCAGGTTGGAAGGGGGTCAAGTTGGTAGAGCGCTTGACTGGGTGTGAATTTTAACAATCAGGGAAGAGTTTGAGAACACTGAATTTGCAAACAATAGCCCAACTACTAAGTCCTGGAAAATTCTGAAGAGGGGAATTAACCCTGGGGCACAGGATGTCTGCGCTCAGATTAACGGGTCTCTGGAAGGCGGGTGGGAGGTGGGGCCCGGGGCTCCAGTGTGGAAAGTGAGGGTGGGCATGTTGCTGAGAACTCGTGACCGACAGCTACACACTCCTCTGCCGGGAGGGAAGACCCTTCGCAAAAGGGGAAAGTCGGCAGGAGCGGAGACGTTTAGAGAACAGCAAGTAGCGCTAAGAAACAGAGGAAGACGGTCGTGTCTGGAGGGGAAACTGAGGCGAGGGCCGCTGTTGTCCACAAAACGCCTTCTGTGTCATACACGTAAACAGCCAACGTAGAGTCAGAACTGGGGAGCACCGGAAAGGGGGTGAGGGTGTCTCACGTACCTTGATTAGCGGCCGTTGAGCGAAAGCGCTTGGAGGGTCTCTGCTCCTGCATGAGGAACCTGCCCGAGAGAGGAAACCGGGTCAGTCCGGGGGCTCCAGCCACCCCTCCGCACCCCCACATCCACTGCGCAGGCGGGAGCTCGCCGGGTCAGGCTGGCGGCAGGGGGACGCGGTGTCTGGAGGGAGGGGTCTGCGGTGACCTGTTAAACTGTCTTCAAAGAGGCGCCAGTAGCGCTTGGCCTGCAGGAGGGCTCACTAATTCAGCCCAAGTGTCCGGACGAGGTGGGAGAGACGAGATTACCTTGGGCCGATTGGAGCTTTCCCTCCCCAGAGGGAAGAGGGAAGGAAGGTGGGGAGCAGAGGCGTGGAGGGCGAGGCCGTCTGGGGAGCCGGCCCTGGCCCTCCCAGGGCACCGGAGGCTCTGCGCCCAGCTGGTCATACAAGGTGTGCCCATCCCCCAGGGCGCCCGGCACGTACCTAGTCTCCCTGCCGTGCCTCTGCGGCCGGCTCTGGGGGTCTGGAGACGCGGCGCGGCTTCCAGGAGACCCTTCCGGGAAGAGGGGCCCGAGGCGCTGGAGTCCAGGGGTGTTCGCAGTCACGACCGTCGGCCTGAGGGCAGCCTTCAGAAATATCTCCCGCGGAGCAGGCCTGTCCTCTCGGCGGCCCTACAGGAAACTCACTGGTCTTGAACCACCCAGGCCCCTCTTATAAGTGTGTCGGGATCGCCCATGGTGATTGGATAGAAGGAGGGCGGGCCAGGCAGCTTAACCCGAGAAGAGCTGATTGCGTTCCAGTTTTCTGCCGCCCAGAGACCCTGCCTTGAAGACACGGGTTCTAGATGCGGTGCTGTAGGTTGATCTAATCATTACAGAAAAAGGCAGCAATGTGATTGTGTTAAGTGACTGACAGGAGGTTTGATTAGGTTTGGTGGGTGGGGCAGGCGGTCAAAGAAAGCGCCCAGGGTGGGTGTTCGGGCTGGAATTGGAAGGATTAATGGACTCAAGCCAGGCCGAGGGGGGAGGGGAAGAGCACACACCTAGGCTCGAGGTAGGGGGAGCCCCACCTCCACGCTGGTCCAGGCGGGGTTAGACAGAAGGCGTGACGGGGCCCACCCAGGTTCCAGGCGCAGTGGAGATGCCGTAATGGGACTAGACCACCCTGGCCGTGAAAGGGGAACAAACTGAGTGTGTCAGGGGGCCAGGAGGCTGCGCTGACCTCTGGGATGGAGATGGTGTCTTATGAGGTGGGTGGCAGGGGGTGGCAAAGGGAGACAGTCCACAGTTAGAGAGACGTTTACAGGGGAAAAAAGAACCAGAGTCGGGTGGTCCGGACACACCTTGGAGGGAAGGAGTGGGTTTATTTGGAAGGAAGTCGTACCAGGATTCTGCTCTGAGTGGGAAGATTGCAAGCTTGGTTCCTACACGTTGGGTTGAGAGAGATTGAGCCACCAGGTGTAAGGAAGTCGGGTGGCAGTTCTGGGGTTGGGAGCTCAGAGAAAAGGTTGAGGCTGGGGACCTGTGCATGAGGCGCCCTCCACAGGCATTAAAACGGCGGGTGTGAACACGGGAGTCCAGGAAGAGAGCCTTGCGGACACGGGATGGGAACCGTAGTGTTGCCTTAAAACGTCTTCCAAAATTACTGTATAAATAATGCAATCCCACTGAATCCCAATGTTATGTTTGTTTCTTTTCTCTTTTTTAAAAAAAATCAGCTTTTTTGAAGTACAGTTTAGACTCGATAGAATGCACCCTTTTTACACACACAGGCCAGTGAATTTTGATAAACGTATCGCCCTTGGGTAACCGTCACCACAGTTGAGATATGGGACGTTTTCCTCACCTCAGGAAGTCCCCTCGGGCCCCTTTGCAGGCAGCCTCTCCCCGGGCCCCAGGCTGCCCAGGTCAGCTTTCCACCCCTGGTGATCACTGGCCTGCCCTAGAGCTTCAGCTGAGCGGGTGCTGCCTCGGCACTTTCGCCCAGTTGCCTTTGCTCTGTGCGATGCTGCTGGCACTCAGCTCTGCTGCAGGATGAACCGGGGACCCTGCCTCTGGGTTGCCGCCTCTTCTTCCGTCGCACGAACGTCCACTCCCTAGTTGGTGGACAGTTGGGTTGCTTCCAGTTTGGGGATACTACGAAAAAGCTGCCGTGGACATTCACGTACAAGTCTTTGTGTGGACATGTGGTTTCATTTTACCTGAGTAAATACCTAGACGTGGCATTTCTGGGTGAACGGTCACGTGTTGGTTTAACTTTGTGAAAACCATTGTTTTCCAAAGTGGTGGTTGTACCGTTTTACATTCCCTCCGGCGGCGTGTGAGGGGTCTAGTGGTTCCACGTCTTTGCCAGCCCTTGGCGTTGTCATCTTGTTGATTTCAGCTGTTCTAGGGTCTGTGGAGTGGTGTTTTGTACTTCTTCATATGAATACCCAGTTTGTTCCAATACCATTGGTGACATCAGTGCTAGTTTTTTTTCTTTCATGCAACTGTATGAAAGCTTTAAACTTTATATGGAGAATTAATCATTATATAATTAACTAACGATGAAGGAAGACAATAGTGCGTTGACCCTTTGCCACCCATCAGAACAGTGTGGTGTTGGCAAAGGAACAGGCAAATCAGTGGCTGGAAAGATGAGAAAGCTACCAGCACTGACAGCAGTAACTGACATTGTCGAGGGCTCCCCACGTGCCTGGTTCCCAGGACAGCCGTGTTCACATGGAAGTCCTCCCAACAAGGCCGCTTACTGTTCAGGCGCTGTTGTCATTCCCATCTGACAAACGAAAAAATGGAGACACAGGACAGTTAGGTGGCCTGCTGTGGGCAGACTGGGATTTGAGCCAGACCCTCCTGTCCGAGAGCCCAGGGTCTGAACCTCTTCCTTGCTTGCTGACAGCTCTAAGGGAAGTTCACGGCCAACTGAGATCCCGTTTCTGTTCAGCTGGAACATGTGTGTATTAGTTTCTGATTGCTGCTGTAAAGCTTTACTACAAACCTAGTGACTTAGATTCACACAAATTTATTATCTTTGCACCGTTGTGAAATTGTACCTTACATGCTCACTCACCGTCTGCAGATCTGCCCGTTGTAGGTGCGGTGCCTGTGTGTCTTCGCCCGTCGGGCTCCAGGTGGTGGAATTACTGACACTTCTCAGCATCTTTGGAATTTGACGTAGTGCTGCTTCACTCCAGCTTTTTAAAAAATGTTCTGCACCTCGTTGGTGGTACTTAACTCTATAACTTCTGCTGCGATGCTTTACTGCGTTGCGAACACCTCGATGGTGTGACCGGGGCTCTGTAAACCACTAAATGATGACTTAGAGGCTGGGAAGAAAGTACTGCGTGTCAGGAGTTCAAAGCAGGTCCCACTGAGCTAAAATCAAGGTGCTGATGGAGCTGCAGTTCTGTTCCGGAGGCTCCAGGAGGGAATCGTCTCCTCAGCTTTTCCAGCTCCTACAGGCGCCTGAGTATTTGGCTCTCAGCCGCTCCCCCGTCTTCAAAGTCGGCAGTGAGACAAAAATCCTCCCGGGTCCCCATTTCTGATTAACTGGGGGAGGGTGAGATGAAGAGGCGCTGGAGGCGTGTGTCTTTCATAGGTTGCGATAAACACATTTTCTTCTTCAATTTTCAAAAAATACTTTCATGAGAAAGTTTTTCTTCTTCTATTAATTTGTATATATCATTTTAAGAAAAACTGTGCATTATAAAAAATTTCAAATATATCTACAGAAAAGTAAATGGACGAGTGTGATGACTCCCTGCGTAGCCCTCACCCAGCTCAGTAGTTACTGACTCACGACCAGTCTTATTTCATCTCTACCCACTACTCCCCCAATGCTGGTTTTTTTTGTTGTTTGTTTGTTTTTTGCGGTACGTGGGCCTCTCACTGTTGTGGCCTCTCCCGTCGTGGAGCACAGACTCCGGACGCGCAGACTCAGCGGCCATGGCTCACGGGCCCAGCCGCTCCGCGGCATGTGGGATCTTCCCGGACCGGGGCACGAACCCGTGTCCCCTGCATCGGCAGGCGGACTCTCAACCGCTGCGCCACCAGGGAAGCCCTGCTGGGTTATTTCGAAGCAAGTCCCAGGCACCTTGCCGTTTAAAGCGTAAATATTTCATTATGTATCTCTAAAAGGTAAGGGCTCTTTCTATAAACATAACCACGATGAGGATGTTTAAATGAAATAAAAGAAATGAGGAGGGTCCAGCTAAGAGCAGGGGATTGAATATACAAGAGAGAGATGAGGTCATCAGAATCTGAGATCAAGGTGAGTGTGTGTATTGGTCACTGGACCGGTCATCGGCGGTTTTTACTTTCTCTGCACAGCAGCAGGGAAAAGCATTGCTGGAACTGGGGCAGGCGGTAGGAACTGGCACAAGCGGCCACGACGGAAACCCCCTCCTCAAAGCCAGGGCCTTATCCAGCCCAGGTTTACTTCCCAGGTGAAGGTCAGCGTCAGGTGGCTGCCTGCCCACCTGAAACAGGTGTCTCCACGTCACTTCCACTCCCGTCTCGTGGGCCAGCTCCAGTCGCGCGGCTCAAACCACGTGCCGGTGGTACGGAGAGGACCGGCTGCTGGGCGTGGACCGTCTTCCTAGCCCACGGGACGCGTGCGCTGGACGTTTATTCCGGAACTTTAGCCACTTCATTCACACGCACATTTTTAAAACGGCAAATGCATCGATTGTGTAACGAGGGATGGAGGGTGGGGTCGGCCGTGCAGACCCTGAAGCGGGTGCCTGGCCTGCAGTCCCAGCTCCACACGCTCTGTGTGGCCTTGAGTGATCTGGGGAACATCGTCTAACTGCTCTGAGACTCGAGTCATCCACGTGCACAGCAGAGATTAGTGATGGCATCCTTGGTACAGAGATTTTTTTCTGAGGACAGTTTGAAATAATGGATAATATTGTTTGTAGGCAAACAAGTATTAACTATGATTCTTATTAGCATATTCAGACGATATATTATCTACCTAAGGAACCCAAGAATAAGAAAATAAGAGAACTCCTTAGTTACAAATTTAAACACAAGAAGGCAAATTATTTCCTATATGCCGTTAATAACCAACAACACGGCAGAATGAGCCACTGTGGGCGCTTCCTCCACCCCACGCACACAGAATAGATCTGCTGGAAACGTGCAGGCGCAGAGCTTGAGAGACAAAAAGGGAATTGCTGTGTGTCGCTGATAAAGTAGTAGGTGTCATCAGTGCCGGCTGAGAAGTAAACCCCAGAGGATGCAGGGGGGTGGTTTGGTGCTCCTCCGGAATGGAGACTTGCCCTGGTGCCCCCGCATTTGAGAGCCAGAAGCCAGACTTCAGCTGAAACCTGGGATCCTGGAGAAACTGCCCTTCAGCGACGGGGGAACGAAAATGAATCCGCCCGGCAACTGGAGAAGCAGCAGAGCAGCTTAGGTGTCCGAGGCTCTAGCCTGAAGATTCCAGCCTGCTCATCCTGGTACAAGGTCCCAGTTTATATGGAGCACACGTTGCGGAAATCTTAAAGACGAGTGAACAGTCTTAAAAAAACCTTATCATGAACTCCATGAGGCCAGCTAGCCAAAGGAGACAAAAATGCGCTCTCTAGCAGTATTTCCACAAGGCAGAGCGTGAGAATCCCCAAAAGGAAAAAAAAACTCCTTGGTGAAGATGAACTCATACGTGAAAACTACAGACCAGGAGGCCAGTCTCACCCCGTCTGCACTCGTGCTCACTTCCTCCACACTCGATTCTTTTGAAGCAAACCCTAGGCAGCATGCCATCTCAGTCATAAATATTGCAATATAGATCTCTGAAAGATAAGGACTCCTATCTCAAGGATAACGGAGTGAGTCTCTGAGCGGTGGAGTAGGAGAAGAAATCGGAAGGACTAGCTTACCAAGAAATTGAAATAACAAATCAATGTGAAGTAGAAAGGAAATGTGCTTAAAATTATTAATGAGATCAAATAAGGACTAGAAAACGTGAGCCGCAACAGGGAAACATGAAAGCAAGCAAAGCAAGTCGATCGTAAAATGAAGCAAATGCGACTTCTACAAGTAAACACAATCACTGAAATGTGAAATTAAGTGATTTTGACATAGTTTTAAAGGTAAGGAATTCGAGCACACTGCAGATGGAGAGGGAAGGGGCGGGAAAATATGAAAGAGAGGCTAAGAGGTGTGGAGAAGGACCACAAAGGATGCAGCGTACACCGAATGGGAAGGACAAGAGGCAGCATCCGAAGAGCACCGCCGACAGCTCTCTGGAACAGAGCAAAGCCTTGAACGCTCCGAGGGGAGAACCAGAAATGGCACGCAGGAAACAAATGGATTTACAGCCAGACGTTACGTGAGCGACACGGCCAAAACCAAGAAGCCAAGACAGAAAGCATAAAGGCGACCAGACCCCAAAGAAGGGAGCGTTATCTAGAAACAGCAAGTGGACCGACAGAGGCTGCTTCTTGGCCGCAGCAGAGAAAAGAAGTCCAGGTAAGGAAAACACATGCAAAAGCCCAAGTAAGCCTTCAGCCCCAAAAAATACCTGAGCATCGGAGGACGGGGCACTTCGGAGTCTGATAGGATTGAACTCATGGGCACGGTGATTGCCGCGGGTGTGTGATCCACACCAGCTAAGTCAGGGCCTCTGGAAGCGGGACCCCGGAATCCTTTGTCACCTTCGGGTGATGCAGGGTGCTGCCGGGTGTGAAAACCAGTGGTCCGAGTTGATGCTGGCCCCCAGCCCTGGCTGTCCTTGACATCACCTGAAGAGTCCTGACCAGCACAGACGTCTGGGTCCACCCCCACCGAGAGTCGGGTGAAGCGCGGCCATGGAAACCCTCGCAACAAAGACACAAGCTCCAATTCCTGGTGGAAGGTTTTTTCCACAAAAGTAATGAGCTGCAGGACACCCAAGACCCAGGGTTGAGGTTATTCCATAAGCGTCCAGGTTTAAATCTGCCACTTCCACAGCCCGTGGTACGAAAGCACGCGAGCTGTCGCCGTGACACTGGGTTCTGTTTAATGTTGCAGGCGTGAGGCAAGGGCTGTGAGTAGTAACTTGGGCGCCACCAACCAAGAAGATAACAAGGACCTGGAGCAAACAGGAAGAGCAGCTTTCAGCTGCCAGATGTGGCAAACACAATAATTATATGTGCTCCCTTAAAAACACTTTCGTATACTTTCAGTACTCACGTAAAAAGAATACTTAAATGTTTTTCTCCCCAATTTTTTCCCTGTAAAATTGGCACGGGACACACTGTCTTCTGGCTCTAGAAAAGGCGTCAAATGAGCATGGGGCCACTACCCCCAAAATAGCGTTGGAGATGCCACCAAAGCCAGTGGGAGGTCAATGGATTTGTCAAACGCCGAGAACGGAGAGGACTCCCAGAGCCACTGAGCGTGGCTCACCCTGAGCGGGGGGAGTGGGCGGGGAGATCGGGCAGCAGCTCCCCTCGCCAGGAGAGAGGGGAGGAGGAGGAGGGGCACTGTGGCCGTGACTCCAGTCTCCCACGTTGCTTTGGATAAACCAGAGCCTGCCGACCGATCCCCAGGCAGAGAGACAGCATTCAGACAAGGGGCTGATCTGGAACTGTACGGAGTCTGGCAATCGTTGAGGAAAAGGTGGCAAATTCCATACAGCACTGAGCCAAAATATGGGAGGGGGGCTACCCACTGAAGCGTGGGCTAGAGCACAGCGCAAGAGGTGCTGACGCTCCTCCGTCCTCCCATCACGTCCGGCGTCGGAGAGAGTGTGGGTAAGGGAACACGCGCACACCGCCGGCTGGGATGTGAGCCAGTCCGGTTATTCTGGAGAGCAAGCTGGCTGTCGTTCGCGGTTGAATGGAGCGTTCGGGGCCCTGTGACTCAGCAACCTGCCCTCCTGAGGGTCAGTCCTGGTGAAGGTCGCGCTGAACGACAGGCATAAACAGGAAGTTTCCTTCATTCCAGCATTACTGATGGCCTGGGAAGGTTGAGGCAACCCACAGGCTCACTGCTGGGGAAGAGGACAGATACAGACGGCGGGTGTGTGCTGGGGACCGCCGGTCGAAAGCATGGGGCGCAGAGTGTGGACACATCCTCGAACACATGCTGTTGTAGAAAAGGGAAGAAGTACAGTTAGACCTGTTGGACATTACCATTTATGTAAGTGGAAAACACATACAGAAAGCAATACTACCTATTTTTCAAAAGTACCTGCATTTCTAAACCCATAAAGCAAACACGTTAGATTGGGCGCTGCTCGGGGAGGGAAGGAGGGAGGCATGATCAAGGCTGAAGGGAAGGCGCGTGGGGTGGTGAGAGCGGCTGTGATCTGAGGAATGTGTCAACGCGCCCTTCTGCCCCTGAGGTCAAGTTAGACATTAAATAGAACAGGGTGCTTTTTGTGCAGCCGTATGCCTGGTGCAAATAGGCAAACACGGCAAACTTTTCTTTTCCAGCCCATCAGAGGCCACCTTTCTGCAGCTTACATATTTATAAGCTCTCAGGTCTGTTTCTGGGTCACATTCCATTTCATCGGTCTGTTTTTGCATCAGGACCATGTTCTTTTAAGATTGTGGCTTTGTGGATTTTAATATCAGTTATAGAAATCCACCCCCTTCTTCTCCAAAACGTACATGGCTGTTCCTACGCTTTCATCCTTGTACCTTTGGGATCAGTTTTTCATTTTGGAAGAAACATCCTACTGAAGATTTTGAATTACGCTAAAATTAGTAAATCAGTTGAAGAAGAGTTCATACGTATTTTTTTAACTGGAATATAATTGCTTTACAATGTTGTGTTAGTTTCTGCTGTACAGTGAAGTGAATCAGCTGTACGTATACCTAGATCCCCTCCCTCTTGGACCTCCCTTCCACCACCACCCCCCATGGCACCCATCTAGGTCGTCATAAACTTTTAACTTTAGAACAGTTTTAGATTTACAGAAAAATTACAGAGATAGTACCGAGGACGTCCCCACACCCCGCACAAGTGCCCCACGACTTACTAACACCTTACCTTAGTTCCAATTAATAGACATTTGTTACAGTGAATGAACCAACACTGATACCTTATTGTTAACTAAAGTCCATACTTGGTTTGGATCTCCCTAGTTTTTATACAATGACCTTTTTCTGTCGCAGGATCCCATGTTACGTCTCATTCATCGTGCCTCCCTGGCGTCCTCTCGGCTGGGACGATCTCTCAGATTCCCTTGTTTTTGATGCCCTGGATGGTTTTGAGGAGGAATGGTCAGGGATCTCATAGCGTGTTCCTCAACTGAGACGTGTCTGATGGTTTTCGCGTGACTAGGCGGGATTGTGTGTTTTGGCAAGAAGACCACACAGGCTGAGCGCCATTTTTAGCGCATCCCATCCAGGGTGCATTCCAGCATGACTTCGCCGGTGGTGTTGACCTCGATCGCCTGGCCGAGGTCACGTGTGTCCGCTTTCTCCAGCGCACAGTTATGCCTTTCCCGCTTTCTTCACTGCCCTCTTTGGAAGGAGTCGCTAAGCACAGCCCACTCGTAGGGGTGGGGAGTGTGCTCTCCCTGCTCAAGGGCTGAGTGTCTGCATCAATTATTTGGAATTCTTCTGTGTGGGAGGTTAGTCTCTTCTCCCTGTGTGTTTATTTGGTCATTTCTTTATATCAGGATGGACCCATGGCTATTTACTCCGTGCTTTGGGTTGGCTCCTGTGTCCTTTTACAGCGCTCCCATCATTTTGGTTTTGGTCTAGCCTCATCTTCCATGTTTCCTGCTCAGTCCTAGAAGCAGCCATTTCTCCAGCGAGCCCTGGCTCCTTTTATTGGAGATGGTGTTAGACCTCAAGATCTGGACTTTGGGTGTGCTTGTTGCTACTGGGGTGTCATTGCTTCAGCCGACATTGCTGACAGTGACCCCACTCAGCTGACAGAGCTAGGAAGTAACGTGTGTGTATACACACCTGTGTATATACACCTGTCTGTCTATCTATCGTCTATCTAACTGTGTTTCTGTATCTAACCATATACATCTATATCAAGTTCAACATGAGTTTGTACTGATGTCTCAGCTCTACCACATAGGTCACCCTGGTCTCCTCCCTTTGCTTCTCTGTAAGCTCCCACCACCCACATCCGTGTACTTGCTTGTGAGCGCTAGTGCACAGGGCAGTGCCTCAGAATCGTCACCTGTACCCACGGCAAACAACTTTGTCGACTAGAGTCTCTGCTTCTGGGAAGCTCCTGTTGCCACCAGTTGCTCGGTTTCCACTCATTTCCAGAGTTACTGAGGCAGCACCTTTCTCTCCGTCCCCTTTGATGGGGTCGCCTCCTACATTTGTAGCACGGTTAAATTGTTTTGTCACGTTCTGCATTCCATGTTGGGATCCCTCTACATCCTAAATGACTTTGAAATTTAAATACATCAAGGGCATTCTTTATGCTGCAGGGTTCTATGAGTTTTAACAGCTCCGTATTTTCACGTACCCACCATTACACTATCAGACAGAATCATTCCACCACACTACAAAAATCTGTTTCGCCAATTCAGTCCAGCCCAGCCCCTGATACTTCATTGTCTCTGCACACTCGCCTTTTCTAGAATGTCATGCAATTGGAACCATGCGGTGTGTAGCTTTGTCAGGTTGGCTTCTTTCGTTTAGCAATGAGTGTTTAAGGTTCTTCCGTGTCCCTCTGTGCGTCGATAGCTCATTTCTTTATTTTTTTTCTTTTAATCAATAGACTTTATTTGCAGAGAGGTTTAAAGAAAACTTGAGCAGAAAGTACAGGGTTCCCAAATACCCCCCTCCCAGACCCCCACACGTCCCCCATTATTAACAGCGTGCATTAGCAAGGGAGATGTGTCAGAATTGATGAGTGAATAGTGATACAATTAACTGAAGTCCATAGCTCACATTTGGGATTACTCTGCGTTGCACATTCTGTGGATTTTAACAAATGTATAATGTCGTGTATCCACTGTCACAGCGTCACAGAGAACAGCTTCGCTGCCCTAAGAACCCTCTGTGCCCCACTTCTTCGTCCCTCCCTCCCCCCAGCCCCTGGCAGCCACTGCTCCTCCCACTGTCTCCATGGTTTTGCCATTTCCAGAATGTCAGGTAGTTGGAGTCATACCGTATGTAACCTTTTCAGACTGGCTTCTTTCACTTAGCAATATGCATTTAAGTATTTAAGACATTCACCCGTGTTTTTTCATGATCTGACAGCTGATTTCCTTTTATTGCTGAATAACGTCCCATTCTATGGAGGTACCACAGTTCATGTATCCATCACCTACTGAAGGACATCTTGGTTGCTTCCACGATTGGTCAGTTATGAATAAAGCTGCCGTAAGCATTCATGAGCAAGTTTCTGTGTAGATACAAGTTTTTAAGTACTTTGGGCGGATACCCAGGAACGGGGTTGCCGGACCATACAGTAACGGCTACGTTCAGCTCTGTCGTAAGTTGCGGAACTGCCGTCTGCAGTGGCTGCACCGTTTTGCACTCAGCACTGAACGAGCGTTCCCGTTGATCCACGTGCTCTCCAGCATTGGGTGTCGTCAGCGTTCCAGATTTTAGCTCTTCAGGTAGGCGTGGAGCGGTGTCTCATCGTTGTTTTGATTTAGAATTCCCCAATGACAAGTGATGGTGCGCACCTTTTCACATGCTTACAAAAATGCTAGGTGTTCTTATGCACAAATAAATTCCTCCTTTGGTTTTTTTTTTTTCCTGCAAAATATGGTAAATTTTAATAACATTCTTCAAATTTGGGGCAAATGTTATTTTCAAAAATGTTAATACTTTCTGTCCCTGTTACGAGTGGGATCTCTTTTGATGGTACTATCTAGTAAGTTACTTACGGTATATAGAAAATCCATTCACTTGAGTAGTTATCTTGTGTTTGAACTGAAGCCTCTTAATTAATTCCACTTATTTTTTTAAACTCTTGGGAAACATAAGTATATATAAACATATTGTTGGCAGATAATTATAATTTTGTTTCTTCATGTGTAAGACTCATACCTCTTATTTATGGTTCATATGTAATTGAAGGAGCTAGAAACTGCAGGAAAAAGTTCAATAAAAATGATGGAGACCAACAGCCACATTTTATTCCTAATTTCTGTTAGACTTTAGTGCCATAGCTGCTGATTTAAGATTGAGTTTCTAAGGCTGGATAAAAAAGAATCCTTCCGAATACCCAGTTTCTCCTAGGTAATTAAATAAATGACTCAGTCAGGCATTGACAATGAAGTTGTAGACATTTTTATATGGAAAAATGTTTACAGGATAGTGTCGAGTTAAATGCAAGCTCCAAAACACTACCTAGGGTCTCCCCCGATGTGTGAGAAGTGACGCACCTGCCAGGCCGTCGTGGACACGACGCCACCAGCTGCACCCGGGGAGCAGCGTTGTCACTCCCCCGCCCACTGGCCACATCTGGTCACTTTCAGGAATGAGGGAAGTCTCATCTTCAAGTGTGAAAAAGTCCAGCCAGTCGAGATCAAAACCTCATCTCACATCCAGCGTAAAGCTGTTCCCTTCCCCACCCCCGCTGGCACGGCACGTGGCCCCGGATGGGCCCTGCGACAGAGGAGGACACCGTCTGCTCTCATCCCCTTGCTCCGTCACCCCCTCCGTGGTTCTGGCTCCTTGTGAGCCTCTCCTGACCCTCGCAGGCAGCTCCCTTGTGGGACCTTCAGGGACACCCCGCAGGGCCTTCCCAGTGCTTCGCCCCTGACACGGGCGAGGGCCTCCCCTCTTGGTCTCAGCCCGTCTCCAGTCCCTCTGGTGGCGACACGTCTGCCTGGCACGCAGCCTTTGGGTGGCGTCCGTCTGAGGAGGCTCATGACTGGATCTACTCCCAGTGTCCAGCGACAAGAGGGACATCAGACATGCCTGCCCCGACCAGCTGTGCCTGCGGGCTGCTGTCACACTTCCCTGCCCTGCCCACCCTGGGGGCGTTGCCAGCGCCCAAGAGCCGGCTCGTGCTTCAGTCTAGCAGCTCGAGTGTCCACGGCCAGCGGGCATCAGTCACGGGGGACCCTGGTCCCCCTACTGCACACAACCCGTGTTCACGGAGACTCCTGGGTCCCGTCCCACCTGGCCTGAAGGAAGGATGCGCCACGTCGGCCGCGGGGAGCGCCACGCCCTCGCGTCTAAGCAGATCACCGTTGCTCTGTTGAACCACCAGCCCTGGTACACCTGGAGGTGAGGGATGTCGACGACGGGCCCAGTTTGGTGTTAAATCCTGCGCCGACACGACACGCACGGTCTTTGGAAGGAGGGAGCACGTCTCCAAGACAGCAGAAGTGTCGTCGCAATCCCGGAACCCGGTCGGAAAGACCCCACACAAAAGTGCTTCCTCTAAGAAGCAGACGTTATCTCATTCTTCATGCTCGTCCCTTACCTGGCCGTCTCCACCCCTGGGATGCCATCCCTCCCTGCCAGCCGAGCTCTCTGCTTCCTCGGCTTGCAAGGGAACAGAAACGCCAGGACGCCCAGAGGCAGACCCAGCCAGGGCGCTGCACACTCCGTCCGCCCCCTTACATCTCAAATTCTGTCACTGAGCAGGCGCGTGGGACTCGACAGGGCGGGTAGGAAGCAGCTTCCGCCTCTCGCGCCAGCCCTGCCCCTCGGTGCAGTTTCAGGCTGAGTCTCACAGAGGAGGTCTGGTGCCGAAACTCCAGGCTCTTGTCTGGTGTAAAGCTTCCGCCCCTCCAGATCTTGTCTCCATCAGGCCCTCGGTCGGTGTCCCCTCTCTCTCCCCTCCCTGCCTGCCCCATCCCGAGGCCTCACCTGGCACGGGGACAGGGCAGGGTCCTCACAGCTCTCCAGGCCCCCCACCGCTTCCTTCTGTGGCCTGGGCAGGACCCCTGGACCTCCCCGAACTATGGCCTGAATACATCGCAATCCAAGGACAGGAATTCGGGGCCAGCCTGGTGCCTCCCTCCGTGACCCACCTTCTCACGCACTCAGGACAGTCACCGGGACCCTCGCTTTGTTCCATGTTCCAAACAGGAAAAGGAGAAAACGGACGGGCCAGGGGAACCAGCCTCCCTTCGCTGTGCTTATGTCTTCTTGTGTCGCACGACCACTGCCCTGCAAGGGACACCGGGGAATGTCTTTAGAGCACACCACACCCAGATAAAGTGGGAGAGAGGGGAGCAGACGTCAGAGGGACCGTGCGCCTTGGCCACAGAGAACGTGCACCTGGCCTGAGCAGGTCCTCACGGCGGCAGCCCGGGCCTGGGCTGAGCACCCTAGGAGCCATGTTCACGTCCCGTTCTAATCCCACGCGGACGCTTCCCGGACTCTGAGCCTGCGCCTCTGGAGGGGGGGGTTCTCACGTGGCGGGTAGGAGACCAAGATCTCGGAAACTCCTCCAGGCTGAGGGCAAGGGGAGCCTTGTGTTGATGTTCTGTCCCTTTTTATCTTTTCTCTTGAGGCATAAATAAGAACCCAAGCTAACATCTAATCAAAATATTCTTACCTTAGTTGTTGATATCAATAAACACAATTTCCCATAACTTTTTTTTTTTTTTTTTTGCGTTACGCGGACCTCTCACTGTTGCGGAGCACAGGCTCCGGACGCGCAGGCTCAGCGGCGATGGCTCACGGGCCCAGCCGCTCCGCGGCATGTGGGATCCTCCCGGACCGGGGCACGAACCCGTGTCCCCTGCATCGGCAGGCGGACTCTCAACCACCGCGCCACCAGGGAAGCCCTCCCATAACTTTTTGTATACACTGAAAGGAAAAGCAAGCAAAACGAGAGACAGGCTGTTGAGATACAGCACAATTATGAGAGAAAGAAAGAAAGTCTGTGCACACGGCTCTCTGGTCTCTGCAGACGCCCTTTGCCACAGACAGCGTGCGGATCTGAGGACCGTGGTACAGAGCACAGTCCTGCCTGCGGACTTGCTCCCGCAAGAAGGGACGCTCCTCAGAAGGAAGGACACCGTCTGCAAGGACTTTCTCCACTGCCCTCTTTTTCATCTTTTAAAAAATCAAGCATTATCTAGATTTCTAAGCCCATATCTCTTGTTTCCTCAAAGTAAAAACATTCTCAAAATAAAGTTATTTCCTTGAGTATGTGAATTCAATAAAGGTTCTTTTAAAATTTTTTCAATGCTTTCACAAACTTTAATATCTTTTTCTGTGTGTGGTAAGAACACTTAAGATGAGATCTACCCTCTTAAATGTTTAAGCCCATAATACCATATTGTTAACCACCGGCAGAATCCTGTACAGCGGATCTCGAGAACCGAGGACTTTCATGTTTTTCCCTTATATTCTCACAATGATAACGCACTCCTTGTGTGTTACACATTTTTTAAAGAAACTGGTTTATAAGGATTCCATTATGAAATGTGTGTGCTCTAAGCCGGGGTTGGAGGGCCGCCTCCTGAAGAATAAGACCCCATGTGCAGGGACTTCCCTGGTGGCGCAGTGGTTAAGAATCCACCTGCCAATGCAGGAGACACACGTTCAAGCCCTGGTCCGGGAACATCCCACCTGCCACGGAGTATCTAAGCCCGCGCGCCACAACTACTGAGCCTGCGCTCTAGAGCCCGCGAGCCACACTACTGAGCCCACATGTCACATCTACCGTGCTCCTAGAGCCCGTGCTCCGCGACAAGAGAAGCCACCGCAATGAGAAGCCCGCGCACCGCAGCAGGGAGCGGCCCCCGCTCGCCGCCACTAGAGAAAGCCCGCGCGCAGCAACAAAGACTCAAGGTAGCCAAAAAAAAAGACCCCATGTGGAGCCGTGAGCAGCCCCACAGCCCTGCCTGGGACAGAAAGCAAACCAATGGAGTTGGCGACAGAGGAGATGAATCCAAAGCGAACACGGAAAGAAGTGGTTCCCGGAGCCAACCTCAGTGAGAGATTTCACGGCAGGTTCCCACAGCCAAGAATCCGCCCATTCTCTCCAAGCTCGGGAAGAAAATTTTAAAAGCTAACCCGCCAAAACATCAAAGCTGTCATTGGAGGTCATCTTCTTTTCTATGAATTTATCATCTTCTTTCACAGTTCCAAGTGGATTCCATCTTTCTGCCTTTTCTTGAGTCAGTTTTGATTATTCATATTTTTTTAAAGAAATCTTCCAGTGTTTCAGGGTTTCAAATCTGTCGCCCTCCCAGCCCACACTGCGTTGGCCAGCCAGGAAGACCCGCGGGGCCTCATTTCCAGAGTTTTTATCAGGGTGCCCTTGGGGAGGCATGGTTGATTCAGTCACTGGCCACAGGCTTGATTCCATCTCAGTCCCCCTCCCCTCCCAAGGGCTGGGCAGCAAAGCTCAAGCCTCTGGGCGCGCGCTGGACCTTCCTGGTGACCAGCCCTGACCCTGGAGCATTCTAGGGTCCCGGCAGGGATCACCTCATTAGCAAACAAAGACGCTCCTGTCACTCAGGCGCTCTCGAAGCCCTTTGCCAAGAACTGGGATAAAGACCAGATGTACTTATTATATCACAAGTTGACTTCTCATCCTGGGCAGCTCACTTGTTTATCATGAACAAATATTAATGGAACACCAGCTACATGGCAAGTGTTGTTCTAGGCACTGGGAACACGCCAGTGAACAAAGCCAATGGGAATCCTTGCTTTCGTGGAGCTTATGTGCTAATGGGAGATATTGAAATCTTATTTTATGTTTTTTTAATATTTATTTATTTGGCCGCACCAGGTCTTTAGTTGTGTCACACAGGATCTTCGCTGGGGCACGCGGGCTCTTTCTGTTGTGGCGTGCAGGATCTAGTTCCCCGACCAGGGATCAAACCTGGGCCCCCTGCGTTGGGAGTGTGGAGTCTTAACCACTGGACCACCAGGGAAGTCCCAAGAGATACTGAAATTTTAGAAAGTGCGGTTTAGAAAGATCAAGAAATCTCGAGATAACGAAGTAGGGAGTAGAGAAGCAATACGACGGCTTTGTGTAAAGGCCTTTTAATTAAATTTAAAATACAATGTAAAATTAAAAAATTATAACAGTGAGTGATAAAACAGGACAACAGTGAGTAAGGGATTCTGTTCTGTGATGAGCGTGCTGAGGGCAAAAGGAAGGATATAACTTCTGAGCGAAAGCCGTCGAAGAAATAACTTTACCAGTGATGTGGAGGTATTTACAACTACACACTCATACTTATTTTAAAATGCCCTTGTTATTAAAATCCTTGCAGGAAAAATAATTTTGTCCTCGTGAGTCTGTAAGTCTCTAGGCTGTAGCTCCTTTGCACCTACCGGGAGGGGGAAACTCTTCCTAAAACCAGGTTTTCCCAAATCGCACAAATATACTCTTCTGTTCATTTATTTTTAATTTTTTGTTTTGTTTCGCTTTGGTTTGGCCAGAGGTTTGGATTCTTTTTCTGGTACATTTAAATAACCAGATCTTGCCCAACTAAGTGCCGTCTATGAGACATCTGCATTACATATAATGACGTAGAGAGGATGAAAGGGAAAAGCTATACCATAAAAGGCCAATCGACGCCTAGGGGGGCCAGATTAACATGTGACAACATAGGCTTCAAAAACAGAAGAGGAATACTGTTAGTAGCAAAGGGGACATTCTGCACAAGTCTCCAGGAAGACGTTAACCATCCTAAATGTATACGCACCCAACAACAGAACTTCAGAACACAGGAGCAGAGGTTGGCAGGACTAGAAGAAGAAACACGTAAGTCTGTTATCACAGCTGGAGGATAAATAACTGGACCTTGGGTCCATTCATCAGTTCTCCTGGCTTTCTGTTGTTGTTTTGTTTGGTTTACAGTGCCGTGCCAGTCTCCGCTGTACAGCAAAGTGACTCCGTTATACACAGATAGACATTCTTTTTATATCTTCTTTTCCGTTATGGTCTGTCCCAGGAGATTGGATATAGTTCTCTGTGCTGTACATTAGGACCTTGTTGTTTATCCATCCAGATGTAATAGTTTGCATCTACCAACCCCAACCTCCCACTCCATCCCTCTCCCTCCCCCCTCGGCAACCACCAGTCTGTTCTCTATGTCTGTGAGTCTGTTTCTGTTTCATAGATAGATTCATTTGTATCATATTTTAGATTCCACATATAAGAGATGTCATATGGTGTTTGTCTTTCTATATCTGACTTATTTCACTTAGTGTGATAACCTCTAGTTGCATCCATGTTGCTGCAAATGGCGTTATTTCATTCTTTTTTATGGCTAAGCAATATTCCATTGTATACATGTACCACATCTTCTTTATCCATTCATCTGTCAGTGAACATTTAGGTTGTTTCCATATCTTGGCTATTGTGAATAGTGCTGCTATGAACATTAGGGTGCGTATATATTTTTGAATTATAGTTTTGCCAGGTATATTCCCAGTAGTGGGATTGCTGGATCATATGGTAACTGTATTTTTAGCTTTCTGAGGAACCTCCATACTGATTTCCGTAGTGGCCGCACCAACTTACATTCCCACCAACAGTGTGCAAGGGTTCCCTTTTCTCCAAACGCTCTCCATCATTTGTTTTTTTGTAGACTTTGTAATGATGGCCGTTCTAACTGGTGTGAGGTCGTACCTCGTTGTAGTTTTGATTTGCATTTCTCTAATAATTAGCAATGATGAGCATCTTTTCACATGCCTACTAGCCATCTGTATGTCTTCTTTGGAGAAATGTCTATTAAGTTGTTCTGCCCATTTTTTTAAATTTTATTTATTTATTTTTGTTTTCGGCTATGTTGGGTCTTAGTTGTGGCACACAGGATCTTTTGTTGTGGCGCGTGGGCTTCTCTCTAGTTGTAGCATGCAAGCTTCTCTCTAGTTGTGGCGCAGGCTCCAGAGCCCGTGGGCTCTGTGGTTGTGGCACGTGGGTTCCAGAGCATGTGGGCTCTGTAGTTGTGGCACATGGGCTATCTAGTTGTGGCACGAGGGCTCAGTAGTTGTGGTGCGCAGTCTTAGGTGCCCCGCAGCATGTGGGATCTTAGTTCCCCAACCAGGGATCGAACCCACGTCCCCTGCATTGGAAGGCAGATGCTTAACCACTGGACTGCCAGGGAAGTCCTGTTCTGCTCATTTTTTGATTGGGTTGTTTGGGTTTTTTTGTTGTTGAGTTGTATAACCCCTTGTCAGTTGCATCATTTGCAAATATTTTCTCCCATTCTGTAGGTTTTCTTTTTTTTTTTTTATGGTTTCCTTTGCTGTACAAAGCTTGTAAGTTTGATTAGGTCCCATTTGTTTATTTTTGTTTTTATTTCTATTGCTGTGGGAGACTGACCTAAGAAAACATTGGTACGATTTGGTTTTCTGTTTTTAATTCCACTTCTAGTGCTATTATTTCCTTCTTCCTATTTTCTTTACTGCTTTAGTTTCCAGTTTTCTTATCTACCATTGGTTTCTAAGTTTCAGTTTTTCTTATTTACATTAAAAGAATTAAGGCTTTGACTGTTCCTCTGAGCACAGCTTTAGTTGTCTCTGTTTAAATATGTAGCGCTTCCATTTTGTTACTTTTTTTTTTTTTTTTGCGGTATGCAGGCCTCTCACTGCTGGGGTCCCTCCCGTTGTGGAGCACAGGCTCCGGACGCGCAGGCTCAGCGGCCATGGCTCACGGGCCCAGCCGCTCCGCGGCATGTGGGATCCTCCCAGACTGGGGCACGAACCCATGTCCCTTGTATCAGCAGGTGGACTCCCAACCACTGCGCCACCAGGGAAGCCCCCATTTTGTTACTTTTTAAACAAACTTTAACTAGATTGATTGATTTTTCTTTGGTCAAGGATGTTTCTTAGAACACTGCAGGTACTGGTCAAAGGGAAAAAAACGTTAAGGTGATGACAGACGTTAAAGAAGGCAAACGTGTAGAAACATCCAGGTCCCTGAATGGAAGCCTCACTGGTTCGAATACGCAAATTCTTCCTAAATCACTGTAACGTATGATTCAAAATGGACAGAGTAACTCCAGAGTTTGTGTGGAAGAACACACATCGAGGGATAAGGAGGTGATCTCATGCTCCCAGATAACAGTGCAAAATGAAAAGGTGTCAGACTACCAGAACAGCTGAGCAGAGAAGTGGAAAGGGAGGAATGCCCCCGGAACTGACCCTGCCGGCACTGGAACTGTATTGACGGTACAGGTGACATGGAATTGGGGAGCAAGAAAAGAGAAAGAAAGGCTAAGACGCCAGAGAAAAAGGCTGGGCTTTTCAGTGAATGCTGCTGGGATGTTGGCTAAATATTCTGAAAAAACACAGGCAGGTCCTCAACTTGCACCACAGTCAATAGTAGACGGATGAAAGGTTTCAGTGCTCAGGGGAAACTATAAAAGAACGAGAAGTAAATAGAAATGATCATTTACCTTATGCCAGCACAGAAAAAGACTTCTAAACATTTTCTTGTTGTTTTTATTAAAGTAATACGTATTCTGTGTAAAAACTATAATATATGCTAGTTAGAATAAAAATGGCCCACAGTTCCATAACCCAAAGGTTTCTCTATTACTATTTTACTGTAGGTCTTTCCAGGTATTATATATGGCATCTGTGTGATGCTACTGTGTATCCCTTTTACTTTACCCCATGGGCAGCACAAGAGGGTTAGCTGCTGCATTGCTTTCACCACCCCGCCCTTACTGCCCTGCGTGGGGGGCTAGGAGTTGCGCGTAACCAGGCCCGAGTCTCCGCTCCCCTGCACAGATGTCCTTTCTCCTAACCTGATTCCTAAGCCCTGGGAATTCTGTGCCCCACCCCTCAGCCTAGGAATGCCAGGACTTTCCTCCTGCCCCGCCCCTGCTCCCCCCACCCCCCGCCCCCGGCAGGCCCTGTCCCTGCTCTGTCCCCGCAGACAACAAGGGGTAGCGATGGTTGTTGTAGCTGTGACGGCAACACAGGGTCCTCCGGCCACTCTAAACCACAAAGTACGTTTCAACCCCAGGACCCGAACGTGTGCTCTGTGGAAGTGGTCAGGCCAGACTGGAACCAGGCTCTGGTCCCTTCATTCTTTTGCTCCTCCACCATCCCGTCACCTTGGCCGACGCCAGGGTTGGAGCAGAGAAGGGGTAGCAGGAAGGCCCTTCCTTGACTGGGACATGGTTGTTCTCTGGTTTCTGGAACTTGCCAGATGTTTCAAGCCAACCCTTCCTCTTACAGGTGCTTTCATGGGCTCCTCAGAGAAGCCCCCTCGGGGGGCTTCAGCCCCCAGTCATCCAGGGACCCACCTCCAGCTCTGTCCGCAGGGTTCCCTTGGGCCTCCAGGCAGCTGGGAGGCGTCCTTCCAGCCCACGGGACACACTCATCCGTCCCCCACCCCCGCACATTCCCCTGACCCGAGCCCCTCAGCTAGCCGCTCGGGCCGCCTCTCACTTGTCCTGTGTGCTGGTCCACAGACCACTGGTCCCTCCAGTCGCTTTCTCAGGTCACAGGCCAACACCCGGCCACCCCTCGGCAAGTGGGGCTCACAGCACAGACCCCCCCCCAGAGTCATCCCATTCAGCATATTGTCCCTCTTACATCGTCAATACAGACGGGGTCAAGGGCGGTAAAAATGGTTTTTACCCCTTGGATCACTTTCCCTATAAACCACCTGTGGGTCTCATCACAGTGCAGAGCCTGAGCTGCTCCTGGGTCATTGCCTTTGGGTCTGCAGAGGAAAAGGTCCTCAGCGGCTGTTCAAGCCCACCTGGGGAGGTTTTAAAAGCGCTGAGGCCGAGCCAACCCAGAGTCTGATGCCACTGGTCAGGGGGTTGGTGGAGGGGCTTCAGGATTTTTGAAAGCAGCTGGGGGAGAAGCAGGTGCACCCCCTGCCCCCCGGGGAGTGCGGTCTTGGCCCTCTGGGTGCCTCTGAGAGCTTCTCCTACGAGGTTCCCACACTGGCGTCATGTCCTGAGGTGTTTAGGGTTTCGCTCTTGAGAAACAGAAAAGCATGAAACTTAGCAGTCCACCCAGGAGAAGAGAAAAAAGGGAAGAAGTGGAAATGATCTCGTTTTAAATCTCAAGGGACTGAATTTCCCTGGAAAAGACTAGATCAAAATGACTGCCATCTGAGGAAGGGGCGTGAAGTGGAATTAAGTAGAGAAAGAGATAAATGCAAAATGCTACCGTTGTCTGTCTACATAAACGTGCGACTCAGAACATCACATCTGCGAGAATTGCATCACTAGAGGGATAAAAACGAGTCACACCCCTAATACGACATATCGTCGGGGCATTCAAAGTGTGCTTTCAAAGAGTATGTGGTAAAGGGTGGGGGAAATGTTAAATAAAAACGTGTGTTAAAAACCTTGCAGATAATGTAATTCCAAGTTGCTTATAACATGTGTATGTCTATTCGTAGAAAGAAAGGCTGCAAGGAAATACTCCAACATATTAACAACAGTAATGGGCTCGTGAATGAGTTTAATTTTGCTCTTTCCACCTTTCTGCATGTTCAGGGATGTTTATTCTTTTTGTTTTTTCACCACGAACGTATATTAATTCTGTAATCAGACACTAATAAACACTGAGAATCAAAACAAGCAAACGGGATGAAGGAAGCAGGAAGGTGGCTGGGCCTGGCTCCGGGCCAAGGTCTGCGTCCGCATCCGTCCGTCCTGCCTCGTTAGCCCTTCCTAACGACGCAGGTGGGAAGGAGGTGCAGACCGTCCAGGAGGAACAGTGGCCACCCCGACCTTACTGGCCGTGCTGCTGCTCGTTGGGAAAGGCAGTCACACCCAGCTTGTAGGTGGGAAGAGATGGTGCCAGGTCTGGAACAGTCCTTCTGTGGAAGGCAGCCCGGGCACACCTCTTAGTTTGGGAATATCTTGCCCTGTCGGGCTCATATGTGTGTCATGTGGCCCCTGTGCAGCCCCATCACTGCATGTGTTCCCAGCGTGGAGGGACCGGGTCCTTTGCCTGCAGCATAAGAGGGCTGTGTGCAGACCATGGCCCTACGCGGCTGGGGCTCTGGGCCAGGCCTGCTGGTCCTGGGAGGCCCGCACCCACTGCCGTAGCTGGTCCGGCCGCTCTTCTCTGAGTGAAGCATCGTTCCTGCCGTGCCTGTGGTCGCGTCTTTGGTGGTGACCGTGCCACCCACGCCACACCGTAAGTTGACAGCGGGGCCACTGCTCCTACTGGAGGGTAGCTGGTGGTGTCACTTGCCCCACAAGGCTCGTGGCTGCACGGGCGCCTTCTCAGTGCCGAGTGGGTGCAGAACGTCGAATCATCTCATGCCCTGATGAGGCTCCACCCTCACTTATCCCTATTTCACAGCTGAGGAAACAGCTCTAGGGGTTGAGCCACCTGCCCAGGACCACACAGCTCCTAAGTGCAGTGCAAATGTGTCTGATTTTAGATCCCCACACTGGAGCTTGTCTAGGCGGTCGGGACGCCTCTCCTGCCCTCAAGGGCAAGCGGAGACCTGCAGGATCGGTTGGACAGACTCCCCCTCCTCCCGTCACATCGTCCAGGTCTGGGCAGAGTTATGTGTCAGGCAGCCTCTGGCGCCACGTGAGGCTGTGTGAGATTTCGGTTAAATTGGTTCCCAACACGTTGCCTTCCTCCTGCCCCTGATGCTAGTGATTCATCTCTTGAATTTAAGGCATTTTGCTCTCCCAGGAGGCCTAAGTTCCTGTCAGCCTTGAAGATGAAATAATGAGGTCTCTAGCTGGCCAAAATGAGCTTATATAGGAATAGCAGAGGAATTGCAGTTCGGGACGAGCAAACTATGGCAAACAACAGGCCAGCCTAAGGAGACTTCCCCTGTGGGGAAGGTGAGCTTGTATTAGGTTTTGGGAGAAGCTGGGGAGGGACATGGCAGTTTGTCATTGGCTGCAAGTGGTGGGCAGCTTGTTGCTGGAAAGGAAACGTCCTTTCTTTCTTCCTGCTGGGTATGTGAGCTGTGGGCATGAGAGAGCCCCCCCATCGCTCTCCAGCTCCAGTTTGATTTAGGTTTCCTTGGTTCGTTTTCGCATTTCCCCCTTTTGATCAAGCTCTTTCCTTGAAAGCATCACTGATCAAGGGTCAGGTTATCCAATTTTAGCAGAACTGGCTTTTGTCCCTCGGTGCCAAAAAGGACCTTTCCTGGATGTCTTGTCCCACGTCAGAGGTGAAAGTGCACAGTGATCGTAAACCTTGTGAGGCCACATTGGAGTAACCCGGAAGGCAGAAGGGGGAACCTCAAGCATGACCGCTCTTAGCATCGTGTCTTGGGAAGGTTATCAGCATCAGCAATCATCTCAAAGGGTTACGCCAACATCTTTCTATTCAGGACACCATTTCTGCAGGGTGTTGACAGGCATCAAGTTCAAAGTCTTCAAATAATTATGCAAAACAGAATTAAAAGTAATATGACAGGGACCTCCCTGGTGGTGCAGTGGTTAGGATTCCGCACTCCCAGTGTGGGGTGCTGGGGTTCGATCCCTGGTCAGGGAACTGGATCCCACGTGCTTGCCGCGACTAAGATTTCGCATGCCACAGCGGAGGAGCACGTGTGCCGCAACTAAGGAGCCAGCGAGTTGCAACTAAGGAGCCCGCCTGCCGCAACTAAGGAGCCCACCTGCCACAACTAAGACCCAGTGCAACCAAATAAATAAATAAATATTTTTATAAAAATGTAATATTGACACATTCAGAGTGTATGATGGTTCTAAAGCATGACCCTAGACCGAAAGGCAGCTGACTGAACGGGTAACCAGTATGCTTGTTCCTTGATCGAGTGTGACTGTTGAGTTCTCCAGAGGTGTTTAGATGGCTGCACCGGTTGGCATTTGCCTGCTTGTTCAGCTGTGCAGTTGTCTAGAACTACTTTAGCCAATGAATCAAGCGATTGTTGTGGGGCTGCTGTTGCCTTGGCTGTGGAATTGGCCAGCTCTCTTGATATTAGGGGTAAGTTTCTGATCATACGCTCATTGGCACTTACTCCAGATCAAGGGGAAAGGCTCTCCCTATGGAGGCCAACTCAGAGTCATGTGTCCAAGACACTTGTGAAGGTTTAGTGGGGAAGATTAATGGGAAGCTTCAGATTTACCATGGCTACTAACAGGGACAGTTAAGTATCTCTCCCATTTGCCAGCTCTCCAAACACTCAAGGGCTCCTGGGGAGCCCCGTTCACCACAGACAAAGACAAATCCGGGTGGCGCACAGAAGATTCTTGCTACGGTTTCTTGCAAACCCCTTGCTAGGGTTTGATCATTAACAGTGCCTTTCACTGGGATTTGTTGCTTTGCCCTTTGGAGCCAGGGGCCAGTGGCATTTGGAGAATATTCAGGGAGAAACCATCCTGTTCTGTGGACGTTGTCCCCAGAGTCTGCACAGAGAGAGGTTCTCTTGTTACGGCAAGCATACTTAACATACCACTGGAGAGTCACCGCTGTCATGGACAGATCAGGGTTTCTGGTGGCAAATCCAGTAATCTGAAGGGTTTCCCCCTTTGGCAGTAGATTGGGAAATACAGATAAGAGCATTGTCTTTCTAAGAAAGAAAGGGAGAAAATAAGGTGAGAATTAATGGTGGGGAAAAGATACACAGTTCTGGTCCCGTCATCTTGGGAAAGCTGTCTCCTTCAGCTATCACCTGCTTCAATTCCTGGAAATTTTTCCCTTTAGTTGTAAGTAAAATTTCCATTTGGTATTCAGGTCCAGTCAGGGTTTGGTGATTTCTTTAGATGTGACACACGGGTCCAAGAGTGTATTCCTTGGAATTTAGCGGCACAAGGGCTGGTCAGCAGCACCTGCCGGGGGCCTTTCCAACGGGGTTGAAGAGAGTCTTTCTGGAGGTAAGAGGCAGATTTATTGGAGGATTTCCAATAGACGAAATCTCTGGGTTATAAGGTGTGATGCTTAAGGTCTTCAGCTCCTGGGAACGCCCTGTGGAAACGTTGTTCCACTAATGTATGGTTGCTGTCAATGGATGCAGTTAGGCCCTTACAATATTAAAGTATATCTCCTTTTATCAACTGTGATCAGAAGAGGCAGGGGCTGCAGAGTTTGCGGGTTCCCAGGGAGTGGGAACCAGGGTATTTGAAGGGTCTCTACAAATTCTGCCCCTTGGGTTTTGATGATGCTGTTGGTACATTCAAGTCATCCTGGGGATGGATAACCACAGTGAAAATGTTGCAGAACTGGCCGGACGGCACAGGCTTGTAGCTCTTGACCAGTAGAGCGGGTTCCCTGATCACCGTGAATTTCAGGAGGGGCTCCCCAGGTAGGAACAATCCTTTCCTGTAGGACCTTAGCCACGGGGGAGGCAGTGGCCTGTCTACATGGAAAAGCTTCAGTCCAGTGAGAAAACGTGCACATCATCACCGAGACACATTTATGCCCGCAAGATGGGGGCAGCTCTGTGAAATCCACTTGCCAAACCTCGAATGGTCCATCAGGCAAATGGAGCACCTGGGAGGGAGCAGTGTGGACAGTTTCTCTTGATTGTATTTTGGGAACATGACACCAACCCCAGGTCCAACATCCTCCCATATAATGCTACATAATATTTATCTGATATCGTCTGCTGAGAATTCATTACTTGGAAAAGCATCGTGGAAGCCTGCACGCTGGTGTTAAAATTCACACCATGCAGCACTGTAAACAGCGTCGTCAACCTGCCCCTTCACTCTGTCACCACCAGTCTGGACGGAAAGGCACGACCCGGCCATTCTGTTGGAAGAGCGCTAAGCGCTGTGGATTCGGTGTCGTTTTTCATGACCTGCTGAGGTCTACTGAGCGCTCTGAGGCAGAGGCTGTTAGCAGTAGTGGGTTGAGCACTGGGTGCATCTCCAGTATCGATAAGCTTGGACGGAAATTCATTCCCAGTCCGGAGGGTTGTTTCCCTGAGCCGATTAAGAGGGAGGCTTGCAAAAGCTCCTGATGCCTTGGAGTCCCGTCCCTGGGAAGGGGGAGGACTTTGGAAAGATGGGTTGGGCGACCAGAGATGCCCGGAGCATTCTGGTTTCTCGAAGTCTTTCTTCCAATGTCCTGGCTTCTTATAATAATGATGGAGGCTGGGAGGACTTTGGTTAGGGGACGCCATCTGTTGAAGTTGGATATTAAGGACTTTAAGGGTCATTTTCTTAGTAGAGTCATCCAGGGTGCAGGCTAATTGGTTTGGCCAATTAACTAAGTCTGGAGTGGACATAGTTTCCCGTTCTCGTCTGGTTCTCTTAACCAGGAGAGAATGTCCTGGTTTAGCCCATTAACGAATGTAGAGTTGAAGGCTACCCAGGTGGATTCAACATCCTTGGGAGACAACAGTTCTTCTTATGAACAGTCAGGAGTCGACTGTAATAGTCGTACACGGGCTCCCTGGATTTCTGAGCGCCGCCTTCAATCTTATTTCAATCGACGGTTTTGGGGACAGCCTTAGGGTTGCCGTGTGAGGTCATTTAGGGATTGCCAGGCCTGGTCCTATAACAAGGCAGGGGTTGGCCCCGTTTGCAGTTCTAGAGATGTTTCACAGCTAACTTGTTGGCGTGGCCGTCATCGCCGAGGGTGACCTGGCTGGTCTAAGTCTGGGAAACCCAGCTGGTTAGTCTAGATGACTGTGTCAAGTTCCTCGCTGAGTCTACGAGCATCTCCAGGAACTCGAGGAGACCCTTTGAGTACGGCTTATAGTTTGGCCTTTGTGTCAGGGAGATGGGAAATGAGGGGCTTAGCTTCAGGACCGTCAGAGGGTCTGATGTAAAGGGGCAGGTTCTAACAGGTTTAGGGGAGGAGTGAGTAGGGAGAGGCGAAGGGAAAAGGGAAGTTCAGGAGAGGGTTGGAGTGAGGAAGAGGCTTCCCGAAGCAGGTGCAGCAGGGGCAGAGGGAGTTGGGGGTGAAGAGGCCTCCTGTGCCTTTTTATCCTGTCACATTTGTTGATTTGCCTCGGTCAAGTCAGAAGCAGCGTTTTGTAAAGAGGCAATTTTAGAGTCCTGAATATCCTTGCAATCCTCAAGGTGCCGGTTGAAATGGGCATCTTATTCAGTTTGTTTCGTTTTAGAGCTGTGGTCTTCAAGGTGGGTTCCGAGAAGGACACGTTTGGGTAGGTCAGAGCTGCCCGTAATGGCCCCTGAAGGTGGGGGGAGGGCTGCGGTGGCAGCTCACTGCTGGGTCAGAGGGAGACGTCCTTTCTTTGTTCCCGCTGGCCTGTGGGCTCCGGTGGAGGGGTGTGCGTGAGACCCCCCCCCTTCACGGCTCCCCGGCTCCAGTGTGGTTTACGTTTCCTTGGTTCATTTTCACAGTCCAAACTTACCTGCTTTTTAAAATTCATTCATTCATCCATTTGGTCACCAGTGTGTCACACAACCAGTACGTCCTGTTTCGTGCTGAGCGTTGTGAAGGTCCTGACTCGTACGCAGCTAGTTAACCCAGCAGGAGTTAAAAATGGGACTTGCAGGTCCAGGTCAAATGGCCGCCCGCCCCCATGCGCCCCAAGCGTGCGGAGATGCTCAGTGTCCTGTGTTATAAGAGCCTACCTAGCTCAGCTCGAAAGCAAAACCTGAAACGTACAGGTAGCAGATGCAGAGACAACTCAGTACACGTGAGTAACATGGAAAGCGCGTGGTCCGCAGGGGCCTGGGCTCTGGCGACAGGGGCTTCACACCTGAGCTGGGTCGCAGACAGCGAGAGGCTGCAGCCTCCGTCTGGGGCAGGATCAGACGCGGGATTCCTGAGCCCGGAGCCATGCACCCCTGCCCCTCCATGAACAAAGATTATGCGTTGGGTTTAAAAGTCCGTATGTTGAGAGCCATTTAGCCGTCCCTGCAAATACATTTTCCGTGGAACTCTGCATTCTGCTGTGCTCTCAATAGTAAGGAACGCAGCGCTGTCTCATACGTCTGAGCTGACTGTGGTTTGCAGGGTGAGTGAGGGAAGCAGTGGGTTAATTATCGTCAAGGTAAACGCAGAACTTTGCATGAATGCTTTCCTTGTACAAACATTTTAACAAATGTAGCGTTTTCTAATAAACATGTTTAATCTCAGGGTTACAAGTCAACACTTGCTGAAACTATTATGACAAAATTTCAATATTACAGGAAAATGGATCTTCTTAGCAAACAGATGTAGACAGAAACTCAACTTTCTGAAGGCAAGACACAAAATAAGTATAGATTGAACTTAAATTTCCTGGTAATTGGTATGCAAATATTCCCCAGCGCTCTCCCAATCCATCTAACAAGAGGTAATGGCTACCTTACTGCTTGTCTCCTCAAAGCATCTGACTCAACAGATTCCCATTTTTTTCAAGGTTCTTCATTAACTGCTAGGCAAAGCTCATAGCTTCTGCTTCAGTTTCATTTTCCAGCCAAGGCTGAATTAAAGAACACGGGCTTATACCTATCCTCTCGCACAAGTGGGACCTGAGTATTTATGCCCATCGGCTGCCCCAGCCTCTGCTGGAGCTCTCCATGGTGCTGGCCATGGCCCCGGTTATGGGACCAAGGACCCTCCCTCTAGCCTTGATCTTACCTTTGACCCGCTTTACTCCTCAGATGCTGGCTTAATCATCATGGCTTTGACCCCAGCCCTGGCCTTTGCCCCTCGCCTGACCTCCTCTCTGAAGTACACTGAGTGTCTTTCTGCCCCCTCGGGGCCCCTTCACTCAGTCCATGCACCCCTCCCTGAAGTTCACCAGAAGCGTCGGGGCTCCTCATAGCAAGGGCCATTGTCTTCCTTTTTCGGGTCCCATCAGAAGGTGGGTCCGTCCTCTCGTATCATGGACCAGGGCCAAAGCCTGAGTCCGCTCTGCCCTGTGTTGTTTCTGAGCGTCGCGTGTAAGTCTCCCTGAGGTCTCTGAAGGCAGGGGTCACAGTCCGTCCTCCTCGCACCCTCTTGCTGTGCTGAGCACAGAGCTGGGCGCACAGGGCCTGGGGCTGTACCAGTTATTGGATGACTCGTGACTTAGTGGCTGAGGACTGATCCTGGCCAGGTGTGTGGGGCTGAGCAGGTGCGGCACCCCTTCCACCTCCTTCCCCCTTGCCAGGAGTCTCCATCTGTAGGGCACTGACACTGTGCTGCCCGGCTGTGTCAATTACGGAATAATAGAGCTGCGGAAGCAGAAGCCCTCTGTGATGGGGAACGTGTTTGTCTGCTGAGAAGCAATTTCAGCAAAAATTAACTCCATTTCAACGGAAAGAGTGAGCCTTGGCATAAGCCGGCCAATCCCAGAGGACAATAAAATTACTTCGTCAAAGCTCTGCTTGCTTAAATTAACCAAGCGCGCACTCCAGGATCCTGGCTGGATACAGCAAGTAACTAGGTTTTAATGAACAAAAATATCTTCTTGGATAAATAAGAAAAATAAACCGCAGCCTGCGTCCAGCAGAAATGCACACGGTGCTCATCTCAAGGACGACCTTCCACCAAGGACACAGAGGCGGTGAGCGTCCTGCACAGCTGTTGGCACTGTTGGCGTCGGCTCTGTGTCCCCGAGCCTCGTTCTGGGCCAGTGATGTCCTGTCCACACTGTCCACTTTGGCTTGACCATGGCGTCTTGGACAGTGAATCCCCTCTGGCTTTCTCCTCGTGACTACGGACTGGGCACCCAGGTCCTGGGAAACTCTGAACACCGACCACTTTCTTGTGACCATCTCCTTGAGCAACCATGTCCAGGACAAGTGTCCACCTTCATCTTCTCCTCTGCGCTGTGCCTTTGCTCATCACGGGCCGGTCACCTGTGTTCTGGACGCCTGTTGTGCTGACCGTACCATCCAGACCGAGGGCCTTGGCCGACTCTGCTCCGGCCACAGGTGGCTGGGTGTCCGGGTGGCCGTGCCACACACGCCCTGGAGAGGTATCTGCACCGACTGGAGCAAAACGTGCTTGTGGTGCCCTCTCCGAGCTAAATCCTTCCTGGCTTTTCATCTGTGTTAGCCAGGATTCCACCAGAGGAATGGAACCAGTAGTAGGTAGCTAGAGAGATGTGGGTACACACAGATACAGAGAGAGGACTCACTGCAGGGGGCTGTGTGGCGGCCGGCACATCTGAGCTCTGCAGGGCACGCCATTGGAAAGGCAGCCGCAAATGCCCTTCCTTCGGGTCTGCCCTTGCCCCGGTCTCCAAGTCCAGCTTCCTGCTAGTCTGAACTGTGACTCCAGGTGCACCGTGCGGGTGCTGACGGGACACGCCTGTCAGTTCCGTGAATCCCCAGCACAGAGAGCCCTGCGGCTTTGAGGCCTGGCTGCCTCGAGCCAAGCGGGGAACGGAGAGGGAAGCAGGGCTCCACCGACACCCGACACCCGAGACCCAGCTGTGCCGAGTGAGGTGGGACCCAGGCTCTCAGTCCCCACCTGGCAGAGAGCTGAGCCGCTGCAGGAGCTGCCTCTGCAAAGAACCCCCCACCTTCCCAAATGCGGGGGTGAAAAGACCCAGCCCTCTCACCTCAGTTTGGGACGACTCTGAAGCCCCTTCCAGCCCTGGAGCCCTGGGAGTTCAGCGAGGCTGCACTGCCTCCTCCTGCCTCCCTCCTCCCCCTCCTCCCTCCTCCCGCCTCCCTCCTCCTGCCTCCCTCCTTCCCCTCCCCTCTTCCCCCTCCCCTCCTCCCTCCTCCCCTCCCTCCTCCCCCTCTCCCCCTCCTCCCCTCCCTCCACCCCTTCCCTCCCCACCTCCCTCCTCCCATCCCTCCGCCCCTCCCTCCTCCCCCTCCTCCCTCCTCCTGCCTCCCTCGTCCTCTCCCCTCCTCCTCCTCCCCTCCTCCCTCCCCTCCCTCCTTCCCTTCCCTCCTCTCCCTCCTCCCTCCTCCTGCCTCCCTCCTTCCCCTCCCCTCTTCCCCCTCCCCTCCTCCCTCCTCCCCTCCCTCCTCCCCCTCTCCCCCTCCTCCCCTCCCTCCACCCCTTCCCTCCCCACCTCCCTCCTCCCATCCCTCCGCCCCTCCCTCCTCCCCCTCCTCCCTCCTCCTGCCTCCCTCGTCCTCTCCCCTCCTCCTCCTCCCCTCCTCCCTCCCCTCCCTCCTTCCCTTCCCTCCTCTCCCTCCTCCCTCCTCCTGCCTCCCTCCTCCCCCTCCCCTCCTCCCTCCTCCCCCTTCTCCCCTCCGTCCTCCCCCTCCTCCTCTCCCTTCTCCCCCTCCCCTCCTCCCCTCCTCTCCTCCCTCCGCCCCTCCCTCCTCCCCCTCCTCCCTCCTCCTGCCTCCCTCCTCCTCTCCCCTCCTCCCCCTCCCCTCCTCCCTCCTCTCCCCTCCTCCCCTTCCCTCCTCCCTCCTCCCCCTCCTCCCCTCCCTCCCCTCCTCCCTCCCCTCCCTCCCCCTCCTCCCTCCCCTCCCTCCTCCCCTCCTCCCCCTCCATCCCCCTCCTCCCTCCCCTCCCTCCCCCTCCTCCCCTCCTGCCTCCCTCCTCCTCCTCCCCTCCTCCCCCTCCCCTCCTCCCTCCTCCCCTCCCTCCTCCTGCCTCCCTCCCCTTCCCTCCTCCCCCCGCCCCCACCTCCCACTCCCCACCAGCTGCTGTCCCCACCAGATTACCTGCAAGCACATTTTTGCCTCCGAGTCTGAGTCTGGAGTCTGGTCCCAAGAGGAAGTGGCATGAGCAGAAGGGGCTAATGGAAGGGGCACAGCCTTCCTGTGCTCAGGAAGGGCGTCTCCTCCAGGCTGGGCTTCCTCTCGCGGGGGGAGGAGGCACCTCTGTGACGTCAGCACCCCCGCCCCCCAGCTCTGCACCCAGAGGGCGTGGGCGCCCCTGCTTCTGCTGTGAAGACACATACGGTGTCCCTGGCCTTGGGTGCTTCTGGGTGTTGGTGCCAAGCTCCCCACTCGAAACCAGCTGCCCACAGGGCCGCCTGAGAACTGATGTTCCTCCCCGTGGGAGGAGCAGGTGGATTCAAAGCAGGAATGACTGGTCCTCCCGTGAGGACTTGCTGTGGCCCCCACGTACTCCCCCTCCTCCAGCACCACCCTAACTTGCACTGTACCCATGTCTCAGCCGTCAATCAGCAATGCCACAGGCGTCCAGTGAAAGTCCCGGGATGTGCTGTACAGCATGGTGACCGGAGTTACCACGGCTGTACGATCTCTAGGAAACTTGTTAGGAGCGTCAATCCTAACAGTTCTCATCACAAGGGAAAAAACAGTGTTTTTCTTCTCCTTTGTATCTCTTTAAGGTGATAGATGTTAACTAAGCTTATTCTGGGGATCATTTCACAGTGTATGTGAGTCAAATCATTATGCCATACGCCTTAAACGCATACGGGGCTGCATGGGAGTTACATCTCAGTGCAACTGGGAAGAAAAGGCCACAGAGCTTGCGGTTAGAGACGAGCCCGCCGCCTCCCACAGCAGCCGCCAACCTGCTGCTCTCCCCGGAGAAGTCTATCCTGAGTGTCCAGATTATATAAACAGCACATCACAGTAATAGGAAGAGATAAGCAACCGGACAGGAAATGGCTGAAGGATATGAGTTCAATGAAGAGGAAATAGGCGGCCCAGCTGGCAGACAGAAGATGCTAGACCTGCCCGGCCAGCAGGGAAGTGCACGTTGAATCAGCGCGAGACGCCATCGTATTCACCCACAGCTGGCGAAGCCGGCTGAAGCGGAAGGAAGGGCTGCGCGGCAGCCCTGAGAACCACGTGCGCCTCGGGACACGGCAGCTCCACGGGGGGGGAGGCAGGCACGTCCCGGGACGCCGGGCAGCCCTGTGTGGGTCACCCGCGGATGGCTAGGACGGTCCGTGATCCTGCAGTGGCATTTGTGTGCTAACTTGAACACTGGGTCTGGACCTACACGGATCCACTTGGAAGCGCGCTCTAACAGAGGAAGGAAACCCGTCCTGGCTTCTTTTCATTGTTTTAAAAGAGTTCACAGTATTTCTTGTGTGATGAGAACGTACGGCAGGAGTCTGCCTTGGGGGGAGGGGCACCTCTTTCCCATCCGTCCTGGTCCCAGTGAGCACCTCTGCACCCTTGCCTGTGGGGGACAGTCTTCTCAGGGCCCCAGTGGCCTCCCGCTTTCCTTCAGGGTCCTTCAAGCCGCATCCTGCCAACCCCCAGGATCGCAGAGAAAACTGTAGCTGCCGTAGGAGCGAGGGCTGCTGCGTCCGCGTTTCAGCCAACACCCGGGGTGGGGTGTCTTCGGCCGCATAGCTGGTCTCGGGTCCCGTCTCGCCACCCCCTCCCCCACGCGTGGACCCTCCCAGGCTGAAGGTCAGAGGCCTCTCCAGAGCGACGGAGGGCCCGATGTCAGGGCTGTGTGTCCCCAGCGCCCTGCTGTGCTGTGTGTCCTGTCGCCGGGCTGAGCCCAGCCCTCTGGCCGGGTGAGGGGGCTGGACACGTGGTCCTGGAAGGCTGGCCTGCAGCTTCCCGTTCGTCGGTAGCTTTCCCAGAAGGACCTGGGCTGAGGTCCCCAGCCAGCTCTGGGACAGCCCCAGAGAAGCGAGGCTGCAGGGCCAGGGAGGGCGGCCACGCTGCGGCTTCTCTAAGGGGTCCACACCTGGTTCCGGTCCGAGTGCCCCGAGTTTTCCCACCCCCGACCCCCGTCCATCTCAGCTGAGCCACCTGCCTGGGTTTTGAGCTCCAGTTCACCGCTCCCTCTCTCCCGCTGTCCCAACTTTATCGCATTTACTAAAACACCTGGAATTACTCTGGGCTGCCTTCTCTGCCACCCACGGACTGACCCCTACGCCCCGGCCCCCAGATCAGCCATGGAATTTGGGTGGGAGTCTGAGAGTCCCGCCCAGCAAGTGAGCACCGAGTACTGTCTCTAAGCCTTTCTGGGGACAAGCTCTGCCGGCCACTCGTGGTTAAGGCCTGACCCTGTGGGTCAGATCTGAAAGGGACAGGCAGGGTCCCTCTGGTCTGGCCAGGGAGGGTGCCTGGGTCTGGAAGCCCCGCCTGCCCCATCTCGGCCACCCATCTGCCCCATGTGAGACCACTGGGGTCTGGCAAACAGGCCCCCGGCCTAGGCAGCCATCCTGGGCGTGGGAGGCCCGAGCCCTGTGCCTGGAGCCAGCACTTGGGTTCCAACCCCAGCACTACCTGTTGGCTGTGTGACCTTTAGCAACTATCTTTGCCTCTCTGAACCTGATAGGACTGCTGTGAGCGGAAGGTGCCCAGTGAATATCTGCTTCCTCTAAATATAACTATAAAGCTTCCATTTGCCATGAGTTCTTTTAAGGAAAGGTTCCATGACTTCCAGAAGTTTGGGAATCCCTGGTGTACTCCCATAGTTTCTTTTTATAAATTCTTGCCCTGCTTATTGTTTCGAACCTGAATTGCAGAAAGGAAAGGTGAGGAGAGAAATAGCCCAGAGGATAGAAAATCTGCAGCGTTAGGGCGAACTGGAGGGTGACGGCTTTGAAATGAAGCCACCGGCTGTTAACTGCGTTCTCTTTGCCCCCGGGCGTGTGCTCGCTGTTTGGGATCAATGTGAGGGACGTGGGCAGGATTAGGGAAGGCAGACTTTGATTAGCCAGCAGACAGGTAGAAAGGTATCGAGCCGGCCGCTGGTAGCTTGTCACTAGGCTCAGTTAACTGGGGCCGTTCTGGTGCGTTCTGTCTCTACTGCCTCTGCTGCCCTGTCCCCTCCCCCTTTCTTGGGCCCCACTTCATCCCACTTAGTGAAGTGTGTGCACACACACGGGGAGTGCTTGGGGCTCCCTGGAGGAATCCAGCTTACGAGGAGTAACCAGAGTTCCATCGTGGTGGACTGTGGGGACCTTATTTCCTGAAGACCTACTGTGTGCCATGAATCTTACAGCTGGTGGGTACGGAGCAGAGAGCAAACGCTTCCTGGGTCCCAAACGGGCAGTCGACACACAGGTGGTAAACATGGCGTGATGAGCACAGGTGACAGGGTGGAGAGTGAGGGGAACCTTTCAGATTAGGCGTCTTGCCGGCCTGCAGTGTACTTACCAGTAGGCATCGATTAAGCGCCTACAGCGTGTCCGGCCCTGAGCTGGAGAGAACAGGCATGGACCCTCCTCTCCAGCCCAGCGGGGAGCAAAGCCCCGGTTCTAGAGAGGGTGGAGACTCCCGGACTGGGCATGGGCATTGCTGCAGAGGCCGGAGAGGAAAGGGACGTCCACACGCGTCGTCCGGGGTGGACAGCGGGGGGATGAGGGTAGTGCTGCCCGGGTAGGGCGGGTGGAGAGGGAGCCCGGGGGAGGGGAGGGGGTGCTGGGCTTGAACACCTAGAGCTGGCGGTGAAGGGGGTTCGCAGCTGCTGGCTTGGAGCTCAGATTCTGACCCCGACCTGGGGGCTGCGGGCTTCTCATTAGGTCCCTTTAGCTCAAGTCTGAGAAAACTGGGGCGGGAAGCAAGCGATGATTGTTGACAAGCAGCGTAAATTCATGGGTTTTGCACATAACTGTACCTGAGGGTTGCATTTCTTTAAGTCTTGCTCTAAATAGTGACAACCATTCCCGATTTTGACAGAAAAAAGCCACACCTGGTGTCAGGCGCTTCCCTGCACCATCTTTTATAAGCCTCCTAATGACAGCGGGCCCACTGCTATTATTACCATCCCCGTTTGAGAGAGAAGGGCTCTGAGCCTCGGAGAGATGGTGTGACTTGCCCATGTTCCGTCCCTTAGTTAAAGAAGGAGCTATTGTACAGTTTCAGCCATGGCTGGTGAAACATGGAGTAAAACAGAGGCCCAGAGCTCGGACCCCAGTCGGCCTGGCTGAAAACCTTCATCTGGTCTGATGCACGGCTCTGACCCATTTTTTCATAACTAGGTTCCACAGTTTTTACAGTAAGAGCTCGTGCTGAGCTATGCTCACGGAGTCCTGTTTTCTTCACAGTAAGTAAGAACACGTAGAAAAGTGTTCCATTAATCAGAGCTAGCGGTCCGTGGCACAGGGAACGTGGCAGGTGGTCCATTGTGTAATGACGCATTGCCTTCATCCCCTGCAGGCCACAGAGGGGTGGTAGACGGTTCCCCTGCTTTGCTGAGCCAGGCAGCATTCCTAGGGGGTGTGACAGGGTGGCTTGCTCAGGAGGGGGCCGCAGAGCTGAAATTGGGGTAAAAATGCAAACGTGAAGCAGGATCTCAGAATCTTCTACCCCAATACCTAGTGAAACAGATAAAAAATAGTAAAAACAAGGGGGGAGAAAACAATTTTTTTTAACACTCAAACATTGACGAGTAGTGGGCTTCCTTGGTGGTTCAGTGGTTAGGAACCCACCTGCCAAGGCAGGGGACACGGGATTGAGCCCTGGTCTGGGAAGATCCCACATGCCGCGGAGCAACTAAGCCCGTGCACCACAACTACTGAGCCTGCGCTCTGGAGCCCACAAGCCACAACTGCTGAACCCATGCGACACAAATGCTGAGGCCCGCGCACCTAGAGCCCACGCTCTACAACAAGAGAAGCCACTGCGATGAGAAGCCTGCACACTGCAAGGAGGAATAGCCCCCGTTCGCCGCAGCTAGAGAAAGCCTGCGCGCAGCAATGAAGACCCAACACAGTTAAAAATGAATAAATAGAATAAAATAAAAAGAAAAAAGTTGATGAGTAGTAACCTACAAGGAACTAGAAAAACCTTGTGCCATAAAACCACTATTAAAAATAGGCACCATAGGGCTTCCCTGGTGGCACAGTGGTTGAGAGTCCGCCTGCCGATGCAAGGGTCACGGGTTCGTGCCCCGGTCCGGGAGGATCCCACATGCCGCAGAACAGCTGGGCCCGTGAGCCATGGCTGCTGAGCCTGCGCGTCCGGAGCCTGTGCTCCGCAACGGGAGAGGTCACAACAGTGAGAGGCCCGCGTACCGCAAAAAAAAAAAAAAAAAAAAAAATAGGCACCATAAAAGAAACGTTCAGTTCTGGGGGTGTCGTGCTCTTGCCCACATGGCAGAGAAGTCATGGGGTGAGGAGTATGGTAGGGGTACCCGATGGGGGTGCCCAAGCTTCCCAGCTGTGCCGGAGCCCGCTGACTCCTGGGGCCACGGCCTGGGCAGGGGCTGGCCCTGATCTCAACGTTTACTGGGATCCCAGGAGAGAGAATGGTTCCCAGGCCTCCCCTGACCAAACAAGCTTCCTACACCCACCCTCACGCCCTCAGGCTATAGAAGAGCAGACAGAGGGAGCGGGCGTCGGCGTCTGCTTCCTGAGGCCACGGCTCCCCCGACCCCTGCCCAGCACCCACCCTGTGTGTATCCCCTGGGCTGCTTTTTGGCTGCAAGGAGCAGAAAACCCAACCACTGTGTCTTGGATTAAAGACTTGATCATCCCGCTCAGTGCGAAGTCCGAGGACCTTGTCGTTCTCAGCACAGTCCCTTCAGGCTGATGTTCCTCCTGAGCCTAGGATGGCTGCCAAGTGCCAGGCATCTCAGAGGCAACCTCACGTCCCAGTGGCCAGAATCGGGCCGCCCGCGTCTTCCTAAGCCAATCACTGGCTAGGGGAATGGAGTGACTGTGATTGGCTTAGAATTATTAAGACCCACCCCCCTCCAGGACTTCCTGGAGGAGAGTGGACGCCCAGACAGGAACACAGCAGAGATGGAAGGGATGGTTATTTTGGTGAGAGACCGGGCTCACTCCATCCTGGTTAGATCGGCCATCCCAGTACTTTGCTCTAAGTACCCAAAAGAGTCCTGATTGAGCCAGGCATGAGGAAGGGTGAGGGTGCAGTGGAGGAGTCTGGACGGGGTCCACATTTAGGACCACGTTTATTAGGATTCTAACTGAGGAGTGGACGAGGCAGGCTGGGCGGTGTGCCAGGACCACAGCCTGCCTCCAGGACTCAGAGACAATGGACAATTCCCCAGAGCTGGGCTTCGGCCGCCCATCCCCCGGCCACGGCAGGTGACCCCCAGCCACAGGTGCGGCTCAGAGGTCCCGGAAAGCCATCAACCGCCGGATCCCCGCCCTCCGGCCGGGCGTGTCCACTCCAGGGGTGCCGTTCAGGGAAGGGGGCAGGTGCGGGGGCTGCCTGGCACCCTGGGCGTGGTCCGGGACACCCCCCTGCTGTCCTGCTCCCGCGAGAAGCTGGATGCGGGCCTGCAGCGCCCACGTCCTCCCAATTTTGGCCCCCCTGCCAAATCCCCCTTCAGCATTTCCCTTCGCTCTGATTTCAGACTTTCTCAGATTTCTTAGATATTAGTTACTTTTAATTCATACCTAAATCTCTTTTATTTTTCTATTTCCTTCATTTATATTTAGTGTAACCTAACAGGAAACTTTATACCACTTCATAAATGGAAAAAAGTCTCATCTTTCATAATATGAGTACAAGAAAACACAGTGACGTCAGAATAATGTTATTAAATCCTAATTCGATACCGCTGCCTGGCAAGAGGCTGGGCCCCAGGCCGACGCCCTCTCGGTTAAACGAAGGGAGGTTAGCAGGTGTTACAAAGGTGTTAAAACATTGTAGCAACAAATCAAGTCTTTCTCCTGGAAGCCATTAGAAGACTAGAAAGGTAATTTGTAGGGAAGTAACTTCTCACTGCGGAACTCGACGGTGCTGGGTGCTGGGCTCGGGGCTCCCTTCCACGCCATGTCTCGAGCGCCATCACACTTTGGGGGACCCCAGCGGCGTCAGAGGGAGCTGAGCTCAGCTGATGCGCTGAGGACGGGCAGGTCATGTGGCCTGTTTCCTTCTCTGACAAAGAGGGTCTGTCTGCGTGCTGGGAGGGTGCAGTGGTGGAGGGAGCCCCCCGCCAGGCTCCCCAGCCCAGCACTTGCTCTGCAGCCACGTGGCAGGAGGCCACCAGGCGGGAGGACAGCCACAGGGGTTGAGTGCGAGCCCCTGAGCAGGTGGGGGTGGGCAGTGGCGTCATCAGCATCCCCAGGCAGCTCTGGAAACGCCCACGCTTCCTCCCCCTCTCGGGGCCAGTGCGTCAGTGGCCACAGCGTATTGGGTGTCTGTGGGCACACGGTCAGCCCCGGGTCAGATGCCGTGGGCACAGACAATACACCTACGCCCGGAGGTCGGATCTGGGGGGACTCGCCCAGCCACGGGGGTCCAGCTAAGCCCAGGGGAGTGCGACACCGTGGCCCGGCAGCCTGGGTCCTGTCCCCACCGGCGGGGCGGGGGGTAGGCAGGCACCTCAGCCGGTGCGACCTGACTGGGACCAGAGACGAGAGTGGGGAGGCGGTGGGGGAACCGGGAGGCTGGCAGGGTCCCTGCTGGGCTCAGCGGCTCCGTCCCCACCTCTGCCCCGGGTCGGGGCAGTAGGTGGGCACAGGGGGCGTCCGGGGATTCAGTGGACAGCTCTCCACGTACACATCCCAGGCACAGGGTGGGCTGTCTTTCCTGTGGTTTCCTTCTGGGAATCCAGGCACGTATGCCTCCCGTCTTTCACACGCACACACACACGCACACACACACACACACACACGCACACACCCCGTAATGCACATGTACATCCTGAGTCTCGATGTCAGTGCTTTATTTCCACGGGTCACAAAGAAGTGGAAAAACATTGCTCCAGACCATTCTCGCAGCAGCGTGCGGAAGGGGGGTGAGCCCTGATCTGGGATCCAGACCCGGCCCGGATGCTCACCGGACAAGGATCCAGGCAGGGCCCCTCTCCCCCCTGACTCCACCCGTGAAACGGGGTTAACATCCACCCACTCAACCCCGGTTCCTGGAGAGTGAGGAATGGACCCACACGTCCACGAGCGCGATTTCTAAGCAGTTAAGTCCTGGACGGACGCACGACATTAAGACGGTTAACGTCAGGTCCCAGCCCTGAACCCACTGGAGCCTCGGTCCAGGCAGCCGAAGCCGGGTTCTTCCACGGCATCTGCTGAGCCAGAACTTGGTTCCCATGTGCTCCCTCCCCTCCCAGGCCCTCCGCCGCCAGCTGGAACCCAAGATGAAAAACACCATCTGGGCCCCAGTCCCTCGTTCCTGGCCCAGGACGTCTCGAGGCCGGGGATGAATTCCCACCTTCTTCTGGCTGTCTTCTCCACTGGCAGCCTGTGTTGGCATGGCTCTCCCCCAACCATGCGCCAGAAGGCCCGGGCTGCCGGCCCCCCACGCTGGCCGTTCTGCGCGAGAGGCTCCTCACCTCTGCACCCTTCACGGCTGCGCCAGGCCCGCCCTCCACTGGGTTGAGCAGTGCCTCCCTCCCCACGGGCTGCGTGGACAGAGGGCCCCACAGGGCAAAGCAGTGACCTCTGGCCCCAGCCAGTGGCAGCTATAGGTTCTCCCCAGAGTTCCCATCCACCAGTTACGAGATGTGGTGGCTGGCTGTGAACCTGGCCCCAACTCTTCATCCTCCCTGTGTCCACGCCCTTTGCACTGTGGCTTTGCAGCTCTTCCCATCAAGACGTGGGGTTCATTTCCCCAGAGACCTGGGCTGGCTGGTGACTTGCTGTGCCCACAGAACAGGGTGCAGTTCTGAGGTGGGGACTCAGCCTCCACTCCATCTTTTGGAGCCTGAACTGCTGTGTGAACAAGTTCGGGTAACCTGCTGGAGGACCCAGGAGAGAGGTTCCAGGCATCCTAGGCAGCCTGCACCCAGCCAACCCTCAACATGTGAGATCCCTGCCTAGATCAGCAGAGCTGCCCTTGGAGCCCCATGGCCCCAGATGAAAGAGTTAAGCCCACCCGAGATCAGCAGAGCTGCCCAGCCAATCCAGGGACTCGTGAGAAATGTGTGTTGTTTCAAGCCACTGGGTTACGGCGTGACTTGTTACACAGCAATAGCTAACTGATACATGCCTTCCTCCCCCAGAGGAACTAGGAGAGAAGGGTGACAACGGTGAAGGGGGAAGGGTGATGAGATGCCCCGGCCCTGCTCAGCCCTCCCCCTCTCCCACCCTTGCTCCCTATCTCCGGTCCTTTCCGTTCTGGGTGTCCCCCACCTTCCTTCACAGCCTGCTAGAGAAGTCTCAACATCCTTCTTGCTCAATTGCGTTGAGCAGTTTAGCCCTCTGCTCCCGGCCGACCAGGTGCCAGCAGGTGCACGTTTGCACAAAGCCTTACATCAGTGATCTGCAAACCCCATTGTTCCCAAACGATGTCACCATTGGTGACACTGGCAGCGGTTTCGGTGGTAAATGGCCAAGCATTTTACTGTTTAAAATTCTATCTTTATTTTATTTTTTCTTTTTACCTTTTGACTTCCTTCACCCATTTCTCCTACCCCCACCACCTGTCTTTGGCAACCACCAATCTGTTCTCTGTATCTATAAGCTTGGGGAGGTGGTTTTGTTTTTGTTTTTGTTTTTATGTTCCACATATAAGTGAGATCATGTGGTATTTGTCTTTCTCTGTCTGGCTTGTTTCACTTGACATAATGCCCTCAAGGTCCATGCATGTTGTCTCACATGACAAGATTTCATTCCTTTTTATGTCTGAATAATATTCTCTTGTATAGATGTACCACAATTTCTTTATCCTTTCATTAGGCAGTGGGCACTTAGGTCGTTTCCAGGTCTTGGGTGTTGGAAATAATGCCGCAATGAAGATGGGGGTGCAGATATATTTTTGAGTTAGTGTTTTCATTTTCTTTGGAAAAATACCCAGAAGTGGAATGGCTGGGTCATCTAGTAGTTCTATTTTTAATTATTTGAGGAACTTCCGTACTGTTTTCCACCGTGGCTGCTTCAATTTACATTCCCGTCCACAGTGCACAAGGGTTGCCTTTTCTCTACCTCCTCACCAACACTTGTTATTTGTTGTCTTTTTTTGTAACAGCCCTTCTGACAGGTCTCAGGTGATACCTCCTTAGGGTTTTCGTTTGCATTTCCCTGATGATCAGTGACGCTGAGCATCTTTTCACGCACCTGTTGGCCACCTGGATGTTTCCTTTGGGAAAAGCATCTATTCAGATCCTCTGCGCATATTTTAATCAGGTTGTTTGGTTTTTTGCTATTGAGTTGTATGAGTTCTTTATATCGTTTGGATGTTAGCCCCTTAGTAGATACCTGATTTGCATTTATTTTCTCCCGTTAGGTGGTGGTCTTTTCATTTTGTTGATGGTTTCCTTTGCTGTGCAGAAGCTTTTTAGTTTGATGTAGTCCCACTTGTTTGTTTCTGCTTTTGTTGCCTTTCCTGCTGTTAGTGTCAGATTCAAAAGATCGTCACCAAGACCCATGTCAAGGGGCTTCCTGCCTGTGTTCTCTTCTAGGAGTCGTATGGTTTCAGGTCTTACGTTCAAGCCTTTCATCCATTTTGAGTTAGTTTCTGGGTGTGGTGTAACATAGGGGTTGAGTTTCATTCTCTTGCATGTGACTGTCCAGTTTTCCAAGCACCATTTACTGAAGAGACTGGCCTTTCCCTTTTGGACGAGCATTTTAAATTCGAATAGTTTGATCTCCTATTGTGAAACTCTAGTGTATTTATTTTTAGATGTATTTAACTAAACTATATCTAGCTCAAGCAATCTATGATGTAATGTTCCCATTTAAAATAAATTTCGTGCATCTGGATGGGAAACTAGGACTTTTAATACACGTGTCCAGACCCGATAGACGCTGCTCCCTGAAGGTGATTCACAAAGAAGGAGGCTCAAAACTAGAGTCAGAGTCAAGTTTGCAGGGGCAAAATCAATCAATCAATAAAGATGAAAAGAAAAAGTTTGCAGGGGCGAGAGTGGAGAAAGACGGTTTCTGAAGACAGTGTGGGGAGGGCGGCTGGCGTGCGGGGGGTGACGGAGTGACGGGGACAGTGTGCGCCCTCTCTAGCTTCGTGAGCGGGGCCCCGGGGAGAAGCTGTGGGTGCGCCGGAGTGGGACGCGTGTCTGAGGACCGTGAAGGCAGGTGGCTGTGGCTGCAGGCCTGGGGCAGAACGTCGAGAGCAGGGCGTCCGGGACCCGAGGGCCTGAGTTCGCACCCCAGGGAGACCCTCTTTCGGGGGCGCCTCGCCGGGGCCCTGGAGCGACCTCCACTCTCCCGGGCCTACGGCCACTCAGACACGGGGAGGGAGCGAGACCAGGTGAGTGATCCTCCTGGACCGGACGTGGGTCACGCGGGTGAAACCCACACACGGGCCCCTTGGGGACAGAGCCGCCTTTCAACGCCGGACACCAGACGTCGTCTGATCAGAGCGCCCATCCAAATGGCGGGGAGGAGACGCCCCCCGAGGGTGCACTGCGAGTGCCCCCATCCGGGGAGGGGCCTTTTCCCATACTCCCTGGGCCTGGACGCTTGCTGGAATGTGACGTGTCTCATCTCCTGAGGCTGGGCAGAGCTGGCGTCTTCATGACCAGCCCTTTGAATTACACCCCTCAACGTCCCAGGGACACAAGTGTCAATTTTTTAAAATATATTAAATGAAATATTATTCAGCCACGGGAAATGCTGCCATTTGTGACACCTTGGGTGGACCTCAAGGGCATTATGCCAGGTGAGGTAACAGAGACAGACAAACACTGTATGAGCTCACTTAACGTGCAGAATCTGAAAAAGCTGACCTCGGGAAAACAGAGCAGCAGAAGGCTGGGCAGAACGGGGTGGGGGGCCGACCGTGTGCAGCTGGGTGTCACTAGTCGGGTGACTACTCGAGGGTGTACAGGTGTCGAACGGTGGTTCCCCGGGGCCGGGGTCGGGGGCTTGGGGAGGTGTTGGTCAAAGGGCACAGACTTCCAGCTAGAAGAGGAACGAGCGCTGGGGAGCGGCTGTACAGCATGGTGATCACAGCTAATAACACCCTATTATGCCCTTGACAGTTGCTAAGAGAGTACACCTTAGATGTTCTTACCACACAAAAAGAAGTGTAATTATGTGCGGGATGGCGGTGTCAGGATGGAGGTGTTAGCTGGTGCCTGGTGATCATTTCACAATGTGTAAATGCGTCAGATCAGCTCTGTACACCTTAAACCTACACAAGTCATATGTCAATTATCTCAATAAAGCTGCAGAAATAGAAAATGCTAAAAAGATAGAAAGGTAAGAGCGTCGCAGTCAGCTCAGGCCGGCGTGACGAGTAGCACGGACGTGGCGCCTTAAGCAACAGACGTTTATTTCTCTGTCCTGGAGGCTGGATGTCGGAGATGCAGGTGTCAGCAGGGCTGGTTCCTCCCGAGCCCTCTCTCCTTGGCGTGTAGATGGTCTTCTCCCTGTGTCCTCACACGGGCCACCCTGTGTGCGTGTCTGTGTCCCGATCTCCTCTTATAAGGACACCAACCAGACTGGATTAGGGTCCACACTGATTAACTTAGTTTAAGTTAATCATCTCTTCAAAGCCCAGTCTCCAAACAGTGACGTTCTGAAGTGCTGGGCTTCAACATGTGAACTTGGGGAGGGGACACAGTTCAGCCCTCAATATATACAAAGTAAATAAAAGCTGTTCACACTTCAGGATCGGAGGCTAAACTAGAAACCCCAGAACCAGAACCACGCTCAAGAAATTCAACACTGAAACACTACTATTGTCTAGCATACGGCGCACATTCAGATCTCCTGGTTGTCCCCCGAAGTTCCTTCATCTATTGTGCATTGACCCAAGGTCTAATCAGGGTTGCACGTGATTGTCTCTTTTTCTGCTTTAAGCCGGAACATTCCTCCCGATTTCTCGTTCGTTCTTCGTGAAAACTGAGTGTTTTCCTCCGGAAAGCGGGTGGCGAGACACAGGGTGGGCTGCTGTTTCTGCAGCAAGCCTGGCAGAGATGATCTTTACGTCACTTCTAATTTCGATTTAAACGATTAAAGGTAAATTTTTAAAAAATATGTCGGTGTCCAGTGAATCATGGTTCGTAAGCGTGAGAGCAGCAGAAAGATTATCCCAGACAGGTGTGAGTTCATAAGTGACAGTCTTTCTGAAGACTCACTGGGAAAAAAGTCTACCTAATCAAGAGTCAGGAATGGGGAAGTTAAGTTAGGAAAGAAAGAAATTCTAAGTGTGAACAATTATTCTTGAAAAAGAATATGCATAATGGTAAAACAAATGAACAAATTCAAAATGAAAATTGAATCTCAAATCCTAGATTCTACCTATAAAAACCCTGGGGAGGAAGAAGGCAAAACAGTCTAATTGCTTTGTACACAGATGGGGAATCAATCGTTATACATTTATGCTTGGTGTTCACTTTACCACACACGTCCATTTGAAAATAAAGGTAAACCAGCACAATTAAAGATAAGGCGTATACCTTCCCCATCACCAGAGGGAAAATCAAAGAAAGTGAAGTGAAAATGGCAAGAAGACAGGAAGCAAATGGACAAAGCTAAAACACAGACGACAACACCAGAAGTAGGGGCAAGGGTTATGACTATTCAGCATAAACAGGTTAAACCTCTCATTGAGAGCCAAGGGTCAAAAATAAAATCCAAGGATGATGCTATTTTATATAGACTATTTTAAAAATATTTATTTATTTACTTTTATTTTGGCTGTATCGGGTCTTCGTTGTGGCACACGGGATCTTCGCTGGGGCACGTGGGATCTTTCATTGTGGCGCGCAGGCTCCAGAGCGCGTGGGCTTAGTTGCTCCGCGGCACGTGGGATCTTAGTTCCCCGACCAGGGATCGAACCCGCGTCCCCTGCATTGGAAGGTGGATTCTTAACCACTGGACCGCCAGGGAAGTCTTGATAATACTATTTTTAAGCAAAAACATCTAAAACAAAATGACACAGAAAGTTTAAAAATAAACGGATGATCATACTGTCTTGTGAGACCAAAGAGAGAACACGGACTAAAAAGAAAAAGAAAAGTCAAGTAGTGGGAGTTGGGGGCAGGCGCGGGGTCGGGAGTTGGGCTGTGCTCAGAGCAGAGCAAGAGGGCCGGGCAGGGGCGGGGCCAGACGCGGCGGCCGCGTCAGAGGCGGGGAGCGAGGGCACCGCCCCCCGGAGCCCCCGCCCCACTTCCCGCCCCCCACCTCGCTCCCCGCGGCCCAAGTCCGGCCTCCTTCGCTCAGGCCTCCCCACCTGCTGTCTCTCCAGCCTGGCTCACAGCCCCCTCGCTGTCCTTGAAGACACCGGGCCTGCCCCCCCGCCCCCCCACCCCGGGACCTCCGTCTCCCATGCTTGTGTCAGCAGAGCCCCCGCACGGCCCCCTCGCCCCCCTGGGGAGGCCCGCCCCGAGCGGCTGATTTTAGGTTGCAGTCCGCACGCACACCCTCACTCCCGCTTCTGCACGTCGGCATGCCCGGCATACTTCTGTAGGCCTCTTTTTCAATTAACCCCTCCCCCGTGTCCCCCCCCCGGCCCCCCACCTCTGGCAACCAGCAGTCGTACTCTGTACCTAAGAGTTCAGCCGTTTAGGGTCCGTGTGTAGGTGACGTCACACGGCGTGTGTCTTTCTCTGTGTGACTGCCTTCCCTCAGCACGATGCCCTCCAGGTGCACCCATGCTGTCACAGGTGGCAGGGTCTCCTCTTTCTTACGGCGGAGCACTGTCCCACCGTGTAAACGTGCCACGTCTTCCTCCGTCCACCCGTCAGTGGGCACGGAGGGGTCTCCGTGTCTTGGCTGTTGTGAACAGCGCTGCAGTGAACACAGGGTGCGGGTGTCCCTTGAGCTGGTGATCTTGTTTCCTTCCGAGGAACGCCGCACCCAGGAGTGGCACTGCTGTGGCGTACGGCCGTTCTTTCTTTAGTGTTTTGCGGCACGCGCCCACACTGTTTCCGTCGGGGGCGCCCGGCTCACATCCCCGTGTCCGGCCTCTATCCAGTCCCGCCTTCTCTGTTACCTCCCAGCCCTTCCGGAACCCGCGCCGCCCGCCGGCCCGGGTCGTCTTTCCTCCTCTGCCTCACGTCAGGCCCACGCCTGCCGGTGCTGAGCGTGTGGCCCGGGGACGAGGCCGCGTCCCCCTCCCTGAGGACACACTAAGATGCAGACCTCGACTGCGCCTCTCAAGGAAGCCGCAGAGAAGGGGCGTCCGCCTCAGCAAGCTTAGAGCCGGTGGCTACATTGAAATCAAATGTGGTTTTGGTATCGATCCAGGGAGCCCAGGCAGAAGAACTGAGGGGTTTTCTTCTTGAAATCATAAAAAGAATGGAGAAGACCTACGAATTCTAACAGATGAGCACTAGTGAGATGAGGAGAGGTCTGGGGGATCCGAAGGAATCTACCTGGGCTCCCGGGTGACAGGCAGTGGCAGTCACGGCTGCCGTGGCGATGGGGGCTGCGCTCCCGCCAGAAGTAGGTCAAAGTCAGGGTAAGAGGAGTGGGGTCCAGGGTAGCTACCCGGGGAAGCGCTGTGCTACCGAGGAGGGAGGGTAGGTACCACCAGCTGGGGACAGTGTCAGGGCCCTACGGGGACACTCAGGACAGGAAGTGCCGCTGTGGGCAACCCACCTTCCTCCTGGGGGAGGAGAGAGTGTGGAGATGAGGAGGGAGGGTAGGTACCACCAGCTGGGGACAGTGTCAGGGCCCTACGGGGACACTCAGGACAGGAAGTGCCGCTGTGGGCAACCCACCTTCCTCCTGGGGGAGGAGAGAGTGTGGAGATGAGGAGGGAGGGTAGGTACCACCAGCTGGGGACAGTGTCAGGGCCCTACGGGGACACTCAGGACAGGAAGTGCCGCTGTGGGCAACCCACCTTCCTCCTGGGGGAGGAGAGAGTGTGGAGATGGGGAGGGAGGGGTCCCAGAAAACACGGACAGACCACAGCTCACTCGCACTTTCCAGCCTGATGGCTGAAGGCGAGGGCCCTGCTGGGGGGTCATGCATGTACTTCTAAGAACTCCGAGAGACCTTCTCTCCCAGTCCAGATGCATAATGCGGAAATCCTGGAGGGAGCACTGTGTAGTTGGGGTGTAGACAGGGTCTGCAGCTGTGCTTGCCGGAACGTCCTGCCACAATGGAAACACCCACGTCCGCGCTGTCCAGTGCAGCGGCCGTGACCCACACGTGGCTGCGAGCCCCTGTAAAGTGGCCAGTGCAAGCGAGGAACTGGATTTTAACTCTATTCCACTATCATTAACTTAGATTCGATTTAGGCAGTGGCTATGAGCTTCCGTGTCAGACAGCTCAGACCCAGATCTAAGTACCTCAGGCAATGACCTGAACCACTGCTGGAAGGAGAGGGGAGAAAAGTGCCAGGAACAGACCCCAGGAAGCCCACCGCCCCTCCGCTGAGGAGTCGCCTGGCTGGCCTCGCACCATCCCCCCCGGCTGGGCCAGCTACCAGGGTCCTGGAGCAAGGAGCCACTTAGCCCCCTTCTTCTGAAGCGTCACTGCAAGTAAGTGAGCAGAATAAAGTGCACGTGGATTGGAAAGGAGGAGAAAAGTGTATCATTGAAAATGGTGGTATCATCGACTGAAGACACAAAAATATTGGAAACAGGAAGTGAATTCACTAAGGTGGTTAGTTATAAAATTAGCATATCAAAATCAATAACTTTCTTTTATATAAAACGGCTAAAACTATAATGAAGGGAAAGAACTCATCCTGAACAGCAACTGAAAATATGAAATGCCTAAAAAAATGAACAAAGGTGAAGGGATTCCACGCAGAAAGCTGTGAAGCTCGACTGAAAGACATAAAATAAGATACGATCATTGGGGAGTCACACCTTTTTATTAAATAAGAAGACTAAAAGTTGTAAAGATGCCAATCCTCTGTACATCAAAATTCTAATTGAATTTTTTGACAAAAAACTCAATTGAACTTGACAAAAGTATTCAAAATATGAACAGATACATCAATGGAAGAGAAAAGAGAATCCCGAAATAGACCCGTGAATATCTGAGTATTTAGTGGCTAATAAAAACGGCATGAAAATTGAGGAAATGATGGATTGTTTAATAAATGGTACAGGGATACATGTGTAACCATTTGGAAAAAATAAAACTGAATCTCGACTTCGTTTCTTGTACTAAAAGAAAAAGATCCAAAAGCATCAAAATGCAAATGTCAAAAATGAATCTAAAAACGTAATAGAAGAAGATGTGGGTGATTTGCGGGGTTGATGTGGGAATCCTTTCCGAAGCTAGGATGGACAGGCTGACAGATTCAAGTGGGTAAGAGGACAAGACTTCTGTTCAGTAAAATACCTTCTAAGAAGACAAAAGGCACCAGGCAAAAGGCAAAAAAAAAAAAAAAAAAAAAAAAGGCAAATGAAAGAACAATGACTTGCCATCCGGAAGCAAAGGTTCAATTTCTCCAATATGTAAAATGCTCTCACAAATCATTGAGGAAAAATTACGGCACAGTAGAAAAGTGGGCAAAGTGGACGAGCAGGCAAACTATCACAGTCAAGAAACCCAGATGTTTCCCCTCCCGCTAAAGATGACAGTGAAAAGAAGCCCGATTTCACCGTAAAGGAGAGAAATGCAAATTAAATCAAGAATATGACCTTATATTGGCTTCCTCTTGGAAAAATGGAAAAGATTGACAGCCCACTGCTGGTAAGGAGTCGGTGATGGTGGGAGTGTGCCTGAGACTCTGCTGGAAGGACCCTTGGTAACAACTAAAGGAACTGTGATCGTCACTTTCTCATTGCCTGGCAATGCATCTACGTGCGCACTTACTCACAGATGCAAGAATGTCCATTGCAGCCTTGTTTGGAGTAGTAAGATGTGCACACGCGCAACTCCAACGTCCAGTGTCGAGCGGGGACTGGATAACCCACCTGGTCAGGTGAGCATGTCCCTGGTGTGGGACGACGTGCAGCCTTCGGAACCGCTGGCGATGCCCTCGCTGCCTGTGGAAATGCACGACTGGCGTTGTGTGTGGCCCCGGCGCCATCTGGCCCTTAGGCACCACTCTGCCCCCACCCCCGCTTGCTCCACAGCTCCACGACTGACTGTGTGACGGGGAGTCCAGTGCGAGGGACCAGCATCACCTGCTTTCCTGTGTCCCAGCTTGTGTTGCCAGGAAGCCCCTGGCCGTGGCAGACAGAGCCTCGGCGCTGGCGGGCATGCGGGGTGGCTCCCCCCTCCACCCCCCCAGAAGGTGCGAGCAGACTTCTCACCGTCTGCCACTGCTCATTGTCAAAGGAAACTCCACATCCCAAACATTTGTTTGCAGGGAATTAGCTCATCACCTCCCTGCTAATGAAGCCAGGCTGCGCAAACAGAGGAGGAGACGGCAGGTTGTCTGCCTCTTGGGGCGGCGGCGGCCCGGACGCCGGCAGCCCAGGTGTCTCCGAGTTCCGCACCTGCCGCGAGCTGGCTTGGAGCCTCCACAGGTGGTGTTTGTCCTGGTGGCCGGAGATTCTGCCCTGAGCCGAGGCAGCTTTCTGTAGCAGGTGCTGCAGGTGCAGGACTCTCGTATAAATTTTTTTTAATATTTATTTATTTATTTGGTTGCACCGGGTCTTAGTTGCGGCCCACAGGCTCCTTAGTTGCAGCTCGCCAGCTCCTTAGTTGTGACATGCGAACCCTTAGTTGCAGCATGCATGTGGGATCTAGTTCCCTGACCAGGGATTGAACCCAGGCCCCCTGCATTGGGAGCGTGGAGTCCTATCCACTGTGCCACCAGGGGAGTCCCCTTATTATTTTTTAATTGCAGTATAATCACACAACATAAAATTCACCGGTTAGAAACGGACACCTCAGTGGTTCTCGGTGTATCGCTCAGTATATTCATGTTGGGCAACCATTAGCACCATCTAACCCCAGAATGTTTTCATCACCCCACAAGAAGCCCCATAGCTGCTAGCGGTTAGTCCCAATTTCCTCTCCGTCCATTACCTGGTCACTTCTACTCTAGTTCCATCTCTGTGGATGTGCCTATTCCAGGAGTTTCGTATCAGTGGGATCATATAACCTGTGACGTTCGTGGCTTGCTCCTTTCACTTTGCGAGGTCCACCCGTATTTTGTACTTCATTCCTTCTGCGATGGATAGAATGCAGTTCATCCGTCATCAGCTGATGGACGCTTGGGTTGTTTCCACTTAGTGGCTAATATGGATAATGCTGTATAAACAAGGTTTGTGTGAATGTGTTTTCACTTTTCTCAGGTGTATACCTAGGCATGGAATGGCTGGGCCAAATGCTAATTCCGTGTTTAACTTTATGAGGAACTACCAAACTGTTTTCCATAGTGGCCGTGCCATTTTACATTCCCACCAGGAATGTTCCAGGGTTCTAATCTCTCCACATCTTTACCAACATTTGTTATTTCCCCCTCTTTTTTTCTTATTATAGTTCTCCTGATGGGTGAGAAGTCATGTCTCCTTGTGGTTTTGACTTGCATTTCCTTAATAATTAAAGATGTTGAGCGTCTTTTCAGGTGCTTCTTGGCCAATTTATATCTTCTTTGCAGAAATGTCTATTCAAATCCTTTGTCCATTTTTTAAATTGAGTTATTCATCTTTTTATTGTTGAGTTGTAAGAGTTTTTTATATATTGTGGATACTAGACCCGTATCAGATACACGATTTGCAAATATTTTTCTCCATTTCGTGGGTTGTCTTTTCACTTTCTTGATAGTGTCCTTTGATGCATAAAAGTCTTTACTTTTTACGAAGTCAAATTTTTCTACTTTCCTTTGGTTTCTTATGGTTTCAGTGTCATAGCTAAGAAGCCTATGTTTCTTTCTTTCGCCTATGTTTTTTTCTAAGAGTTTTATAGTTGTAGCTCTTACGTGTAGGTCCTCATCCAGTTGGAGTTCAGTTTTGTATGTGGTGTGAGGAAGGGATCCAGATTCACTCATTCACATGCGGAGATTCAGTTGCCCTGGCACCACTAGTTGAAGAGACATTCCTTCTGCATTGGGTAGTCTTGGCACCTGTTGGAAACCAGTTGACCGAATTCATTTCTGAGCTCTCAGTTCTAGTCCTTTGGTCTGTGAATCTCCCCCAGTACCACGCAGTCGTCATTACTGTAGCTTTGTAGTAAGCTTTGAAATGGAGAAGTGCAGTCCTCCAACTTTGTTCTTTTTCAAGGTGGTTTTGGCAATTCTGTGTCCCTGGTGATTCCATATGTCCATGGCTTTCAGTACAGTTCACAAACTCAAATGCATTTGAAGCCAAACAGGACTGGTAAGTGAGCGAAGCTGCCTGGTTTCAAAACGGCATCTCAGGTCATATTCTTTTGGTGCCTACAACTTGTTCGCATCCTAAACACATAAAAATGTTCTTCACTTCCACACAGAAGAATGCTTTCTGCACCTGTCCATGCAGGGACACCCCCCTCACAGGCTTCCTTGCCATCAGGAATGGCCACGAGATAGGTCTGCGTTCCAACCATGAGACATAAGCCAACATCTGCCAGGGGAGCTCCTTGGACAGATATTATAGCACATGAGATAAGAGGGGCAGGAGAATTTCCAGCTCTGTGCCAGGCTCAGGTCTGGGGCAAGGCAAGAGGGGTGCCCACGGTGCCAGGTTTAAGGGGGCACCGGCTCTCAGGCCACACAAAGGCACGTGCAGCATCTGAGAGCAAATGCCTCCTGAAACGTGGGCCCCTCTTTGGCTTTGTCCTAGTCGCAGCCCTGCCCTGTCTGCCCCTTGCTCGTCCTCCCGCTCTGAACTGTGGGCATGATGCCCAGCGCCAGGCAGCTTGGTGGTGATGTGAGACAGCGAGATTGGGGGCAGAAAGTCACCACGCTACAGAGGCGGAAGCGCCTGGGATCGTAGAGGGCTGCCTTGTCCAGTTTTCTGGTTCCATGAGATAATCACGTGTGTATGAAGATAATTCCTGAAGCCCTTGAACATGAAATTTGCTGTTACTTTCTGCCAAAAGCATTTCTAATACATCAAGTGATGGCACGTAATATGGGTGTATCCCATTTAAAGGGGTAAAACCATGTTTTTAAGTTTTAAAAATGCATTGAGCAGACATAGAGAACGGGCGTGTGGATGCAGTGGGGGAAGGGGAGGGTGGGACGAACTGGGAGGTTAGGTATGACATAAATACAGTACCATGTGTAAAGTAGATAGCTAGTGGGAACCTGCTCTATAGCACGGGGGGCTCAGCTCGGAGCTCTGTGATGACCTAGATGGGTGGGGGGGGAGGGAGGTCCAAGAGGGAGGGGTATATGTATACACGTAGCTGATTCACTTCATTGTACAGCAGAAACTAACACAACCTTGTAAAGCAATTATACTCCAATTAAAAAAAATGCATTGAGGACTTCATCAAAATTAAATACTCTTGCTTTTCGAAAGACACTGTTAAGAGAATTAGAAAGCAGCCCAGGACTGGGAAGAACATTTGCCAAACATATATCTGACAAAAGACCGATAACCAGAATGTAAAATGAACTCCTGCACTCGGTAATAATAAGACAGACAACCCCCCTAAAACGGGCAAAAGATTTCAACAGATACTCCATCAGAGAGAGGATACAGATGGCAAAGAAGCATCTGAGACGACACGCATCATTATTAGTCATCAGGGAAATGCAAATTAGAGTGATGACGAGCAGGGACTTCAGGTCTGCCACTTGGGCTGCAGTCTCAAAGCTTTCAATACCAAGTGCGGACAAGGACCCGGAGCAGCTGGGACACGCGCGTGTTGCCGGCAGGAATGCAGGACACCGCGGCCTCACTGGGAAAGCGTCTGCCGGTTTCTTGTAGAGCTGCCACCCAGCAGCCCCACTCCTAGGTGACAGGAATGAGCACGTGTGGCCAAAGGCCTGTGTACAAATACTGGTAGCGGCGTTATTATGAACAGGCCCACGCTGGAAGCGGGCCAGTGCCCATCGACTGGTGGCTGGCCTGAGAGCTCGAGCACACGCACGCACTAGAGCAGGGCTCAGCGAATGCTAGTACAGGCCACGGCGTGGAGAGTCTCAGGTACACGCTTGGTGAAAGATGCTGGACTCAAAGGCTGCGTCGTACGATCCCTTCACAGGAAATTCTGGAAAGGCAGGGGTGGGGGTGGGGAAGCGATCAGCGAGGATGCAGCACGGGGCGGGGCGGGAGGGGGGCTGGGGTGTGGGGTGGTGGCGCCGTTCCGCGTCTTGTGATGCTGGTGACACGGATGTAGGCGCCTGTCAAAACTCCTAGGGCCGCACGCTAGAAAGGGTGAATTCTACTGTGTGGAAATTCAACTTCAACAAACCCGACTTTCTAACAGACACCTAAAATAAGACGGAGACTGATGATTGGTTGAATCACTACGTGAAACGCAGTATAGAAAACACAAACAGTGGACAGTGCAATGAATAAACTGTGGGTCTGGTTTAAGGTTGTTAAAAAAATGGTAGCATCATGCTAAGAGGAAGGTACCAAAGACAGAAGGCCACGTGCCGGGTGGCCCTGTTCGTATGACCTTCTGGAAACGGCAGAATCATGGGAACAGGGATCAGATCAGCAGCCGCCAGAGTTAGGGACGCAGAGGAGATGGAGGACGGACGGAGAAGCACAGGGCTGTTTGGGGTGAGGGCTCTCATCTGTATCTCGGTCATGGCGGTCGTCACGGGGCTGCACCATTCCTCAGAATTCACGGAACCGCACGCTTGAAGGGGGTGCCTTTTGCGGTGTGTAAATTACGTCTCCAATTATGGAAAGTATATACACCTGACTTTTTCAGACAGTAAGCTGAGTAAAAGAAAATCATTAGATACTTAATTGTACAGGTGGTACGCAGATACGGCAAGAATGTGGAGGTGGGAGAAGGATGAAGACATTTGGAGAAACAGTGCATTTGTGTCCCAGTGATACGCGTCTCTAAAGAGAAAAAACGTAGCTGGGGAAGGTGAGCAGGGGGCCTCTCTTTTCTCCCGTCTGGTCTGCTTCATTTAGCATTCTTGTGGTTTGTCCTGTGATAGTTTAAAGGAAACATCAATGAGAAGCCTCCAGGGAGGAGAGGGGAGACATGCTGACCTCTGGCCGCCCATCCCCGGGCCCTGTCCCCCAGGAGAGAGCCGCTCCCATGGGGCAGCTGAGGAGCGCTCACAAGGACCGCTGACCAGATGTGGGCAGGGTCACACCGAGGGGCGGTGGCGCCGCACTCAGACCAGCAGCAGAGGCCCTCCCCGAGCCAGCCCCGAGGGGCAGGTGGAGAAAGCCAATTCCAGAACCCAAGGAGGACCGTGTGGCAGAGGGGCGCCAGCCAGAGCTGTGGCTTCGCAGGGGAAACCAGGGAACCCCCCACCCAGCCCGGGGAGGGGGGCACGGGGAAGAAAGCCCTCACCTCGCCTCCCACCCTGTGGTCTCCCGCTGGTGTCCACAGCCCGCAGATACCGAGGAGCGTCCGTCCACAGGGCAGGCCCCCGGGGCACAGAGCAGGCGGAAAAGGAGGGCGGTGGGTCTGCAGGGGCACGTCTAAAATGCAGGCCAGCAGATGAGGAGAGAACTGCAGCTGGAAAGACTGAGTTAGTCGCCGACCCCTAGAAACGGGGTGGGGAGGGCCCGGCACAGGGCCACGCAGGGAAGCACCAGGGCGCCCAGGAGGCGGCAGACGCGGGCGGGAGCCTTTGCTCTGGTTCCTCAGAAAGAAACAGCGAGGCCGGGTGAGTGGGCGTGGGACCGGCTGGTGTGATTACTTGCTGGGCTCTGGGGCGTGGTCTGGTACCGGCCCAGGTGATGAGGTAGAGGGTGGGTCCAGGATCGGCTGGTCTGCATAGAACAGGTGCACGGGCAGGGGGGTCCTCTTCTGTCTCTGGATTGGCTCGTCTCCGGCGGGGCAGTCCCTCCAGGGTCAGCAAGGCCCAGAGGTCAAACCAGCAAATGCAGAAGCAAGGAAACGTGGTTCTTACCGGCTGGAGCCAGCTCATGGTGGAAGGGGCGTGGTCGTGGGGCACAGAGACTCAACAGGTGCTGTCACTGGACCGCACAGACTGCACACCTAGGCTCCCACCCAGGACCCTGCGGCCCAGGCCCCGTCGCCAAAGGGCGTCAGGAAGTGGTCAGCTCCTCCTGTCCCCCTCCCAAGTCCCCCCCGGGCCGGGCCACACGCGGCCCACGCCACCCCCTCCCCTCCCAGCTGCAGCTCCACCGAGGGCTTAGCCCCTGTCCCCAGTCCCTCACCCACTCTCGTCTCCAGGCCTGACTCCCCCGCTCCCCAGACAGTGGCTCTGGGGGGCTGTGACCACATCTCCCTTTGGGCCAACGGGACGGTGCCCCGCCCCCACGCTAACCAGCCTGCACGCCGTGGGAAACAGGCCCGAGACCCCCGGCCAGCCTCTCTGGCCCTTGGAGCTGTCGGGGGCCAGGTCTTGAAGGAGAGCTGCTTCCACTTGGGGAAGGAGAGACCACGCCTGGCCGGACAAAGACTCCAGACACGGCGGGGACACTGTCCCCGCCCCTTCCCGCTCCCCGGCACCCCCTTCACCATCACGGCCACTCCAGCCAAGCTTGGGCAGGATGACGACGGGAAAAAGAGGCACCAAGGACAGGCCTCGGGAGGCGGAGAGGAGGAGAGGTCTGGGACGGTTGGCGGGAGAAGCCATTTGTAAACACCTCCTTGGGCTCCGCGCTGGGCTGGCCTCCTGCGGCCTTTGCGGAAGCAGGTGGCTGGGGCAGGGCCAGAAAGCTCTCACGTGGCGAGCTCTCCAGCGGGCTTGGACAGGGGTACGTGCTCAAGCCCCCCCCCCCCGCCCCCGCCTAAACCTTGCACAGCTCCCGCGTCCTCGTGGCCCCAGGCGTGCCTTTCCCGCCTCCACACCAGACACCGGCCTGCGGCCTCCCCTCCCTGCTGCTCACTCACCACCCCCTCGGCTCACAGGTCACCTGGGGAGCCCTCCCTGCTCCCCTGCACCAACCCCGGCGCCGTGGGAGGGCCCCGCTCGCTGTGTCCCCGGCTTCCTGAGGTCTCCACTCCCTGCACTTTCATCCTGTATTGTAGCCGCTGAATTCCTCAGTGTCCTCATCTGTAAAACGGGATTGATAACAGTACCCTCCTCAAAGGCACATGGAGAGCTTGGAAGAGTGCGGAACACGAGGGCATTTGGGTGGGGTGTGGGCACTGGGTCCCTGCCGGTTAGTAGTGCTTCCACCACATAGAGAGCTTGGAGGAGTGCGGAACGCGAGGGGGTTTGGGCGGGGCGTGGGCACTGGGTCCCTGCCGGTTAATAGTGCTGCCTATGGAAGCCGGTAAGTAGCCGCCGTCACTGCCAACCTCTCACCCGCGTCCCTCACGAGCCCGAGTCTGGCTTGTGTAAGGTAGATGTTCGCACAACAGCAACAGCCCCAGAAGCAGGTCAGTGGTCAAGTCCAGTCCAAACTCACAGGACTGTGAGCCCAGCTGCTGGACAGCAGCGGCTGGTGTGCTGGGCGCTGTGTGGGCACCGTCTCTGATAGTCCCCATGCCAACCAGATCCGCGCCGGGCAGGGGAGCGTGGAGGGGTGCTTTGCAGTGCTGCCTGGGGAGAGCGGGGCTGCCTGCCGGGCCTTGAATGGCCAGCGCTTGGCCCCCTTGTCCACCTCCTGCCCCCGTCCCCCGGCCTGGTCTGTGGCCGCAGAGCCTCTCACCCTGTGCCCGGCTGTGGTGCTGGAGGCTAAGGGGGGCCGGAGATCTCTCCGAGGGCTGAGCAGCCTGAGCTGCCGCGGGCAGTGCCAGCCCAGTGCCGGCAAGAGGCCCCAGGCCCTAATGTGGCCATTAGCTCCCTCCAGGCACAGGGGCAGCTGCACCCTCCCTACCTGCCTTTTAGTCCAGCACAGTTAGGACCCATTATTTCTGTCGTGTTGATTCTTGAAAAATCATTTTAAATTGTCACCCATTTTTTTATGCTTCGGAAAAGGAAAGCACCGAAGAAGATGAGAACAGAAACGCGTACCCACACCCGCCGCCTAGCTCCTGGTCCCCCGTCCCCCCATTTCTCCTGACCCGTTCCCTTGGCAACCGTCAACTCGCTCCTGCAGCATTCAAAGGGAATCTCACAACCGCACATCAAATGGGGCACGGGGGGGGGGGGTTTCAGTTGCCTGAGACCCATGGATGGATGGACAGACAGACCCCCGGGCAAGACACACACACAGGGAGACGGAGATGGACAGAGAGAGACAGAGAGACAAGGAGAAAGACTCGACACAAAGAGACAAAGACACCAGGGAGACGTGGGGACCAGAGACGCCAGAATGAGCTTAAGGCAGAATGATGAAGACAGAGACAGACAGACAGACACGCAGAGAGACAGACGGAGGGAGACATGTAGCAAGAGACCCATCCAGAGAGACAGAGAAAAGACACACACACAGGGAGATGGAGAAGAGGCAGAAAAGCAGGACGGAGGTGCAGGGCTGGGGCGTGTGGGGGGAATGGAAAGAGAGCAAAGAGGGGTGCAGACACAGGGGACGGGGCGACAGGTGAGTGGAGGAGGCCAGGGAGGCAGCCAGGAGCCCTGGGCCTAAGTCAGCGAGGACCCCCCAGGGGCAGCCCCAGCCCGCTGTGCCTTCCCTCCTCCCCCTCCCGCTTTCTCCCCTCCCCCTCCCCCTCTCCCCCTCCCCCTTCTCCCTGTACTCCTCCCCCTTTCTCCTCCTCCCCTTCCCCTTCTCCCCTCCCCCTTTTCCCCTCCCCCTTTCTCCTCCTCCCCCTTCTCCCTGTACTCCTCCCCCTTTCTCCTCCTCCCCTTCCCCTTCTCCCCTCCCCCTTCTCCCCTCCCCCTTTCTCCTCCTCCCCCTTCTCCCTGTACTCCTCCCCCTTTCTCCCCTCCCCCCTCCCCTCCTCCCCTTCTCCCTGTACTCCTCCCGCTTTCTCTTCCTCCCCTCCCCCTTCTCCCCTCCCCTCCCCCTCTCCCCCTCCCCCTTCTCCCTGTACTCCCCCTTTCTCCTCCTCCCCTCCCCCTCCTCCCCCTCCCCACTCTGTTCCTGCTCTTCCTCCCCATCAGGGTCCTCGGCTCGACCTGGCAGCTCCCTGGTTCCCACACACCAGCTGCCCCCCTCGCCTTTGTCAGAGCTTCCTCACAACCTGGACTGGGGCCTGGAAGGGGCATTATCCCTCATGATGGCGTTACCTGTCCCTCCCTAGCCCCGTTACACCTTCCTAAAAGTGAGAGCGATTTTGCTGTAGATGCTGAGGGTGGAATTCTAGACACCCTGGCAGACGGTAGGGAAGAGCGTCCCAGAGGCACCCCTCAAAGTGCACGGCGGGGCCCTGTCTCCAAGGGGCTCTGACGAGGGCCCTGGGAACCCCCTCAGGGCTACGGATTGGGGTCAAGGCATGGGCTGACTCACAGCCGCATGGGGAGGGAGCCAGGGCGCCTCAGCCCTTGTGCCCTTGTGCCCTACATCCGACCCCTTCACCTCACTGAAGCCTGAGACCCCTGGGCTCTCAAGAGCTGGCATGAGCCCAACCACAGGAGTGCTGTCAGCCGGAAGGTGGGGGAAGGGACTAGAGAAGTAAAGATGCTGAGGTCAGAGGTCGGGGGCAGAGAGCAAGGGCACAGCCAGTGTCCCACGCGAAGGGAGCAGGACAGACAGACCTTGATCCGAACACCAGCTCTGCCACTGACCAGCTGGGCCACCACGGGCAAGTCATTAGGCACCTGGATCTCAGTTTACTCACCTGTAAAATGGGTGAATAGCCAAGTGGTTGCCTCTGAGGCGTCTGATGGAAAACAGTGGCACAGTGACAATGATAATAGCTCACAACTTCTTGGCAAAGACGCAGCTGGACGCCCGGCTGTGCTTCAGGAGCTCAGACGCCCTCCGGGGCTAGCAGCAGGGAGCGTGAGAAGCAAGGTGGGGCCGCGGGAGGGGGGGCAGTGGGGAGATGGGGGGAGCCGCCTGCCACACGGCCCAGCACGCAGGCTCCACCGAGGTTTCCAGAGGACCCGCAAACGTGCGCGTCTTGATACCAAACCTTGGAGTTTCACATCTCGGTCAGAACGCCATCTGCTACCGGAAGAATCAGGTCTCGCTGCTCACCGTTTGATTACACGATTTGAAAGGTGTGCTTGCGGAGATGAGTAGAGCGTGGGGGTGCCTGGGTTAGAAGTTAGCTACAATATACCTTTGCTAAGGTGACAGGAGGAGGGGCTTCCTGCTGAGGGCGGTTTCCTGCAGTGCGCTGCTTACGCATCTGTAAAGCGTCCCAGTGCTGTGGCCCGGTCTGCACCCTGGGCCACAGTGACGTGCCCGGGGCAGGCGCCCAGAGGGGCACCCATGAGGGCAGCTGGCAGCTCCCCGGAAGGTGAGCAGGGCAGCCCAGTCCGCACATCCATGAAGGCCCGACCCCACTGCCCAGGCCCGAAGGCCCCAGCCCAGGCGCAGGGCCTGGGACCCCAGCTGGCAGCCGGGGGAGGGGTCAGGGGACCACAGTTCTGCTGCTCCCACCCCCGCCTGCCCCGATGCTGCACCTGCCCCGGGCACCTTGGAGCAGGCAGAGAAAGGCAAGCCCACCCCACCAAAGAAAAGGCCCCACAGACTCAGGCCCAGGACCTGGGCTGTGTGAAGGGGAGGGTCCAAGGTCAAGGTCAGGAACTTGACTCCACCTCCTGGGGCTCAGCCCTGGGGGGGGGGCTGGGGGCTGGAATGCGTACTTTAGGAAGCATCCCAGGTGATCACCCCTCAGGCACCAGACTGGGGTGGTGCTGGCGTCCTGCCCCCTTGCCCCCACCAGAGCCCTGGCTCCCCAGGGAACCCCACTCCCATCCCCCCGCTGCCCCCATGCTGCTGAACCCGAGCAGAATGTATTGGTCCCAGAGGCTTCCGCAGATGCCCTCCCTCTGCGCTGCTCCCTCTGCGATGATGCTTGTGCTGATGACCAGGCCCCCAAGAAGCCCTGGGGCTTGTCTGAGAGGAGCAGCCTGGGGCCACACTGCAGATCGCCTGGGGGTGCGCGTCCCACTTGCTCCTAAGGAAGGTGCCAGCCGCCAGCAGAGCCCACACCCTGTCCCCCAACCCCAGCATGGACGCTGGCCACAGGGACTGGGACACAGCCGCCCAGGACAGTGGTGCTGGGACCCCGGGGAGAGTGAGTGGCGCCCTGAGGGCGGAGGAGCCACGGGGCAGCCCATCCCGCAGCTCCGGGTCCTCATCGACTGCACCCACCCCCCAGCCTTGCAGGAGGGGCCCCCGGGCCTCACAATCAGTCCCCCTTTTGCCTGAGCTAGTTGACTTTCTGTCACTTGCAACCAAATATATCACCCAAAACCTACTGACTCAGAAGTTCTGTATTTTTAACAAGTTCCCAGGTGATTCACAGGCCAAACTGTGCCCAAGAACCACTCGTACGCGCAGACAATTAGGCTGCCCGCGTCCCGTGCTCTGGCCTCTGCGGGAACCAGTCAGCCTCTCTGCCAGCGGCTGCACGTCGGGCTCCTTTCATAATCCTGCGCAGCCCGAGGGAGGGGGCCTGTCCTCCGCGCCCAATCCCAGAGCAGCCCGCAGGCAGGCAGCCCCCAAGGGAAGCCCCCAGAGCCTTCTCTGCAGATCAGGAAAGATGCAGTGTGTAGGGAAGTGGCTGGAAGAGGAGAACAAAGCAGGGAGTCCAAGATGAGTTTCACCCCCTGTTTACAAATATTCCCGACTGTCTGCCAGACATCATGCTGGGCTTGGGGGTCCGAGGGTGCAACGCGGGACTCCCCCCTCTTGGGAAGGCTTCCACTTGCGGGGGAAACTGCGTTCATCAGATCACCACTAAATGAGCAGTGGCTGCAGGCTGCAGGAGAGGCACGGGGTCTCGGGGCACACTGTCGTTGACCCCTAATGTGTTCTCTGTCCTCCTCAGCTGGGTGCCTGGCCATGTGGGCATTCCTGTCTCCTCTGCAGCTACAGTGGCCACGTGACAAAGGTCCTACCAAAGTAGGTGTGGGCAGAAATGCGTGACTTCCTCAGACGTGTCTTGTGGTTGGAAAGGTGAGCCTTTCCTTGCTCTTCCTCCCTCCTTCTCATTGGGTTGGGGGTGTGATGGCTGGAGCTGGAGCAGGTCTCTTGGCCCATAAGGGGTTTGCTGCATGTTTCGAACCATGGAGCAGGACAGAAGAAGCCTAAGGTGGTGGCCAACCTTTGATCTCTCTCTGGCACTACTCCAGAGCCTGCAAACACACTCGAGACTCCCCCACTCAAAAAAGTCCCACTGCCCCTCTTCACTGTCATCTGAACAGAGAGAATGTGGGGTTTAGAGTAGGTCCTGAGTGCCATTCTTGACTCTGCCACTTGCCCCCAGAATGGCTGCAAAAGCCATATTTTACTCATCTTTGTACCTCCAGATTCAAGCCAGAGCCTGGAACAAAAAACAGGCTCCAGAAATGTTCTCGAGTTGGATTCCCTGAGACTCAGTGCCCTCACCTGCAAAACGTCACCAAGGAAAAACACAGTAAAAAATATATATATATATATAGGGGCTTCCCTGGTGGCGCAGTGGTTGAGAGTCCGCCTGCCGATGCAGGGGACGCGGGTTCGTGCCCCGGTCCGGGAAGATCCCACATGCCGTGGAGCGGCTGGGCCCGTGAGCCGTGGCCGCTGAGCCTGCGCGTCCGGAGCCTGTGCTCCGCAACGGGAGAGGTCACAACAGTGAGAGGCCCGCGTACCGCAAAAAAAAAAAAAAATATATATATATATATATATATATGTGTATATATATATATGTATATATACATATATATATGCAAATTAAAGCCCCACTGAGCTGCTACTACCCACCTTTCAGAATCGTTATAACAAAAAGGACAGAACTATCCCATGGGTTGAAAATACGGGAACACACTCTACTGGTGGGGAAGTAGATTGGTACAACCACCTTGGCAAATGGATTTGGAGTTTCTACTAAGGCTGAACGCCTGCTCTCCCGATGACCAAGCAATTCCACTCCTAGTTTTATACCCAGTTGGAAGGCATCCATATGTCCCCCGAAGAAGTAAGCAATGATGTTCACAGCAGCATTGCCTGGGAGGATCAACGAGGGGCTACCAAATGCCCAGGGAAGGCAGGGTAGGTGGGCGTGAAACAGGGGAAGCCAGGACAAGCAGGGAGTCACAGGAAGACTGCACCCTGCGGTGGCCTGTTGCCACCTGCCAGCCTCTGACTTTATTGAGGGGCGAGCTAGCCCAGGAGCTGGAGAAGCTGACTGTTAAATCCACTGTTAGATCCACTATTAAATCAAAATGAAAAGCGACTGCGGCCACTTCTGCTTCCCAGGTTATGTGGCGCCATGCAAAACTAGTGAGGAAGTAAATGTTTTCTCTCTGTGCCCTTTCTTTGATGGAAAAATCTGTTAAAGAATGAGGGTCTAGAGTCGGTGGCCCCTGTTTAGCAAAGCCACGATGGGTCTCTGACTCTGCAAAGGTAGATCTGGGGTGAAAAGAGAGGGAAGCTGAATCTGCCTGTCTAATGAGTTGTGAGAACCTGAGGGTAGAGGTGCTGGTAAACAGAGCTGTGGCCAGTCTGTGGGGAGCATGGTGGGGGCCCTTTGAGGGGAGGCCAGAGGAGTCTCCAGGACAGGGGATGTCTCTCATTTACTTTGGGTTATTTGCTGGGAGACACTGTGACATCCCTCCCCTCCGTCTTCTTAAATCCTCAGCCAATTCTGTAACACACCCATCTGCCTGGTGTAGGGAAGGGAGATGTGTCATACATCAGAAGCACCAGAAAGCAGAACAGAGGCAGCCCATATGGGTGAGAGAGACAGTCCAAAAACAGAACCATCTCAGCTGCAACAGAAGCTCAGAGCTAAGAGTGAAGGAGGAAAATGTATACCAGGTCCTCCAGAACGCCCGGAGAGTCTGGGAGGGAACCAGGCGACACATGTTACCTAAGCTATTTCAGAGGATAGAAGTCCGGGGACCTAAACAACCGCATTCCGTAGCACTTGACAAAACACACTTGTGAAACTAATTTTTACTTATAAAAAGAAAACAGAAATCCTGAATAAAGTATTAGCAGAATGGATCCAGTAGGCCAGGAAGAGTATAAAGTGCCAATACAAGGCAAGAAGACGGGAATGCAAGGCTGGTTCAATATTACTGCTCTTGGTACTGCTGTTCGTGACCTTCACTGTCCAACAGAGCAAAGCTTTGCTTATGTCCTTGGGACTAAAAAAGACTTTAATAATATTCAACATCCATCCCTGGTCTTTTAAAAGCAGCTTCCAAGAAACAAAGCAGAAAAGGAAACTTTCTGTCCTTTGATAGAGTTATTTGTCAGAAAGCAAACAGCAAAAGATCAGATTTCAGGATGAAAGACAAAAAGTATTTTCTTCGGGAAGTTCTTCAGGGAAGATTCTGTTATTCTCTGGGGTAGCGCTGTGTCCAGTTTCTTTGATATACACTTTCACTCCTCCCTTATTTCTCTTCCAAACTTTCCGATGGACTTTATCCCCTGGTCACATCTGTGTTTCCAGGGCCTGGAGGGATTTCTGCCACAGAGCAAATGTTGCATAAATAATGAATGAATGAACAATGGAAACAAATCAAAGATGCCTGGTATCAGATTAGTATTCAACATTATCCTGGGGATCACAGACACAGCAGCAAAACAGATAAAAGACCTGATATGTAAATATTGGAGAGAAAAGGATTCAACTACCAGTCTTTGCATCGGATATAAATACCGACCTAAAATTTTCCAGAAGAAAATCCAGAAAGCTATTCAGATACAGTATGACGCAAAACTACAGCACAGTTTCCCAAGACCTTCCATAGGTCATGATGGTACGGGTCACAGGGTCGCCCAGCGCACAGTGGTGTTTCTCATTAAGCAGACAGCCTGCCATGGTCCCACCTTCAGCACAGTGGCTGCGGGGCCTCCGCTTAATGCCCAGACACCTTTTCATTTCCCTGTCCGTGCGTATCTCTGCCTATCTCTGTCTGGCTCCGTTCTCCAGACAGGAAGTTTGCGAGTGTCGGGGAGAAGAACCGCCGGCTGCCCCAGACGCACGATCCCGGCAGGACGAGCGCTTCCGTCTCTCCCGGGCACACACTGTTTCCGGGGAGAATGGTTGGTGACCCACTTTGGGTTGCAGCCCCACTGCTGGGTGCCTCGTGCACCGAGGGCTGGGTTGTCAGCATTCCAGCCAGGGTCCCGGACCGTCCCACTGACTGAGCGTGGGTATGCGCGTGCGCGTGCGCGTGTAGCGGGGGTGGGGGTGGGGGGGTGGACCTCGACTGGCAGGCTCACCAGGACCACGTGCAGTGGGGGAAGAGCTCCCACAGCGAGAGGTGCTATTTCCACTGAAGAGAGAGGCACGAGCACCCTGAGAGGATGGAGAACAGCTGCGGCCGCTCCAGCCACCCACCCCTGGCTGCTCAGAACACGTGCTTCTCGCCACGTGTAAGATCCCAAACCGTCCACGTGAATCCAAACTCCACTCCTGTCCGCAGAGGGAGACAACCCACAGTCCATCCAGGGACTTCCTCTGGCCCCAAATCCCGGGCCCCGGGTGACACGCAGTCCTCTAAGCGTGTTAGGACACGACCCCTTGTCTAACCAGCTACGCCTCGGTCGTGCGTTTAACCCCCAGCACGTCCGTCCCGTCGGGACGCTCACGAATGCACTTAGGAAGCAGAGCTGGTCCAGCAGCCGCGTCTTCCGCCGTGTCTCCGGCGCCACTGAGAGCAGTGCAACGCGTGTCCTTCAGTTCCATCTCCCCAAAGTCACCTCCAGCCCCATCCGCGGGCCGTCCGGCCCGTCTACGGCTTTCATCCCAACGACTGTGTTTCCTGGGTCTCCAGTTGGCTCCTTTTCGTGCCCTGGTATTCTGCCCTCTCCCCGTGCAGCAGTCAGTGTCGTTTTCTAAGCTCTACTCCTCAAGGGCTCCCTGTGCTCCTTGGGCGTGTCTTCTCCAGCGTGAGCACCGAGCTCCCTGGTGAGGTGAGGGTTTCCCTGGCGCCTCCAGTGATCTCGGATGGAAGCTCGAATTTGGACCCGATCCGCCTCCTGTTAGATGCGGCTTCTGTCCACTGTGGCGTCCACGGTGCAGGGCGGCGACTTGCTGGGTCTCCCCTGGCCCGCCGTCATCCGAGGGCCCTGACCCGGCCATCGGCTGCCTCCCTTCCTGAGCCGTGTGGCAGTGGGGAGGGAGATGGGTTCCGGGCAGCTACTCAGACCCGGCTCTGCAGCCAGGCACCTCAGCCGTGCCCTCGGGCCCCACTCCTGTGTCCGCACCTTGAGTGGAGGGGACCCCAGGATCCCTTCACCTCGGCCAGCACACACTGGGGGGCGTTCCTCAGTCCAGCCCCCTCTGCATTCCAATCCAAAGGTCTCTGCTTTGCTTATGACACTTTTGTCCCTGTTTCCTAGAGCTGTTCTAGACTCAGGAGACAGAGAGAGAGCAAGATGGAGAGGAGACAGAGAGAGAGGCTCCTTGCCTCATTTCCAGGGATTTGAAGCGGGAGGAGGTGGGGCTGTAACCCAGTCTGCCATCTGTAGCTATTTCTTTTTTCTCCCCATATTAAAAATACGTTACGACAGTGGATAATAGAGGATGTGTGTAGGGTAAGATTAAAAGAGAAATAGAAAATCAGGACTGACGAAAGGAGGAGGGGTGATGGTTCGACCCTGAAGGTTACAGAGGGGCAGCCTAGCAGCCGGAGTGAAGAGGGGGCCGGGGGTCAAGGTCGGCGGCTCAGCCCACCCGGCGTCCTCGGCATCGCCCCAATCCCAGCCCACGCTGCTCCTCAGCGAACATTTGGTGGATGAAAATCCTTGTTCCCTGGCTCTTTGTTCAGCAGTACAGTCCGTGCTAACTGGAAAGAAGGCGTGAAATCTCATTGCTGGTCGTATCATTCTTCCTCTCAGTAAATTAACAGCCGTCTGTCACGTGCAGCACAGAACGGGCAGTGCCTTTGACGCTGCTTTACAGGAAACGTGAAGACAGTTGCACGCGACCAGTTTTCAGATCACCTTTGGTGACGCCCAAGAGCCTCACATTCAGAAGAGCCCCGGGGCGGGCAGTTTTCACCCGCCTGTCCTGGACCCGTCTCTCCTTGGGACCGTCCTTCGTGGTCTTGGGGGGGATGGTGACCGGGCTGGGAACAGACGGCCCCCCCACCCCGGCTCTGAGGAAGGGCAGCTGCTCTCCTGCACCCTCCATGGCCCGCCTGCCTGGCTCCCCAGAAACAGCCCAAACTTTGGGGCCAGGCCTGCAATCACTGCTTTCTGGGTCCCCAGCACGACCCTTGGTCTGGATCAGTGCTGAGCCCGTCTGGCCAAAGGACGGCCCTCCTGTTTGCTCCTCTGAGCACCGGCCCGCGAGTCCAGGGGCCCGGGCCCTAGTCCTGGGCCCTCGATGAGCTGCCTTGACTCATCTTGATGGTGATGATGATGACAGGCACACAGCTGTTCCCACCCGTCTGGTCCAGGTGGCACCTAGGTCTCCATGAGGGCGGTGATTGGACCCTGCTTCTCGCCCCACGCGTGCGCCTCAGCCTCCCCCCGCACTGAGGAGGGGGGTGAGTTGGGAAAGCGGATTCCCAGCGAGGGGAGTCCTGCCTGTTGTTAAGTTGCCTCTTTGTCTGAAGATTAAGTAGGAGTTGTCTCCCTTCGGGAGGGGAGGGGTGGAGAGGAGAGGGGTGTTGTTAATTAGCCGTCCTCTTTCAAGGCCAAGGGCCCATGTATGGTCTGCCCGTGGGGCTCTGCAGGAGGCCGTCCTGGGTGAGTCTCAGCCCTGCCTCTTGCTGGCCTGGACCTGCCTTGGTCTCCATCTCCCCGTCTGTAAAGTGGCATCACTGTACCCGTGCCTTAGGTGTGTGGGAAGCGCATACGGTGGCACCCCGGAAGCCCCAGCCTGAGGGGCGCTCACGGGCCTCTCCCTTCTCTTCGCGGGGGCCGGGCCCCACACCCGCCCAACTCACAGGGTCCTGGAGCCAGAGCGGGCGGAGGAGGCTGGTCCAGCGCTGCAGGGGTCACCCCCCTTCCCCTGGATCCCGTAGCGGTAATTCCTCACGACGCTGTGCGTTCGTGTTACCTGATGGGTTGTGGGGAGAGGCGAACAAGAGCCGGGTCCTGCAGAGAGATGCTATAGAGCGAAAGGCGTGTCCATCTGTTACACGGGGCATCTCCGCATAGGCATGGATACACCTGTAGAGGGAGAATATGCGTACATCATATGCTCAAATTCGAAGCATCAGAAAAAATACCTAAGCAGAGATTCCCTGAAAAGCTTGTCAGTGGAGACAGTGGAAATGACCCAAATGTCCATCACTGATGAGCGGGTGGCCACAGTGTGACAGGTCCACACAGTGGACTATCATTCAGCCGTGAAAAGAGATGAAGCGCTGACACGCCCCACGGCGCGGAGGAGCCCTGAGAGCAGCGCGGGGCCGAGCCCGCTACAGGGCGGCGCGTCGTACGGCATGAACCCCACTCACGCGGCGTGTCCGGAAGAGAAGCCACGGAGCTGGGGAGTGGGCTGGTGGCTCCGGGGGCTGGGGAGTCGCTGCTGGCAGCCAGGCTTCTTTTTTGCGGTGGCAGAACGTTCTGGGATTAGATATTGGCGGCGGATGCAGAAAGCGCGGAATCTTCTGCTTTAAGGGGAGGGTCTTCTAGTGCATGAATCCTATATCGATAGAAGTATTATCATTGTGCTGTGAGGCAGGACCCTGATGTATCAGGGTCGTCCTCAAATTGGTAAGAGAATCACCTTGAGGCAGAGAAGCTTTGTCTCTGATGGAAAACATCTCTGGATGATCTCTTCTGTGCTATGGAAAGAGAGCGCCGGGACTATTAAGTTGTTTGAACATCTGGCAGCATATCAATAAACATGTCACTGCATTTCTCAGTGGGAAAAAGAAAAAGATGCCTGGACCAGCCCCCTTCAGGCAGTCAGGTGTCCTCCACATGGGAGCGTCCATCCATTCGGCCGGTACTCTCCGTCCAGGGTTCCTGCCCCTTGAGCGCCAAGGCGCTGGGGCCTGGGAAGTGTCTGTCCTGTGTCGCCGGCCCACAGGGGTGTCCACCAGGCTGTCTGAAGGCCACTTGTCTCCTGGCCTCGGTCCCAGATGGCTCTGCATCCCCCTCACCTTGTCCTTGCTCCCGTGGGCTCTGGGACTCTCCCTGGACCCCCTCTTCTCTGCCATTCTGGAATCACGCCGCCTTCCCCGAGTGCTGCGAAAATGGCCGTCTCTCCGGATCCGCAAGTCCTTCTGTGGCTTCTCTCCTTCCTGCTGCCCCCTCAGCCCAGGAGACGGTGGCAGGGCTGAGAGCACCTCTCCGGGACACGAGGACATCTACCCTGCGTGCTCACCCCTGCAACCTGATTTCATGCCCCACCTCGGCCCTTGAACCTGCGCTTGGTCGGTCCCGTGACCTGCTTTGGCCAAGGGGACACCAGAGGACATGATGCAAGAAGGGGCTGGCAAGCGCTTGCCCCTCTGGCCGCCCCGAGCCCACCATGGAGAGAAGCTGGGATGCCTCTCTGAGGATGGGAGCGTGGCCCGCCCACCCCAGCCTCTCAGCGGAGGCCCAGATGTGTGGGTGAGGCTGCCATGGGCCATCCAGTCCCAGCAGAGCCAGCAAAGACCAGAAGGACCGCCCAGCCAACTCACAGAACAATGAGAAATAGTAAATTTGCTGATTTAAGTCACTGAGTTTTGGGGATGGCTTGTTATGCGGTGAAAGCTAACTGATACACCTCCGGCCCGGGAGACTGTCCCCTAGGGGAAGAGAAGCTGTCACTGGATCATCACGTGCTCTTTCCAATCCATCTCCAGGTTTTGAGATCCTCGGGGCCTTTAGTAATTGGCCTCCCAGGCTCTTGCCAATTAAAAGCATTGGCTCCTGAAATGAAAAAGCCAAGACCCTGTACCTCTCGTGCAGCTGCTGTAACTTCCCTCCATGTGGGGACAGATGCCTCATGGTCCAGTTTAAATAGGGGAAGAGCTACAGGTCAAAGAGGAATTAGGATGAACAAAAAACTAATTTTAACACAGCGAAGTATGATCTCATCACACGTGTATTGAGTTCTCCCAGAGTCCAGGACCTTGCCAGGTGCTGGGGACACAGGAGGAGCCTAGCGGACCCAGACCCACAGCCGGGACCACACAGCCTGGCCTCAGACCCACAGCTCAGTCGAGTCATCACACAAATGATGCCTCGTCCGTTCACAAGTGTTCACAAGCGCCATGAGCTCCGGAAGGCACCAGGCTCACAGCACTGACCACCCGGGATTCTGCCCCCCGGGAGGCAGGCACACGTGGGCAGCAGGTGACAGGAAGCCTGGTCCCAGGTGGGGGCGGGGGGGGAGGGCACAGCCAGGGCAAAGGCCCGGCTGCAGCCAGGAGGACCCGGGAGAAAGTCAAAGTGTTGGGGGACACAGAATGTGGGGGAGGCCAGGGGGACAGACCACTGGAATGACCTCCTCAGACCCCAGTGGGATTCAGGAGGCTCTGGAGGGGGACTGGTCCAGGGCGTCGCCGCCCCTCCCACCTGGCTCCACCTGGCCCAGGTATTGAAGGCACCCTGTCAGCAGCCTGGCCTCCCTGCCCTGAGACTCACCCAGCCCTGGGCATCCTGCCCTGCAGCTCCCACACCTCCGCTCGTAGCCCAGCGAGTTACCCCGAAGAGGTGTCTCAGGCTCCACCCCTCCCCACGGCTGTGACACCCCAGGACTCCGCGGTCCGGCTGCAGGGCCGGCACTGGTCGCAGCAGTGCCTGTAAAGACCGCAGCTGGCACAGAGCACACGCTCAGTACCTGTGTGAAGCTGACTGTGATTCTCGTCTTCACGTGCTGGGGACTCACAGGGGGCACGGGGAGAGACGGGAGTTCTCCTGGGATCTGGACACTCGCCGAGGAGGCAGGTACTGAAGAAAGCTGCCCTCTGCCACCAGCAGCGGCCCAGGGTCCCAGAAAGTAGGCGCCCCAAGGGGTGCCCGGGCTAAGTGCCGGCCAGGGGCAGAGGGAGGAATCCCAGCCCCGCCCGGGTTCATGGGCCCCAGACCAGAGGTCCAGCCCAGACCTCAGGGCAGGGTCCGAATCCCAGCTCAGCGGAGGAGAGGCGTGGGCCAGCCTGGCAGCAGGCGAGGGCGGCAGGGTGTGGGCAGCGGCTGTGGCCTGAGGCTTCGCCCCTTCATCTGCAGCGCAGCGCAGAGGACCGGTGCAGGCTCCGAGGACGAGCCCCCAGCCCAGGGCCCGGCTCCACAACGGGCCGGTCGCTTCCTGCAGGTCGGGCCCTCGGACACGGGCGGCAAGGGGGTTTCAGGAACAGGGCGCTACACGGGGCCTGGATCTTATTCGTCGTTGATTTGCCGCAAGGGTTGCTGAGCTCCCACCAGGTAGCAGCACTGTGTCCCACTTAGAGGTCAAGGTGCTCACTTTCCGTGGTGGCCACAGGGATGCGCCCCCTGACCCCTTTCTCGTTGCCACAGCTGCTGGGCTGTCACAGGTGTCTCAGTGTCAGCTTCAGGTGCCACCTCCCGGCCCATGTCCTGACACTGACCCACGCAGGCGCGTCAAGGCTTGGTCACATCCCCGACTCGGGACGGCCCTGGAGGCCACTCCAGCTCCAGGTCCCGAGCAGCTCAGCGCCCCCTCTGCGCTCCCGCCGCAGGCCTGGGCCGGGGCCCTCCCGAGGAGCCTGCTGTGTGCTCCCAGGGGCCCCTGACCGGCCACACCTCCACAGCCGACAATTAGTGGGTGAGGGCACGCAACAGCAAGTGAAGGACACCTTCCCCTCCCAGGGCTGGGAGGGCAGGGGCAGGGCGCCACGACCACCGGGTGAGCGGACAAGGCGGGGAGGGGCCCCGCGGGACGGGCAAGGAGGAAACAGTAGAGTTGAGACCCAGAGGCTGTAGCCCAGACAGCCCTGCTGTGACAGCCAGGAGAGGGCGTCACAGACAGGGGTCAGGGAGCAGTGAGGGTCAGGGCCAGAGTGGCGAGAGCTGAAGGGCAGCAGGTGGGACAGGCCTCTGTCCTCAGGAACCACGCAGCCGGGGTGCACGGACAGCACCTGGAGGGTCCCCTGGGGGGATGCCTGAAGGGCACCTGGAGGGGGAGATCTGGAGGGGTGGATCTGGAGGAAGCTCACTGGCCTCGTGCCCGGCCAGGGATGGCTCAGCCCCACCCACTGTGGCACAGAGCTGCCTGCACCCTCCCCACTGCCACCCCTCCCCCTCCCCCCCATGGGTCGCTTAGGGCCGGGCACCCTCTGGCTGCGCTGATTCTGCTGAGGGTGCAGAGGCTAATCCCCCGGGGCCGCCCTGGTCGCAGCTGCTCCAAAACCAACCGCTCAGCCGTTTCACCCGCAGAAGTCCTCGCTTCGGAGATTCGCATCCAAAGCGGTTGGCAGCCTGCTTCCTGCCGTGGCCCCGTTGAATCTACTGGCAGCGGGACTGTAGGTCCGGGACAATTAATTAAAGATCCCAGGGAGCAGCCAGCCCTCATTAAACCCTGCGTCGGGCTGGGTGCTGGGTGAGAGCTCATCCGGTGGCCGCACTTTCTCCCAGCCAAGCACTCTCTCATCTAGCATCGCCATCGATCCTGGCCGCGCGCCGAGAGAAGGGGATCATTATCTCCATGTTGCAAGTGCGGAAACAGAGACTCGGGTTAAGTCGGGTGTTAGGGTCTCCCCGCTCGAAAGCGGCGTGGCCGAGGTCCACGCCGGGCAAGGCCCAGTCCTCTGTGCCCCCTCCCACCGTGCTCGGGGCCGCACAGCCCTCCTCCCAGCATCTCGGGGGCAGGAAGAGTGGTGCTGGGTCGGCTGTGCTCTCCAGGGCTGCAGAGAACCAGCCCGGAGGTGCTACAAGGGCGAGAATTACCCTCGGTTGAGGTGAAACTTGTGATTTCCTCAGGGAAAAGCAGGATGGATCCCCTGAGCATGCCTGGGCCTCACTGCTTGGCGCTGCTGGGGGCCCAGAGACGGGTCCCCCCTCCCACCTGAGCAGAGGGGCTCACAAGACCTCCTGCCCCACATGCTCTTCCTGAAAGGACTGTGATTTGGGTTTTCCGCGGCCGTTTTAACCGACAGATAATGCTACGCGGCTTCCAAGGCGATAACGTAAAAGGCGCCTGCAGCCTTGCGCGGCTCCGCTGGAGCCCTGACCTACCAAGCGGGCTGTCCAGTCCCAGAGGCCACCATGCCGAGGGGAAGCCCAGGCACAGAGACGCACGTGGAGGCCCTGAGGCCACACAGGAGAGACGGGCAGGGCCAGCGGCTCAGCCTCCACTCCGCCCCCTCCGCTGCGCGGGCTTCTCCACGTGACACCAACCGCGCGAGAAGCACCCAGCCGGAACTGCCGGCTGGGCACGTCCCACGAGAGATAATAAAATGAGGGCTATTGTCGTAAGACACTAATTGGAGGGTGTTTGGTCACCCAGCGATAGTCACCAGAACACCACCATCGAGAGAGAGGGACAGACAGACCAGGAAGACGTGATTCCAGAGCAGACAGGAGCACGTACCGTGCCAGGGCCGACCGAGGAGGCCGATGCGGAGGCTCTGCTGGGACTCAGAGGGCCAGGCTCCCAGGGGCAGGTGCAGGACGTGCAGAGGCCCAGCGACTGGCCGGTGCCCCACGGGCGAACTCGGAACAGAGGTGCAGGCCTAGGAGCTGGTCCGCGGCGACAGGGGGGCTTGAGCCCGGATGAGGTCACGCCCACGTTGCAGAAGGAGCCTCCTGCCGGCTTCGAGAAGCCTGGAGAGGAAGGGAAGGTGGTGGGGGGAGACGTGGGGAACACCCGCATGGCGCCTCCTGACCAGCTTCGGGCCGTCCCGGGTGAGCACAGCCCCTGCCGCTGCCTCTCCAGCTGTTGTGTGATGCTGGGGAGGGGGCCCAAGGCTGCAGAGGTCCCCGGGGCGGCCCCCCGTGACCTGTGCACGAGGAGAAGCAGGGCCCCAGTGCAGGGAGCAGGGTGGTGGCCGGAGACAGACAGGAGACGACGGGGGTGGCCCCCTCTGCGGTTCTCGGTGCAGGCGGTCGGATGGGGCCCAGCTCAGAGCCGTGACCTTCAGAGGCGGGCGCACAGCCCCAGGCCCTGCCGATCAGAGTCGGCTCTGGGCACTGGAGAGAGCGCGTGGGAGGGAGGGCGGAAATGTGCTGGCGACCATTTCCCACTGCTCTGGGGGTGCGGGGTGTGTCGTGGACTGAATGCCTGTGTCCCCCAAGAGCCGTACGTTGAACCGTACCCCCCCCCCCCCCCCGCGTGATGGTATCGAGAGGCGGGGCTCCTGGGGCGTAATCAGGTGACGAGAGCGTCACCTGGTGATGGGATTAGTGCCCGGCAACGAGGAGAGACCCGAGAGCTGGCTTCTCCTTGCTCCCTGCCCGGTGAGGACAGCGCAAGGACGGCCGTCTGCCGACCAGCACCCTGACCTCCGGCCCCCGGCCTCCAGGACCGTGAGAAATAAACACCTGCTGTGTAAGTCACCCGGTCTGAGGCAAGAGAGCTGCTGACATCGCCAGGGCCCCTGGATCCAGCTGTGCCTGACGTCTGCCCTGCACTTTTCAGTTTTATGAACCAGTAACTTCCCTTCCTTGCTTAAGCCAGTCGGTGTGAGCTTCTGTTACTTGCAAACAAAAGTGGAAGAGAGCAATTACACCTGTAATGAGATGGAAAATCTTTTCATCCCAAAATTCCTCTTGGGGATAGCACTGTCTCTACTTGGAAGAAATATTTTTAAAAGCGTTGAGGCTTGAAGGGAAGAGTCCAGGGGACCCGGGCGTGGGAGAAACACTTTATGGGAGAAAGAGGGAGAGATGCTGGTGTGGACCCCCGGGCCCAACCCCACCTCACCGCCCCTGGTGCGACCCCACGCAAGGCTCAGCGGAGCCGGCACTTGGTGGGTGAGGTGGGGGGAGCCCGCTGCCAGACGCCTCCAGCCGGGGCTCTGGGTGTGAGCGTGGCTGACCCGGGACAAGAAGAGCGGCGAGGCCGCTGGCTCTCCTCACGCTGCAGCAGGAAGCCCTGCACGGCGGGGACCACGGGGCCTCTCCTGGGTCCTGCATCTCGCCCGGTGTTTGTGGCCGGGGCTCAGCGGGTGTGGACAGGCGGCTGCTGGTGGCGTCGGCGGGGCACGTGGTCAGCGCGGGCAGTTGACCCCTCCCTCGACGGAAGGACAGGAGGACCGGGCCCGGTGCGCATGCAGCTCTGCCCTGAGTGTGTGGCTGTTCCCGAAGGGCCCGCCCTTCCAGCAGGTGTGCAGTCACTGGGTCCCCTGAAGCAAGTCCTTGCTGCTTAGACTGTGAAAGGAGTGAGATTCAGGGAGGGTCGGGAAGGGCTGGCCCGCGTCCGGAACGTCTGGGAGGTCTGGGGGTTGCTCACCCATGAGCACCCGGCCCCCACGTGCCTGGTGTCCTGGACGGACCCGCCTGGTTCAGCCCCTGCCGCCGGGGCCTCGGGAGGGGCTGGACAGCAGTGCCCTCCCCGGGCGGCTCAGGCAGCAGGGGCTCTGACGGGACCACCTCTCTCTGCTTGGACGAGGCAGGACCCAGTCTCGTGGGCCGTCCCGCTGCCTGCGTGCTGCTGCCCCTTCCCGGAGCCCTCCAGGCCAGGCTTGGGGGCCGCTCTGGGGCTCAGAAGGGCAGGAGGGGGCAGAGCACTGGCGGGCCCTCCACGCGCACAGCGGGAGCTGCGTCACTGTGGGAGGGGAGGCGCAGAGGGTCCTGGGGGAGAGCCCACCAGCTCCCCAGCAGGACCGAAGCCTTTAGTAAAGTCACTAAATGCGCTTGATGCCAGGACAAGTTAGCACTTACTACGTGCCAGGCTCGGAGCAGACCTCGTGTGCACAGGTCGTCCGTTTAATGCTTTCGACGGCCCCGTGAGGTAGGCGTGATTTTTATCCCCATTTACAGACCAGGAAACTGAGGCACAAGGAGGTGAAATCACCTGCCCAGGTCACGCAGGTGGGGGGAAGGGGGTAGCCAGGAATTTTTTCCCCGGTTTTATTGGGAATAGTTGACATAGATCACTGTGTGAGTGGAAGGCATGTCGCGCGATGGTTTGACTTACAGATACTGTGCAGTGATCACCGCAGCAGGTTCAGTTAACATCCATCATCTCGTGTACAGTAAAAAGAAAGTAAAAAAATGTCTCCTTGTGATGAGAACTCGGGATCTACCCTCTGAACAGCCTTCCTGTAGCCCATACAGCCGTGAAGCGTGTGGTCACCGGGCCGTCCATCACATCCCAGGAGTCGCTTATCTCGTAACTGGAAGTTCGGACCTTTTGATCACTTTCCTCCAGTTCCCCTCCCCCAACCCCTGCCTCTGCTACCCACACGTCTGATCTCTTCTTCTGTGAGTTGGGTGGAGTTTTTAGATTCCACGCGTGAATGAGATCACACAGTACCTGTCTTCCTGTCGCACAGCACAGTGCCCTCCAGGCCCACCCACGCCGCCATGTGGCAGGATCGCCTCTTTCTAAAGGCTGAACGATATCCCACCGTGTGCACATAGAGACGCCCTCTAGCCGCACGTCCCCCACTGGGCACTTCGGATGTTTCCATGTGTGAGGGGATTGGAGCCCGTGTGGGAGGAGCCAGAGGCCCGGCCCTCGAGGGGCTGCAGGAGGAGGTGGTGGTGCCCGGCTGAGGTCTGAGCCAAGGTTATGAGCAGCTGGCTGAGGGTGCAGACGAGCGGGGGAGGGGAGCAGGCCGCTGACATCCGAGTGGGGGGCTCGCGGGGATTTCTCCCTAAAGCTAAACACGTTGGGCACGGGGTAACTCTTCCCCTCGACACCCCAGCACACGCACCCACGCGCACACGCACGTACATACACGTGCACACGGTCACGTGCCTGCACACGCACACTGCCAATTCCAAGCAAGACCTGTCTTCCCGCAAAGAAACACTGCAACACTGGAACAGCCGCGGTAATGATATGCTGGTGAAACTGTAAACTGGCGTAGCCCTTTTGGAAAGGAACTTGGTGATACGCAACGATAGCCTTGAAAGAGTCCTGCCTTTGACCCTGCAGCCTCATCTCTAGGGTCTGTTTTAAGGAAATAATCTGAAACGTGGGAGCTCTGTGCTCAAAGGTGGCCATGCCCGACTCATTCCTAACAGGGAGAAATTGCCAACAGTGCGAATGTCCAGCGATAATCGTGAAATAAATTACAGCGCACCCCTGTGGTGGAATATTGTGCAGTCGTTAAGATAACGAGGAGCAGTTTTCATCATGTGAAAAAAGCGTTGGCCCCAGAGACAGGTGAAAGTAGAAGCCACATCGTATGGGACACGGGCCTGGAAGAAAGGCTGGATGCGGACACACAAAACCTTCATAGACGTGGACTCCGGTCCAGGGGATTCATTGGTTTACTGCTGCTCTTTGTACTTTCCGGTGGTTTCCAAGTTTTGCACAATGACCAGTCATTTCCTGACCAGCAAGGGAAATAAAAGTAAAAGGACGAACAGCTCTTCGTTTGGGGAGCACCCAAGCCACTCTCCTTCTCAGCCCCCGACGGAGGAGACAGGCCAGCAGGCTGGGCTTTGGTCTCCGCAGCCACCTTCACTCAGCTCCACTGAGTGACAAGACAAACAGGCTGGGACCCACGGGATGAGTGCCAACTCGCAAATTGCACCCCAAAATTCAATTGTGTAAATACAGGATGGAGAAGCCCCAGCCTGAAAAAAAAATCCTATAAAAACAGCTCAGGGGCTTCAACCAGCCACGAGCTGACCATGAAACCAACACCAAGACGGAGCTGCCTTACATCTTAAGTTGCATCACAAGAATCAGAGTGACCAGAAGAGGGAGGTGACAGTCACAGGTCTTAGGTTGCATCACAAGAAGCAGAGTGACCAGGAAGAGGGAGGTGACAGTTACGGGCAGGCCACATCTGGAATTCAGGTTACACCTTTCGGCCTCCAAGACTTTCTGTCAGTGCATCCCTTCCCTACTCTGGCCGTGTTTCCAGGGTGTTTGGGAGGTTCTTTTCTTGCCCCTCCCCATCTGGTACCAGGGAAGTAGAAGGGGTAAAAAGAGGCTAAGAGAAGAGTTGGCCATAAGTCAGGAAACTTTTTCCCACCACATCAACTGTGTAATTGGGCTAATTCCGCAGGATTTGTGCCTCTGGGCCTTCGTTTCCCTCTGTCTGCATAACTCCTGATTGGAACATTGGCTGTTGCTTTTGTGTGGTCCTAAACCCAATCCTCTCTGATGGTGAACATGACTGTGTTTCTGATGGATGTTTTCCAGAGCCCTTTGCTGCCTCCATTAAGGATAATGAACAAGAATTGTTTCTATCTGTAAAACAGCCCAGCCATTTCCTGCTCCCCGATTGGTGGGACAATGTGTCTTAATTAAGCACAAAGACGTGTCACTTCATGTACTGTCGAGACCCCCAGAGAAGTGACGGTGGAGGCGTAGGGAAGGGAAGCCCGGTGAGCAGCTCCCAGAGGCATGTGACGCCAGCTCACGTCCGGTCACCTGTCCCTGGGGGAGGAGGGAGACCCGCTGTCCCGGGTACCGGAGCCTGGCCTTGCGTGGCTGGGCGGGACACTTGCCCTCCCCGTCGTGTGGGCGTTTGTCCCAAAGAGCGTGGTCCCTGGGAACAGGCTGCCTGGGTTGGGTCCCGGTGCCCCGCTCACCTGCCGTGTGTCTGAGCAAAGGAGCCGGTGCTCCCCAGACCCACAGGTCCCCAACCCCCTCGGGCTCCAGAAAGACAGTGACGTGCGTCCCTAGCCAGTTCCCAGTACTTCAGAAGACCTCGTCATCTGTAGAGCCTCGTCCTGAGGCCACAGGAGGCCTTTTTGCTTTTGGTGGGGACCCCCTCAACCTGAGGGGTCGCACTGGCTGCGGGGCGGTGGGCGCTGGCACTGGTCAGGTGGGTGTAGTGACGGCTGGCTACCTGGCTCTTCAGCTAATACAGAACCCGACAGTGCCACCTTTTAGAAAAGGTGCACTCTTCCCATCAAGTACGCCCTCTCCCCGAATCCTCACGGAGCCCTGGAAGGCGGTCATTATTACTCTCATTCCTGCTTTCAAAATGCATCACTGCAGCTCAGAGAAACGCCCAGGGTCACCAGGCAGTTGTGGAGGCAGGATTCGAACCCAGGGGGGTGCCCGGAGCCATGGCCAGCGGGCTGGCCATCGCACTAGCCCATCACTGCAGCGAACCTCCCACCCTCTGTGCCACGGCCACAGCGATGCTCGGCCGTGTCTTTTCTTTAATCGTAGTAGAGTTGATTTACAGTGTTCCGGTAGTGTCAGATGTACAGGAAATTGATTCAGTTATACATACGTGCATATATATATATATATATATATATTCTTTTTAATATTCTTGTCCATTACGGTTTATTACAAGATATTGAATATAGTTCCCTGTGCTATACAGTAGGACTTCGTTGCTTAGCTATTTTACATATAGTAGTTTGTATCTGCTAATCCTAAACTCCTAATTTATCCCTCTCCGCCCCCCCTTTCCCCCTTGGCAACCGCAAGTCTGTTTTCTAAGTCTGTGAATCTGTTTCTGTTTTGTAAATAAATTCATTTGTATCATATTCTAGATTCCACATATATGGGGTATCATATGGTACGTACTTGTCTTTCTTCTGTGACTTACTTCACTTGATATGATAATCTCTAGTTGCATCCATGTTGCTGCAAATGGCATTATTTCATTCTCTTTTAGGGGCTGAGTAGTATTCTGTTGTATATCTGTACCACATCTTCTTTATCCATGCATCTGTCGAGGGGCATTTAGGTTGTTTCCATGTCTTGGCTATCGTGGGTAGTGCTGCTGTGAACATAGGGGTGCATGTATCTTTTTGAATTAGAGTTTTCTCCGGATATATGCCCAGCGGTGGGATTGCAGGATCATATGGTAGTTCTATTTTTAGTTTTTTAAGGAACCTCCATACTGTTCTCCACAGTGGCTGCACCAACTTACATTCCCACCAACAGCGCAGGAGGGCCCCCTTTTCTCCACACCCTCTCCAGCATTTGTCATTTGTAGACTTTTTGATGATGGCCATTCTGACCGGCGTGAGGTGGTACCTCATTGTAGTTCTGACTTGCATTTCCCTGATAATCAGCCACGTTGAGCAGCTTTTCTCCTGCCTGTTCTCGGCCACCCCTTTGATGGTGCTGGTACAGAGGCTCCTGGCTCATCTTCCAGCTTCTGCTGTGTCCCAGCTCCAGCGACTCTGGGAGGCAAGGGATCCCAGCCTCGGTCTCTCATGTGTCCATTTTCCCAAGGATGCAAATGGCTCACAGGGCGCCTGCCCCAGCCCCACACCTGCAACATTTGGGACCAAACCAGTATTACCTACGGCCCTTCCAGAACGAGAGTGGGGTCAGTGAGAGCAGAGCGGGTAGCTGGCGCCCTTCAACACCCCAGAGGGGGGCATGACCGGCCCCCCTGTAGACAGAGGAGCCTGGGGCCATCTGAGAGACCCACCACAGCCACCTTCTCCATGGCAGGGCACCCCCCAAAGGGAAATCCGGAACCGTTACCAAAATAGGAGGAAAGCACTGTCTCAAGAGGAAGTTAACTGGGAAGCATCAGGTCTTAGGTGAGAACAGCCTGTGTATGAGGCTTCTCAGTGAAGCAGGGGCTTCCTGGGCCCCTCCCCTCTGTGCCCACCCCACCCACTTAAAGCTTTCTGGTCCCTTCAAGAGGCCACACTGTGTGCCCATCTTCAGAAAGGCTCCAGAAAACCGTCTGGTTTGAATGCCAGCTCGGCCACCAGGCAGAAAACTCCATGCCCATGCCTCAGTCTCCACCTCCATAAAATGGGCATAAAACTACGTTCACCCTTCCTTCTAAAGAGCTCAGTGTGGACGAGAGGAGAAAGAATAACTTCATAAACGAGAAACCCTCAGCCGGGCGGTCAAGATCACTGTCGGTGATGAGTTCACATCCTGTAGCCTTGAAAGGATGTGATGAGAAGGGCGTCTACCTCTGTGTTCTTCCTCCCCAAACGGGGGCGTACCGACCGGCTTCTCAAACCTGCCAGGGCGTCAAGACCAGGGAGAGTCTGAGAGACAGTCCAGCCCTGGGAGCCAAGGGAGCCGTGAGGGGCGTGGTTCATGTGCTCCCTTGGGGGTGGGGACAGGCTCCCCCAGGCAGCTCTAGAAGGCGTGGAGGGGTGTTCTCACCCTGACTGTCACCTCCCAGGGCCAGGAGTGGCGGGAAGGCGGGCTGGCGAGGTGACGGCCTTCGTAACGCCATCACCCCACCTGAGATGTTCTCCAACTGAAACAGCAAATTGCAAAGGAGCATCGTTTCTAGGTGGAGAGCAACTTCTCATGGGAATTTTGCAAGCACGACACGTTCTCTTCCCGGTTGCAATCTGTATAGTTTATCTTCTGAAACAGGGCTCACGACTAAAGAGCCAGCCTCCCAGACTGCTGCTTGAGAAAGAAAAAGTCACTCCTACGGCAGAGACTGCGCTTTGGGCCTGGAAAGGGGGTGTGAGCGAGGTTCCCCCAGGGTGGCTGGCCTCCCCTGTCCAGTGACGTTCCTTCCCTGCACTTTTCCACTTTCACACGTCAAGACCAAGGCCTGATTTTGAACCCAGTCCATCCTTGCTGAGTTTCTGAAGTTGCTTTTGCAGAGCTCGGAGCTGTCGTCCTCTGGACACATGCCACATCCCGAAGTGTTCTTTGCTCTCTCCCTGGGGCTGTCCCACCACGCTGACGCAAATGACTCTCGGAATGAGAATGCCCAGGCTCTGGGCACTGCTGACTTGTGCGGCAAACACTGAACAAGTGCCTGCTGTATTCCAGGCATGGGGCATGAGCACTGAAAAGAAAGAGTCTCTACCTGCAAGTGGCTCTTGGCCAAAAGGAACCAAACCTCAGCACGTGAAGGCTTAAACAATAAGACTACTTGATTTCCTACTTTCCTACATAATAGGAATTCTGTTGCTAGGGGAGGATCCAGGACTTGTTCATTCAGTGAACCAGTGATGGAAAGGACCCTGGCTCTTTCCGTCTCTCCACTCGTCCATCATCAGTGCGATACCTTTGCTCCTCAGACCGGCTCTCCTCGTGGTGACAGATGACTGCCACAGTTCCAGACGTCATAACCAGATACAAAAATGTTCAGAAGAAAACAGGAGTTTCCTCCTTCTGACTCCTTTTAAGAAGAGCAAAACGTCCATGCATGACTGAAAACTTCCTCCGCCTGATAAAGGGAATCTGTGAGAAACCTCCAAGTAGCATCACACGTAATGGTAAAGGACTGAATGCTTTCGTCCTAGACCAAGAACTAGGCAAGGATGTCCACTCTCACTGCTTCTTTGCAACATTGTCTTGGAGCTCCTAGCCAAGGCGATAAAGCAAGAAGCAGGAATGAAAGGCATACAGTTTGAAAAAATGCAGACGATGGAATGATCACTGTAGAGAATTCTAAAGGCTCTAAAAGGGCATTGCTAGAACTAACGGTTGAGCTTTGCAACATTATAGGACGCAAGGCCAATATACAAAGATCAAATTTTTATGGGCTAGCAATGAACGATTCAAAATCAGTATTAAAAAGTACCATTTACGATGGCTTTAAAAATTACAAAACGCTTATGTATAAATCTTACAAAAGCATGTTCCAAACCTGCATGCTGAAAACTAAAAACACTGATGAAAGAAATCAAAGACCTGAACAAATGGAAAGATATATATTCCTGGATGGGAAGACTGAGTATAGTTAAAATGTCCATTCTCCCTTAACTGATCTGTACGTACAAGGCAATTCCAATCAAAATCCCAGTGCGGTTTTTGTAGAAATCTGCAACGTGATTCTAGAAGGCAAGGAAACAAGAATAGTTAAAACAATTTTTAAAAAGCAGAAGAGTTGGAAGACTCTTGCTACTTCAAGACTTATTATAAAAAAAGGTTGCTTTAGGAAAAAAAAAAAAAGAGACTTATCTAAAGTTGCCATCATCCAGAAGTGTGGCACTGGAGAAGGGACAGACACAGATGAATGCATCAGAACAGAGTCTGGAAATAGACCCACGCATTCATAGGCAGTTGATTTTTAACAAAGGAGCAAAGGCAGGTCTACGGAGAAAGGATACTCTCTTCGTCAAATGCAGCTGGAACAGTTATACATCACAGGCCAAAGAAGAGAAAAAGAGAAAGTAGAATGACAACAACTTCAACCCATATCTTGAACCGTATGAAAAAATTAGCTCAAAATGGAATCTAGGGCTAAATGCAAACCTACAACAGTAAAACTTCGAAAGGAAAACGTTGAAATCTCGGTGACTGTCGGTGAGGCAGAGCCTCCTTAGGTTCAACGCCAGAATCACAGTTTGTTTCATAAAAGAATGGACTTGATCAACATTAAGTACTTCCACTCTTCGAAAGATACTGTTAAGAGGATGCAAACACGGAGAGAAATCGTGTATCTGATAAGAGCCTGTGTCCAGAATATATAAAGAACCCTCAAAACTCAATAATAGGGAAAATAATAATAATCCACTTTAAGAATGGCCACAAGATTCAAACAGACACTTCATCAAAAAAGACGGCGAGTGATACCCCAAGATTCTCAGGATCATTTGTCTTTAAGGAAACGTAAGTTAAAACCACAGTGAGATACTGCTACAGACCTGCTGGAATTTAACAAAACAAAACTCACAACACCGAGGGTGCATGAGGCTGCAGCAACTAGACTGAGACATCGCTGGGCCCGTGCCAGCAGGGCGGCGGCTCTGGAAAAGCGTCCCGTGGCTTCTTACGAAGTTAAATGCACATCTGTCTAGTGCGGGATGCCGCAGCCCCCTCCGGGGGGCCCCCACAAACCCTTTGGGAATATTATGGAAGCTCCACACCTAATCACTGAGACCTGAGACAGCCCAAATGTCCCTCAACTGGGAAACGAAGAAGCAGACTCCAGGCGGTCATTCGACGGTGCCCTGGGTGCCCTGCTCAGCAGTACGCGGAAGGCAGTCCCGACATGCGCAGGACGAGGCTGAACCTGGGATCCCAAGTGCAGGGAGCCAGGCCTGCAGGCTGCGCACTGCGGGACTCCACTCACCCAGCTTTCAGAGGAGAAATCAGCTCGGCGATTGCCGGGAGCAGGGCGGGGGGACGCCACCGACCGAGGGCACAGGGAGGTTGGGGCGGGTGCCCCCACCCGGGATAACAGCCTGATGGTAGCCGTGGTGCCATGGCTGGTGCCTTTCTCAGAACTCCCCAAACTGTCCCCTAGCGAGGGTGGTTTTACTTATTAAGGTGCAAGTTACACCTTAATAAAAGATCTGGAGGACACAGGACGATACAGTCTTCCCCGAAGCAGCCTCGCATCTCCTTGGCCGGGCTCCGGCTCCTGCGGTTTCTAAAGCAATCAGCGCTGCGAGGAATCAGGTCGCGGTGACTGGTTTAGAGCCGTCAGCGCTCCCGGGACGGGCAGCACGCGGGAGGGCGGGTACCTGAACCCCGACCCAGCCTTGTTAGGAAGAAAGGAGGTGGGAAAACCGGTGTCAGTCAGGCTGCCACCTGGGAGGAGACGGAAGCCGTCAGGGCCGGGTGTTTGCGCGGGGGAAGGAGAGAGAAGGGGCCTGGCCCAGGAGGCAGGGAGGCCTGATGGGTGGAGCCCGGCCCCGAATGATGGGGGTCCCAGTGCACGGAGAGCTGGAGGTGAGGTCCGCAGCAGGAGCAGGAGTTGGGAGAAGCGACCCGGGGCAGCTCCCCGGGATGCCGCCAGAGAGGCTTTCGCCCTAAGTGCCGCGTGGCCGGACGATGCGATCCCGGTTATATTTCCAGAGGATCAGAGCTGTGTGGAAGATGGGCTGGAGGGCAGCAAAAATGAAACTCGGGGTGACTGCGGCCTCCTGGGCAGGAGACGGCACGAAAAGAAAGCTGTGGGGGCTGGCTGGTTGTGGGAGAGGGAGGGAGGAGAGGGGCCTCCAGGACCACCCCCGGGGCTCCAGCCTGCACCGTGATCCCTGACGGGGTGGGACCAGGGCTGCACGTCAGGAGGTCTACTGGGCTGGGGGAGGCTGAGAACCCAGCTAGGGTGTCAGGCAGGCAGTTTGCTCATCCACAAGACAGGAAGCAGAACACCTAACTCACAGGCGAGCGGTGAAAGCCGTCTCTGGGCAGCTCGGCTCTGCAAACCAGTAACACCCATCATTCATCTCTGATGCACCTGCTCCGTGTCTGTGGCTTTGAGAGCATCACGTGAGTGACCCTTGCAGCCTCCTGCAGGGCCTTCGGTTTCATTTCATAGATGCACAAACTGAGGCTCAGAGAGGTTCATCATTTGCTCAAAGCCACCCAGCGGGTAAGGGTGGCACCTGCATCAGAAAGGAACCCAGGTCTGTAAACTTGATCGTCTTGGCCCTCTCCACCTTGTTTCCCAAATGAAAGGGTTCTTTTTTTCAGTCCGTAAAGGAGGTATGTGGGAGACACAGGCCCCCAGCCCCTCTCCTAATAGCCAGCTAGGCAGCGGCTCCCATTCCGGCCCCGGGGGTCCGACCTGAGGGAGGGGGTGGCCCGGCCTCACCCTGCAGCCAGAGGCAGCGGGAACATCTCTGCAGCCAGGCGCAGTGTTTCCAGGCAGCAGAATTAATAGGACAATTCCCCATGCAGAACTTATCTGGCTCCTGAACTAAATTAGCATAGATAAATATTTTCGAGAGAGGAGGGAAAATAATGCATTTTGCAATAACGCCAGAGCACAGCCCTCCACGGCCGTCCTGCAAATCTGGAGGAAATGAATTTGCACCTGGAGTAATTGGAGGCGCCATGGTCCTCCGGGGCCCGGAGCAGGCCCAGCCAGGCGGATAAATTCCCTCCACTTGGGCAGAGCTGTTGTTGTCAAGAGGCTGATCCCTGTGGTGGGCTGGGGTGGGGGAGGGGAAGCGTCAGGGCCTGGGGTGGGGGATGCATAGAGCATAAAGCCTGCCTGAGGTCCAAGAGGCCCCCGCCCCCCCTCTAGCTGAAGGGGAAGCACCCAGATGGAACAGTGTGGACGGGCCGTGCCCCTGCTAGCTGCCAGGGCCGTCTGACGACCCACGTCCCCCTCCCAGCTCCATGGAAACTGCGAAGCTCTGGGGACTCCTCAGTGAATGGCCCAGGAGCTCCAGGTTCACCATTGGGGCTCCCTGCAAACCTTTGCCCACACCCTCACGAGCGGGTGAATCACCCTCCGCCCAGCTGTCCTCCCCGGGCCTCCCCCTTCTGGCCGCACAGGGCCCCCCGGCAGGGCCCCAGGGTGAGGGCTCAGGGGACAGAGCTGGCCTTCAGCAGTGTGCACGGGCATGGCTACACCGGTCGTCTAAGAGACTGAAACACTTCCCAGCTGGCTGGCAAACGAGCGCTGCCCTGGCCCGGGCGCGGCCCACGATCCCTGCCTGCTGGCTGGGTCCTGCTGCCCCTGTTGGAGATCCTGTAAATTTCTCCCGGGAGCAAGGGTTAGACCCCTCTGTGATCTCCACGACCCCCAGCCCCCGCGGTGAACAGCCCAGTTAAGGTGGAAGAGACAGTGGATCCTGTGCCCAAACGGCCCCTCTCCCCCCACAGCAGGCTGCCTTCCAGACTGCGGCCATCTCTCCTCTCCCCGCCCGGGCCCGGCCGGGACGGGAACTGCCCTGAATGTGGCGACGCACTGCCCTCGTCGCTCTGCTCCCGCATTCGAGGCCCCTCACCTGGTCCCCGCTGTCCTCTCCGTGCTCCCCTAAGACTAGCTGGGGGCGCGCAGAGCTGCCTGGGACTCAGGTCCTGCCCCGGGGGGTGGGGGAGGAGCTAGACCAGAGCAGGCAGGTGCCAGGCATCACACCCTGGCCGGGTGGCCGCTAAGGGGCCGCCCGGGGTCCTGCCGCTGAGGCCTGCGGCTGGACCCGCCCCTCTGATCCCGGCCCTTGACTCGGAGCCCAGGGGACGGCTGGGCGATGACCGTGCGTCCACCTGCCTCTGCTGAGCAGGACCCGGGGTGGAGGCCCCCCACGCCCACCCGCCCACCCCGCTCCTTTCCCCAGAGTTGGAGGCTCTGGTCAGGGCTGAGGCTCTGGTCAGGGCTGAGGCTCTGGGCCGTGTTTGCATCACAAGTCTTTGCAGATGCTTTTTCTCTAACATCAGTCGTTTCGGTGTCAGCGGCTCTCAGTAGGGGAGGAAATGTATCAGAGTTCCTCGAGGTGTTTTTTACCAAGTACACCCTCCAGGCCACTTCCTCGCTCTCGGTCCTGGAAAGTACTGCGTAGGGAAACTGCCAGAGCCCCCAGGGAGGGGCTCCGGGAGGGAGTGGCAGCCAGTAGAGAAGCTGTGAAACCCTGAGATTGTGGCCCCACAGCAGGCGCAGGGGCAGGGGAGCGGCGTTGCCCTCTGCCTCTGTGAGTCCCACCATCCAATGGGGTCCCTGCCCTGACGGCCGCTCAGCTCAGTGGCTCTGCGCTCACATGCGGCTCCACGTGCTGTGGCCGGTGCCGGGACAGAGGGCTGGCTCGGGGCACAAAAAGCCCGGGAGGGTCCTGCAGGAGGCGGTGGGGAGAGCCCGGCCTGGGGCGTGCGGCCTGCCCCGAGCATCTCTACCTGCGCGTCGGTTTTGTACTCGCACAGTGCCGGACGCGGTCCTAAATGCTTTACTACATTAACTCATTTAATCTTCTAAAGCAGGGACTGTTGTTTCCCAATCTACCAGGTGGGGAAGCTGAGGCACAGAGGCCCAAGCTGCTTGCGCACAACCGCACGGCTCTCGGTGGCGGAGCCGGAATTCACACCTGGGCAGTGGGCTCTGCGGGGACCCTCGTCACCCCGGCTCCGCAGGGCCCCGGGGGAGGCAGCAGGTGGCGGGAGCATGGGCTCTGAGCGCTCCCAGGGCGGCGCAGGGCAGCCCTCCCACCCCAGCAGAGCGGCTGTGCGGGAACCGAACCCAGGTCCCCACAGGTCCCTCTGCTCCCAATCTATGGGCGCTTCCTGCACATCAGCTGAACGTTAAGGAAAACTCCGTGTCTCGGCCAGGACATAGCTCATTAATGTACATTTACACAAGTCATGACAGTTTCTGCAAACGGAGCCTCAAAATGCCTTCTCCGCACAGCTGGTCACAGAGATCACCCCAGTAGCACCCGGCGCGAGGCAGTTGCATTGGGTAATTGCAGCTGACGACCCGGGGTTCGCTTCTCTCCTGGAGCAGGTCTGGGTGCTCCGGGTCTCTCCCAGGACCAGAGCCAAGACTTGAAGGTCAAGATGGGGACGGGCATTGCTCCTGGACCCTGTACACCCCCTGCTCCACTGCGCTCCGTCCCTCGTCGACTGACCTCGGTACCCCGTTCAGTAACTGGCACCTTGATGGCAGCGCGGCTCTGCCAGCTGTGGAGTCTTGGGCTCCCTGAGCCTCAGTTTCCCCATCTTCACAATGGGCATCACGCCCGGGTTGCTGTGAAGGTCAGAGGTGATAGACCGGATGCACTGGCCCATGACAGAAGCGTGAAAACAGGGGACAGACGGGACACACAGAGGAGCACTGTGTGTTGCGGGCGAGGCAGGACATTACAAGCGCGATTGGAGGTGGGGGCAGACGGGGTCCCCCACTGCTGACTAAGCGCAAGGCTTCTCTGACCTCCCGGGGGTGACCTGGGGTGGGGGATGGGGGAGAAGGAAGGTGCCCTGAGCAGAGAGAGAGCCGGGAGCAGCGTTCGCCGGGGTGATCTGGAGCAAAGTCTGCTGCGGTCTGCGTCTGAGGCGCCACAGGGACAAGGTCCAGCCAGGGAGGGTCCCCTGGAGTGAGGGATCGCCGGAGCGAGGGAGCTGGCGGGCAGTGGCCAGGTAGGCTCTGGACTGAGGTCAGGCCGAGCCCACACAGCTTTCGGGAATCACGGCGCCCGAGGCCCCCTCCACCCTTCACCCAGAGGGAGACCTGGGGGCTGAAACCACAGGGCCAGCTGCAGGGGCCCCCTCCTGTGCCCTGAGAGTCCCAGGAGCAGCCAGCGGCCCTTCCTCCCTCTCCCTCGCTGGGTTTCCTAGGAAACGGGCCAAGTGCATCCTGCCACAACTGTCCCCTCCCCCACAAACCTCCCTCTGCCGGGAGCCCCGCTTTCTCCTGTGGAGGGGGCGCCCACAGCTCAACCCAAGACCCCCACTGCCCTGCCGCTGGCTGGCACGCCTGGGGAGTGGGGGTTCAGGAGCGGAAGGTCCCCAGCTCGCCCGAGGGCGCAGTGGGGCCTCCAGGCAGCAGTGGAAGATGGCTCGTCTTGGGTCTCAAAATCACCACAGAACGGCTTTTTTAAATGTGGTGAGAAAGTTTTTCTAGCATCATGGGAGGAGCAGAACACTAACAGCTGTTGCCCCTGGAGCCCCTCCCGAGCCAGGCCCAGCACTGTCCTCCTACAAACCCATCCTGCACCCATTCCACGGAAGGAAGTGGCTCAGAGGGGAGGCCCCGAAGCTGGCAGGTGACATGGCTTCAGCCCATCTGGGGTCGCTAAATCCTAGGGGAAGGGGAAATAGGGCCCCCCATCCTCTGATAATGTCTTTTGAGTACTTCCCACAATGTTCTCTAGTGAGGAGGTCAATTTTTACTAGAATCAAGAGATAATGAACCAGGCTTTTCCCCTTAGAGGAGCCCCACCAATGCCCCTCTGCTTGGAAACAGAGGTCACGCGTGTCCACAGCTCACCCAAACATGGAAGCCGCATCTCCCCAGGTCTTCTTCGCCAGCTCGACACAACATAGCGGGTTTGGAGACAAATGACACACAGTATTTTTGATTCGCATCTTCCTGACTATTTGAACGAAACTGTGACTCTGAATTTCCCCATCTGGATGTAAAATCTGGGCCCCCAGCGTCCTGACGCTCAAAAAGTGACGCGGGGGCTGCCCTGGTGGCGCAGTGGTTGGGAGTCTACCTGCCAGTGCAGGGGACACGGGTTCAAGCCCTGGTCCGGGAAGATCCCACATGCCGCGGAGCACCTGGGCCCGTGCGCCACAACTACAGAGCCTGCGCTCTAGAGCCCGCGAGCCACAACTACTGAGCCCATGTGCCACAACTACTGAAGCCTGTGCCTAGAGCCCGTGCTCCACAACAAGAGAAGCCACCGCAGTGAGAAGCCGGTGCACCACAAAGAAGAGTAGCCCCCGCTCGCCGCAGCTAGAGAAAGTCCGCACGCAGCAACGAAGACCCGACACAGCCAAAAATAAATAAAATAAAATAAAATAAAATAAATTATAAAAAAAGAAAAAAAAGAAGTGATGGGGAAGTAAACGTCCCTGGACCAGCAGGACCAGTGCCGGCTCCCTGTCTTTCTGGCGGAGCCCTAGGACTCCGCTGCGATTTGAACAAAACCTTTCCAGATCCCCCCACGGGACGTGCACCCCAGCCCCTGCTGGAGCCATGCCTCCTGGGGCAGGCCCACTGTAGATCACTCCCGCCGTGGAAACAGTGATGGTCGGTGGGCGGGGAGCAGGCTGGGGGATACAGGAGCCGTGGCCACGCAGACTGACCCGTGGGCTGAGGCCGAGATTCCTTCTGCTAAACCGGCCGGAAGTAAACCTGGCACAGTCAACAGCCACGTCCCCCTCCTGGGAGGGAGCGGACCGCAAGCCACCGACAGGAGACAAAGCAGAACTGCCGGGAGAAGCTGACGTTAGCGCCTGCCTGGACCCGCTATGCTCGGGGGAGCGCCCCCGCCCCAGCCAGGCGTACCCTGGGGGAAGCAGGGGGGGCCGCGCGGGAGTCCCCTGGGGGCCTGGGCCCTCACACCCCTGCCAGGAGGGGCTGCCGTGGTCTCCATCTCACAGATGGGCAAAGTGAGGCTCCGACCGGGGAGGAGTCACAGGGCTTGTGGAGGGAGCACGGTCCTGCGGCAGGGGTGGGCACAGCCCAGGGGGTGTCTGGAGGAGGGACGGGGAGGCTGAGGCAGGCCCAGCGCCAGCCGGGAGGGTGTGCGACGGCAGCGGCTTTGGCGTCTCACCTGCAGAGGCCACATGAGCCCGCGCTGGAGGGGCTGGAAGGCAGGGCAACCCCAGGCCCCTGCTGAGTGGTGGGGAGCCTCGGCCTGCGGGACCCCGGGCTGGGGTGCAGCGCCAGGCGGGCAGCCGTGCCGGGGGCCCGTCTCCCCAAGCCGACTGCTATCCCTGCAGTGCCGGCCCCACCTCTGTCATCACAGCTGCCACTGCCCCTGTCACCACCTGGGGGCCGGGGGCCGGGAGGAGAAGTGAGAAGCAGACCCAATTTCCCCAAACCAACCCACCACCACGGAGGCCAGGCCAAACCTTCTGTGTACATTTTCCTTGGAGAGGAAGAGATAGTTGCCGTTGCTGCGGGGAGCTGTCTTCAGGGGCCCCCCCTCCCCCTCCCCCCGTTCTACCCATGCGTAGCCAGGGATGACACTGGAATCTTGAATCAAGCTAAGTGGTTACTATGGTGTCAGCCTGAAATTATGAATCTGCCAGCCGGCCAGCACCGAGGCGCAGAGCCAGGGGTTCACAATGACCGCAGAGAGACCAAGAAAGAGAAGGCACGTTGTATTTCAATAGTGGCAAAATTGCACTTCCGATCACGGGAATAAAAAAAAAAAGATGTGCTTAGAAATGCAGTTAGCGGCATCATCAGGGCCAGACACCTTCCCAAGTTCTGCCACCCACCCGTCACCTCCCCCTCCCCACACACTGTCCCCTTCTGCCCTGAGCCCTGTGGCTCGGTGCCCCCTGCCCCAACACACACCCCCCGCCCTGGCCTGGGAAAGCCTGGCCTCCCAGGACACTCGGGGCCTGGCCTGCGTCTCCAGGGCGCCATCCTTGACGCCTCTGCCCCCCGACCCCGACGTGGAACCCATCCACAACTGCCGTTGGCCCTACCTTTAGACATCTGGTGAGACCCGCCCCACGCCCCAGCCACCACCCCGGCCCGAGCCCCTCATCTGGGCACTGGCGGCCTCCCTCCCACCGTCCCTCCCTCAGGTCTAACGTCACTCCTCTGACTCGTCTTCCCGGGGTGCTGACTGCAGCCTCTTGGGCATGACAGGCACACTCCTGCCTCAGGGCCTTTGCACTGGCCATCGCTCGGCCAGGAGGGTGCCCCCAGATCTCTGTGACTGCGGGGTCTGTTTTGCTCCAGGCCTAGAACAGCCTGAGCACGAGGGAGAGCTCAGGGAATGAACGAGTGAGGCTTCCCCAGTCTCTGGGCCCCATTTTCTCATCTTGACCACCTCAGAAGGGCAAACTGTAGCCCCCATGAGCAAAATCCAGTCCAGAAGCCTGTTTGGTCACCTTACACTGCACTGGACTGCAGTTGGACTGTAGCTTGAATTCATTAAGAACATATAAAAATTGGGAGAGTGAACCCACAAATCAGGACTTCCAGCATAGGACTCATCTGTGATTTAATGGTCTGGGAGAACTTTGTATCTGGACCCAATGCCTTCTTTTTTTCTTTTCTTCTTCTTCCTTTTTTTTTCCTTCCCTCTTCTTGAGTCAACTTTGCTGCATTGGCCAGAGATCCTGGTCCTAGACCCCAACTGGCTAATCAAGGCATTTTACAGGGTTTGGAGAGTTTCCGGAATCTCTGGGAGGCTGAGGGACATAGACGAGAGTGAGGAGCAATTCCCAACCCCTCTAAGAGACCCTCCTAGCAGAAACCCCCCACGGCCCTCGCCACCTGCCGCCAGGCACCTTCGCCACAGGAGCTGGTCCCTGGCAGGAACCTGCTCCCATCCGTCCCTTTCAGCCCTGGAGTCCCGGCTGGGTCCAGGCACGCGCCCACCCCCAGCTCAAGGGCGCATGGAAATGCAGTCTCCAGGTCTCCCCGTGCCGTGGAGACAGGCCGGCTGGAAGGACTGGGGTGGGGGTGTGAGCCAGCTGCCGGCGTCTGCTACTTTGTGTGTGCGTGGTTTTCCCTAAAAACTGTTCACCTTATATTAGATTGTCAAATTTATTGGCAGAAAAATTTGCATTTCCCTATCATTTCCTAACACATCTGTGTATCTGTAATGCCCTTTCGTCATTTTTATGGTTAGCGGTGTGCTTTCCTGATGAGTCTTGCTGGTTTTGTCTGGTTTATCAATTTTTTTCAAAGAATTATCTTTCATTTGTATAGCCCAGATCTATTGTTTTATTTTATTTCATGAATTTCTTCTGTCTGCTTTCTTCAGATTTATTCTGATGTTCCTTTCCAGCTTATTGAGGTAGTGCTCAGTTTCTTTACGTTTTCAATGTTCCTCTTTTCTAATGACCGCATTTAAAGCTATTCTTGTCCTCTGAGTACGCACGTCTTGGGCGGTATCCTGTGGGGTTTTATAAGCAGTGCTTTATTACTGTTCATTTCTAAATAGTTGGTAATTCAGTTTTGATTTATTGTTTAATTCACGTTAGTCAGATTTGTTTTTAAATTTCCAAGTGGATAGATTTGGGGATGTTACCCTCTTGTTAATTTCCAGCTTTATTTGCACTGTGTTTGGAAAATGTGTTTGGCGTGATCTTTTTAATTTTTAAAAAACTGGTCTTACAAAGCAAAGGCAATAGAGAAATATATTCTCCCTGTAAAAGAGTCAATCAATACAGAAGTTTATAGAATCAAACATAAAGAAAGGTGTCCCTGGGCTTCCCTGGTGGCGCAGTGGTTGAGAGTCCGCCTGCCGATGCAGGGGACACGGGTTTGAGCCCCGGTCCGGGAGGATCCCACATGCCGCGGAGCGGCTGGGCCCGTGAGCCATGGCCGCTGAGCCTGCGCGTCTGGAGCCTGTGCTCCGCGACGGGAGAGGCCACAACAGTGAGAGGCCCGTGTACCGCAAAAAAAAAAAAAAAAAAAGAAAGGTGTCCCTTTGTAATTACTCCCTTTTTCTCCAACTGCATTTTCCTACTTAGGACTAATCTCTGTGAGTGGTCTGGAAAGTATTTTTCAGGCCCGTTTTTTAAATTTACATATATATTTATATGTTCATCCCTAGAGTTAAAAAAAATTAAAGTGGTCTTGGGGAACTCTCAGCTAACTTTTAGTGACTTTAAGCCATTTTGGTTTCCAAGTAAATGCATTTTTGTTCTAAAATAAACATGTGCTTTGATTCTCAACAGGGCATAAATTTTGACATATTATATTCTCATTGCTTATTTTTAAGTAATTTTACCTTCCTTTTGATTTACCTTTTAACTGAAAAGTTGTTCATAAAAGAAAGTTAAAAAAATGTTTCAATTTAAGAGCATGGAGGTAGGTGGAAAACTTTCTGCCTCTTTCTGAGAGAAAGAGTATATAAAAAATAGAACTGTGTAAACCCGTATCACACGTTAAAAATTTTCCAAACATCTAAGTATAATATTAATAGGTTGGAGCCCAGATTCAGAGGGAGGAAACTGACCCCACCCCTGGTGCTTCGAGGAACAGCAACAGGTTCAGCAGAGAAGGAATTGCTGGCGGCCACCTGTTTACCTGAGCTGGTCCTCGAGTTCCCCGTGATGCCCCCACCCCGCCAAGTTCATTCCCTCTGGAAGCATGAGCTGCTCTGACTGAGAATGTGCCGCACATGTTGGGGGAAGCACTAAACTACTTAAACAGAACGCCCCACTTTCAAGCCAACAGCACAAAAATGTGGTCTACCTGTTAATATGGCAAAATTTTTAAAATAACAGATATATGATAAACAGAAAACAAAAAAGAACTTGGGAGCAATAGATCCTAATGGAACTGGGCTGAAACTAAGTATGAATAGGGTAATTGCACCAAACAGAAGACACGGAGTCTGAGAGGAATTTTTTTTTAAAGAATCGAGTAATGTGGATTATACCAGAGACACATTTAAAAAGATGGAAATTAAAGGGATGAAACTAGAAAGAGGCAAATAAGGAATGAAAGTCAGCACAGAATTTTAATATCAGAAAGGGGAAAAAAGAGGACCCAAGGCAAAAACTTCCTAAGGGACAAAAGAGGGCATTTTATTTTGTTAAAAAACAATGGATTGAGAATATATAATACTAATAATGAGCATATGTCCACCCAAAATACTTCCTCAAAAATGTATAACAAGTGGGCTTCCCTGGTGGCGCAGTGGTTGAGAGTCCGCCTGCCGATGCAGGGGACGCGGGTTCGTGCCCCGGTCCGGGAGGATCCCACGTGCCGCGGAGCGGCTGGGCCCGTGAGCCACGGCCGCTGAGCCTGCGCGTCCAGAGCCTGCGCTCCGCAGCGGGAGAGGCCACAACAGTGAGAGGCCCGCGTACCGCCAAAAAAAAAAAAAATGTATAACAAGTGAAAGAACTATGGAAAAATATAGATAACTCCAGAACTGTGGTTGAATATTTTAACTCTCTCGCAAGCATGAATAGGTCAAACAACAAGCCTAAGCTAATCTGTGTGAAACGTTCCACCCCATAAAGAGAAAAGGTGTGATTTTTGAGCACATACAAAACATTCACAAAATCAACGATCTATTAAAGCACCAGTGAAGCCTGTCTAAATTTTTAAAAAAGTCAATATCATATGAGCCAGTCTCTACCAATAATGTAATAAAGCAAAATCAGGAACAAAAGGATAACTTCTCAAAATTCTCCCATCTCTGCAAAGAGGAGAAAATTGCGAATAAATAAAATGTAGACCGAAAACAGAGAAAATGACTACAGACGTAAGAAAGATTTCCAAGTAAATGAATATTATGAACTGTTGTATGTCTAACAAATTTGAAAACCTGGACAAAATAGATAAATTTCTGGCAAAGTATAAAAGGCCAGCATCGGAACAAGAAGAAATAGAAGATATACATAGATCAATAACCATTAAAGAACCTAAAATAATATCAAATACATACTTTCCCAAAAACTTCAGGCCCAAATCATTTCACAAGTGAGTTCAACCAAACTTTCAAGGAACAGAAGATCCCAATAATGGACAAGTTGTTCCCAGAACTAAGGAAAGAGAGAAAGCTGCCCTAGTCATCTTACACAGTGAGAAGAATACTGGTTCCAAAATTGGAAAGGGGCAGGACAAGTGAAGAAAATCACAGAGACGTGTCACCTGCGAACGCACACGCAAAGATGCTAACTCTAGTATTTGCTAAACAGACCCAACCGTGTATCTGAAAACGTATTTTAATTCAATACGTATTTTAATTTAATTTCAAAACGTATTTTAATCTATCCTATGATTCCATTTCTATACAATTTACAGGCAGGCAAAGCCGTCAGTCGTGCTGGCAAGAAGGATGGTTACTCTTGGGTGGTCTTCTGGGCAGACGGTCGTGTTTTGTCTCTTGATCAAGAACTGTGCTCACTTACCATCCCGTCTCTCTTGTGTATGCAAGGTACACCTCAATGAACGATTCACTTTACGACAATAACGTACCTAATAGTGTTTATACAAGGAATGAAAAGATGATTTAACATGAGAAAATCTATCGATGCAAGCCACCCGTTAATAGCCTAAGGGGAAAGTCACACAGTTATCTCAATAGACAGAGAAGTGGCATTTATGAAGGTTCAATACCTATTTATGCGTGATAAGGGCTCCAAGAAGAGAATTACTAGATGGGAACTTCCTCAGCCTGATAAAGGCGGTACACCCAGGCCCACAGGCCACCACCCTTTATACACAAACATGTGAGATGTATTCGCCTCCAGGTCAGAAATCAGTCCAGGAGGCCTGCCAGACACCTCTGCTCTGTGTAGGAGAGAGGGCAGCGGTGGGGAGAGGGCTCGTTACACACAGCGAAATAAAGTTGAGTCCCTACCTTGGACCACGGGCTCAGGGGAACTTCACGTGTGAAATACAGATTGATCATTTACGAGGGTGAACCTCAATACGGAAGATGGAGCTGTAAAGCTAATAGGGAGAGCAAGTGAGAGAATAGAGTTGTGGTCTAAGGATGAAGAGTTCTTAAACAAGACATAAAACACAAATCATAAGGGAAGAACATCGAGGGAACTGCCGCCATCACAAACAAGCACTTTTGTCCGATAAAGACACACAGTCAGATGCTGCCGCGTGACAGCTGAGGAATAGCTGAGACCCAAGAATATGCAAGGAACTCCTACAAATTAACCACGAAATAACCAGTCTCGCTGCAAAAGGATATGATTGGACAACTCATAGCAGAGGAAGCCAGATCGCCGTCAAGGGCGTGTGGAGAGGTGCTTGACTTCATTTGTAATCAGAAAAGGCACATTCAGTTACCCCACCACAGAGGCAGAAATTAGCAAGTCAGAAAATACCCACGTGGGCAAAGACTCAGGGAGTCAGAGAGACCCAGACGCTGGCTGGGAGTACAAGCAGGAACAGCCAGTCTGCAGAGCGGGCACACAGCGCTCGGCGCAAGTTAGGTGATGCGACAAGGCCGCCGCTGGCCGCAGAGCCTCGAGAGACGTGCTCAGACGTCCACGGGTGGCCACGTGAGGAGGCTGACCCCAGCGGTGTCTGTGGAGTCAGAGGGCTTGGAGGCAGCCTTGGGGCCCATCACCAGGGGGCTGCCTGAGAAAACTGGGATCGATGCTGCGGAAGAAACACAGTACTGCGCAGCGCTAGAAGCGGGGAATTTAACAGACAGACAGCTGCGTGGACGTACCTGAAAACATCAGGATGATTAGGAAAATCTATAGGATTGATACTTTTTTTTTTTTTTTTTTTTTTTTTTGCGGTACGCGGGCCTCTCACCGTTGTGGCCTCTCCCGTTGCGGAGCGCAGGCTCCGGACGCGCAGGCTCAGCGGCCATGGCTCACGGGCCCAGCCGCTCCGCGGCATGTGGGATCCTCCCTGACCAGCGAGGCACGAACCCGTGTCCCCTGCATCGGCAGGCGGACTCTCAACCACTGCACCGCCAGGGAAGCCCAATATTGATACTTTGATACAAAACAATACTAAATATTTTATAAGGATCAATAATATCCAAAAACACGTATCTAACAAATCAGTAGGTGTCTATATAGGTGTGGGGATCGGGGGAAAAGGCAAAAACAATATAAAATAAGAAGTAGACATGGTGTGGATGGTGTTAGGGGGCCATGAAATGAGGAGCAATAATTAACTCAATGTCTTACCTCTGGTGTCCAGTAAATAAACATAGTCACAATAAATTAATTCAATGTAACAGCAATCAAAAACCCAACACAATCTTTCTGAAAGCTTGACACGCTGATTCCTCAGCCTCGTGTGGAGGGCACGAGAACAGCCCCCAAATTCATAACGGTAATGATAGCAACAACAGTAGCAGTGAAACAGCACGGAAAGTTCAGGCACGGTCCGGTGAAGAAACGGGAATCTTGGGCACAGTAACATGGGCAACCCATTTCACAGCTACACAGCGGTAAATTTCAGGGAGATCAGAATTCTGAACATAAAGAATCTATAAAAGCACAAGGAAAAAAATGTGGCATAAACTTCTGAACTTGGCGGGGGGGACAAGCCCTTCTAAGTAAAACCAAAGACCGAGACGCCATGAAGGAGCCCTTCTGAGCACATGCAACAGAAAGGTCTGTACGGGACACGACACATAAACAGATTTCAAGCACAGTTGGCAGCCCGGGAGAGGACACTTACAGCATTTATTGCAGGAAAAGCACCAACATTCACAAAGATAAAGAGCCCCGGACATAATAAGCAAAAGACAAATAACTCAGTGGAAACAATGGCAAAGAATGTAAACAGGAACTTGACACACAGAGGCAAACAGCCTTGAAGGAGTGAAAAGCAGCTCAGTCTCTCTAGGCAAGAAACTGCAGCTTCAATGAAGACTCTCATCTCGGGCTTTGCCCATTAGATTGGTGAGACTTTAAGAGTCGGTGGAATGTGGAATTGGAAAGGCTGTGGGAAGAGAAGTGCTCCCATTCTCCCTGCGGAGCATTGATTAGCTTCTGCTTGAAATTTTTCATAATTTTTTTGGCAATCGTTCATATGTATTACAGTTAATTTTTTTTTAAGATGTTGGGATAGGAGTTTTATTAATTTATTTATGCTGTGTTGGGTCTTCGTTTCTGTGCGAGGGCTTTCTCTAGTTGCGGCGAGCGGGGGCCCCTCTTCATCGCGGTGCGCGGGCCTCTCACTGTCGCGGCCTCTCTTGTTGCGGAACACAGGCTCCAGACGCGCAGGCTCAGTAGTTGTGGCTCACGGGCCCCGTTGCTCCGCGGCATGTGGGATCCTCCCGGACCAGGGCTCGAACCCGTGTCCCCCGCATTGGCAGGCGGATTCTCAAGCACTGCGCCACCAGGGAAGCCCTACGGTTAATTTTTAAACAAGAAAATGATTGACTACATATTTTTCCAATTCGCTCATTTTAAGAAAACTCAGGTTATTCAGGAAGATATTCTGCCAGCAAAGACAACCCCCCCCCCGCCGAGCAATCCGTTACCGCGTGTTTCTGAGTGTGACCCCCAGACCCCTCCCCACAGCTGCCGCACACACGGCTGCATAGGCGACGTGTGTGTGTGTGTGTGTGTGTGTGTTCACACACCCTGCGTGGGGTTGGATCTTGTCTCACCGTTGAGGTCTCTGGGCAGCTGGACCCTCCCCTAGCCGTGGGTCTGGGCTCAACACCAAAGTGCACTCCAGCCCCCGGGTGAGAGGCCGGGGCCTCAGGGCGTCTGGGACCAAGGGCCAGAACAGGAGCTGAAGGGCCGAAGAGGCAGCCAGGGCCCTGCAGGTGGTCAGAGGGCACAAGCAGCTGGGCCACCTCAGGGAGACAGGTCAGAGGCGGGCAGGCAGGAGGCCAGATCTGAGATGCTCCTCTGACCAGAAGGGCCTTTTTCATGGTGCGCCACCTCTTCCAGCTGGAGTGGAAACCGCTCTGTGTTCAAGTGACTCAAAGTGGTTTCTGTGACGTGGGTTGGGGGGTGCGGGGGGGGCAGAGGGGGAACAGGAGGTTTAAGTGACTCCGAGGGGCAAGGTGGTCTCCCTTCAGACCGCCCCGTGCATCGTGTCCATCTTCCCCCGGCTCTTCCAGCCCTTGGGTCCGGTTTCCCAGTGCCGGCGTCTCTCCACGTGGCAGCTCTGCCCGTTCCAGACTCAGTAGGAAGGGCCGTGTTTTCCCAACGCTTGCGATCAGAGGCCCAGCATCAAAGCTCGGGGGCAGGCGTGGGTCCCACGCCCTTCCTAATCCAGTCTCTGTGGCCGAGGGATAAAGCGCCCTGAACGGTCAGGGCTCGGTCAGCTCAGCCAGAATTGTACTGAGGGGGACAGGGCGGACCCTACGGGAACATCAGAGTGATGTCACTAGACGGCAGGAGTGGGTACGAGGGGGCCCAAAACCACAGACGTCAACAGCATGACCTTAGCAGCTTTGAAATCCTCAACAGATATCTTGGTTTTCTGATCCAGTGTTTACAGCTCTGAAACAGGGATGGAAATGTCCGTTGTGTTCTTGGATTAAACAACGTGTGGAAAGTCCCAAGCGCAGTGCCTGGCACACAGTAGGGCCTGCATTCCTGAGTTCCTCCCGCTTCCCTCCTGACGGCCCCGTCCGTTTCCCTGCACTCAGAGCAGGAGGCAGAGGCAGAGGGAGGGTGGCTCCTCCCGGCGATCTCGTCTCCGTGATCAAGGGACATGCTCGGAAAATGGAACTATTTGGCCAGGCCTTCAGAGATTTAATTAAAATTAATATTATGCCTTATCGAAGCAGAAAGTTCAATGCTGCACACGTAGAAGAATCCACTTAACCAATTAGCTGAGTCAAACAAGACTGTCCAGCCTTCAGCAAGGCCCTCTACACTCCCTCTTGGGCCAGAGCCGCTGCTAACGCCGTGTGCATCAGAGAAGTGGCCCAGCTGGATGGGCGATGAAAAACGCGACAAGAGGGAGCTTCAGGAGAGACGTGGGAGTAGAGGATGAGCTTGCCACGCCCGTCCTGGTCCACCTCAGCATGACCGTGGGTTGGAAGAGCATAGACTTGCTCCACCCCTCACCAGCTGTGTGACCTTGGGCAGGTTACTTAACCTCTCTGGGCTGGAAGTTTCACTTCACACAGCCGTAGAGAGTGTTGGACACAACAGGCATGCAGTGGACACAGCACACTGGTTTGTCAGGGTCTGAATCTGGTAAATTTTCCTTGTGTGCATTTTCCACCTGAATTTGCTCACAACGTTTTGAAAGTTTTCTAGTCACATTTCCCACCAACCAATGTGGCAGAAATCCCAAAGTTTGGTAATACACTCTGTCGGCAAAGCTGTGGGGAAACAAGCACCCTCGCACATCACCGGTGGGAGCGTAAACTGTCGCCACCCTAATGAAAGGCAACTGGCAGGATCCATCAGAATTACAGATTCCATCGTTGACCCAATAATTCCACTTGGAGGAACTCATGCTGTAGGCATCCTTGCGCACGCACAGAATGAGATATGCGGCAACTTTCACTGTTCGTACCCTGTGTGTGATAGTAAGGACAGGAACAACCCACGTCTCCATCAGTGCGGGGGTGGGGGGTTAGGGCTGCCAGGTAAATACAGGATTCTCACTTCAATCTGAATTTCAGGTAAACCATAAATGCTTTTTTAGTTCAAGTAGACATGCAGGCAGTATGTCCTGTAATCTCATTTGCTGCATGTGAAAAAAACCCTAGGCAGGTTAAATCGGCATTTCTCAACCAGGGCACTACAGACACTGGACCAGAGAATTCCTCAGAGGGTCCTTCCGGAGCCTGGACTCATCATATCAGTTCTCTGCTTATGATCAAGGGTTCCCACCACCTTCAAGTTTGAGTTGCCCAGTAAGGCATTTAGGACCCCGTGACCTGGCGCCTGCCGCCCTCTCAGCCCACTGCTGCCATTCCTTTTGTATCTAAGGAGGCCTCTCCTGATTGTGAAAGGCATTGGCTCATGTACCAGAACAGCCTTGGGGCTTCAGGCACAGCTGGATCCAGGAACACTCCAGGAATCCCACTCTTGCCGCTTCTAAGCTACACTTTGCTGTGTGCTGGCTTCACTCTCACGCAGGCTCTCCCCTCTTGGGGGCAGACACGCCCCTGGCAGCTTCAGGCTTGCATGCTAGCAACCTGAGCACCGCCAGCCTAGCGGACGGAAGGGGTCTTTTCCCCCACGGCCCAGCAAAACCCTCGGGTCTGACATGCTTTGACTCTGATTGGCTCTGCCAGAGCCATGTGCCCACCTCCCAACCAGTTCCTATAGCTGGGAGATGCCTGTGTCTCATTGGCTGGGACCAAGTCACGTGCCCATGCCTAGGTGGTGGGCTGGGGCGGAGTCAGCCCCTCCGCCCGCAGACTGAGGGCAGAGGAGAAGGGGTCTGAGCGGGGAGCTGGGAGAGGAACAGGTGCCGAGTGGGCAGAACGGCTAGTACCTGACGCCCTCACTCCTCCCTGCCACACTCGGCCTCAGCGTCTGCCTCCTCCAGGAAGCCCCGCTGGTTACCTCCCTCGGGCTCCGACGCCCGGGCTTCTCCCGTCCTCAGGAAAACACGGACACCTGTGTCCCAGCTGCAAGTAGGAGAGTTACTGGCACAGAGGATGGACCCTGGGCCCGGCACGGCCCGAGCGCTTGCAGGGTTATACGTCCTTTAATGCAGTCAGCACCCCTGGGAAGTAGACACTGTGTTTAATCCCTCGTTCAGGGCTGAGGACCAGGCCCGCACTAGATGTGTGAGGACACCTGAGCTGCCGGGCTGCAGACCCGTGCTCTCAGCCTGGGTGCTCCAGCGCTCTCTGTAGCCCACAGGGGTGGGGGGCAGAAAGGGAGTTGGTTCCCTCCTGCTTCCCTGGAGTGAGCTCTGAGTTCATTCTCTTGTGGAATGCTTAAGACCACAGTCCGGGGATGAAGCAGATGTGCGCTCTAACCCTCTGAGCAAGGTTTATAATACTCTCTCGGCTCAATTTCCTCATCACTAAAGTGGGGTAACCATAGTACTTATACCTCGTGGGACTGAAGCAGAAATGAAAGGAAATAGTGCTTCGGCACTGAGCACAAAGCCTGGCACGCAGCAGAGCTTTAAAACTGTGAGCCGTGGTGATGCTGAGGACGGGGTGAAGCGATTTGCTCCTCTGATATGCTGGGAAAAAGGGGGGCTCCTGTCCCCTCCTCCACACAACACAAAGCCAGAGAAAGAGGTGGCTGGGGAACCCAAGTCCCTTCTAGTTCTGTTTAACCCCCTGCCACATTCTCGGGGAGCTGAGACTTCGATACCTGGCTCTTCTCAGAACACGGTGCCCCAAGAGCAGGAGAAGCTGGTCCAGCACTGTGGTTGCCATGGAAACCATTGAATGTAAATTTTATTTTCTGCCTTGCCCAGCTAAGCTATCGATTCAGCAAGAGGGAAAGAAATTGGGAGCATTTTCCTTCCCAACGTGAAACAGAGGGAAGTGTGGTCAGGTGTAGCGAAACCTCACTGGGGAAAGGATGGAACAGGGGTCAGCTGCTCACCTACCGAAGGGCAGCGGGGGACCTGGAGGGTCTCTGTGCTCCCATCAACCTGCCACACAGCTAAGCCACACTCGGGTGATCAGATCCCAAGACAGGCTCTAGACCACCATCTGTGTGACCTGGAGCAAGTGGCTGAGGCTCTCCCAGTCTGTTTCTTCACATGTTAAAAAAAATTAAAAAGTGGAGAAGACCGCAGTCCGGTAAGGCTAGTCCTGGGAACGCCATCACCCTGCCTTCCACAGCCTCCTCCAGCTCCTTCTCCTTCTCCTTTCCAGCCCGAAGTTCCCTCCGTTGTTGTCACCAATGACTTCAGCACCCAAGGAGAAGAGTGTTGTCCCCAGAAGCTTCCGTGAAAAGGTTGAGGTCCCGTGAAAGAAGGTAAGAGAAAGACTTTGAGGAGAAGGGACCTGGGACAGGTCCGCTTCGATCGAGCAATCTGGAGTGGAAACCTGGGTCCAAGAATGCTGGCAGATGGACCGTAGAAGTGTCCAACGCGGGGCACAGACCTTCCAGCCGAAAGAAACGGCAGTCTGGGCCCACCGTGCGTACCTGGGGCGGCTACGCCCTGTGGCCCCCACCCCCGTGGGCACTGGTGCCTGCGTCTCTCCCACTTCTCTTAGAGGCCACCCCCCGCCAGCCGGCTGCAGGGTGGGGAGAGGCGCGCTGCTTTCTCAGGTCCCAGGGCTGCCGGTACTGCCCCCCGGGGTGATGGACCCACAGCACGCCGAGGGCGCCCTGTCACACGCAGTCCTGGCGGCTGCGCCGCGGAAGCACTAATTGGGAAGGGAGCTGAGCAGAGTGCTTTAATGAGCTACCTCGCTGTAACTCTAACTGGTTGGCGTTATTTACAGAGATTCTGCTAATGAGGTGCCTGTCAGAGGGGGAGCCCATGATGGGGGAGGAGGGGAGCCGGCCGGCCTGATGGCAGAGGCCAGAATCACGGGGCAGAGGAGGAAGCCCGTCTATGCCGAGCTCCTTCTGGGCCACGTGATCCCGCACCTGGGCCAGAGGCCTGGGGACACGGCTGAGGTGCAGGAACCCACCAAGCTGACACAGGCAGGCCAGGCCACGCCAGGCGCTCGGACAGCCAGCCCTCAGGGACCAGCCGCCGGCAGACCCACCTGAGGTGGCAGGAGGGGCACGTGTCGTTGGGGGAAAGCACCGGCCAGGGAGGCCACCGCCGCTCAGCACGCCGTGCGCGCCTGCACGCACAAGCCCCTTAGGAGAGGCGTCCCTCCGCTCTGCGCCGGAGTTCACACACGCGCTCCCTGGGTCGAGCCTGGACGGGCCGGGGTCCCTCCAGCCACCCCTCAGGGCCTCCTCCCGTGAGGTCATGGCCGATGGCCAGGAGCTCGGAGCTCTGCCCCCTGCAGAGAGGGGTTTGCTCTGGTCACCCGCATCCCCGCTGTCCATCCACCTCAGACCCTGGGAGTGGACCTGCTGCAGTTTAACTGGGCTCAGCCTGGGTCAGGGAGACTCTCAGTCTGTGGTGTAGAGTATCAGTTTGTAGCCAGAATAAGGGCTCTGACCCTTGGTTTTAGTTTTCCCACCTGCAAAATGGGATTGACGAAACCTGCCTTTCTGGAAGATTGCAGGATCCTGAGAGAGGTCGTCAGAGTGCCTTGTCAGCTGCCAGGCACCGACCTCAGCCTTGTCACCACCGTCATCAGCAGTGGCCCTCTGGGCACGACGCTGACACCAAGCTCTCCGCCAGCGGGGACACCTCTCTGGCGGTGCTCTCGTCCTGCTGGGCCCCGGACCCCCTCCCTTCTCCGCTCTCGCCGCCACATCCCCCTCCTCTCCCGCTACCCGTCAAGGCTGGCATCTTTAATTACAACGTCTGTGAGTCTCTTTAGGAGCCGTGCAGCTCCTCCTGACAGCCACCCATTGGAAATGAAAGTCAGGCACTCGAAACTCTGTGAAGTTGAGTCTTGGGGGGGAGAGGCAGTAACTGTCAAGTGTTGCTGTTCACTCTGACGTGGTCGTAAAGAGAATATTTGTGTAGACATTCAGGAGGGCCAGTGAAAGCGGCATGAGCGCGAGGCTGGCGTCAGAGCGCCAGAGCTAGGAGCTCATCTCCGAGCTGTGCGGCCAAACCCCTCCCTCCCTCCACAGATGAAGTGCAGGGGCCCAGAGAGGTTAAGTGACTCGCTGAAGGGCGTCCAAGCCTAGGCGGCTCGTCCAAGGCTGATGCCCGGGGGCCCACGTGGCCTCCGTGCGGCAGCTGGTTGATCTGGAGAACAAAGGCCGCGCATTCCTTCTGCGTATCAACACTCAGGCCATCTGGGGTGCTGGCTGCCCTGCAGGGCTGCCGTGTTTGCAAGTGCTGCCTGCCAGGGGGCCTTGTCCTGGACAAGGGGCCTGCAGAGACCCTCCTCTGAGGCTGGCGATCCGTCCCTCGGAAACCAGGATGGTGGCACAGCCCCACTGAGCAGCCATCTGTGGCAGCTGAGCTGGGAGATGCGGGGGCCAAGTGCTGTCGTCCAAGGGCCGGAGCCAGGAGCGTGCCTGGCCGGGCAGACGAGGCGGCTCGCAGGGGCCCCAGCCCTGGCCGGTCGGACGTGCCCAGCGGCCTCTTTGAGGAAAGGTGCTTGGAGGAAAGCCACTGCCAGTGGCTGGAGCGTTGTTTCCAAACTCAGACAGCTATGAGTTCAAAGCCCGGCTAGACCCCGCCCTTGCTGGACAGCCCTGGTGAGCTGCTGACCCTCTCTGCGTTTCTGACTCTGCGTCTACCGATGTGACCAGCAGGCTCGGCCATGCACTCTCGGTTCGGGGCCTACTGAGTGGATGTGTGTGCTGTGTGACGCCCAGGGCTGCTCTCTGCACCAGAAGGGCTGCAAGGCCTAGACCAGCAAGCACAAGACAGTGGCTGGCTCGGCCCCAGCACGTTTTCTGATGTAAAAATGTGATGTGAGGGCCTCTGGACAGGGCCTGAGCGCCAGCGTGTCCGCACCCCCGCTCCCTGTGGCACACACCGGCCCCTGCATGCCTGTGCTCCCAGCCGAAGCCCACGGCCCTTCCTGGCCCAGGTCGGATAACATGGCCGTCCACGCCCACGTGCCCACTCAGGGCGGGGCCAGGCCATTCCCTCCCGAGCAGAGGTGGGGTCTTGGCAGTTATAGTCAGTCATTCAGCAGACGGGCTGAGTCGAGGCTCTGACAAGGGCCACGTCTTCCTGGACCATTAACAGTTCAATCAACAAGATGACTTAAGATGGAGAAGATGAAACGGGGTGGGGTGAGCGCCAGACCAGCGAGGGAGGGGGAAAGAAGGCTACAAATCTCTGTTCCACAACACAACAGGCAAACGTCACAGCCTCACACAGTGAGGAGCTGAATCCGCAAACCTAATGGTTCCACTAATGGGTCTTATCCCGAAAGTGGCCCCTCCGCCCACCCCCACTGCTACCACCCGGACGAGCCGCCATCTCCTCTCACCTGTGCTACTGCAGCAGCTCCTGGCTGCCTCCCCCAGTCCTGCCCCGGAAGCCCCTACAGTCAGCTCTTAGCACAGGAGCCACAGCGATCCTTTTAAAATACGAGTCAGGGGACTTCCCTGGTGGCGCAGTGGTTGAGAATCCGCCTGCCAATGCAGGGGACACGGGTTCGAGCCCTGGTCCGGGAAGATCCCACGTGCCGCGGAGCGGCTGGGCCCGTGCGCCACAACTACTGAGCCTGCGCTCTAGAGCCCACGAGCCACAACTACTGAAGCCTGCGAGCCACAACTACTGAAGCCTGCGAGCCACAACTACTGAGCCCGTGAGCCTAGAGCCCGTGCTCCACAACAAGAGAAGCCACCACCATGAGAAGCCCGCGCACCGCAACGAAGAGCAGCCCCTGCTCGCCGCAACTAGAGAAAGCCCGCGCACAGCAACGAAGACCCAATGCAGCCAAAAATAAATAAATAATAAATAAATTAAATATATATATATATGAGTCAGAGCTCACTGTCCCTCTGCTCAAAACCCAGAGGGCCCCACGTCACCCTGAGGAAAAGCTGAGGTCTTCTTCGGACTCAGAAGGCCCTACGTGACCTGACCCCGTCAGTATCTCTGCCTTCATGGCCGGTCCTGTCCCCTTGCTCACTCTGCTCCTAACACAGTGTCTCCTTGCTGTTCCTGGAAGATGCCAGGCACGCGCCTGCCTCAGGACCTTGGCACATGCTGTGCCTTCGTCTGTAATGCTTTCCCCCAAGTACCCACACAGCTCCCACCTTCACTCCTTCCGTGCTCGCTCGAGGAAGCCGAGGCCAGGCCCCTCATTAGCCAGAACCGAAGGTGGAGCGGTGCCAGGCCTGGCTGTTCCTGCTCAGGACAGGGTCCTTCTGTGGACAGGCCACCAAGAACTCCCCATGGGCCGGCCAGACCCGCTCGGAGCTGTGCTGTAGGCCAGGGCTCTTCCTACCCAGACTCCGTCTTTCCAGAAGGCTCAGACCTGCACCAGGGCCTGCGGCTCCCCACCCACCCCTGCCCTCTCCTCCCTTATCTTTCACAGGCGTTCCCGGCAGTTAAACCCTTGCAATTCCAACTCCGTCATCCTGGCATCGGCTTTTCAGCGTGTCACCTCACACCCAGCCACAAGGAAGGCTTCTCAGGTGTGGAATCCTGCAGGGCCCAGCAGGGGAGGGGGCTCCTCAGTGCTCCTGCGGTCCCTGCTGCCCTTCATCAGGGAGAGTGCCCCGGCTGTCCAGCCGGCTGTGCCGGCACCAGCTCCTGTGGGGCTCTGGGCCTCAGTCTTCCTCATCTGTGAAACAGGCACGCTGACACCTACCGCACTCTGTTGTCTGGGGCACCAGGGGCAGCACCTGCTTTTAAGAGGTGGGGAGAGGGAATGTGGGATTTTAGGTCCATCTCGTTAGAATCTAGACGATCAGATGTGGAAGGTGTCACGGAGCCCCACACTTCGATGGTTCGGGTGGAGACCTGGGGACGGGAAGGGAAGACTCTCAGGCAGGTGGGCGTGGAGGCGAGAGCAGAAGCGGGCCCCACCCCGGCCCAGAGCGGCTTCAGCCCAGATTCTGTGTCTTAGAACCTGGCAAAGAGTGAGCCAGGCGTTCCTTGGCTCCCAGCCTCTCACCCCGTTCCCAGGCAGTTCCAGGACTTGGTGGGAGGAGGGGGGACTGTCTTGGGCAACCAGACCGCGGCTCGGAGGCTGTGATGCCTGAGACGGAGGTGGTGGGAGGTGAGGCTGATGCTGTGCTCCTGCCCCCGCCCCCCACTGCAAAAGAGACCTCGGGGCCCCCTCCCTGGAAAACAGGGCAACCAGAGACCCTTGGGGCACAAAGAGACAAGGCCAGCCCTATTTGAGTCAAAGCCACAGACAGGACAAGAGACAGGAGGTAGGCAGGGCGACTGGGAAGGAGTTCGGGACCGACCCCGGGGTGGAAAGGAGAGACAGGGATGCAGAGGACTGGGGGACGGGCGAAATGCGGGGAGAGGCAGGGAGAGACCAGGGAGGGTCTGCGGGGAAGCTGGGCTGGCGGGGGCAGGGGTGGGCGTGCGCTGGGCTGTGCCACCTGGGCCGCGATACCTGCGCTACCCTCACCTGGGCCGCGCTCACCTGGGCCGGCCTCCCAGGACTGCGCGGTGGCCGCCGTCAGAGCCGCGCCTGGCTGCCGCGCACCGTCTTTGTCCCGCGGCGGAGCGCGTTCCTGTGGGCCGGGGGCGCCCCCTGTCGCCCTCGGAGGGTCGCACGGCAGAGCGCTCAGCCTCGCCCGAGGAAGGCCCGCCTCGGCCCCGCGCGTCCACTCGCCCTGCAGGAGAAGCTGAGGCCCAGAGACGGGACAGCGGGGCCGGGGCAGCGCCAGGACCGAGGCCGAGCCCCCGGCTGGTTGTGCGGACGCGGCTGCCTCCCGGGGGCCGGCCGGAGTCCAGAGGGGGCCGAGCGTGGGCCCCTCCCTGGGAGACGTCCCGCCCCTCCTGCCCCGCGCACGGCCTCCGGGCAGGACTCACGTGGCCACGTGGAAGGCGAGCAGCGCCGCCGTGAAGTGAGCCGGCCGGGCCGGGAGGACCAGAGACTCCCAGCCCGCAGCCCCTCCCGGGGAAGCCCGTGCCCAGCTTTGCCCAGTTTTCCGATTTTTCTAAAGAAGCCAGAAAATTCAGATTTTTATGGGAACGCCCCACAATTCAGTAGCTCTTCAAAACAGCGTCGTAGGGGGGCGATGGGTTTGGGCCACCAGCCACTCGCTGGCGCGGTCCCAGGAGTGACCTAAAGTGCCCTTCCCTGGGTTCCAGCCACCGCCGGCCGGCCCTGCTGTGGGCATTCCCTTAAGATTTTTCTTCACTTCCAACACTGATTGAGAAAGGAACCTCTATATCCCTGTTATCATTAGCAACCTAGTAACTTGTTCCATGAAAGCCAGGGAACCTTAGAGGTTAAGAGAGGACCACTGAAAACCTGTCCCTGTTCCGCGTCACTGTCTACCTGTGAACTGCCAACCTGGGGGCCGGGGGATGGGCTGGAACGGCTCTCCCTAGGGCCCTAGCAGTGGCCTCTGGGGGTCTGGGGACCACCCCATCCATGCTGCCCAGTCTCAGCTCCACGAGGGCGGAAGCCGGGTGGGAGGAGGTGCCCCGCCGCCGTCTAAACGCAGAGGCATCAGGGCGACGGCAATGGGGACAGCATGGCGGTGCCTTGGACGCAGGGCCACCAGCAGTGAACTCGCTCCTCCCTCCTGCTTCCTTAGGGGTCAGCTGTGAGGCACGGTGGCCTGATGGCAGTGGAGGAGAAGCAGCTGGATCCGCCGTGGAGAAAGAGGTAGGGGGCTGCGGGAGAGGGAGGGGCTGGGGTCCTGGGCCTCACAGGCCAGCAAGGGGGCTTCTTAACCCCAGGCATTGCTCCACTTCGGACCTTCCAGGGCACCCACCCTCCCACCCACTGGGATCAAGACCAAACTCCACCTGCTCAGTTAGCCCCACGTTCACTGTCCAGCCTTCCCGTGACCTCTCTGCTCCCCTCGCCCCCCACCCGGCCCGCTGGCCTGCTGCCCTGCAGAACAGGCTGGGAGTAGCCGTGGGAACCAGGCTGGGAGAAGGCAGCAGGTGGCACAGAGATGCAGGTGTGGAACAGGGTGTCCCGCTCCAGGCTCAGGGAGCTGGAGGTGCCGAGGCAGAAACCGGGAGGTGGACCTGACACAGGGTGACAGGGAAGGTGGGCCACCGAGCAGCTACACCGAGGAATGTTAGGCCCCCTGTAAAAAATTAATGAACTCTCCACCAGCGAGCTTAAAGGGATTTCTGTACGGTATTGTTGAGTGAGAAAAGCAATTTGAAGATAAGTATGTATAATACGACCCCATTTTTATAAAACAAGGACCAAAACACTCTGGGGGTGCGTACGTACAGCTATGTGTGTCTGTATAGGATTTTATTAACACAAAGAAAAAGACAGAAGGATACATGCTGGGTCGTTAACCTGGATTGTCTTCCAAGAAGTCTATTGTGGGGGAAGGGGAAGGGGAAGTAGAAGAAAAGGATATGAAAAGGAAAGGCTGCCTTTTAAAAGATGCAAGACCGCACTTCTGCGTGTCCCCACTCCACCCATCCCCACGGCTACACAGGAGGGAGCAGGCTCGGCTAGTTCCTGCCCCTCACCCCCAAAACCTGCTGGTGTCTGGATGACACCCCCGTGAGTGCATGCGCGCACACGCACACACGCACACACACACGCACACGCACGCACACGCCCAGCGCTCTCTCTACAGCCAACCCTCCGGCAGCCCCGAGCGCCCTGCGAGTGAAAGGCGGCCCTCAGCGCGGCCCCCTGTCCTCCCGGCAGCCGCAGCCCCCGCCCATGCCACATGGCTTGTGTCTCCAGCCAGCGAGTCCCCTCCACTCTGAGCCTGGCACCAGGCAGAGCAGATATTCGCTGTGTTCCAGTCACAGTACTCAGCCCTTGGCCTTTATTAAAATTGGTTAATCTTCACCACAACCCTATGCAAGTGTATGATAGTTTTAGTTACGTTTTGTAGGTGGGAAAACCGAAACACAGAAAGGGAAGTGATTTGCCTGAAGGTGCACAGGCAGGCGGTGGAGCGGACGGTCCCGGGGCCTGCACGTCGCGCCACTGCACTGAGCCCACTTTGTAGTCTCCGTCCTCACTTGGCTACACCCTGGTCACCACTAGGTCTCAGCTGAGGGACTTGCCCTCCTCCAGGAAGCCTTGTTGGACCCCCACGTCCGGTAGCCCGGTCATTTCTCCGTTGTAGCAGGTCTCATGCTGGTGTTGTGGAACGTCCACCCTGGCCTGGGACCTCCTTGCAGGCAGGGGCCTTAGTGCACTATTTTGAAGACGGGTCCCGAGTACTTAGCACAAAGGAGGCCTGTGTTAGAAGCTCGGGCCCTACCTGCTGTATAGAAGAGTGACTACTGGCGCCTTAGCCAGGCTAGGCTCTGTTGGCTCCAGGTGTGGGGGGGAAGGGGAGACCTGCTGCGCCCTTTCAGCACCGTGGAGAGCGCTGCGACACCGACTGAGCTGGGCAGGGGTCTCTGCCTTTGTGTCTTTGTTCTCAGCGAGGCCCTGAGCTCCCCTGGACAGGCCTCTGCAGGCACGGAAGCTTAGCTGGTTTGCCGGAGCACAACGGATCAGGGCGGTGGGAGGGGGAGTCAGGGCTGGAAGAAGCCGGCCCTCCAGGCAGAGTGGCACCCCCGCCCCAGCGTCCAGTCGGCAGTCGCGCCCCATCTCGTGTATACTTTTTAACCAACAGAAAGTTTTGAAAGGCAGTTAGAGAGCTTGTTGGAACCAGCACCAAAACTATGTGTTTTCTCGAATTGCTGAACTAGAAAGAAATGAAAACATCAAAATACTCTTTGTACCCGTTGGATTGAGCGGCTCCCCATTCAGCCCAGGCCTCTTCCTGACTAGAATGATGAAGGGACGGGAGGGAGAGCGGATTGAAAAGGAGCGCGGCTCAGCGGGGAGCCTCAGACGGCCGATCTGGGACCGCGGCGAGCTCAGAACTAGGAGAGGGGAGGAACCAGATTGGCGGGCGAGGACACGGGGGGCGCGGCAGGGCAGTGGGGGGAGCCGAGGCACAAAGCAGCGCTCTCCGCTTCCCCCGGCTCTGGCCCCACGTGGGGGACCCTGCCCAGGGGCCAGCCTGGACCCCCAGAGATGAGCTGGCGGGCGTGGCGGAGCCTCGCAGAGGGAGGATGAGGCAGACAAGCCAGAGGCCTCAGTCCACGAAGGACGTGAGGCCCGCCAGGAGCCCCGGGCCCGTGACAGAAGGGCCGGGAGGTGTCAACTGCAGAGGCCGGGATCAAGGACAAGGCCAATGAGAAACAAAGCCAGGAAAAAGCCCTAAGGCCCTTGAGTGCCGCCGACAGCGTGGCTGGAAGATCCCCAGCCTTGGGACGGAAGCTGATCTCAGATGGAGCGAAAGGCCTTGGCCACTCCTCGTTCAGAGGCACATCTTGGGGACGGAACCCGGTGGCGGGAGTCGCCCGGCTCCGCAGCAGGCTGCCACAGGCTAAGCCCCGCACCACCCGAGACGTGCCCACGTCCTTTTGGGGGGTGGGTTGTGGTCAAAAGGACCAAGAGAAGCCAGGCTGCTGGAGGCCTCTCCCCAGCCGGGCTCTGCCAGCCCTGGCCACCCCTGCATGCCCAAGGCTGCGGGGAGCGGGGTGCCCAGCTGGTCTCAGCTGCAGAAGGGACGGTTCAGGGAGGAGAGGGAACGTCAGTGGGTGGTGAGTCAGATCACAAGGCCGCAGAGGAAGGAGACGCCTGGCTGGTCTCGTCTTCACGGAACATCGGCTGCGCGCGTGCTTCGTGTGCCCGTAACATGCGCTAGCAGCCTGCGTGCTGTCAGCAGCCTGCAGAGGTGGCCGCAGCTCTCTCAAAGCTGTTTAGCCGCAGACCTCAGAGAGGCAAGGCAACTTGCCCGGCGCCACGAGCGAATCTGCTGCAGAGATGGGACTCAGGGGTGTGTCCGGCTGGCAGGTGGGAGCGAGCACGTGGGCCCTGCTCTGTGCCGCGGCCCAGCTTGAGAGCAGCCCACTGCGTGGGGTCTCAGCCACAGGCTCTGCTGAGAAAGTGGGGTGGCGGGAGGGGGGGAGTCCTGCCCTCCTCGTCCCTTTGAAGGAGCCAGGCACCCGCATGGAGGAAGTGAGCCCTGCTTCTAGCATGTGCAGCCCCACATCCTCCTCTCACTTCACCTGTCACCTCTCTCTGGATGCCCCTCCTGGCCCTGACCAGTGACCTGTGTCTAGCTGAGCCTTAGAGGGGTCCAGCCTCTGGCCCCACACACCGTCACCCCAGAAACAGACCCTTCCTGGGACTCATTCTGTGCCGGACGTTGTAGAAGCCCCCCCATCCGCGTACTAGTTCGTTTAATCCTGACAACCACCCCGTATTATGGGCAGGAAGCGGGCACAGAGCTTGGGAGTGGCTGGACCCCAGGCTCCCCACTCTTTTTTTTTTTCTTTCCTTTTTATAAATGTATTTTGTTTATTTTTGACTGTGTTGGGTCTTTGTTGCTGCGCGCGGGCTTTCTCTAGTGGCGGCGAGCAGGGGCTACTCTTCATTGCGGTGCGCGGGCTTCTCATTGCGGTGGCTTCTCTTGTTGCGGAGCACGGGCTCTACGTGCGTGGGCTTCAGTAGCTGTGGCGCATGGGCTTAGCTGCTCCGCGGCACGTGGGATCTTCCGGGACCAGGGCTCGAACCCGTGTCCCCTGCACTGGCAGGCGGGTTCTTAACCACTGTGCCACCAGGGAAGCCCAGGCTCTGCACTCTTAAGAGCCTGCTGCCCTGGGTGACGTGGGCATGTGATCCTGGACATTCAAGGGACCTGTCCCCCTCTTGGCTCGTGGAGAGGAAGGCTCTGGGGGACCGTGTGCTCTGGCAGCCCCTCGGCCACGTGGCTGCCTTGCACAATGAGAGCTAATTCCTCGGTTGTAGTGACTGGAAGAGCTGCCGGCTTCTCACTCATGTGTAATTACGTGAGACCTCCGTGGAGTAATTCACTAGATAATTACATGGTAGCAGGTGGGGGTGGGATTCTGCTCTGGAAGGTGGAGAGGTAGCATTTCATTTCGAGGGGGATGCCTAATCCTATAATTACTCAGTGAAGTCCTGTGTTCCCACCAACCTGATTCCCCGGGGCCGGCTTGACCTGCAGAACCAAATCCAGCAAGTCCTCTTCCCCGAGATAGAAATTAGGGGGGCGGGGGGGGCCTCCCAGAGCGTCTTCACAGGTGAATTATCCTCGGAGCCTTGAATACAGGGGAGAAATTGGCAAAGAAGGCAGGAGAACCTTCCTCTGTGTTCGAGAGGGAAGCGGACACAAAAGGGAGGAGCCCCCAGGGCCCCAGACAAGTCAGGGGTTCAGAGCGTGGTCAGGCCGCGGGGCTCAGACCACCCGGCCACCGCGGGGTGCCTTTGTCTCTGAGACCCGCTTGCTCTCCTCCACGGAGCGGCTGAGCCACGCTGCACGTGTTGTGTCTCATCACAGACGATGCCCCTAGCAAACGCCCCCAAGCAGAGGCTTTGGGAACAACCCCTGTGGCTCATGAGTCAGCTGGTGGCCCGGCTTGAGCTGGGACTTTCTCACAGGACCGGAGACACTGCCGGGGCCGCAGTGACCGGGCCACGCGTGTCCCGTCTTCCGCAGGCTAGCTCGGCCTGTCCACGCGGCAGCGGGCAGTGCAGGAGCCGCGGTGGAAGGTACGGGCCTCCTGAGACCTGGGCTGGGAACCAGAACACCGCCACTTCCGCCACATCCACTGAGCAAAGCGGGTCCAGCGGCCCAGAGGTGGGGGAGGGGGACCCTATGGGAGGGGCAGCACCACAGGGCAGGGGAGCAAGGGTGCAGGAGGGACGAGGAACTGGATCCGTGTTTGTAATCGGTCCACCGAGGCCGGCTGCCTGGGGTTACTGCAGGACTTACAGGCGAGGCTCCTCAGGTTCTCTGCACATGTAAGTGTGCAGGAAAGTGCAGGTCCGCCGGTTACTAGGAGCAGAGCAGAGACAGGCGTGGGCTCCTGGCGCCTGACACCCAGGCCGCCGGCCTTCCCTCTGCGGAGACAGACGAGGAGGTCGGGCAGCCTGGATCTGGGTTAGGGCTAGGGTTGGGGGTAGGGTGTGGGTGCCTGCCCTGCCTACCCCGCCTGCTACAGCTGTGTGACTGGAGCAGCTCCCTCCCCCCTCGAGGCCTGGCGTCTGCCGTGCAGGGGGGGTAGTGCCCTCCATAGAGCAGCACGCGGACAACAAGAGAAACTGGCCCTGGCTCTGGTCATTGTCACTTTCTTCTTAAATCCAAGCCCCACCTGTCTGGAGAATTTGTTTAGTTCTACTTTCTGTAGCTTCCATTACAAGATACAGGAAAAATAATAATTTCCTTTCATTTTCCAAATAATGCGGTATTCTTTAATACAGAAATGCTCTGTCAGACCAGGTAGTTCTTCATGGAGATTCTGGTGTATTCTATGTGCCACACCCTGTCCTGCCCCCACCCCAGCCCCCATCTCCTCCCTGCTCCCCCTCCCCCACCCCATCTCCTCCCTGTTCCTCCTCCCTCACCCCAGCCCCCATCTCCTTCCTGCTCCCCCTCCCCCACCACAGCCCCATCTCCTCCCTGCTCCCCCTCCCCCAGCCCCATCTCCTCCCTGCTCCCCCTCCCCCACCCCAGCCCCATCTCCTCCCTGCTCCCCCTCCCCCAGCCCCATCTCCTCCCTGCTCCCCCTCCCCCACCCCAGCCCCATCTCCTCCCTGCTCCCCCTCCCGCACCCCAGCCCCATCTCCTCCCTGCTCCCCCTCCCCCACCGCAGCCCCATCTCCTCCCTGCTCCCCCCCCACCCCCATCTCCTCCATGGTCCCCCTCCCCCACCCCAGCCCCGTCTCCTCCATGGTCCCCTCTAAGCACTGTCTCCCCTCACCCCGTCCAGGCTCCATCTCTTCCCCTGCAAAGTACCATCTCTGCATCTTTCCCTGACCTTCACTCTCTTTTCAGGCAACTCTCTCTGTCTGATCTAGGTCTCTGGCTTTGGGCACCAGTGCCTGGGGGTCCCTGACCTGGAGGGATGAGAGGGACATCAGTAGTGTCATCTACTCCCCTTCTTTCTGGGACCTGCCAGGCTCAGACCTCCCCAGCCTGCTCTGGCTTCAAGCCTGGGCTCCCCCCACCCGCCTGCTGCAGGCAGGCCTGGCCACTTCCCTCGGGCCACAGCTTCCACATCAAACCCGTCCTCATTAAGGAGTTCTGTGTGTGCCAGGGTGACATCTTTATTCGTGCACCCAGAGACTTCAAAGCCTTCAGGAGATCTCCTCGGTGGATTAGACATGAAAACTGTCGGAGACGAGACGGAGCAAAGAAGCAGACGGCCGCTCCGGGTGTTAATTAGGCAGGGGTAGGGGCCCCCAGCCCCAGGAACGGGGTGCGCAGGGCGGGCTCCTCCTGGCAGAGGAGTCCAGCCTGCCGCGGGCTTGCTGAGGCCACAGTCCCAGGTCGCCTGGAGGCCAGAACCTGCCCCCCTGCCGGCCAGGCCCTTGGAGGTGGGTGAGGCTGGACCCTCGGGGGAATTCACTCTACAGCCGGGATCCGCTCCACTGCTGGCCCACAAATGCAGGTCGAGCCTCCGACTGCGCGGACCTGTGAGCCTGTCGGGAGGCGAGGAAGGAGGGGGCTCAGGCCGCGCCAGGACCTCACAGCCTGGGGAGGCAGGTAGGAGCAGTCAGGAGCTCCTGGGATCAGCTCTCCAGGAGAGGCGGGTCCAGGAGGCTGTGGGGGGTGGAATTCCCCACAGAAGGAACAGCACATGCAAAGCCTTGAGCGTTTGAGGTGAGAGGCAAAGCCGTCCTCTGGCTGGAGTGTCACTGGCAGGGTCCAGGTTGAGATGGAGCAGAACAGGAAGCCACCGGTGGTCTTCAGCAGGGACAGCATGGTCACAGTCACGGTTTTGAGGATGTGTTGGTGGCCTGGCTGAGACCCAGCCTTGGGGGCAGAGGGTCTGGACCACGGCCATGGTCCTGGTAGAAGATGTAGGCGTGAAACAGGGGCAGCCGCAGGCACCCAGAGGAGGTAGGGGAAGGGTACCATCAGATGGGTCATGAGTGGGGCAGGGGGGCTCCCAAATGGTAGCTGGAGTTCGGGCCCCCGGTGGAAGCTGGGGCCATCGCGCGGTGAGGACACAGAGGAAGAGCAGGTGTGGGGAAGGTGCTGGGGCTTGAGATGCCTTCAGGATACTTGCTGAGATGGTCAGAGGTGGGGTGTTTGGGCCCAGAGCCCAGGGGAAGCATGGAGAGACTGGAGGGGCCCACTGTCCACCCAGGATGTAGGGGCAGGGGCAGGCTCTCGCTAGGTGTCCTGTCCGCAAGGAGATTGGCTCAGGCCTGTGGGCTGGGCCTGCACCGGAGCTGGAAAGGGAGAGGTGAGGAGCCACCGCTGAGGGCCGGGGCCCAGCTGGACCCCGAGAAGGGACAGAGTGAGGGCCCAGGGCAGGACTGCCAGGGGGCCGAGCAGCCCCAGGGGCCCGTGTCCAGCCGAGCACGGTAGCACGTGCTGCAAAGCGGAGGCGCAGACAGTCGGTCCTCTCAGCTCCTGTGCGCTCCTTGCCGGGAGCCCGGGGAAGGTGGACGCCAGGCCGGGAGGTAGGACTCTGGCTGTCCCCACAGGTGTTTCCCGAAACATTGCCCAGGGGAGGTGTCAGGTCAGAGGGCAGTGGAGAAACAAAGGTCTCTGGGCGCTCTCATGCCTGTGAGACGAGAAAACAACAGAGAAGCTTCGTAAGTGAGCTTTCCTTCCCCCGCCAGGGTGGGAAAGGGAAAGTGGAGCTAAGGACTGGCCCGTTTGGGGTGTCGACTTTGATTTGGCGTGTGTCGCCCTGGTGACCAGTTGGAGCAAGCCCGGCTCTGGTCAGGGGGTGGCTTCAGGGTCTCCCGGCAGGGGGACCAAGGCTGCACGGTGGCTGCGTGAAGGGAGGGCTGGGGGTGGGGCCTGTGTTCCAACTAAAAGCGTAAAAGGAGAAAGGGAAGTAAGTCTGTGAGAACGACTGAGTGATTCCCAGAATGAATCCCCTGACTTCCAGGGGACCCCAGCTGGAAGGCCCTGGAGTCACAGACCCACATCCCGTCCCACAGATGGGTGACTGGACCCCCCAGATGGGCCCCAAGACCTCACATTAGGACCGGGCACTGAACCTGCCTCTGGTCTTCCTTCCAGAGACACCGGCACCCTCCCTGGTCGGATGGAGGTGGGGCGGGAGCTCTGCAGAGGCCCCTGTGACCAAGCGCTGAGCTGCCTTTCCTTTGTTCAGGCTTATCGTCATTTGTAATTAGAAAATAAATTACTTTTTCTCAAAGAGACATGCCTGGTTCTAGCCAGGAGGGTAAGGGGATAAGAAGTGACGAGCAGTCCACGGCCTGACAGGTGGAGAGCCGGCACCCTATCAGCCTGTCCAGGCGGCTGAGGCCCCAGACAGGGGAGTGCAGGAGGGGACGGGAGGGGATGGGAGGGGGCAGAGCGGGCAGCCGCTCGGCTCGTGAAGACCCTCTGTGTCTGCAGCACCAGCCCAGCCGCCTAAAAAACAGAATCCAGAAAGAGGACCCCTTGGATTCTCGCCCTATAAGGGCCCCTCCTCGGCCCCCCTCCCCCTTTTGCATGGCAGTTGACAGCAGCCATCCAGGTGTGGTTACCTGGCTGGAGCCTACGAGGCGAGGTCCCCCCAGGGGCCAGCCTGTGGCTCCCACCCCCTTCAACTCTCTGCCTTCACCCACCCTGCTCCAGCCACTCGTCCCCACCCTGGGGCCTTTCCCTGGCCCTTCTGTCTTCGTAGAGACATCCTTACCGCATGGCCTCTGTCCTGGAGGTCTCTGCTCTTGGGGTCCGTCGCTGACCACCCCCGCAACCTGGCATTCCCTCTTACCTTCCCTGCTGATTCCTCCAGAGCACTCATCACCTGTGGACACTCCGTCAAACTTGCACTCCTGTGTTGTCTATCTCCCCTACCGGATGTAGACTCAGCCCGGGGCTCCCGGCCGACAGCAGGCCTGGGGTCCCAGGCCCCTGGAAGCTGGGCAGCCCTGCAGCGGAGTTTACTTCACTGTGTCACACCACCCGCTTCAGGGCTTGTTGAAAGCCCCCAGCCCGTGGGGCAGTGAAGCAGGGCACAGGGGGACCCCGGCGGCTGGAACTGGAGGGAGATTCCCCGGGGCAGGGAGTCTCAGGGGTCACAAGTCAGTCAGGAAGACCCTCCATGGAGAGCTCCCCCAGGCCAGCTGCGGAGATCTGAGCGGCCTGGTGCAGGGAGGGGGCGATAGACACTGCTGGCAGCGCCCTTACCTGCGGTGGAGACACCTGGCGGTGACAGCCACCACCCGCCTCTGGGAGGGGCCAGGCCAGGCCTGATTGCCGGGAGCGCAAACCACAGCGAATTCCAGTCCCATCAGGCCTTGGCCAGAGTCCAGAGGGTCAGATCCCAGGACACAGCTGGATTCACACACCTCTTGCTTTGGCTTTCCGGTTGCCCCTGAGGTCCTGAGGGATGATTAGGGATTCAGGCCCTGAGGCCTTGGCCCCGATGTGACCCCCGTAATGTTAGAGAGGGCCTCAGATGCCCCCCACTCTCTGTTCTTGGAATTGTGTGAGACTATAATTGCTGTGCAAAGCCGCCAGCTTCCCCGCATGAGGAATGATAACAGACGCGACACCTCGGATGTCACCCGCCCCCCAAAGGTGACCACGTCGCGACTTCTGACAACCCAGAGGTATCTTTCTGGCTTTCGAAACTTCCACCCTGAGTCCTCCTGTCTTACTCTCCATCAGGGTCGGCGTCGCATGGTCGCAGGCGGTTGGTACGATACTTCAGCTCGGGCTGTCCTGGAGAACACTGCCTGTCCAGGCTCCTGGTGACCTGCAGGCGTTTCTGCTGCGCGTGGACCCCGGTGTGGAGCTGCCGGCTCGTGGGAGAAGGTGTGTCCGCTTAGTAAACAGTAGGCTGCCAGCAGCTTCTGGTGCGGGCTTGCTAGCTGCCCCCCACAGAGTACCAGCTGCAAGGTCTGCCGGTCAGCGCGGCCTGTGGACGCGTGTGGTCACTCGGTGGACCTCACCTATTTTTACTCTTTATCTGCATGCTGACGGCACAGAGTGGACGTTTAACAAGCATTTTCGTGAAAGGAGCCCAGGACGAGGGGGCCAGAGGGAGGGAAGAGGCAAGGGGGAAGTAATGAGGGAAGGAGGGGCCGTCCCTCAAATTCGTCCATGCAGCCTCTAAACGTCGGCAGTGGAGGCGCCTGCGAGGCCAGCGGGCTCCGCGGATCCAGTAGGAGCCCGCCAGCCCCCGACGACGCCTCAGGCAAAGATCAGAACAATCTGGGCGCTTCGAGCCAGCTCCTGCTAGGAAGGAAAAGTCCCTGCAGGCTTGGCGGACACCTCCAGACCAGTGCAGCCTCACGGGGAAGGAGAGGAGTCTCAGGGACAAGGAGACGCGTCCTCAGACAGCCCCTCTCAGGCAGGGGAAGGGAAGCAGAGAGAGCCAGCGGCACGGGGGGGCCGGGAGCTGCCCGGGGAGGCCGTGCTGGGCCCGGCCGAACCCTCCGCCGCTTGGTTTGAGGGCACGCAATGAGCTCTGAGGGAGGCATCGGGAACAGGACGCGACCAGGCCTCCTCTGCAAGTGGACAGAAATTAAGACGGGACGAAGGAGCCGGGAAGGCGTCAGACAGGGCTGAGACTCCTGCGCGTGCGTGTGTTTAATTTAAACCTAACGAGAGGAGCAAGGGCGGCAGTGCTGGCGTCAGACAGAGCCGACACGCCAAGTGGCCAGAGGCTCGTTGTGTCTACAGATGGGGCAGCAAGGCCGGCGTTTGCTCGCCTGCTCTCCACCTGCCGACTCGGGCCCTCCTCACGGCAGCTCCGCGCGCTGGACGCCCGCAACCCGTTACAGAGACAGGAAAACCGAGGCACAGAGACGTCACAAAGAGCACAAGGTGGGAGGGGCTTGAACCCCGGCAGTCCCGCCCAGAGTCCGCGCTCTTAGACCATCTCGAAAAAGGTTCAATTAATCATGACTTCCCTTTTTCCTTTCTCTAACATTTTTTTTAAGATGTTGGGGGTAGGAGTTTATTAATTTATTTTATTTATTTTTGCTGTGTTGGGTCTTCGTTTCTGTGCGAGGGCTTTCTCTAGTTGTGGCAAGCAGGGGCCACTCTTCATCGCGGTGCGCGGGCCTTCCACTATCGCGGCCTCTCTTGTTGCGGAGCACAGGTTCCAGACGCGCAGTCTCAGTAGTTGTGGCTCACGGGCCCAGTTGCTCCGCGGCATGTGGGTTCCTCCCAGACCAGGGCTCGAACCCGTGTCCCCTGCATTAGCAGGCAGATTCTCAACCACTGCGCCACCAGGGAAGCTGTCTAACATTTTTTAATGTTAGAAATAAAGGGAGAGAAATCTGATTACGGTAGGACTTTTAATTCACTAATACTCCTGTATGAAATATTAAATGAAAAAAGCACAGAGGATGTGAACTGTGTAATTAAGAGGATAGAATTAATATAGAAACATCTATCATTATAACCAACAAACAGAGAACATGCCGCTAGGGTGAGCGTCGTGGAGGGACCATGAGGCATCTTTGAAGCTGACCCCATAGAGTGCGAACGTCAAAAAATATCTGAACAGATCTTTTAGAGACAACAGTCCTGACCACAATATAATAAAACTAGAGATAAATACTTTCTAAAAATAGAAATAAAATTGGAGATTTAAAACTACTGTGGTAAATAACATCTAGGTCAAGGAGGAAATCAAGCAGGAACAGACTTCCTAGAAAACAATGGAAACGCGGCCCCATGAATCAAAGCCTCTGGGACTGTCCCGCCCGCCTGGAGCCTCTCCCATAACTTGCAATGCGTTTATTGTCCCAAACCCACTTGCACACACCGAGGGAACATGAACAGATGAGCCTTTCAACCTCAGATTTCTAAGAAAAGAACAAACCCAGAGGAAACAGGAGAAAGGAAATCATAAAGATAAAAGCAAACAAATAAATTAGAGGACATAAAAGCAGTGAAAATAATAAATAAATACCAGACCTGGTTCTTTGAAAAGAAACCAATAGAAAGAAAAACCTCCTCCAAATCCAATCAAGGAAAATTCTGTAGATATGAAGTCTTCCCACTTCAAACTCAGTGCTGTTTAAAGGCAGGCAGATTATTAAATTGAGAACAACATAACCTCCACTAAGGCCACAGGGAAGGAAACTTCAGCCGACACGCACAACAGATGTCCGTCCACAGGGCACCTGTGGAACAGGAGACCTGAAGGTCCCCAGCCTCATGCCAGGGGCACCCTGATTTCTGAGAGACAGCCTCGAAGGCATCTGGGGTGGGCTGTCGTCCGAGGTCCTGAATGCTGTGGTAGGTGGGCCCCGCGGCCCCCGAGCCCATTTCACGGATGTGAGCGGTGAGCTGAGACAAGCTAAGTGACATCAGAAGGCCCCCGGCACTGGCCCCCTCGTGCCCCCTGGAATGGCCTCCCAGCCTGCTCTCCCTTTCTCTGTTCTAAGTTTCCTTAATTCCCTTTCCTGTTGAATTTCTTTCCAGAATTCTTTTATTTCTAAGCAAGGAGACAGAGGTCTCAGTGGATCCGAGTGGACGGCAGGCAACTTTGATCACCCACGAACTACTCCAGCCACTGAGGCCTACATGTGAGGGGCCCCACTGCCCCCGCTGCCTTTCTCAGCAAATACATGGAATGGTCTGTTCTGTCATCGCTTTGACATGTAGGCGAGGTGAGTTCCCAGTGCACGCACGTTACCACGACGATCATATAAGGTAACCAAGCGGGGAGTTTCTTTTCATGGTCAAATCTATTTTACGTGTCTTGGTGTGTTCCTTTTTGGGTTAATCCTGTTTGGGACTCTCTGCGCTTCCTGGACTTGGGGGACTGTTTCCTCCCAGGTTAGGGAGATTTTCAGCTATTATCTCTTCAAATACGTTCTCGGGCCCTTTCTCTCTCCTCCTTCTGACACCCCTCTGATGCGAATGTTAGCGCCCTTGATGTTGTCCCAGAGGTCTCCTAAGCCGTCCTCGTTTCTTTTCATTCTTCTCTTCTTTTCTGTTCGGCGGCAGTGATTCCCACCACTCTCTTCCAGCCCACTGATCCGTTCTTCCTCTGTATCATTCAGCCTACTGTTGATTCCTTCTAGTGCCTTTTTCATTTCAGTTATTGTATCCTTCATCTGTTTGGTTGTTCTTTGTATGTTCGCTTTGTCAGAAACTTCTCACTTCTCGCTCCGGGCATGGTTCTCCTCCCGAGTTCCTGGACCATCCTCAGGGTCGCTGCTCTGGACGCTTCCTCGGGCAGGTCGCCCAGCTCCACGTCACTTAGTTCTTCTGGGCTTTATCTTTTCCTTCGTCTGGAACAATGTTCCTCTGCCCCCTCGGTGTGTCTGAGTTGCTATTTGTATTTTATGTCTGTTAGTGACGTTTCTCGACCTTGGAGAGGGGGCCTCTGTAGGAGACGTCCTGTGTCCCAGCGGTGCTCTCTCCTCTCGTCACCCAAGCTGCATGCTCTGGGGGGCTGCGTGAGCCCTTCTGTGGCAGGGGGCTGACCGCGTGGGGCGTCTGGTGGGCCTGGTCGGCCCCTGGCCTGGCTGGTCGCCAGGCCTTGCCACGTGTGGATGCCGCGGGCTGCTGGTTAGCGGGGTCTGGTCACGAGGCGGCGGGTTGTGGAATCCTAGGGGACCCCAGGCTAGTGCTGGCTCCCTGGTGGGCAGAGTCGGGGTCCAGGAGACCGTGGGATGCTGCCCACCCACTGGCGGGTGAGGCCAGGTCCTGGGGTTAGTGCCGGTCTACCGGCAGGCGGAGCCGGGCCCAGGGTTCCCAGAGCTGGTGTTGGATGGCCGGTGGGGGGGAGCGGTTCCTGACACAGTTGGGTCTGGGGTCCAGGGTGTCCTGAAGCTTGCGGTGACCTGCCGGTGGGCAGGGCCGGGGCCCAGCTGGTCCCAGGGCGGATCTGGCCTGCTCTGGGCGTGCTGGGTCGGTGGGCTGCAGGAATGTGGTTTTTCTGGTGTCTGCCCCCTGCTGGACAAGCCTGGTCTAGCGGCCTGAGCAGGCTCCCTGGAGGGTAGGGCAGGTGCCTGCCCACTGGTGGGTGGAGCTGCGCCGTCTGGTGGGCAGGGCCGTGTCCCAGGGGGCTGTGAGCTCAGCAGGTCCCAAGGCAGCCTGTCAGCTGACGGGTGGGGCTCTGTCCCCCAGGGGGCTGTTCGGCCCAAGGCTCCCAGCACTGGGCCTACAGGCTGTTGGGTGGTGCTTGGTCCTGGCGCTCACAGGCCAAGATGTCAGCCCAGCAGCACAGCAGCTGTGTTCACGGGCCGAATGTCCCCCAGTATATCTGCCACCGGCGTCTGTGTCCCCAGGGTGAGCCTCAACCGCCCCCCACCGCTGCAGGAGACCCTCCAAGAACAGCAGGTAGGTCTGGCCCAGGCTCCCATCAAATTACTGCTTCTGCCCTGGGTTCTGGTGCGTGTGAGGTTTTGTGCGGCCCTTGAGGAGTGGGGTCTCTGCTCCCTCGTCCTGTGGGGCCCCTGCAGTCAAGGCCCGCTGTCTTCACAGCCAGATGCTCTGGGGGCTCCCGGTGCCGGACCCCCGGGCTGGGGAGCCCGACGTGGGGCTCAGAGCTCTCACTCCTCGGAGGGAACCTCTGCAGGGTCATTATTCTCCAGTGTGTGGGTCGCCCACCTGGGGGTAAGGGACTCCTACTGTCTCGTCGTCGTTCCTGCTGTTGTAGGAGAAGGGGCACGAGAGGATGGTCAGCTCCCAAGTCTCGTTAGGGTCCTTGACTTCGGGCAAGAAGGAACTCAGGAGCGAGACATAGTAAAGGGAAGGCGAGTTTCTTGAGAGAGGTGCGCGCTCCGTAGGCAGGACACGGGTCTCAGTGGGTGAGAGCGGCCCTGTGGTGCAGGCGATGGGGGTAGCGGTTGTGAGCTGGGTTACTGCACGGCTAACAGGTGGGGGGATTATTCCAGCTATTTTGGTGGAGGGGCTGGGATCTCCAGGAATTGGGCTGCCGGCCTCCGTCCTGGCACCTGCGGGGGTTTAGCTGATGTATTACCGCGAGCTGGTAACGAGGCTCGAGGTCGCATCTTCCGCCCTCTTGGTTCTAGTGGGTTCTAACCCGTTTTTGTCGTATCCCGTTTTTCTCGACGGCTGTGTCGTCCTTTCAGCGGTTGTGCCCTGCCCCTTTCCCTCCGGCCTCACTCCCTTAGGCCTTTAGTTGCCGACGGCCTTTTCTGGTAGGTTCTGGCCTTTTCCGTCGGCGGTTGTCCTGCAGGGGGTTGTGAGTTTGGTGTACTCTGGAGAGGAGGTGCTCAGGGTCTACTCCGCCACCTGGCCGCTCGCCCCAGTATATATCCAGATTGCCAAGTCCACTTTAAATGCTCTCACGTCATCTTGAACTGACAGTCTCATTAATTTAACATTTTTATGTAACTGACTACATTTCAGGAGGGGATAAGATGCTGGTATTATGTCACTTACAACTTCCAATGGATGAGAACCCGAATCAAACTGGTTTAATTAAGCAAAACAAAACAAGACAAGTGGGCCTCTCTCGGCAGGGGCCCTGGGAGGCCCTGAGGCTGCAGCATGGCCGTCAGAGGCTCTCCAGCGCCCAGTGCATCTGCTTCCTTAGTGTAAGGACTCGCAGCAGAGGCCCGGAGAAGTGCCCGGAGATGTCACCTCTGCCCGTGCAGGGGACCATGCCGCTGGTGACCACAGACGCCCCCAGATGGGTGTTTGCAAGTCCCAAGAGTCACGCAGGTCTCCAGTGACCTGAACCTGTTCTCGAAGACGCAGCCTGAAGGGTTCAGATGTCATGATGTGTGTTACTTACGTTCAAGTGCAGCAAATATCGAACGCGTGAAGACAGAAGGGCAGATGAGAAACTGGCAGAACCGTCCTGATGTTTGCATCCAGGTGCAGGTTTTCACATTTCTCTCCACCAGTCTTCCCATCTCTCTCCCCTTTAAATGTTTTCATAAGAAAAGTGGCAGAAGAGTTTCCAGCCAAATTTATTTTTCAACAAGAAAGGAAGGATGCAGATTTCGTCCATAAAGGCGGACTTTCTTTGCATGAACCTGAGGGCCCTCCCCTGGCCTGGGGAGCACGTGTCCGGCACGGGAGCTTCCTGCCCTGCCCTGCGCCATCCCGGGGTCTCAGCAGACAGGAGAGGGCGCCCTCCCCAAGTGTTTACAATCCAGCTCAGAAGCCTCCAGAAAAAGTCCTCTCACGGTGAAACCGGCCCTTTGTCCTAACAACGAAAAGTGCATGTGGAGGGGACACAGATGGGGCAGCGGGAGCTGTGGAAGGGCACAGAAAGTGCTGGGTTTTGAGCTGATCCACAAACACTCAGATTGGTCGAGGTCCTTTGATAAAGAAGGACAAGGTCTCAAAAGGAAGCAGCGTGCAGACTTGGGACTCACCTAACGCCACACACCTCCCAGCGGCACCGGGCCTTTGTTGGGTGACCTTGGACAATCATTAAAGTCCCTTTTGCCTCAGTTTGCTCGCCTGTGGAGTGGGGATAAGAGCCCTCCCAACAGGGCTGCTGCGTTGGTTAAACAGCTCTCCCAGGTCCCCAGGTAAGGGAGCGGGTTGTAGACCCCAGCTCAGCGAGCAGCAGGGCTGTCGGAACCCATGGGCCGCTGGCGCCCCTGCGGCCCCTGCCCCTGCCCTGCTGCTACCGCCGCTCACTCCCCCAGACTCTGTCTTCTGCAGCCTCACGCCAGGAACACACGGGTGTGTTTGTTGCACTGTTCACGGTCCTGGGAAGACACGTCCAGGCCAGGGGGGAGAGAGCCCAGCGCGGTGCCACACGGGGCCCCTGTGTCCTGGGGCTCGGATCCCAGGTTGCGACACGACGGACCACATGGAGAGCCAGACCTAGACCAACACCACTTCCAGTAAATCTGCCGGTCCGGGAGCCCCAGGCAGGGCAGACGCGTCCAAGCTGAGATTCCCTACGGAGGGAAAGTCCACGCGTGCACACGCACAGAGGGAGTAAAAGCGGGAGTCGACAGAACCTTAAGAATCACAGTAACGTTCAAGCCTGGCGAGTGTTTTGCAGCCCGCGGAGCCCCTCCTGCCCGTCGTCTCACCTGGGGCCCCCCACCTGGCAGGGTTCCCTCTCTTCAGGCTCAGCTCCCGCCATCACCAGAAATCTCAGACGCCCTTCCGTCAGGGCGCGTTAACCGCTCTGCCAGTCCTGGGGCAGGGCTTTCTACCTCCTTCCCTGCCGGTGTCTCCCCAACACCCCTGGGCAAGGCGTGGGCCCCAACCTGTGGAGCCGGGGCTCCGGGGGCTGGGGGGGGCCCTCCCGGGTCTCTGGGGGCCCAGTTTCTTTCCACCCCCTCGTGCCAGGGCTGGCAGAGGTGCGAGAGCAGAGGGATGACGACCAGCGGCTTCACCGCCTGGTTTTGCTCCTGTGCACAGACGAGCACCTGGGGCGCTGGAGGAGGCCAGTGGGCAGCGGACACGCGGCCCCGACCCCGGCGAGAGCCTTGGTCAGCTGCACCCCACGGACCCCGGAGCCTGGGCAACAAATACGTGTTTGCTGCCGGAGGCTGCAGGGTCCTGGGGTGGTTGGTTAAGCAGCGGTGATGTGGCCATAGCTGATGGACCATCTCTAACGAGGATGAATAGTAAAAAGAACTAATTATACCTTAGGTTAGTTTTCAAAAGACTTCTGCATCGATTTTATCAGGAAATACCCGTTTTCCATGTGGTGACACTCAGAGAGCCAGTGGATGACCCACCCTGGGCCTCTGTCCAAAGAGCTCTTCCCTGGACGTCCTCGGGGGCACCCCTCACCGCCTGGGGTCTTTGCTTGGGAGTCCCTCCCTGACCTTCTGTTGTGCATTGAAGCCCCTTCCCACTGGCAACCCCTCCTCCCCTCCCCCACTCCTTCTTCCCTCCTAGGGTTTTCACCTTCTAACAGGTGATGTCATTTTCTTATTTCTTTCAATTTCTCTCTCTTCCCTGTCTAAGATGCACCTCTCTGAGGGCTGAGATGTTTGTTCTGTTGACAGCTAAGCCACGACCCTGGTCCTGTTTCTCTTCTCCTTGGGACCTCAGTCCTTTCCCAGCACAGTCAGGGCCCCGGGCCTCCCCCTGCACCTCGCAGACCTCTTCCCCCTGCTCCCTCTTCCTCTGCCGATGCGGCCCCTCCTGGTCTTCAAACAAGCCAGGCACGCCCTGCCCCAGGGCCTTTGCATGGACTGCTGCCTCTGCCCGGAACCCTTGTCCCCGAGATCGGCACAGGACTACTTTGTCACCTTCTCAGTAAGGGCTTCTCTGAGCACCAGGTTTAAATTGTTTACGTTCGGGGAATTCCCCAGGGGTGCAGTGGTTAGGACTCTGTGTTCTCACTGCTAAGGGCCTGGGTTCAGTCCCTCGTCGGAGAACTAGGACACCACAAGCCACGCGGTGCGGCCAAAAGAAAAAAAATAAAACTTGTAAGTTCATAGGTGCTCAATAAAAACTCATTGTATAGGGACCTCCCTGGTGGTCCAGGGGCTAAGACTCTGTGCTCCCAATGCAGGGGGCCCAGGTTCGATCCCTGGCCACGGAAACTAGATCCCACACGCAGGCCGCAACTGAGTCCACATGCCACAACTAAGAGTTCACATGCCGCAACTAAAGATTCCGCATGCTGCAACTAAAAGATCCCGCGTGCCGCAACACAGCCAAATAAGTAAAAATAAATAAAAATTTTAAAAAGAAGGAAAATGAGTTGGGTACATAAGAGGGAGGAGGAGAGAGGAAGGGAGGAGGTGCTGAGTGAAGAGCCGCCAGCCGTTCCGCAGACAATAAACACTCAGGAGGTGGGACCTAGAAGAGGGCACCCTTGAGGCGGCCCGTCCTTGGGGGTCCGACACGCCACGTCCCCAAGGCCTTATCTCTCCAGGCACGGACATCCCGAGGCCTGCCTCGCGAGCTCAGCTGCCTGGGGGTTTGGTTCCGCCAGAGCAGAGCGAGGAAGCTCTGTGGATTTTGCACGTGGGGCGAGTGACGGTGTAGCAGGAAAGGGGACCCTTTCCCGGGCGCCCGGCCGGAGAGCAGGAGGGTGAGGGACCCAGGAGGGCTGCTCTGCCGCGTGGCTTGTGGTCTCGGGTCCGTGGTGCTGGGGTTCGTTCTGGCTTGTCTCTGGCCAGTCATCCTGCTTGGCCCGAACTTGGAGACTCAGGGTCCTTCCCGGCGGCGCATGCGTCTCTCAGCCAAGATTCCAGCGTGAGGACGCTGGGAGGTTGGCAGCCCATATGATGGGCTGGCGTCTCCTCCCTACTTCTGCCCCCCCCGCCCCCCCGAATTCTCCCGGTTAGTTTTCGGTGGCAGCACCGTGTTCCTTATCAGGAGCTCCTGTTGTGAGAGAGCTCAGGCAAGTGGTTTTCATCGTGCCTGTCCAGGTGGGTGGTTTCGGTCAACGGTTCCGTAACAGCAGACTCCCAGACCGCGCTCCTGCCAGCTCGAACCTGGAGGGGAAGCAGGCTGGCAGGCGGCCCAGGCCCTCCCCTCCCGGGGCCCGGGACTCCCAAGGCAGGGAAGGCAGCTGCAGAGGAGACAGCAGGTACAGGGCCCTCCCCACGCCGAGCGCTGTGGTCCCTGAGCCCCCAGCCAGCCCTGAGAGGACGGGGTGGTGGAAGGAACACAGGCCCGACTTGCCCACAGAGCCCGCATGTCCTCGTCTATACATGGGCGTCACGAGAGCCGTGAGGTTGTGACCAGGCGAGAACGCAGGGAGCCCGCGCTGTTCTCCAGACGCGGTTCCAAGTGCCGTCTTCGCGCTCATCTCACCCTCCCAGTGAGTCTCTGATGAGGCAGTGTCGGCGCCTCTGCAGGCAAGGACCCTTAGGGACTGGCCAGGCCTCACAGCAAGGGTGCAGCGGAGCTGGCCACCCACCCTGGTTCCACCCCTGTCTCCCCAGCTCAACCCCCAGAAGCCCATGCTGCGGGTCAGGCGCGTAGAGCAGAGCGCTCACTGGAGGCTGAAAACCCTCTCCTGGAGACGGGTCACTCCTCGGTCGGCACCACCCCTGTCCGCACGCACCCTGGGCTTCTGGACACCGAGAAAGGAGAGCCGGCGCCCCCCACTGAGTCACCAGGTTCTCCTCAGCCCCCGCGGCACAGGGGCCGGCTGAGCGCTCAGCAAAGCCCCATCTCGTTGCTCTGGGCCAGGAGGCCAGCGGGCGCCGTGCCAGCCACTTGCCTGTGGGCTGGCCCGTGAGCGTGTGGCGTGGAGGTGACGGTCGCCGCCCGGACCTGGACCGCAGAGCCCCTGCACGGCCCTCCCACGTGCTCCTCCCGCGTCGGCCCCGCGGTTGTGGAAGGCGGCAGGTCCCCGCCAGCCTGGTCCCTGGGTGCCCGCGGGGATCAGCCACGCCGCCGCGACTGCGCATCCACTGCACGTGCGCAAGCGCGCGCTCCGCCACGTTGTCACAGCAGCGGGGCCCCGACCCCTCGTCCGGCAAACGGGGTTATGGTTCGTGCCTTCAGAGGTTGCTGAGTGGGTGAGACTACGTGTGATAAACCTCACATGCAGGGGCTACGCCGTGAACGTTTGCTTATTTAATTTTGATGACTGAGCGAGTCGGGGAGGGGGCCATCCGTCCGGAGGGCTCTGGGCGCCCCCCGGCCCTGGTGTCAGGCCGGCCCCCCACACTCAGACGCTGCCAGGGTCATGGCTCTGCCTACCCGCACTCACCCCTTCGTGGTCCCTGCCCACAGCCGTGGTACCTGCCCAGAGCCAGGAAAGGGGACTGGCCGCTGGTGGGCAGTGAAGCAGCTGGCAGAGACGGGAGGGGCCGGGGGAGTTGGCCTGGGGCCCAGAGAGGGGCGGGGTGGGGGAGGGCACTTAGCAGCCTTGGTCGGGAGGGCAGCAGCTGTTGGGATGAGGGGCCCAGAAGAGACTGGAGCCAGGAGTGGGTGGAATCGGGCAGAGATCAGAGCAAACACAGCTGCACGCACGCCCTGGGCCCTGAGCACCGCCGCCCCAAGCGAGCTGGGCTGGGCTATCTGTGCGCTGGTCTGAATTCTTCCCTTGCAAACAGCAGATTCCCACTCAAACGGGTCAGAGCCTTGACCACGATGGATCGTCTCAGACACCAGAAAACCCACTTAAGGTCACATTGGGTGGACCCAGGACTGCCCCTCCTGTGTTCCTCTTAGTGGGACCCACTCAGAAATCTCTTGTCTTACCCTGGCCATGACCTTATTACATCCCGGTGGTTTCAGATGTAAATTCCAGGATCTGTTCTCTGTTGCTTGGGAGTCATATGTTTTCTAGTGAATGAGATGCACCTACCATTTGTTTTTCTGTGAGAGTTCTCATTTTTCATTTACTGTGGTCTCTTTAAAAGCATCTGGTACTCAATTATTTTTGATACTCGTCTCTGCACAAGGCAGTGGTTCATGGATGAGCTGTTTCGTGCAGGGACCGTGGAGGGTTACGGCCAGGGCTGGCTGCAGTGTCGACCTGTCCCCACCTGGCAGGGCAGTCACCTGGAAGTCTGGTCCCAGGTAAGACGCTCCCCTTTTCACCTGGTCACATGGCCAGGTGAAATGCATGCTCCTCCTGTCTAGGGCTGCTGGTGAGGACAGCCCACTGTTTTTCAGACCCAAACTGAGTAAGAGAAGATACTTTTTTTTTTCTTCATCAGAAAGGATTTGGGTCTTACGGTTAAGAGTTTGGTTCTCACTCAGGTACGTGCACCTGGTCAACGCCTTTGGTACCCGCAGCCATGGGCACTGCCACTGTGTTTTCTCCTACATTCCTGTTCAAATTGTACTGCTTTTTTATGCTTCATGTACTTTCTTGATTCGATGTTTCAGCTAAATGCTAGTTCTGACCAACCTGAAGTCTGATTTTCTTGCTCTGAGAGATTTCAGTGAGATGGGGCTGTTTTCAAAAGCCTTGTTTGTATTTTTTAATTTTGTAACAATTTTGCTTTCAATCAATGTCATCCAATTTATATGTCATATCTGATATAGTAAGAAGACAAATTCATACCTAGGTCTTTGGAAAATACAGATTTCAAGGAAAACGTCTAGCTTGTTCACGGAGCTTAAGTGATACTGTTTGATCCTAGACGACAGTGCGGTTTCAGTCTGAACATGGCATGTTACTATTTTCGTGCTCTAGCAATCTGGCTTCTTAGTTGGAAAGCGCAAAAACCAACTTTAGCTGATTTATTCAGAAATAGAACTTGTTGAAAGGATACTGGGTATCTCACAGAATTATAAAAAGATCTACAGTAGCGGTCCCCAACCTTTTTGGCACCAGGGACCGGTTTTGTGGAAGACAATTTTTCTACGGACGGGGTGAGGAGGGGGATAATTTGGGGGTGATTCAAGCACATTACATTTATTGTGCGCTTTATTTCTGTTATTATTACATTGCAATATATGATGAAATAATTATACAACTCACCATGATGCAGAATCAGTGGGAGCCCTGCGCTTGTCTTCCTGCAACTAGGTGGTCCCATCTGGGGGTGCTGGGGGACACTGACACACGAAGTATGTTGCTTATGTCCAGTCTACTCCGGGATCTCGTTTTGGTCGCCGTCCCTGCAGAAAGCCCTGCTTCGCAAAGGTTGCATGTTGGAAACAGAAGGAGGCTTTTCAGTGCTTTTGCGGCCATCTCAGGATATTCCGCCTTGACTGTAATCCAGAAAGTACGGAGATTTGACATTGTCTCAAACATATGTTTAAGGCCACCATCATCTGCGATCTCAAGCGGTCGATCCTCTTCTAGCACGGACAAAGTCGATTCACCTGGCTTATTCACACGTGGGTCGCGGACCCATTCCTTCCCAGTTCAGGGGTCTTTTGTGGTTGGGAAGTAACGCTCAAACACTTTTAAAAGCTGAGATAGGTGACCATGCACCAGCTGGGAGAAAGAAGGCCCTGGCTCCGTCTCTTTTAAAATCTCTGCTGATGTTTGAAACACGTCAAAAACCCCAATGTTCACTCGCCGCCCCCATAATTCCAGTTGGGCTTTGAATGCAGCCAGTTCATCTGTGGACTTGAACACAGTCGTCGTTCTCCCCTGAAGTGACAGATTGATGTCGTTGAGCAGGTGGAATGTGTCACACGAGTAAACAAGTTTTGCGACCCATTCTGTGTCACTGAAACGTGCTGCCAGTGGTGACTGTTCTTCTAAAGGAAATCTCTGGAGCGGCTCTCGTAACTCAGAAACTCTGGCCGGTGATCTCCCTTTAGAAAGCCATCTCACTTCTGTGTATAAGAGAAGACGTGTGTGCTCTGCGTCCGTCTCCTCACAGAGCTGCGCGAACAGACGTGAGTTAAGGGCATGGACTTCAATGTGGTTGATAATTTTAATCACATCCTGCAAAACGTTAAGTTCAGGTGACATTGTCCGGCTAGCCAGCATTTCTCTATGGATGACACAGTGCATAGACGCACGTTCAGAAGTGACCTCTTTGACCCGAGTAGTGAACCCGGAGAGCCGTCCAGTCGTGGCAGCGGCTCCGTCCATGCAATATACTGACACAAACTGACCAGTTCAGTTCTCTTGATATGTAATCATTCAAAGACTTGAATAGTTCTACAGCTGTGGTGTTGATTGGCAACAAAAGTGCACATAGCATATCCTCACGCACATCCTCCTGAAAAATACATCACACGAACACAAGCATTGTGGCCTCGTTGTCGACATCAGTAGACTCGTCACCCTGGACTGCATGCCACAGTGACTCATTAAACCCCTCTAACAGTTGTGCGTCAGTATCCTCTGCTATTTCATCAATTCGTCTAGTTGTGGCGCTGGCCGAAAGAGGAACATCTACTACCTTGGGAACTGCAGCCTCTCCTAAAAGTTCACGACACATGTCCTTAGCAGCGGGCAGGATCCACTCTTCACCAACAGTAAAGGGCTTCTCAGCTTTAGCAATGCGGTTAGCCTCTAAGAATAATACTCTCAGTGCAAACACATGTGATGAAGTGGTGGCCTTCAATAATTGCTTCTGTTCTTCGTGTTCACGTTTTTTTCCATTGAAAAACTCCAAAGACTGGTCTTTTAATGCAGGGTCCTTGGTCTCCATGTGGAGAAGCAGTTTTGAAGGTTTCACGGCTTCATTGGATAGCCGGTCGCCACATATTATACAAAGCGGGCTTGGAGAATGTGAATCACCTGCTACGATGAACCCATAATTTAAGTAGGACTCTTGGTTTTTTTTTTTTTTTTGGCTGCGTTGGGTCTTCGTTGCTGCGTGCGGGCTTTCTCTAGTTGTGGCGAGCGGGGGCTACTCTTTGTTGCGGTGCGTGGGCTTCTCATTGCAGTGGCTTCTCTCGTTGCGGAGCATGGGCTCTAGGCACACAGGCTTCAGTAGTTGTGGCACGTGGGCTCAGTAGTTGTGGCTCGTGGGCTCTAGAGCACAGGCTCAGTAGTTGCGGTGCACGGGCTTAGTTACTCCGCGGCATGTGGGATCTTCCCGGACCAGGGCTCGAACCCGTGTCCCCTGCATTGGCAGGCGGATTCTCAACCACTGTGCCACCAGGGAAGCCCGGTATTTTCTTTTAAATGCGGCCTTCTTTTTGTTGGCAGTCTTAGAGGCTTCTGCTGTCTCATCGTTGGGTCTTTCCCCCTTTTCAAAGAAGCTCTCCAGCGACGTTTGTGTTTTTACTCATTTTGGCGAGGGTTAGCTTGTGGGCTTACCAAAGCTGTGACTGAGACAAGGGCGCAGTGCGGGAAAGAGGCGTGGACAGCAGTGGTAAATAAAATAACGGGTGGGCCACACGTAGACTAAAACAAGTGCTGGATTCTGACTTAAAGCCTGCCACCAGATGCAGCTGTACAAGTGAGGTGCATCAGCTCACCTGCCACTGTAAGGCCTGCAGCTAGATGCAGCTTAATGGTCACTTGCCACTCACTGACAGGGGTTTTTTTGCGATACGCGGGCCTCTCACTGTTGTGGCCTCTCCCGTTGCGGAGCACGGGGTCTGGACGCGCAGGCTCAGCGGCCATGGCTCACGGGCCCAGCCGCTCCGCGGCATGTGGGATCCTCCCGGACCGGGGCACGAACCCGTGTCCCCTGCATCGGCAGGCGGACTCTCAACCACTGCGCCACCAGGGAAGCCCTCTGACAGGGTTTTGATATAAGTCTGCAAGCAATTGATTTATGATGGTCTCTGTGCAGTCAAACCTCTCTGCTAATGATAATGTGTATTTGCAGCCGCTCCCCAGCGCTGGCGTCACCGCCTCAGCTCCACCTCAGATCATCAGGCGTTAGATGCTCATAAACAGTGCGCCACCTAGATCCCTCGCATGCGCAGTTCACAGCAGGGTTCTCGCTCCTATGAGAATCTAATGCTGCCGCTGATCTGACTTGAGGCGGAGCTCGGGCTGTAATGCGAGCAGTGGGGAGCGGCTGTAAATACACAGGAAGCTCCCCTCACTCGCCCACCGCTCACCTCCTGCTGTGCGGCCCGGTTCCTAACAGGCCAGGGACCGGTACCGAACTGTGGCTGGGGGTTGGGGACCCCTGATGTACAGGGCTGCTTTCAGGGCTCCATCTCTGGACCACACTCCAGAATCCTGCTGCAGACCCCAGGCTGCACCCCCAGCCCCGCTCTGCGCCCCAAGGTCTGGGGTGCGGGTCGTACGCCGTCTCAGGCCCTGAGTTGGGCTGGAAGGAGGGTGCTGGGCTGTCCGTAGCTTCTGAGCGGTCAGTGGGCTCTGCCTGCAGCTGCACTCAGGAGGCGGTACTTTGTCCCTGTGGCTCCTCCTCCTCGTCCCTGTGGCTCCTCCTCTTCGTCCCTGTGGCTCCTCCTCCTCGTCCCTGTGGCTCCTCCTCCTCGTCCCTGTGGCTCCTCCTCTTCGTCCCTGTGGCTCCTCCTCCTCGTCCCTGTGGCTCCTCCTCCTCGTCCCTGTAGCTCCTCCTCCTCGTCCCTGTGGCTCCTCCTTCTCGTCCCTGTGGCTCCTCCTCTTCGTCCCTGTGGCTCCTCCTCCTCGTCCCTGTAGCTCCTCCTCCTCGTCCCTGTGGCTCCTCCTTCTCGTCCCTGTGGCTCCTCCTCTTCGTCCCTGTGGCTCCTCCTCCTCGTCCTTGTAGCTCCTCCTCCTCGTCCCTGTGGCTCCTCCTCCTCGTCCCTGTGGCTCCTCCTCCTCGTCCAGGGGCTGCCCATTCGCTCAGATGGTGCAGGCTTCCTTCTGGTCTGTGATGTCCACCGAACCCCTGGCTGGGGCGTCACCTGCCAGCAGCCCTTGTGCCCTGTATTCGCTTTGCCCCTCAGTCCCTCTGTCCCTGCCGAGGACCCTCCTGAGAGAACGAGGCCAGGGCTGCCCCTGAAAGTTGCTTTCTGCCCAGGCGCCACCTCTGACAGGGGTAGCTCCCTGGATTTTCTGCCCTTTGAAAAGTGTCGAGGTCCTGCCCACAAGCTGGGCTCGTAGGGTTCTCTCATAAAGTAGGACACGTCTGTAGGATTGTAAGAGGAATGTGCTGAGATTCTAGTGGCGAGACGGGTCAGCTGAGCACACGCTGGCCCAGGGGCTCCAGGGGTTTTGGTGAGTCCTGAGGGTGACCTGGAGGAAGTGCTGTGTCCGCTCGCAGATGCTCGTCTCCCTAACTGTAGGTCCTCTGGGCCCTCTGGGAGCAGAGACCTGGCACTGTGCTCAGGAGGTGGGACAGTGGTGATCGTCCAGGCCCGAGGCAGCGCCGGGAGAGGGACCCTTAGCCCCCAGCACGCACACACGGTGCCCCACCTGCGCCGACACCTCGCTGCGGTTCCCCCCGCCTGCCCTGCAGCCGGGGGCGCACGACAGCTCATGTGCTGGGGAAACCTCTCTGTTTTTCTGGATAGATTCCAACTGGATGTTTAAAATAAAAAGTAAAGTAAAAAGAAACCTAAGATGATTCTAATTTGATGAAAAAATTCATACATACGGGCCTAAGGAAAACTATTAGAGGGTATATACCTACATGGTGACAATGGTCTCCTCTGAGAGGTGAGATACAGATGATTGCATTTTTTTCTTTTGGTTTTTCCCAATTTTCTAAATTCTCTACGGTTCTGTAGAACATGCACTACTTTTAGCATAAGTGGAAAAACAGAAATAAAAAGTATAAAAGTATCAGTATCTGAAAATATAGGCCCATATAGCCAGCAAATTAAATGAACGTTTAGTCACTCGATGAAAGAACATTTCAGGTTTCAGAGGGGTTCACAGTTCTGTGAATAAAATAGGCACTCGAGAAATATTTGCCGAGACAATTAATAAACGAATTCGCTCTGGGGTTTCCTGAAGCGGAGGCTCCCCAGTGCATCTTAAGTGAAATCAATCTACAGAAAGGGTGATTTATGGGCTTCCCCGGTGGCGCAGCGGTTGAGAGTCCGCCTGCCGATGCAGGGGACACGGGTTCGTGCCCCGGTCCGGGCAGATCCCACATGCTGCGGAGCGGCTGGGCCCGTGAGCCATGGCCGCTGAGCCTGCGCGTCCGGAGCCTGTGCTCCACAACGGGAGGGGCCACGACAGTGAGAGGCCCGCGTACCGAAAAAAGAAAAAAAAAGAAAATGTGATTCATACCTGCCCCCCAACACATCCACTGCGAGAAGTAAAAGATTGGATGTGACTGAATGTTCTGGTTCTGCTCTGCCACCGAGTTCAGTCGTGGGCCCCCACACCCCCCCCAGCCCCAGTTTCCTTATCAGAAAAGGGGGACTAGCAGCCACCTGCTAGCAGGACACTTTCATGTTTGTGAAGGACCTTAGGAAGCGTGAACTGCAGCCAGAGAGCGTCAGAGCTAGAGTCTGTGTGGACAGATTGGGGCCAAGGACACAGAGGGAGTTAAAGAAGTTCTTCACGTGAACCACGAACACATACAGAAAATTGCAGCAAACAGAAATGTACACGTCAGTGAATTATCACAGGCCGATCCCAGGGAGCACCTGGCAGGGCGGAAAAGCAAGCACTGTGGGTGCCCCCCAAGGCCCTTCGCACGCCCCCAGTCCCTGCCTCTTCCCCCCTCCCCTAAATGACCACTTTCCTGACTTTCATGGTAATCGCTTCCCCTCTTTCCTTTATAGTTTTATCATTGTGTTAAGCCCGCATCCCTACAACATGCTTGTTTAGTTTTACCTGGTTTTCGTGTGTTTTTTTTTATAATTTTTATTGGAGTAGGGTTGATTGGCAGTGATGTGTTAGTTTCAGGTGTACAGCAAAGTGATTCAGTTATCCATATACACAAATCCACTCTTGTTTAGATTCTTTTCCCGTATAGGCCATTACAGAGTATTGAGTAGAGTTCCCTGTGCTCTACAGCAGGTTCTTATTAGTTATCTATTTTTAGTTTTGCCTATTTTTTAAAAAAAATAGGATGGAATCATGTAGTTTGTCTCCTTTATTGTTTGCATTTTCCGTTCAGCAGTTTTTGTGAGATTCACCCACACCGTTGTGTAGTTGCAGTTCATTGCTGCGTGGTATTGCGTTGGGTAAATACACTTCAGCTTGCAGCTCTGTTTTCCTGTTGATGGACACGTGGGCTGTTTCCAGTGGGGCTTTGCTAGTGGTGGGCCGGGACCCACTGACCCAGCTCTGCCTTCCTGGAGCCCAGCCCGCATCCCTGGCCCCCACAGGTCATCTGCGCAGGTCCTGGGACGTTCGTCTGTGACCTCCACATCTTCCCACCTCATCCCTCGCCTGGATGATGGTCCAGGAGGATGGTGTTTCATCACACACACACAGGCCGGCAGATGGGAAGAGGCTTCCCGGAGGGCCACGTCGAGGATGACGCTGAGGCTGAACCTGGCTCGACAGGAAAGGTGTTCTCATGGCTCAGCAGTGTCTGCCCGGGCTCCGGGGACAGGGCTGCCCGAGCGCCAGGGCGCTCCCAGGCCCTTGCTCTGCTGTCTCCTTACCCGGCACTGCTTCGCCCCGGATCTGCAGGTCTGAAAGCCTCCCTCGGACGTCAGCCCGCTGTCCTCCCCCCGCGGTTTTCCTGGGTTCCACAGGCCGCCACTCGTGACGCAGAAGGCACGGGGTCTTGGAGCTGGTAGACAGGAAGAAGTGAGGGGCCAGGCGTTCCCTGGCGGTCCAGAGCTTAGAACTCAGCACTTTCACTGCCAGGGCCCGGGTTTGATTCCTGGCCAGGGAACTAAGGTCCCGCAAGCTGCACGGCCTCGGTTCTTTGCGCCTGTTTCCTCGTCCGCCACTCTCCCAGGACTCGGGGGTGCGAGGCTTCTCGGGGTGGTGAGTGCTGATGCGAGAGAAGCGTCCATCTGTGACCCCGGCCCTGCGGAGGCGTGCAGCTGAGGCAGGGAAGGCAGGCGATACCTTCCACGCTGGAGAGAGGGAACAGATGGGGGCAGGAGGGCCGTCTCCAAGGGCTGCCAGGGTGGGCTGTTGATTCCTGCATCCCCAGCACACTCTCCCTGTGGTTCAGATGCCCCGTTGCCTTGGAGACCAGACACAGGCTTCCCAGGAAGGAGAAGGAAGCTCTGCTGAGGGGGAGGGCGCCGCGTCTGGTGCAACCGCAGGGCACACCACCCGCCCACTGCCCTCCTGCACGGACAGGGAACCAAGGCCCGAGAGGGCAGTGACCGACTCAAGGCCAGGACGCCTTCCAGGCTTCTCAGCAAGCAGGGCCTTGAGCTCTCCCCGCACAGGCCTGGTCAGCCAAGCACAGCTGCTGCGTGGATGGGCGGGGCCGCCGAGGCCGAGGTGCCCACCAGGAGGTTGGGCTACTGGGTCCAAGCTGCAGGCCTCTTCCCAGGCTGGGGTTGCCCCTTCCGGGGTTACAGGTGCTGCCTTTACGCGGCACTGACTGTGTTCAGGTGCCATTCTAAGTGCTCTGCTTGTTGTAGCTCGTTAACGCTGAGAATGATTCTGTGAGGTGGGCACTTGGGTGATCCCCATGTTATAGGAGAGGAAACTGAGGCACAGAGAGGCTGAGAAACTGGCCCAAACTCACACAGCTAGTGAGCGACGGAGCCAAGGTGTGAGCGCATCTCCACCTGCCGCCCCCCTCTGTCTCAGTCACTCTTCGGCCTGCGCACCCAGGCTCCCTCGTGCTGGGTGTGGCCAGTGGGAGGCGGCAGCAGCGGTGTGGGGGTGGTGGGAGGGAGAGAGGTGGGGGCGTCCGTGCGGCCCCTGCCTGCTGTCAGCTCTTTACCACGGCTGAGCCCCGTCCTGCCACAGCTGAGCTCCACATCTGGTTGGGTTCTCCTTGGGGGGACGTGCTCCGTCTTCCAATCTCCTTCCACGCCCTTCCTTGAAATCCCTTCAGGACAGAAGCAAGTTGTATGCATTCGCTGGCGGCCAGGCAAGGGGCGAGTGGGTTGGTGTAGGGGCCAACGCTTGAGAAGAGACCCGAATGCTGAAAAGGAGCCCCCAGTGCATAGATGAGGGGCTGGTGATGGCAGAGCTGCCGGGTAGAAGGTGCAAAGGTCCTGGGGCAGGTATGTTCTTGGCATGATTGAGAAAAAATGTAGCAGCCGGTGTGTTGGAGCAGAGTGAGAGGAGAAAGTGGAGGGGACAGACCATGCAGGGCCCTGTCAGCCACCGAAAATCCTTTGGGGTTTATGCATGGAGTAGGGCGACACGGGGTGGGGGCCTTGAGCAGAGGGTTATCTGATGTACTTGTCAAAGGTTCCCTCTGGCTTTTACCTGTAAAGTGAGAATAGAGATGGGGAGCGTGAAGGGGGCTGTGCAGATGTCTGGGCGAGTCAGTGGTGACTGGGACCAGGGTGGCAGCAGTGGGGGTGAGAATTCCAGCTGGATTCTGGACAGATTTTGAAAACGGGGCGAACAAGACTTTTTGGCCTCAGCACCGGGGAGAACGGGGCTTATTTACCAACCCAGGGGTGGCAGCTGGAGGAGTGGATTTCGGGTACAGGGTCAGGAGCAGCGTGGCCACCGCACTGCTCGAGACTCCTCCTGGATCAGTGAGTGGACACACTGCAGTCAGTCAGTCTGGAGTCCTGGAGAGTCCAGCTGGAGGTGAGACACGTCAGTGCAGAGACAGTGTTTAAACAGCAAATGGTACGGGTAGTTGTTGAACTGCAGCAAGGAGACCCCCAGGCAGGGCTGGCCGCGTGGTCATCCGTGGCAGCGGGTTCCCAGGCAGGTCAGTCTGTGAGGCTTGGCCCTTGACCCTCCCACATGGGTTCTGCCCACCTGTAGCCTGGCCCATGTCCCGCATCTGGGCAGTTGCCCACCGGCACCTCGCTACCTCTGTCCCTTGCTGGACACCCTGGGCTGCCATGCTCCCAGCTGCAATGACCAGACGATTGTTTTTCTGCTCCGAGCTGAGGACCCCACACCCCAGAGCTGCTCCTGTGACCACGTGGGTCCCTTGGAGTAACCCCAGGATGCCCGTGGAAATGTCAGGAAAGAGGAGTCACTGCTGGCATAAAACAAGAGCACGTAGTAGATACAAGAGCGCAGCAGAGACTGAGCTGGACACGAAGACAGAGCACGGCTGGCAGAAGCCAGGAAGGATCAGATGCCGCACGGAAGACCGGTCGTCCGCCTGGACCCTCCGGCAGATTCTCTGATGCCCACAAGTACCCTGGTGACAAACACGCCCGCAGACCTGGATGTAATATTTCCCTCCCTGTGAATTGTCTCCTGTGCTATGGCTACCAGACTGCCCTCATTCCAGAGGATTTGTCTTCTGTGTGGGTCCTTTTATGCTGAATGAAGCCCTGCTCTGAGAGGTTTCTCACCCCCGTTATTCCTACATGGCTTCTCACTGTTCACTTTTCTGAAGACGGTTGGAATTGTTCCCCTGCAGTCTCTGAACGTGCCAGATGCTCCAGCAGGAAGATGAGAACACGCCGAGCTCTTTCCTCCGTGTCGTGGCCTCACCAGGCTCGCTCACGATCAGAGCTGCTTCCACACCTGCCTCCCGGTTTGTCTGACTGGCCCCTACAACAGACATCCCCACATGGGAAGCAAGGCTCACTCCAGTCGCTTTCTAGCTTCACCCCAGGTCATGGTTCTTCATCTAAAATGTGCTGCGTGGGTCTCGAAGAGATATTTGCACACCCACGTTCACGGCAGCATTATTCACAGTAGCTAAAAGGTGAAACGACCCAGGTATCTGTCAACAGGTGACGGATAAACACAATGTGGTCCATCCATACAGTGGACTGTGGTTCAGTCTTTAAAGAAAGGGCACTCTGGGGCTTCCCTGGTGGTGCAGTGGTTAAGAATCTGCCTGCCAATGCAGGGGACACGGGTTTGAGCCCTTGTCCAGGAAGATCCCACATGCCGCGGAGCAACGAAGCCCATGCGCCACAACCACTGAGCCTGCGCTCCGGAGCCCACGAGCCACAACTACTGAGCCCACGTGCCACAAGTACTGAAGCCTGCGCACCTAGAGCCCGTGCTCTGCAACAAGAGAAGCCACGATGATGAGAAGCCCACGCACCGCAACGAAGAGTAGCCCCCGCTCGCCACAACTAGAGAAAGCCCGTGCACAGCAACGAAGCCCCAACACAGCCAAAAAATTTTAAAAACAAATAATTAATTAAAAAAACAAGGCACTCTGAAACCTGCTACAACATGAACGAACCTTGAGAGCATTATGCTCAGTGACGTAAGCCAGTCACATGGTGCACTTGAAAATGGTTAGATGGTAAATTTTTTAATTAATTAATTAGGTTGCATGAGGTCTGAGTTGCAACAGGCAGGCTCCTTAGTTGTGGCACGTGGGCTCCTTAGTTGCGGCCGGTGGGCTCCTTAGTTGTGGCTCGCCAGCTCCTTAGTTGCAGCAAGTGGGCTCCTTAGTTGCTTGTGGGCTATTTATTTTTGGCTGCATCAGTCTTAGTTGCGGCACACGGGATCTTCACTGAGGCACGTGGGATCTTTCGTTGCGGCGTGTGGGCTCTTCGTCGCGGCGCGCGGGCTTCTCTCTAGTTGTGGCGTGTGGGTTTTCTCTTCTCTAGTTGTGGCGCGCAGGCTCCAGGGTGCACGGGCTCTGTAGTTGTGGCGCATGGGCTTAGTTGCCTTGCGGCATGTGGGATCCAGTTCCCTGACCAGGGATCGAACCCACGTCCCCTGCATTGCAAGGCAGATTCTTTACCACTGGACCACCAGGGAAGTCCCTAGACGGTAAATTTTATATTATATGTATTTTACCACAAATAAAAATTTTTAAAAAATTTTAATGCCCTACATTGAAGTCCGTTTTTCTCATGCAATCAAGGTTCCCAAATCTGGACAGTTGCCTTGAAAAAAAAATTTGACCCTTCATGACTTATCCCCTCAACCCAGCTGGGTCTGGTTTGGGATCAGATGGCCTGGGATGCAGTGGCCAGTGTCACCTCCACCTGATGGCAAGCTCTCAAGGAAGGGCTGTCCCCTCGTCCTGTGGTTAGTGGCAGTGACAGGATCCAGCCTGGGGTCCTGAGTCCCCACGCCCCCCGCACTGTGCCTCTTATGATATACATCCAAACGTGCTCTCGTGTGCACAGAAGCTTCTGGAAGTTCTCTCTGGAACTGTGGGCAGGGTGCCGAGGACTTAGGGTGTTTGGGGGGGGCGTCCCTGAGCACCCTTCCCCTCAAACCCCCATACATCGTACATCTGTTTTATAATCTGTTCTTTACCGCTTAACACGTTACTGCATATGGTGTTCTGCGCCATTCAGTGGTCTACAACGTTCTTAATGGCTACCTGGCATTCTATTGTACGAATGCAAAATAGATGATTTAATCACTTTTTCTCTCCAGATTATGGTTGTTTCTAACTTTTTGCTATTCTAATTGTCCCTATAGGGAACACAGTTGTAGCTAAATCTTTATTCACTTAATTATTACCTTGGAATAAATTACTAGAACTAGAATTGTTGGTTCAAAAGGCCTGCACATTTTAAAGGCTTTTGATGCGTATTGCCAAATCGCCCTCCCAGAAACGTTCTACAAACATGCACTCAGACCAGCAGGGTGTGCAAGTCCGCATTCCCCTGCACACCCCCCAGCTCCGAGTCTTATCTTTTCGGTTTCTTCATCTCTTGCCAATTGCACTGCTTTTTTTTTAAAAAAAAAGCATGTTATTGTTGTTTGCATTTGCATCTCTATGATCGCTGGCGATGTCGAGCACTTCTCACGTATTTATTAGCCACTTAGGGTCCGTCTTTGTCCGCATCCTTTGTCCGTCTCCCCATCGAGGCACCCATCTTCTCCTTAATGATTTATAAAAGCTCTGAGTGTACCTGCTCTCCTGACGTGGGGCCCAGCTGCGCTCCGCACCCTCTCTGGTTGCTATGCAGATGTGTCGGTGGCAGGGCCAGTCTCCATGGCCACGGATGCCTGGCTCTCAGTGAGGAGTGGAGTGGGGAGAGCGTTGCCATGGCGATGCTACCCAAGCGGGGCCTGGCTCCCCTCCCACTCGCTGAGCAGCTTTCCTGGCCGTGGGGCCGCCGGCCCCAGCAGAGGTTTGTTTGTTTGTTTGTTTTACATGTTACATTTTGTTTTGTTTTATTTATTTATTATTATTTTTTGGCTGCATCGGGTCTTAGTTGCGGCACGTGGGATCTTAGTTCCCTGACCAGGGATCGAACCCGAGCCCCCTGCGTTGGAAGGCAGATTCTTAACGACTGGACCACCAGGGAAGTCCCCAGGCAGAGCTGCAGGGGGAAGGTGGAGGGAGCCCCTGGCCCTGGGAGGCCCCCAGAGAAGTTTCCTGTCTGCACCGTAAGGCCCAGGAAGTGCCTGGCACGGCTGGTCGCAGAGAGTCAGGCCACCCAGCCTCAAGGAATCAAAAGTTTAGATGATTTATCCGTAAATATAGAGATGCATGATCAAAGAAGAAGCTTCTTGTAGCAAAACTTGAAAATCATGTACCATAGCCAGACCAGACCATCTATAAGGCACCAGAGGAATGCTGTTAGTAATGTTGGAATTAACCTGTCATCAGCACAATCGTAGTGCATTATGTGTGTGAAGTGTGCTTTTGTTGGTAATTTATTAAAGTAACCATTTAAAATATAGACTAGGGAATTCCCTGGCGGTCCAGTGGTTTGGACTCGAAGCTTTCACTGCTGGGGCCCTGGGTTCGATCCCTGGTCTGGGAACTAAGATCCCGCAGGCCGCGTGGCCAAAAAATAAATAATAAAAATAAAATACAGACGAATGTTTTAAACCCTTGAGGCATATTTTCATTTTTTAATATGCCAAGATCAAAAAAGAAAAACAACCCAGCTGAAAGTTGAGGGCCTCTCTCAACCTTGGAGAAGAGCCGGCCTCCCCTCTTAGGAGCTGTTGTTCCCAGAATTCACATGCGGAAGGGCTAACCCCAGACCTCAGGACGTGACTGTCTTTGGAAACGGAGCCTTTAAAGAGGTGATTAAGTTACACTGAAGTCACCAGGATGGCCGGAATCAATGTGACTGTGTCCTTCTGAGGAGAGGAGATCAGGACACAGACACGCACAGAGGATGACTGTGTGAGGACCCAGGGAGAACACAGCACCGTCACGGTGAGGAGAGAGGCCTCGGGAGGCGCCAGCCCTGCTTACAGGGCGGAGAGGAAATATCAACAGACGCCCCGTGTTTGCGCTGCGCAGCCCGTGGTGTTTGGCGGCCAAGCAGACCGCTCCGCCATCACCCCGTTTCGCTCCATTTGCTCCACGGGGGGCTCATCGTCAAGCCCTTTTATGGACGCAGACACTGGGGGCCAGGGGGTCAGCGGGTGTGAGGGGGGGCAGGCTGGATGGCGATTCGAACCTGGGTCAGCTCATCCCCGGCAGCCGCCTTCTCCCCACTGCACACACTTTTCCTGGGAGGCGGGAAGCCTGCCCTCCCCCTGGCTCAGAGCTGAAGAAAGGACTCTCCCGGCTCCGAGCGGTCCCAGCAGGCCCAGGTCCCTTCTCCCCTGGGCAGGTCGTGTGTTCATTTGTTCCGTTACCTCACCCACGTGGATTGAGCACCTCCTCTGCCCCCGGCGCTGCGAAGGTGGCGGTGAGCGCGAGCCCTCAGGGAGCTCACATTCAGGGGAGACAGACTGAAGCCACGTAACCAAGTAACAGATCATTTTAGAGCGACCTAAACACAGCAGTGACCAGACAGAGAAGGCCCTGGGCAGGCGGGGGACTTCGAGGGGGTGGTCAGGGAAGCTGATGTCTGAGCTGAACCCTAATGACCCAGAGCAGCTGTGTGAAGGCTGGAGGGGGCGAGCTGGGACGGGGCCGTGCAGCAAGGGCATGGAGAGGCTGGGGCGAGCCTGGCAGGTCCAGGTTCAGCAAGGAGGCCACAGGCTGGGGCGGGCTGAGCCAGGAGGGGAGGAGGGCAGAGGGGGCGGGCCGTCTGGGGCCCAGGAGCAGCGCAGACCTTGTCTGACTCAGGAGCAACGTGCAGGGGGCTGTGAATCCAGCTGCAGGCCCATCCCCTGGCAGTGCGTCTGCCTCAGATGGGCCCTGTGCGGTAGCCAGGGGCACGAGAAGGAGCATGAACTAAGGGGTCTCAGCCGTGAGCCAGCAAACCACGTGACCTCGAGTAGGTGGTTTTGCGGGGCCCGCCGTCCTGTGCAGCCCGGACAGGCTTCAGACCTACTTCCCCACCCCCACCCCCAGAGCCAGGGAGCGTGGAAGGTAGACACTGAGGGCTGAGCCCCTGGGAGTTGCCTCGGGCGCTGGTGGCAGCTCCTTTGCCCAGGGTTGTGTTACTTTTCCCCTGGTCTGGCTCTTACGCTCTGTTTGGCCTTAGACGTATGTGTACATCCGTGGGGCCCACGGCAGGCTCGCTGGGAGCAGATGCTCTGTGTGCCCGCGCAAGGTGGGTTCACAGCACAGGGCAAGGGCTGCACTTGTCATATTTATTAGAAGATGAAGCAGAAACTGCTCATTGTCCCCCAGTATCCATTCTCAAGCCTCTCGCCTGGAGACAGAACTCTAGACTTCTAGCTGGATACAGAGTCTCCCAGAATAAAAGCTGCATTTCCCAGCACTCCCTGCAGCTAGGTGTGGCCATGTGCCTAAATGCTGGCCAGCGAAGTGTGAGCAGAAATGATGTGTGCAACTCTGAATTGTGTTCTTAAAAAGAAGGGGCATGCTTTTGCCTTCCCACTGGCTGGAATACAGATGTGATGGCTGGAGCTGGAGCAGCCACCTTGGACCACAGGATAGTGAGCCACTGCAGAGTCATCACATGTACCCAGAGCTGGATGCTTGCTGGCTCTGCTGCAGCAAATCTCTTACCTCCCAGCACCTCAGTGTTTGCACATGTGGAATGAGAATGAAATCCTAAGTGAGCCCATCTCAAACAGAGTCTTATTTTATGTAATGGTTCTATTTCACAGGGGAAAAAAATCCCTTAAAACTGCAGAGCCTGGACCTTTAGAAAGTCTTAATTCTTTTTTTTCTTAATATTTGTTTATTTATTTAGGCTGCATCAGGTCTTAGTTGCGGCATGCAGGATCTTTAGTTGCAGCATGCAGGCTTCTTAGTTGCGGTATGCGGGCTTCTTGGTTGTGGCATGTGAACTTCATAGTTGCAGCATGTGGACTTTTAGTTGCAGCATGAATGTGGGATATAGTTCCCCAACCAGGGGCCGAACCTGTGCCCCCTGTATTGGGAGCATGGAGTCTCACCCACTGGACTACCAGGGAAGTCCCAGAAATTCTTAATTCTAAATTAACTCCTTAATTAACTCATTGTGTTCTATTTGCTTTGAGGTACAGGCTCCCTTTCCCTGGGATGGTCAAGACCCCCTCACTGGGGGGCATCAGAGGCCACCTGGGAGTGGAGACTTTCACCACCATAGTCCAGCAACCACAGGCGCCCACCCTGCTATCTGGAGGAGGCCATGAGGTGGCAGTAATGAGGCATCCCTCCCAGCAAGGGCCACATCAGTGGGATCTGGTGGGGAGCTGGAAATCTCACCTCTCCCAGCAGTAATGAGAAACCCCTCCACCCCCAGTGTTAGAGGAGGGCTAGTGGGGAACCTGCACTTCCACCCCAACTGGGCAGTGATGAGGCGGTGTCCCCTCTCCCCCACCAGAACAGTGTCAGAGGAAGCCAGATAAGACAGAGGTTTAAATAAGGCCCAGAATCTCCTACCATAACCCCCCAAAATCCAGGTTTCAATTGCAAACCACTCTTCATACCAATATCCAGAAAGATCTCAACTTGAATGAGAAAAAGCAATCTACAGAAACCAACCCCAGAGGATATAGAAGTTAGTACTATCTACCAAAGGTTTATTTATTTATGGCTGTGTTGGGTCTTTGTTGCTGCACGCGGGCTTTCTCTAGTTGTGGCGAGCGGGGGCTACTCTTCGTTGCATTGTGCGGGCTTCTCACTGCGGTGGCTTCTCTTGTTGCAGAGCATGGGCTCTAGGCACATGGGCTTCAGTAGTCGTGGCACATGGGCTCAGTAGTTGTGGCTCACAGGCGCTAGAGTGCAGGCTCAGTAGTTGTGGCGCACGGGCTTAGTTGCTCCACAGCATGTGGGATCTTCCTGGACCCAGGATCAAACCCGTGTCCCCTGCAGTGGCAGGCGGATTCTTAACCACTGCACCATCAGGGAAGTCCCTACCAAAGGTTTTAAAGCAGCCATTATGAAACTCCTTCAACAATGAACACAGTTGGAACAAATGAAATAGAAAGTCTCAGCAAGGAAATAGAATATGTCAGGAAGAGCCAAATGGAAAATTTATTTATTTATTTATTTATTTATTTTTCAAGTGGAAATTTTAGAACTGAAAATGCAGTAATCAAAATTTAAAACTCAACAGGTGGGCTCAACATCAAAGGGGAGGGGACAGAGGAATAAATCAGTGAACTTAAAGATAAAACAATAAAAATGAGTCGATCTGAACAACAGACTTTAAAACAGACTTTAAAAATGAGCAGAAGCTAAAGGACCTAAGAAACTATTAAAAAAAAAAAAATCTAGCATTTGTGTGATCCAGAATCTCAGGAAGAAAAAAAAGATGAGGGTGGGACTGGAAAAGTTTTTAAAGAAACACTGGCTTAAAAATTCTCAAATTTGGCAAAAGACATGAATCTACAGATTCAGGAAGCTGAGAAAACCCCAAAAAGGATAAACCAAATGAAATCTATGCTGAGGCGTAGCATATTACAACTTCTGAAAACTAAAAAATCTCAAAAGCAGTAAGAGAAATGACATCTTAAGTATAAGGGAAAAACAATGTGATTGAAAGCAGATTTCTTATCAGAAACCATGGAGACCAAAAGGAAATGGCAGACATTCTTCAAGTGCTGAAAGAAATGTCAACCCGGAATCTTATATCCAGTGAAAATATCCTTCAGGAATGAAAAAGAAATCAAGACATTCTCAGAAGAAAGAAAACTGAAAGAACTTGTCACCATCAGACCTACCCTAAAGGTCCAGCTGCACAGCGGGTGTGGGTTCCTGTGCCTGGGCTCAGGTGGGGCAGACAAGGGAGGAGCAGGCCTCGTGCGGGCTCTAGGATTCCAGCTCAGGCAACGGGTTGGATGGTGGACCCCTTGCTGACCTGGAAATGCTGGGGCGTGGGGCCGGGGGTCTTAGAGTCCTTCCTGCCTGCCCCCTGCCACCCCCCCGTGCCAGGCCTCTCCCCGCAGGGCCACCACTTCTGTGTTCCCAGCAAACCGGTTTCTCCGCGACCCTTAGCGCTGGCGGGACAGAGCGTGCTTACATCTGTGATGAAACAGAGGAATGGCAGTAATCTATGCTCAGGTGCGGAAACGCAAGGGCTTCTCCCGGGGCAGGCGGTGCCGACGGCACCTCGAGTCTCTGCTGATTCGAGTTATTTCACTGAGCACGTATTATGCTACAGTAAGAACCACAGCAACGAATTTTTAAGCAGCTGGAATTTCTAAACTTTTCCTTTTGGAATAACTTGAGTTTGAACAAGGAGGCACAAAGCTAGGAGCTTCCCGAACGCGCTACGTGACCGGGCGCGTTGATCGTGGCTAAGAAATGAAGTCGGTGGACACTGCTGACTGAAGATTCTCCATGTCTCCCACCGCGTCCTCCTTCTGGCCCGGGGTCCCGTCCAGGACCCCACCTAGCCTCCTGGTCCCTCTGGGCTCGTCCTCCACGAGTCCCTCAGGGCCCACTGACCCTCTGGAAGAGCGCGGCCCGGTTACTCTGTAGGCGTCCGTCCCTCAGCTTGCGTTTGTCTGTCACTTTCTCGCGATTCCACCGAGTTGTGGGTTTGCAGACAGAAGACCCAGAGATGGGCGACCCCATCACCTCACGTCAGGGGTCCTGAGACACAGGCGTGTTGACCTTGAGCACTGGTTAAGGTCCTGTCTGCCGGGACCCTCTGCTATCAGGTTTTAGCTGGTTTTCAAGCAGTGTAGGATTCCACAGGGGCGGGGGATGGAGTGGCCGGGGAGAGGCAGGGCAGACGGGTCACTGAGGGCCTTGACTGTGGGCTGGGACCTTGCCTCAGAGGCAAAGGGGAGTCTGAGGAGGGCAGAGCCGAGATGTCCAGGTGATGGGGCGGAAGCAGGAGAGGATGGAGGTCAAGAGCAAGGGAGCAGCAAGGACGAAGAGGCCTCCGTGAAGAGCTTCTGTCGCCAGAAGGAGCGGGAAGTCAGGGGCTAGGGGCTGCCCTGCCGGAGGATGCCGCGGGCCCGCAGCCAGCCCCACCTCCTCCCAGCGGCCCTGAACAAACAGCTGCCCCCCATGCGGGCTCCCTTGTGCCCTGGGCCTTGGGACCCCCAGGTGAGGATGAAGGTTCAGGGCTTCGTCCTGAACCTTCCCGGGTGTCCCGACCCAGTGGCACAGTCAGTGGTCGGACCAGGCCGGTGGGGCACCGTGGAGCCCAGAGCTGAGTCTTTCCCCAGATCCTGCAGGCCCTTCCCCAGTCTAGCCATCAGAGATGAACGGTCTGCCCTCCTCCACCCGTCCCGGAGCCCCCTGCCCCCGGCCTCTGCCCCGAGCGTGGAGTGTGGTGGGTGGCAGGTTCTGTCCTGTTACCTTTCGCCGTGTGGAGCAGAGTTTGGGAGGGACGTTGTGCTCCCTCCGGCTGTGGGTGGAGGATGGACTGCTGGGGGCCTGGGGGTGCGGGGGGGTGGTCCCAGGAGGAGCCCCGTCATCCAGTGGGAGGGAGGCCGCTTGGACTCGGGGGACGGCGTGGAGCTGGCGGGGGCGATTCTGCGTGCGTCTGGGGCAGGGTCGGAAGGCGCCGCCACTGGCTTGGCCGCACGCTTTGGGGGTGAGAGTGCTCAGGAAGAACTGGGGGCGGTTGGTCTGCCGCTGGCTGCAGACAGGCTCAGCCCGCTCCCCGGGGGCCGCAGGGGGGCAGGGACGGGGTGCGGGGCAGATGAACACTTGTAAAGGGAGTGGATGGGCTGCCTCGGTCCTGTGCCCGTGGCCACCAGTGGGACACCGTGGGCTCCAGGCTGCGGGCGTGGCCCCCCGGCCCAGGCGGCAGGAGGCCGGCCTCGCGGAGGCTGTGCCGGCGGCTGAGAGCGCCGCCTACCTCCAGGAGCCCACGCAAGTCGAGGATCATTGGTGAGCAGAGCGTATCACTAAGTGCTAAACTGTGGCTGCAGGAGTGCCAGGTGCCAGGAGGGGGTGCTGCGGCCGCGGCTCGTGCCCAGCGGGCTGCCGATCAGGGGATGGGTTCAGGGGGGCAGAGCAGAGCAGGGGGTGCAGATGTGGAGGCCCCCCACCCCACAGGAGCAGCGTGGGTGCAGGCTGGGCGAGCGCTGGGTGGTCTCCGTGGGCCTCAGCAGCCCCACCTGTGAAATGGGTTTCTCCGAGCGCCCCGTCTGTGTCCAGATGCCAGCACAGGGTCTGGCTCACCAGGGATGCCCGGACAGAGGGACACACAGGCAGACAGACAAGAAAGAGACTTTCTTGGCTGGCCTTGTGCCTCCCTGTCCCCTCCCCTCTCCACCCCCCCCCCCACAGGAGCCCCGTCCAGAGCAGGTCCTCCCCTTCTTGTCCTGCGGTGAGAGGCAGGCAGCCTGGTGGCCCAGGGCCTGGCCGAGTCCCAAGGGGCCTGTGCGGCAGGACGTCCCCACCGAGGCCTTCAGAAGCTGAGAGTGCTGGGCCCACCCCAGCGCCTTAGGGAGCCAGGGTCAAGGGGAGCCTTTCCAGGGGCTCAAGCAGACGGCTGTGGGCGCTGGAGCAGAGGGGGCCTGGGCTGGAGCAGAGGGGGCGGGGAGGCGGGGGCCGCGAGGGTCACGGGCACCCCGCCCCAGGGCAGCCAGACAGACGCTGGATCCTGGGCACCGTGCCCCCAGCGCCGCGAGGGAGCCCGGCGGCAGGAGGCTGCCCCCCTTAGCAGCGCTGTGTTTGCAGCCTGGCTCAGCAGGCCGGCCTGTTAAACAAATATTGTGACAGGCCCCTCCTGCACTCAGGGACAGCGGCTGTCACCAAGGCCACCGTCCCAGCACAGCCTCTCCTTCCAACGCCGAGGCAAAACGCTCGCCTAAACCACCCCAACTTGGCCGCGGCCGAGGGAGACACACCGCACGTGGGGGCAGGGCGCGGGCACAGGGCCACCGCCGCGCTCGGGCCTCAGCTCCACGCACAGGCGGGAGGGACACAGCATCTGTTTATCCACCCGGCGACGGGCGCAAACACGTAAAACCACGAGGTAGAGGGGACAGAGTATGACAGACGGGGGCCGGTGAAGGCGTCTCTGAACTTCAGGGAGGAGACTCAAGGGAAGCAAAGGGGCCGACGGGGGCCCCGGGGAACAGCATCCAGGCATGGGGAACAGCAGGTGCGAAGGCCCCGGGGCAAGGCTGGCCTGGCACGTTCTGGGGCTGAGTGGGAGAGGGCTACGTGTGGCTGAAGTGAGAGTACGGGGACAAATGGCGTGGGCTTTTCCTCTGAGGAAGGGGAGTGCGGCGGGTGTGGGTCTGAGCCCTCTGGCTGCCAGGGGAGCAGAGGCAGGAGCAGGGTGTGTCAACAGCCCAGTGGAGAGGGAGGGGCAGTTCAGAGCAGAGGGAGGCTGCAGGGGGAGGGGCCGGGGTTTCTTTGGAGACCGGGTGTGGGGAGGAGGGGAGGGGAGAGCTGGGGAGACCCCACTGGTCCTAGGCTTCCTGAATTTCCTCATTCATTCGCTCAGTCATACTTTCGTTTTCCTTCTGTTTTCAGCACAGGAGGAGTGGGGAGAGAAACAAAGAAGTTCACTGCAGCATTAATTAAGCTACAGGACGCAACGGGGGTAACAGACCACTAGACCACGCAGCCGTCCCTCCTCCTCGCCATGCACACGACCCTGGGGCCCTGAGACACAGACCAGGGTGACGGGGAAGGGGGGCTGGGGGTCTAGGTGGCAGGGCACAGGGACGTCTGTCCTCTCGGGGGGGTGACAGACTGAGCCCCCTCCTGCCCTAGCTCAGGCCAGGACCGCTTTTCCCCATCCTCTGCCCCCTCCATCCACAAGGCTGCCAAGGGGCAAATCTCAGTCGTTCAGTGGCTGCTGGGGCCTCGGGACCAAGCCCACGTCCTCAGCCCGGCGGTCCAGGCCTCCTAGGCCCCGCGGCCTCGTGCCCAAGCTCCTTCCCCATGACACAGCAGCCTCACAGACTGGCTGCCCTTCCCCAAGGCTCTCTGCTCCCACTCTCCTCCGGATCTTTGCCGCACTGTCCGTGGTCCCCCTCGTCCTTCAGGTCTACGTTCAGTGTCGCTGCCTCGGGCCCCCTCACTCCCCGCCACTGACAAGGCTAGTCAGGGGCCACTCCAGCTGCCTTTTGAGCCTGTCCCTGCCCCTCTCTTCATGCAGCCCTGGTCCCAGCCTCACTGTGTGACTGTGGGCAGGTCCCCTGCCCTCTCTGAGCCTCCAGGGAAGGGCTGAACCCCAGGGTCTGTCAGCCCAGCCGGTCCTAAATCCACACTTCTCCTTGCAGGGCCCAGCAGCACCTGGCAGGACGGGGCTGCAGCCGTGGGAGAGCTGAGCCCACCACGGTGGTACAGCTGAGCAGCGAAGTTCAGTATCTTTGAACAAAGCCTGCAGATGGACCTCGGCTGCTGGGGAGGCCAGCCAGCTCTTACACTGCCACGCAGGGACTTCCCACTAATTGGATCCCCAGGGAAGGAGAGCGGCCACCATCCCCAGCCACCGCGCCCATCCACTCACTCACTCATTCATTCACTCACTGAGAACCTGCAGTGCAGCCGAGTGCACCCAGCTCGGCTCTGGGGACCCTGGGGTGAACAAGATAAAGCCCGGCCCAGAGGCAGCGCGCCCACCCTCGGGTAGGGCCTGGTCACTGCGGCGGAAGTGTCTGGACTTTGTGCGGAGTGCGCTGGGAGCCTGGAGGGTAGGGCCTGCTGTGACCCTCTCCCATGACTGTGCACAGCCCTCCCAGCCCTCTCACACCCTCTGGCCCAGCCTGTCCCCCTTCAGGTGGGAGAGGGGAGAGGCTCTGGTCGGGCCCCGCCCCAGCCCGCCTGCGTCACACTTGGCCTTGTCCCTCGTCTCTGCCCGCCCCCCCCCCCCCCCCCGCCCCCTGCCATGCAGCATCTGATGCTGCCGCCCTAGGCCGCCTCTGGTTGGGCCCACTGGCTGCTCCGCTGACGAGGGGCACGTATGCTAGGGATTCTCTGAGGGAATCACCACCTCAGCCCCCGCCCCCGTGATCCCACCGCTGTCTGCTCACTTTCCTGCCCCAGAATCCCACCCCCAGGCTTCCAAGACATGGATCCAGAGGCCCTACAGCCAGAGACCCCAGAGGGGGCCAACCCTGAGGGGGCCCTGAGAGCCGCTCAGCTAGCTGTTCCCAGAGCCCGGGAGGGGCGCTGTACGGGTGTGCGTCCGCTCCCAGAAGCCCTGGCCCCGAGCCCCAGCCGGCCCGTGTTTACCTGTGCGGCGGCGGCAGCCTCAGTGTGCCCGGCTGCTCCCTGGGGTGGTCGTTGTGAGGCCCTGTGAGGCCTCGCCTAGCTCACGCACCTGCTGTCTCAGGAGAGAAGCAGTTCGTCTCTGGATTCAAACTCAGCCACTGTGTGACCTTGGGCAGCTGGCTTAGCCGCTCCGAGACTCAGTTTCCCCATCCATAAAATGGGGCCATAATTCACGGGGTTATTATGAGACGCCGTCAGGCGGGTTGAGGAAAGCGCACAGTAAGCCCTCGTCCTGAGCTGACCTGTGTCCCCCTCCCCAAGGGCTCAGGCCAAGGTCATGGCCAGTGTCCAGAGAAGCCTGGGCCCCAGGCCACCTGATCCAGTGTCTACTTGCCTGAGCAGCAGAGTCCCAGCTTGAGGTCACCTTGACCCCTGACTTACTGAGTCTGTGCCATGTGCCACGCACCCTGGTCCGCTGTGGAGAGCCGGCCAGTGGAGACTGAGACTGGGAGGGGCTGCCCCAGGTCTCCTAGGGGGTGTGTATTGGGGGAGGGGGCACGCAAAGCAGAAACATGCAGGTAGGGATTGGGGCTACTGGAGATCCGGTGCGGAGGAGTGTCCTGAGGAAGGTACGTTAGAAAGGGGGGTGGGGCGGGGTGGGGGGCGTGAGTCCCGGGAAGGTCATGGGGGGAGGGCAGGTAGTGCCTGCGCAGGGAGCTTTGAGACTGCTGGAAACGGCAAGAAGGCGGGAGATGTGCGGACCTCAGGAGAAGTCGGCGGAGGAGGTGACGTCAGCCGGGCAGGGCCTCTGCAGGTCTGCAAGCCACCGCATCGGGATTCTATTTTAAGGTGACAGGAGCCCCCGGTGGGTTCCAAGGCAGCTCAGCGCTGGGGGGCGGGGGGGCTATTTCACTGCGAGGCCCGCGGCCGGCCCCGCCCTGCCCTGGCTCTGACTCCAAGCCCACAGCTCCAGGCAAGAAGATGAAGCCGGAGGGAGGGCCTGGGGGCCGGTGGAGGGAACGGGCTGGGGTCTGGGGATGTGGGCGCGGGGTGGGGCACAGGCTGGGGCCTGGGTGGGATACCAGGTGGGGACCGGGGTGCGGACACAGGCCGGGGTGCCGAGGGCGCAGCAGGGCGGTGCCGGTGCACCGGGGCAGCAGCGCGCCTGCCCGACCCGCGGGGTCCGAGCGGAAGGTCCGCGGGCCTGGGCCTGGCTCTGCCCCGTCAGCTGCAGCCCCGCAGCCCCGTGGCGGAGCGAGCGGACAGACCGAGCGCGCCGTGGCCGGTGCGACGCCTCCCCCTGCCGGCCGCGCCAAGCATCGCGCCGCTCTGCGCCGGGAGGGCTGCGGGGCCGCGGGGGGCGCAGGACGTGGGACCCACGACGGGCTGCGAGGCGAGCGCGAGGAGGAGGCGCGCCCTGTCCCCTCGGACAGCCTCTCCTGCCCTGGGTCTCGTTCCCAGCGGGGCGGGGGCGGGCGCGGGTCACCCAGTGGGAGTGGCGGTGCTGTCCACGCAGGCCTGCAGGCTGCACAACCTCTGAGCCTCAGTTTCCTCGTCTGTAAAAAGGGGTCATCGTACCCGCACCTGCCTTAGAGACTTCACCTCTCAGACCGTTAAACCCCCTGCCGGAAGAGTGCAAGTGCTAAATTCTCCAACAATTTCTAGACAGTTTTCGTCTAAATCTGCCTTTTTCGTTCATTTTCTCTTAGCTCTGGAGCGAAACACAAGTGACGCTGAACTGCAGAGTCTGGTACGTAAAGATCGTGCATTTTGAGAAGCAAGGACCCTCCAAAGTCAAGCACCTTTTAGCCTATGGAAAGATGTCCGGACAGCTAAAAGTTTAAAATGCACTTAAAAGGAAAAAAAAAGTCAAAAGATACATGTCAAACTGGGGGAAGTGTTTGCAACTCACATCACGGAAGTCTTATATGGGAATCAGCATACTTTCCCTGTAAGGAGCCACGTGGTAGATACTGTCCGCTTCCAGGCCACAGGTTCTACTCAGCTGTGCTCCAGGGGAATTTTATTTATTAAAAACATAATAAGCCAGTGGGCCTGATTTAGTCCACAGGCCATAGTCCGGTCTCATTTAACCAATATATGAAGAGGTCCTAGAAATCAAGAAGAGACAGCCCAATAAAAAATGGGGAGAGGGGTTTCCCTGGTGGCGCAGTGGTTGAGAGTCCGCCTGCCGATGCAGGGGACACGGGTTCGTGCCCCGGTCCGGGAAGATCCCACATGCCGTGGAGCGTTTGGGCCCGTGAGCCATGGCCGCTGAGCCTGCGCGTCCAGAGCCTGTGCTCTGCAACGGGAGAGGCCATAACAGTGAGAGGCCCCCGTACCGCAAAAAAAAAAATGGGGAGAAAACATTAATAGATGGTTTTTAAAAAAGGAAACTCAAAGGCCCTGAACCAATGTGACAAATGCCTGACTTCACGTGTGATAAGAGAAACGGAAACGAAGGACCCAGAGATACCCTGCTTCCCACCAGTACGCACCTCCATCAGGTGTGCACACACCGACTTGGCGACGCCATGGGAAACAGGTCCCTGCCGTGTCGCTGGTGGGAGCACACAGCACGCACCCTCGGGAGGGGACGTTGTTTGTCCATCAGGCTTTCCCCCGGCCCAGCAACCCACGCCAACCCTGGCCCCTGCAGGCACAGCCGGGTACCATGTTGCCAAGGTTACATCAGGAGGGCCACTGCTGCTGTGTTTGTGATGGTGAAATCACAACCCACCCAGGAGCCGTATAGAAACGCTGCCTCGGACGCCCCCGGGGAACAGTACGGAGCTGTTAACGGCAACGAGGAGAGTCCTGGCAGGTAAGGGGAAATCTACGTGCCGGTAGACATTCAGGGAAAAAACCGACGTGCAGAACTGGGTGTGGGAGTAAGAAGCCTGTTGGTATGCGTTTGTACTTGTGTAAAGAAACACTAGAAGGATCCCTAAGAAACCGAGCAGGTGTGTAGCCGTTTGGGCAGTGGCGGTCAGGGGCAGGGAGGAGAGAGGGTACTCAGTGTCGATCATTGCACCTTTGAAGCCCTGAAAGGGTGTATATTCCAGTCAGAAGTTTAAAACTCTCAAGTCAGTGCATACGGCTTTGTTGGAGCGAGGGAAAGAAGCCGAGCACAGGAGAGTGTGTACAGGATGCTACGGTTTGTGCGGGAAAGGCACGTTCCCTGATGTGTGGAGCTGCTTTGGAAGGACAACCCCTCCCCACAGGATGCTGCCGCGGTGGCCTCTGGGAGGAGCTCGGCCAGGGCTGGAGGGAGACACCCTTCACCCTTGATCCATTTGGATGGGTGGATTAGTATTTTCTTTCTTTCTTTTTACCATATACGTGTTTCGAAGTTTTCAAGTGAAAAAAAAGGAGGAGAATAAGTGATGGGAGCCCACGGGCTGCTGAAATAATTCAGCAGCTCCCCAGCACGGGCTGCACCTCGAGCTGGGCTCTCTTCTAGGGTTTGCACGTGCTGAGCAAGTACCACTGCCTCCCTCCCTTTTATAGCTGAGGAGACGGAGGCCTGGAGAGGTCAGGGCCTCGTGAGGTCAGGGCCTTGCCTGGCATCACACGCTGGCGGGCATGCTGTCCATCGAGTCCCCAAGACGCCCCCAGGCCGGGTGGAAAACAGAGGCGGTCCCACCCTGCTCAGCACTGGAGTTCCCTCTGTAGAAACCTCTCAACGGGTTGCCCTACTCTCCAGGACAGGAAGCTCACCACCTTACAAAGAGGGGATTCCATGGCCAGTTGGTTCCGTTAAAAAGCTCCTCCGGGCTTCCCTGGTGGCGCAGTGGTTGAGAGTCCACCTGCCGATGCGGGGGACGCGGGTTCGTGCCCCGGTCCGGGAAGATCCCACATGCCGCGGAGCGGCTGGGCCCGTGAGCCATGGCCACTGAGCCTGTGCGTCCGGGGCGTCCGCAATGGCAGAGGCCACAACAGTGAGAGGCCCCTGTACCGCAAAAATAAAATAAAATAAAAAAGAAAGCTCCTCCTCCCTCCGCAGTTGCGCTTCCCCGCCCCTGGCTCTGCCCTGGGGGCCACCTGCTCCTCTGTCAGGGAAGCCGCAGGGCACGTGGAGGCCAGAGCACCTGGCGCCAGGCTTCAGGCTGCGCGGTCCTGGTCGCAGTTTTGGGTGACTCCCCTTCCCTCCCAGCTCCGATGTGGATAACACGCCCCTTCCACAGGAGCGCTCTGAGCTTCACGGGATGCTGCCAGCCCACAGGCAGGCTCCAGCCCGTCCCTCCTCTGTGCTACCTGCTTTGGCCGTGTTAACCTTTGGTCTTGCCTGAAGTAGCCGAGACTGGGCATACCTCGGGGCCTTCTCACTTACTCTGGAAAGCTGTGTGTCTGCATCTTCCCAGCCCCAGCTGCAGGGCAGGAATGTGACCTCCTTGGGGAGGCCTGAGCACTCTGGCTGGCCCTCTTCCCCACCCGTTCCCTTTCCCATCTTCCTGTTTCATCCTGGAATTGTCTCGCTTATTTCTTTGTTATCTGTGTCCCCTGGCTCCGGAGGATGAGGACTTTGTGGATCCCAGTGCCTGGGACGGTGCCTGGCACATACGTGCTGGGTGTTCATTTGATACACGAGTGCGTGGTTGAGTGCAGGACCTACCGGCTCCCGTGTGCGGGGACGAGCCGGGAGGGGCCGCGGGTCTGAGGGTCTGTCTCTGGGGTCTGTCGCCGGCCCTGCCCTTTCATCCCCTGCTCCCCTGCCCACCATGCAGGGCAGAGGTGAGGCCACGAGGCCACCCTCCCAGAGAGACATCAGGGCTCTGAATTCCATTTAAAACAGTGTAATTGCCTAATTGCTCTGCTCTTCGGTGCAGTTGGTTAACAGAAGCGGCTCTGCAGCCGCCGGGCCAGCCTAGCAGAAAATTGGCAGCTCAGCCGGAGGGAACTGGAGAGGCAGAGCCCTGGGTGGCCACTGCTCCCTGCTGCCCGCCCGCCCGGCCCCACCCGAGCTGAGCCTGGCACGGAGAGCACGTGTGGGCCCGGCGGGCGCTGCTCAGGCATCACCATGAGCAGGTGCTCGTGCTAACGTGTTCGGACGCCCCTGCTGTGTGCTAACCTAAGACGTGTGTGCTTCCTTTTTCCTTAATGTCTCCGTCATGCTTTCGAACAGGGAGCATATGCAAATAACGTTTTGATTCAAGGTGTGGACGGGTTTGCAGCTTCCACGAGCCTCACTTTTCCACCCTGATCCCGGACACCTGTCCCCGCCCCAGACATGGGCCGCGGTGTGTCCTGCAGGTCCTCCCAGAGATGGTTTACGTTCCTGCGTGCACGAAAACTGGTTTATACAGAATGATCACGCACCATAAACACTGTTCTGCTTTTTTTCCCACTTACTGTATCGTGGAGTCTGTTCCTCACCCAGTGTACCTGGGGGCCCTCCCTGGTCACAGTGGCAGCAGCGTCCCCGCCGGACACCACGGCTGCCCCAGCTGCCTGCCATTAAGGCAACGCTGTGACCTCAGTCTTTATTCACAGCTCATGGTCGCACACGGGAGGGTAGGTGTGTGCAGACGCCATGTTCATCTTCCAATTCGGGTTTGTTTTTCTCACCCACAAAGCGTCACTCGCTTCCTGCAGGGACAGAAAGCCCCACAGCCCTGCTTCCTTACTGGTCCTCACTCGCTTTACACAAATGGGCTCAGGGCGTTTAGACTGTTCTCAAGCTGCGGCCTCTTCTTCACGTGACGGTAAACACGGCTGCTCTTCCCGAGGAAGGGATCCGCCTGCATTTGGTCCGAGGGCTGAGCCCATCGTGCTCTCCTGCCACGTTGGAATCCAGAGTGCTGCCAGCTTCTGAGCTGCGCTGCAGGGAAACTCCCTGAAGCTGAGTCTCGGCCCACACCCTTCATTCTGTCCTTCGGGCAGCTTCCCAGAAGTGGAATTTCTAGCTCAAGAGCTGCACATTCTTGAAATGTGTGTGTGTTTCCGTTGTGTGTCTCTGGGCCGGTGCCCGCAGGCTCATGCCTGCAGCTGCAGTGGCTTTGCACACTGGGCGTGTGTGCTTGCCCTCCACCCTGTCTCAGAACCGCTCAGAGCCGCCGCCTCTGCCCGACAGCTGGGAGAATACACCAGTGTCTCCGCCCCTGCAGCTGCCCTTCCCTCCAGACTCAGCGCTGGAGAGGCTGCAGACCTCACCCTGGCCCCTGAGCTGGGCCAGCTCTCCTCTGCCCTGGATCCTTCCGGTAACCAGGGTCAGACACCCAGCCAGACTGGCCTTAACGACACGGGGAGAAGCCCATGTCATGCAAGTCCAGGACCTCGGGCCCATGTGGATGCGAGCATTGAAAGAAGTCGTCCGGAATCTCCATCTGTCCCTTCGTTCTGGTTTGCTGTGTGCTCTCGGGCCGGCCTCCCGTGTGGAGACAGAGGCACCTGCAATGAAGGGAGGTTCTTTGAAGCTGAGCCCGAACCTCCACCACAGGCGATGCTCCCAGCCCCAGGTGCTCTCAGGCTGGATGTCTGTGCTCCAGTGAACTCCTACTCATCCTGCAAAACTTACCCAATGTCACCTCCTCAGGGCAGCCTTCCCTGGCTCCCACTGGCCAGGGTGGCCGAGGATGACCCATCTCTGCCCACTGAGCATCCACCGTCTATCAGTGCTCTGCTCACATCCCTTCATTCCACGAGAGGGAACTTAGCATGAGGGTATTTTGATCACTTAAGGGATCATTTCGTTCATTCATTCATTCAACCGATACATAGTGACCACTTACCAAGGACAGGGCCTTGTGTCAGGGCCCCCAACAGAAGTCGCAGTCACCACATACCATCACAAGTAGATTCAGCCCTACAAAGGCAGTGCGTGAAGGAGAGGCAGCATCATACAGTGGTGGAAAGCACAGGCCCGAGCCCCATTGCCTGGATGAGAACCACAGCTCCACCACTTTCCAGTGGTAGGAGCTTGGCCAGGTCACCAAACCTCTGAGCCTCAGTTTTATCGTCTGTAAAATAGGGACAATAATAGCCGCTGGGGAATTCAATGTCTCAAGGATTAAGGGGGCCACTGGAGGTGCAGGACCTTCCAGCAGCCTGGCGCACGGGGCAGGAGCTACAGACGTGGCTCTTCTGCAGACGCCTGAGTGCAGCCTAAATAAAGAAAGATGACAGTACTGAATGTGCGCTAAAATTCCAAATAAAACGTTTTCAAATATGTAAATGAATCCTGAGCTGGGTCTTTTTTTTTTTCAATTTATTTATTTATCTTTGGTTGTGTTGGGTCTTTGTTGCTGCGTGCGGGCTTTCTCTAGTTGCGGCAAGAGGGGGCTACTCTTCACTGAGGTGCGCGGGCTTCTCATTGCGGTGGCTTCTCTTGTTGCGGAGCACGGGCTCTAGGCACGCGGGCTCAGTAGTTGTGGCTCGCGGGCTCTAGAGCACAGGCTCAGTAGTCATGGCGCATGGGCTTAGTTGCTCCGCAGCATGTGGGATCTTCCCGGACCAGGGCTCGAACCCGTGTCCCCTGCATTGGCAGGAGGATTCTTTCTTTTTTTTTTAACATCTTTATTGGAGTATAATTGCTTTACGATGGTGTGTTAGTTTCTGCTTTACAACAAAGTGAATCAGTTATACATATACATATATCCCCATATCTCCTCCCTCTTGCATCTCCCTCCCACCCTCCCTATCCCACCCCTCCAGGCGGTCACAAAGCACCGAGCTGATCTCCCTGTGCTATGCGGCTGCTTCCCACGCAGGAGGATTCTTAACCACTGTGCCACCAGGGAAGCCCGAGCTGGGTCTTTTACACCCATATATCAGGTGTCATGCCTGCGAGGGCTAAATACAGCGCCTGACTGAGACTTTGTTTCCCGGACCAGGGCTTTGGGTTGTTGATGTTGCTGGCGGGTGAGCCCCGGCGGGAGGGGCAGCGAGAAGGGCGAGCGCGTGGCGGCCGCTGATTCTGGTGTCGGGTGGGAAGTTCCCAGGCCACGTCGCCAAGCTGAATTAGAGTTCACAGCTGGAGCCAAAATAATAGCCCATACAATTCCTGATGAATTTAACTCAATGGCTGTAAAACAAGATGACTCAGTAACCATAAACATTCAGAGCCACGAGCCACCTCCTTCCGTCCGTGTCTGGCAGGTTAGCGCTGGGAAGCTCAGAGTCACAGGGGCCCACAGACCAGGGTGCTGGAGCCCAGCCAGGGAGGTAGGCTCCAGGGAAGGCAGGTGAGGAGGGCGGGGCCTCTGGGAGCTGGGGGCGGGGACGGGGAGGGCACAGAGGGACAGAATCGGAGCTGCATTTTCAAAGAGCCTCTGGCTTCAGCCTGCAGAGGGGATGGGAGGGGTGCGGTGGTCGCGTGGACGACACCATAGCTGGAAGTAGAATGCACGGGACCTGGTGACAGGACGGTTGTGGAGGTGAGGGGCGGGCGGTGTCAGGAGGCCCGTCAAGGCCTAGCTTCTGGAGCTGGGGGGCAGGGGTGCCCTTTGCAGTGGCGGCAGCGTGCTCTCCTTAGCAGGGCGCCAGCTGGCGTTGGGGAGGGGCATGTCACAGGTGAGCCCACCTCCCAGTTTTCTGGGGGAAAGTCCCGCTTTATACCTAGGGTCCCTGTGTAATTATGATTGTGCCCCCTTTCAAAAGGGTCCCTGTTTTCCTCTGAATAATAAATAAATATAAATAAATAACAAATGGATGAGGAGAAGAGGTTCCTCACAGCGGCAGCAACCTGGCAGCCTGGGGTCCTGAACTAGATTCTTTTGCCATAAAGGACATGACGGGGACCATCGGCAAAGCGTGTGTGGGGTCTGAGGCTTGGACGGTGCTGTCGTATCCGTGTGCTTTCCTGACACGAGCGCTGGCGTAGTGGTCACGCAGGAGGAGTGTCCGTTTGAGGGAAATACACAAAAAAGCGTCCGTGCCGCTGGGCGTCGTGTCGCCCGTGGCTCTCAGATGGTCCAGGGAAAGAAGTCCTCTGTTCCTTTTCCGTGCGTCTGCACCTGAGACTCGGCGGGTAAGGGTCGCTCTTGGGAGCAGAGTCTGACCTGCACCAGGCTCCCTGACTTCCTGCCTCTGCACCCCCCGCCCCGCCCCAAGCCTCGAAAAGGATTCCCTGCTCAGATGCTCGGTGTGCCCAGCGGGACAGGATCAGAGAGGTCAGGTCTGTGACACGCCTTCAGCGCCCCCCAGCGGCCGAGGGGTCAGGCTGCGGCTGTTCTGAGAAGTGCCGAGAATTCCAGGCGCACGAACGTCCTGGGGGGGCCCCCCCGAGCAGGGCCGGTCAGCACATCTCCGGCAGCCACGCGTGCTATCACTGTGCCACCGGCGCCCCAGGAAGTGGGGAGGAGCCACGCAGCTGCCACAGCCCCGTCGGGCCCCGCCCTGGGGTCCAGGCCGTGAGTCTGTCCCACATCCTGGACCCCGCCCTGGGGTCCAGGCCGTGGGTCTGTCCCACGTCCTGAGCTGTTTGGTCTCAGGACTTCTTTACACTCAAAACCATTGAGGGCCTCGAAGAGCTTTTGTGGCTTGGAGTTTGGTCTACCAACATTTACATATTCGAAATTATATACTCAAAGTTTAATTTCAATCACAACCAAAGCACACGTGCCTTTGGCCATCAGAGCTATGACATTACCACACGCTGGTCTGGAAAATTCTACGGTGCACTCGTGAGAGGATGAGAAAGGCTGGAACATCTCACACTCCTACGAAGATGGCTTTGACCTCAGGGACCCCTAGAAGGGTCTCAGAAGCCCTGAGGGGTGAGGACCCCAGTGTGAGAGCCCCTGGCCTGTGCCCTGATCGCCACCATCGACCATCAGGAGAAGTTTGGAGCTGCAGACGCGGACACCCGTAACCCCAGCAGCTCCGTCCTCTGGATCCGCCCGAGAGCCCCTCGAGGGCACGTGGGAACCAGTCAGAGGTGGGATGTGCATCGGGTTGCCGCTCGCAGAATTGACAAGTGGACGATGCTCTGTTTACACAGCGGAGTGCTGTAGGAAGTATCGACGTAGGAGAAGTCCCCCACACAAAACTGAGTGAAAAAAATCAGGTCGGGGAAGAAGAGCTCAGAATGAAGCCAGTTGATTGACTCAAAGCACATTGTCTGCGGACACACATACGTGTGCCGCGGGGATAAACACGAAGTTCAAGATGGCGGGAAAGTGGTTACCTGGGGGTTGGGGCAGAGTCAGGAGGGAGGCTACACGGGGGCTTTCGCTGTATCCGTGATGCTCAATTCAGAAAGTTGTTTTCAAAACACCATCCAGGGACTGTGGGGAAATGGAAAACAGACGCGCTGGCGGTGCGTCACCAGCTACCGCTGGTCTTTGTGTCCCGGGGTACGTGGCGGAGACCGCCAGCTGCCTCCCTGACACCCCTTTTCTTTCTTTCTCACTGATCTATTGGGGGCAGCACGTACCAGCTCAGAAAGGAAAAGGAAACCCTGCCACGTTCAGCCTCCCTCGCGGCGCGGCGGCCACCAGGGCACACGGCGGCCATTCAGCGCAGCCTGTGGGAAGCTCCCCAGGCACAGGGGACAGCGGCAGCCCTGGCTCCCCTCCCCCACCTCTTCCCGCCCATGGGCCCCCTGTGTTTATGAGGAGGATGAGAGCCAGAGTTTGGAGTCAGATCTTAAGGGGAAGAGCAGGAATGTTCCGGAAGGCCACCCTCACCGGGGCTGTTGGATGACTCCAGGGGGGGGTGCTACCACCCATGCCAGGCAGACCAACTCGGGGCAGCCCTCGGCCCCCGTCCCGGGCAGGCCCGGCCCCAGGAGGACCGTGTCCTCAGGGCCGCTCTCCAATCTTCCCGATTCGACCCCGGCCAAGTGGAACTGATGCTGCGTCCGGGGGCCTCCTGAGAGCAGCCCAGCTTTAAACGCTCTTCACGGTGGGTGGCGATTGGGTCTTGATTTGCTGAATGATTCAGCTGAGTCACCACCTGCAAACAATATGAGAAATAAAACGCTGGCCACGCTCGGGCGCCCAGCGCAGCCCCTGCTCCCGGGGCCAATGACACGGGCCGCTCCCCGCAGGCGGCTCCGGCACCCCGGGAGGTCCTGCCTGGAAGGGAGCTGCTCGGTGCCAGGCCCTGCACGGGGTGGGCCTGGGGGCTGCGTGGAGGCCAAGGAGGCACGGTGGCAGCACGTTCCACTGGGGGATCCGCCCGCGAGGGGCCTGCCAGGGTCACAGGTGGGGAACAGCGGAGCTGCACCTGGAGGCCTGGGGTCAGATGGCATCCGCCTCTGGTGGCCGTGTGATCTCTGTCCCTCTGCTGCTGCGTCTGTAAAGGGGGCATTGTGTCAGTGTGGGGTCCGGAACACAGGACCTCGGGATGTGACCGTATGTGGAAACGGGGGCGTTTAAGGAGTCGTTAAATGTAAATGGGGCCATCAGGGTGGGCCGTAATCCAATCTGACTGTGTCCTTGTGGGCGCAGGGACCCCAGGGATGTGCACACACAGGGGACACGGCCAGCACGCCCAGGACAGAAGCCTTGGGAAAAGCCAGCCCTCGATCTTGGAGGTCCAGCCTCTACAACTGTAAGCAGCAGGTGTCTGTGGTTCACGCCCCTCCCTGCGCCCATGGGATCCATTACAGCAGCGGAGCAGACACATACACCGTGGTCCTGGTCGCCCTGTCACCTCCAGGGCTCCTGGCCACAGGACCTGCAGGTTTCAGAGCTGCAGTGTCAGAGCCACACCCGGGCTGCGGGACCCTCTGCAGCAGCTGAGCGCTCTGGGCCCTAAACCCACAGGGGGGCCATCTTATCTGCAGCCGGGCCTCACCCGTGCCTGGTCCCCAGGGCTCGGGGACGGAAGGACCTCACTCCAAAGGGAATCCCACCTGTGTCTTCCCACAAGCCCCTGCTGCCTCCGTAGCCCAAGGCATCTGGAAACAAAGTCAGAGGTCGTCCACCAGCCGCAGGCTCCCTCAACAAGTGAGCCCAGGCCCAAACTCCCTCTGATGGGGAGGGAGAAGGGTGGGCTCAGGAAGGAAAAGTCACAAATTGGTGTCTGGAAATATCCTGTCTCCCTCATGTGACACCTTGGGGGACACTTTCGGATTTTCACGTGTTTCCCTTAGGATCGGGATTGCCGTAAACAGGGTAGTCTTCCGTGTATGAGAATTCTGTTCTATCGTGTAGTAGCGCTGTGCTGGTGTGGCAGCGCCAGCGTCACTGGGGACAGGGCTTGTTTTGTCTTTCTGTTTGACCATCCTTGTTGACTAGCTTCCCGAAGTCGCCTCATCACCCAGGCTGGCTGCTGGAGTCAGTCATCACGTCTGCATTCCCGGAAGCAGGAAGGAGAAGGCAGGAGGACAAAGGAGCACATCTCCGAGCTCAGTCAGCTCCCTTTAAGCAGCCTGTGCTGAAGAAGTCTCACACTCCTGCTAACATCCCAATGACCAGGACTTAGTCACCTGAGTGAACGTAAAGGGGCAGGAATGTCACCTTCTATCTGGTGCTTCACTGACCCTCCAAGCATCCTGACGCAGTTACTGAGGGAGGGAAGATGAATATCATGTGGCCACCGGTCACCCACAGCCCTGTGTCACTGATGAGGAAACAGGGTCAGAGAGGCATGATGTCAAGGTCCATGGGCTGTGAACAGCAGGAGGCCGTAAGATTGGAACGTGGAGCCAATATGGTGGACTCGTCATCCAGAGCGCCCCACATCCTGGCCACTCGTCGGCATGAGGTCTGTTCCCACCCAGACGCGGCACACGGGGTGCGGTTCCAGGAGAACAGACATGAGCACGGACTTGTGGAACCACCGAGAATTTGAACAGCACACGGCACCGGTGAGGCTGTGCTCATGGGGGTCAAAACTGGTACAGCCTCTTGGAAGGGTGTGTCGGTTCAGGTTAGGTTCGATTATGAGTGAGAGAAAAATCCAAAGTGGTTTAAGAAAGACAGAGGTTTACTTCTCTCTCACATCCAACAGGTCATCCAAAGGAGGAAGTCCAGGGCTGTTAGGGGTGCACTAGTGTCGGGGACCTCGTCTGCTTCTACCTTGACGCTCTGCCATGAGAGGCTCCCACTCCAAGATCCCCCGATGATTCAAGATGGCTGCTACAACTCCAGCCATTGCAACCACATCCCAGTTTGCAAGAAAGAAGAGCCGATCCTTTCTCTTCAAGGAAGGTGCACACACACTGACATCCCACTGGCCAGGCCCTGCAAGGAAGGCTGGAAAATGGAGTCTTTGTTCCAGGCAGCTGTGTATCCAGCTACAAGTCACGTGTCCTGTGACAGCAGAAGGAAAGGAGAACACGTACTGGAGGACGGCGATTAGTCTCGCGGAAGACTGCGAGACTGATTAACTCACGAGTGAAGGCTGTGCTCCAGCAATCCCACCTGTGTGAGTTATTTGTAAGGATTTGGGTTGCCGCACTGTTTGTTGTTGCAAAACGTATTAGGAACCAAGGTCCCTCCCAAGGGGACTGGGTAAATCGATTGCCGCGTATCCAGAACGTTCGCAGCTCTCCCACCTGACGTGGAATGAGCCCAAGACCAGGTGTTAGCGTGGGAAACGAGCCAGACATTCACGCTCCCAAACTAGGGGTGACGTGCACACACGCGTGTGAACACAGGTGCTCCTGGAAGGTTAGGAAGACCCGGCCTTGCGGTGCTTCTGGGGAGGGGGGCAGGGAGACGGGGTCAGAGCAGCGGAGGTTCCCCCAGCCTCCACGGTCCACCAGCTGCCCTGCAACGGGCGCCAGGCCTCCTGTGCTGCCCCCTCTACCGAGTCACCACACGGAGCCAACGCAGGCTGCCGCCGTGCCGTCTTAGACGCAGCCCGTCAACGCTGCCGATGGGGAACCCAGCTCTGGATCTGAGGACCAGTTCCTCCCTGTCTGGCCCCCCCACACCTCCCCGGCTCGGAATGCCCCGCTGGCTTCCCTCCCCACCTAACAGGCTTCTGTGAGAGCTGTGGGGTGGCAGCCGGGCCGGGCACGGCGAGGAGCCTGCAAGAGCGCCCTGGCAGCCCCGCGGGCCCCGGAGTCCAGGTCGCTGGCTGTGCCCACACCAGCTGACAGCCCTGGATCCGGGGAGCCTGGCCGCTGGCCCCCCAGTCATGAGTGTGTTGGAGCTGGTGCCCTCGGTGCCCTCCTGAGAAAGAAGGTGGGCAGTGGAGGGGGAGCGCGGCCTGGCCCTCAGCCCCCCAGGGCCCCGGGCTTTATTCGGACCTGTCCCCACTTTCAGCTCATCACATCCATGATTATGAACATCAGTCCCCGCATCCTACCTTCCGAGGGCCTACTACGTGCCGAGCACTATTCCGGTCCCTAAAAATAATGCCTGTGGTCACCGTCGCTCCACCACCACGTGCCAGCCAGCCACACCTGCTCTCCGCTAACCCTTACGAACATCCCTGTGAGACAGGCCTTCTTATCCCCATGTCACAGATGCAGAAACGGAAGCTGCAGGAGGGGAATGCTGCCCGGGATAACAGAGCGTGAGGGGCAGACAGGACAGCGCACAGGAACCACGGTTCTTTCCACGGCCGTCCCCTCTGCTCCGACGGGGCCTCGCAGCAGGTACGCCGGGCTCCCAGTGCAGAGGGGCACCCCGGCCCCGGTATCCCCGCACAGCCTTCGCGTCAACACCTTCTGCTCCTTTTCCTTTTTATTAGAAAACAGATCAAGAAAATATACACACTTCAGCCCATCCGCCAGAGTGGGCTTTGGGGGGGGCGGGCGGAGGCTAAGGGGGATCAGAGCAGTCCTGGGGGCCCAGGCCGCAGGGAGCTGCCCTCGGCCAGCCTAGCCAGGCCTGGCCCTGGGATGTCAGAGTCGGGGCCGAGTCGCCGAGCAAGGGGAGGGCAGGTGGAGGGGGAGGTGGCCCCCAGCTGAAGCAGAGGTGGCCGCAGGCAAGTGGGGGACAGAGGGCGGGACAGGGCCTGCACGGGGCCGCTGCCCACGCACGGGCCTGACCCCCTGTCCTCCTGGCCGGGGGCTCTGCACTCCCCAGCCGGCCCTCCACAGGCCCCCAGGCCCTCCCGCCCTCCCGGGGCAGCCAGGCTAGGTGTTGATGGCCTTCCAGCGCTCACTGTCCGTGCTGTTGACGCTGCCCGTGTGGCAAGGCATGGAAGCCACATCGTCCAGGTAGGCCACCCCCCCGGCCGCGTCGAACTGCGTGCTGGCGGCCACCGCCGCCTCTAGGCCTTCCCGCCGGGCCACCGCATAGGGCTGGGGCAGGTGCACGTCTGGTTCCTCGGTCTCGTCCACTTGGCATTTGTAGGAGAAGAGGATCTTGGGCTCCGAGCTGGGGGGCAGAAGAGAGGCAGGGGAGCCTCACCGTGGGTCAGGAAAGGCCTTCCTCGCTGGGGCTGGGCAATGAAGCATCGGACATGGCAAGAAACGTGCTGACAGCCCCCTAACACCCACCCCGCGAGGCCCCCTTCCTTGCTTTGACGTCGGAGTCCGCTGGGACACCGGTATTAAAAGCGGCCCTCCTGCTGCTGGCCTGGGAGCCTGGCGAGCGCCTGCTTTCTCACCGTAAAATGGGTGGAAGGATTTGGACCCGGGCAAATGATGGGCCTTAAAACAGCACCTGCCCACAGTGTGGGGCAGACGCGGGCCCAGACCCCTGCCCCGCAGCACTAACTACTGCCCACCAGGTGCCCGCCTGTCTTCAGTCCTCTGGGTAACTGTCCAGGGAGAAAGCCTCACTCCCCATTTACAAAAAGGAGCCTGAGGCCAGGGAGATGAATCACGTGTGAGGTCATGCACATCAGGGCTGGGAGGATCCAGTCTAGTCCTTCTTGCTCCAGAGCTGAGGCACCCCTGCAGCCCACCCTCAGACCTGGCAGGCAGGGAAGGGGGAGCTGGGGGCAGAACGCCTGCTTCCACCACGTCTGAGTCACAAAAGTGTACCCCACCCCACATTCACAGACACACTGGACTCCCCCCAACACTGCTCCCCACGCCGGTTGCCCCCAGATGGAACACAAGCTCCGCGAGCTCAGGGGTTTGTGTCTGCTTTGTTCCCTGTTGTGTCGGTGGCTGCAGCAGGTGCTGAGGAATGAGCTGATCTATCCTTAAATGAAAAACACAGTGCAGATCAGCAGGCACGGCCTGTCTCTCTCGTGAGAAAGTGCACGTCTGTGTGTTGTGTGCGTAACGTGTTCCGTCTGTGTTTACGTGTGTGTGGACCTATGCGCGCCCGCAGGGGTGCGGTACGTGCGCGCATGCGCATGTAAACGCATACATGTGCACACGTTTATGTGTGCGCACGTGCACGTTGCACACGTATACATCTGTATACGTGTGTGTGTTTACAGGGGCGCATGCATGTGTGCGCGCCCGAGTGTGCACGTATAGCCGCACGCACGTGCATGTACACACATGTACCCTGTCCGCCTCCTCAAGCTCCGGCCCCAGCCTGAGCTGCCCCCCAGCCCCGAGCCCAGAGGCTGGGATGCTGCAGTGGCGGCTGCGCATGCCCAAGAGGCAGAAGGCGTGATCCCGACGGCGGCCACGCGGGGGCGCCCGCGGCCTGGAAGCTGGGGGCGAGCAAGCCCAGAGCGCCACCTGGAACCCCGCCCCCCAGTCCCCCTCCCTGCAGCCCCCGCTGGAGGACTCACCCGAAGAAGCCCCGCAGGAAGGCCACGTAGATGAGGGGCGCGAAGAAGCTGAAGTAGAGGAAGGTGGTGGCGTCCACGCAGCTGGGAGGACGGGCAGGTTAGGGTTGCGGCGGAGCGACCCGGCCGGCCCCCGCCCCCTCCCCGCCGCCCCCCGGCCCCCTCCCGGCCACCCCCGGCCCCGGCCGCTTACCAGAGCCCCTCGATGACGTCTGCGCACAGCAGCGCGCTCCCCAGCCCCTGCAGCAGGTTGAGCAGCGCCAGGATGCCCGCGTACACGTAGAAGCTCCTTCGTGCTGCAGGGTGGGCGCGCATGAGGTCCTGCCCAGGTGTCGGGACCGGACCGGCTCCCTGCTTCCCACCCACCCAGAGCCGTCCGCTCCAGGCCCCGGCAAGGCCAACAGCCCACCCCGCGCCCAGCCCCGTCCCCAGGCGCTCACAGGGCAGGGAGATGCGCTCCTTCAGCGGGGTCTTGGGGAGCACGACCACCAGAGAGTAGACCTGCGGAGACACTGGCGCTGACCGGGACGCAGGGAGCTCCTGCCCAGTGCTGAGCCCGCTAGCAGGCCGTGCCCGAGGCTCCGGCCACCCCCCAGCTCACCAGGAAGAAGAAGCAGGAGCTGACGAGCCAGAACTGGCGGCCCCCGTGCCCGTAGATGTTGAAGTCCTCAGCCGACAGGTGGGCATCCGGGTACAGGATCTCCAGCGTGCCCTGCAGCGGCGGGCAGGGGAGGGTCTCAGGGGCTCCTGGACCTGGAACGCCCCGTCCCTGGGCTCCCCACCACACCAAGCCCCGCTCTGCCTGGCGCTCCGTCCCCCGCTCTAGCCAGCTCTCCGGCCACGCCCTGCCCCGCAGCTCCAGCCCTCAGAACAGGCCCGGGGAGGGGCAGCCCCCAAGTAAGAAAGGGGTCTCTGGACGCACGGGTCTCAGTGGGATCTACAGACCTGCACTCTCCCTACCCGGACTGCTTGTTGAAACGGTAGGTTCAACCTACTGGATCGGAATTGGAGAGGCCCAGAACCTGCCTTGTTAGCCAGCAGCCCAGGGGATTCCTTAGCTGCATTTAAAGTCTGAGCCACTGCACACTCAACTCTGACTCAGGGCCCGAAGGCAGTGGATGCCCAGCCCCGGTGACCCCCGGGGCTGCCCTCCCCCACCTCACCTGGGTGACGGAGTAGGCCAGGGCCAGCACCGTGGTGATGGCCAGCACCCGCTTGATGCTCGACTTGCTCTCCAGGTGACCTGGAAGAAACGTGCTGGTCAGTCAGCGGGAGCCAGCCTAGGGAACCACGGTGGGGTCGGCCCCAGCCAGGGAGGGGCAGGGGAGCCCTGGCCGCAGCAGCAGACGCACCAAAGGCGAGGCCCAGGATGACCACGCTCAGCTCGATGGCCAGCAGGAAGAAGCGGGTAATCTCCCACAGGATCTGGACACAGAGCGGGCAGAGCGTCAGCCTGGGGGCCGGCTGCCCCCTCCCAGTGCCCAGCAGCCCTGCCAGCAGGCCCAGCCCCACCTTATCAGCAACAGTCGCAGCATCTGAGGCGCTGACCGTCATGGACACCACGGCCCGGGCGATGCCCACCAGCGCCACCACGAACACCTGGTGAGTGAGAGAGGGGTTGGGAGGTTGGCGTCGGGGGACAAGAGCTCCGGGAATCGCAGGGCCTGCACCCCACACCCCACGTCTGCAGGAGCCCTCAATTCCTCAAGAATGGAAGGATTCCACACTAAACGAGCCGCCTGGGTGGGATGCAGGGAGGCCTGGCCTCCCCTCTGGGCCTTGGCTTCCTGGCTACGCTGACAGCCTGGGAAGGCTTGTTAGGGTGACGTGGTGCAGCCAGCCTGCCGGGTTCTAATCCCAGACCTGCCGCTCGCTGCCTCTGGGACCTGTCTGTGCTGCACCTCATCTACGAAATACAGGGAGACGGCACCCTGGGACCCAGCTGGGACTGTCAGTTTCTCAGTCACTACTACCCCGCCCCCACCCACCCCACCCCACCCCGGGCTTCTGTGAGCTTAAGTTCAGTTTTCTGACACATATGAACAGAAGAGCCCAGATTTGTACACTCTGTCCTTCGTGCCTTGAAAACCCTGTCCCATCTCAGGGAGGGCGACACCACTCAGGGCCACGTGCCCACGGTGTGCGGGCCCCCACGGGGCTGGAGCTCTGCGCAATCTCACTGGGTGCTCACGGGAGCACCGCAGACTAAAGCAGGTCCACGTCACGTCGTGTAGGAGGGCACTGAGGTCCAGAGAGGCCAAGTTGTTGGCCCACGGTCACTCAGCACAGCTGGGGTTCAGAACGCAGTGGGCTTTTTCCCCAGCCCAGCATCCATTCCCCTTCCCTCTAGTAACCATTCCCCAATTTTCTTCCTGGGCCCACCACCCCTCCTCAGTCCATACAGTCTGGCTGAGCTGACCCCACCATCCCAGCTCCAGAGTGTCCCTTTCCCTGCTAGTCACAGAGTCTGGCTCAGGGATGAAGAGGGTTTCCAAGGTGGGCCACTCAGAGGGAATTGCAGATCAACACTGCAGCATCAGGAAAGAGGTACCCTTCTGCTGGAGTTGGCAGGGAGGTTAGCTCAGAGCTGCTCTTGGCTACCTCTGATACCTTATGGGGAGAACTCATCTGCGATAAGGCCAGAGGAGAGCAGAGATGCAGACAGAGAGACAGTCCTGCTGACATCAGTTAATGCCCTGGATCCAGCCATACCCGAAGCTGGTTTTTCATTACAAAGACAGCTTAAGGCAGTTGGAGTTGGGTTTTCTGTCACCAACTGGAATGAACTCACCAGGATATAGAAGGTGATAAAAATGGGGCTGGAGGTGACTCGAATCTTGGCCCGAGCAAACGGAAGCTTCCAGAGCAGGAAGATGAAGAACAGCACGTTGGGGACGAGCAGCAAGAGGTCCCAGTACCGGACCCTAGCAGGGGGGTGCAGAAGGCGGCTCACTGCTGGGGTTTTGTCTGCAGCCCACCCGGCTCTCTCTCTCTCCCTCTCTCTCTCTCTCTCTCTCTCTCTCTCTCTCTCTCACACACACACACACACACACACACACACACTCACACACACTCACACACACTCACACACACACACCCGACCCCGGAAACCCCTCGTCACGCAGCCCGGCACGACTGTGCCGGCCTCACCTAGAGGTGCCGATGTCCTCGTAGAGCAGCAGCAGACAGCGGTGCGGCACGCTGATGTTGGGCGCCGGGGGCGGGGCCCCGCTGGCCCAGATCTCCTCCTCCGGGGTGTCCATCCCGCCAGCCGCTGGCCCTGGGGGGTGAGAGCCACCACGTGAGCAGCGCAGGGGCTGTGCAGCCCTGGGCCTCTGGTGGGTGGTGGGGGCCAGCAGGTGGGGGGCAGGTGTGGCGCTCCCTCCCGCCCGGGTCGCAACCCAGCCCCTGACAGGGGCCATTCCTCGCTGTCGGCTCTGTGTCGGGGACCGGACGGCGGCAGCAGCACGTCGCAGGGAGTACATGGGCCCGGGCGGCAGCGGGACGTGACAGATGCCAGCGTTCAAAACGATGACTGAACAGACTGGGCTCCTGACCCGGCGCCCCCGTTTCTGGGCCATTCGCGACAGCCCCAGGCGGGAGCAGCCCAAGTGCCCCCGTCAGCAGAACTGACACGTCAGCGGGGCGTCCGCGTGGCCGGTGGAACGCCGGCCAGAAATGAGAGTGACTCCTGCCCTGCGGTGACACGGAGGGCCTGGCAGCCGGCCACTGAGCAGAGCCCGGCCAGCTGTGGGCACGCGGCCTGCCCCTACACGGGCACCAGGAGGGGCGCCCTGTGGAGGGCCGAGGGCGCGGGGCCAGCCCTGGAGACACGACCCGGTGGCGGGCATGCTGGCGTGCTCCAGTGTCGCGGTTCATGGAGCCACGCACCTGTGATCCGAGCGATTTTCCGTATGGGTTACGCTTCAGTAGATTTAAAGAAATGGAAAAGATGAATCGTTTATGCTGAGAGCGCAGGTCTCCCGTTCAGCAAGGAGCAGCGCAGGACACCTCCTGCAGGGCTTGCAGCGAAGCAACAGGATCCCGAGCTCGTGCTGCTTTCACGTCCCTGGACAGCAGGCCTGCAGGGCAGCACCCCGCGGGCCAAGCTGTGGAACGAGCGCTGCTCTGCCGAAAGTGGGGAGATTCCGAAGCGGGAGGGCCGGGACGTAGGGCTCAGGATCCCCATCCTTCTCTCCCACAGGCCACCCAGCGGCTCTGGGATGGCGTCCCCCCGGCAGCCTGAGGATACAGCAAGGACGGGAGGTACTGCAGGCAAGAACGTGTGCCTGACACGGCAGGTCCAAGGAAAGAAGCTGGTTTCCTCCCCGTTCCCGCGCTCTGCACCCTTCCACCGGTGCTGACGCGGCCGAGCACCTGCTCTGAGCCGGCAGGTCCAGGTGCCAGGACGCACCTGCCCTCTTGGGGCCCTCATTCTCGGAGGGGAGGCCGACAGCCAGCACGAATACCATCCTTCAAAAGCAAACCTCTCGTAGAGGTAAGTGCTAAGAAGAAAACACAGTCTTGGCCTGTTCAGAGGGCAAAGAGCAGGCTGGGAGAGAGAGGAGAAAGGGCAGGGGCCAGGTCAGCCGGGACCACCGGCACGGTGAGCTCACTTTAAATGCAACAGGAGGTGTAGGAAGGCGGGCGACGCGGCCCCGCTCCCACGTGGAGAGGCTGCCGTGGCGGGGCAGGGAGACCGAGGAGTGCCCGGCCAGGCCGGCGAGGACAGTGGCCGAACCGGCGGGGGCAGCGGGGGAGGAGTGGAGGGATCTGGGACCCCTTGGGGAGGGCTGGCCAGCAAGACCCGCAGACAGACGCACGTTGGGGTGAGGGAAGACGGCAGGGCAGGCTGAGGCCGGGGCTCTGGCCCGAGCCTCGGGGCGCCCAGCCCCGTGTCCCCGTGACACTGCCCCTCTGCCTCGCTAACAAGGTGCCCCGCCGTTGCAGGACCCTCCTTGATGCCCTGCGTTCAGGACAGGGGCCCCTTGCCGGAGCCAGAAGCTGAGCCTCGGCTGCTGTAAGCCAGAGGTTTCGGAGTGGGGGTGGTGTGGCGCAGCGCGGGGCACCTGAGCAGGGCGCAGGGTGCCCATGTGACACAGGGTCGGGGCCCAGGGCTGCCTGACGTCCTGCAGGGACCCCACACGGCAGAGAAGCCCGTGGGGATGAATGGGGACAGAAGCAGGAGGGCCGGATAGAGCGGGGAGGGGGGGCGGTCAGAGGGCTTCTCTTGGCCTTGCCTGTCCAGCACCCTATTTTCCCGTGGGGGCACCTCAGCACCCCAGTCCCCATCCACAGGGTTTAGGTACTGCTGACTCCACCCCTCCACCACTCCAGGGAATGTGCACATTGGAGTCCCACGTGGAAAGAAAGCCAACACAGAGGTGAGACTGATGGAAATAGATCCTGGAGATGGCGCCTTGCAGGAGCCCCTGGATCCAGCCACACCTGAAGGTAGATGCCCGCACCCCAGGCCGGACTTTTCAGTTACAGAACCCAACAAGCTCCCTTTCCTGCGTAGGCCGGTTTGACTCTGAGTTGCGTAGACCTTGCTTGTGCTTCTGGCTCTGCCAGGTTCTTTCTCCGTGACCTTGGGGGAGTCTTTCCCCTCTCTGGGTGTCACAGGACAATAACACCGCCCCCCCCCCCCCAGCAAGGCTGCTGTAAGGATCAAGCAAGACCAGAGAAGTGAATGTCTACAAAAGGTCACACACAGAAAGGTAACTGCTGCTCTTCCTCCCGGAGGAGGGGCTGGGGGACGTGCAGCAGGGAAGGATCTGGTTCACGGGTCCAAGCGCCACTTGCTACGGAGTCTGAGGTGAGGAAGGAGAGCGTCAGCTAAGCCCCCTCCACCAAGCCCTGCTAGCTCTGTAATAACTGCAGAGAAGGCTCACGGAGCCCTGCCACCCTGCAGGGAGGTGCTTATGTCACCCCCTGCACAGAGCCCGGAGCCGGGCAGCGCAGACTCTCTGTCTCCAGAGCGCAGGCCCCCAACCGGCAACTTGCCAGGGGCCCCTCCTGGGGCCTTGGTGTCTCCACCTGCAGCCGGGTTTCATCCAGAGTGGAGTGTTGGTGAGAAGCAGATTCGGGTCAGGCAGGTCTGGGGGCTGAGAGTCTGCATCTCGAACACCCTCCCAGCTGGCACTGCTGCTCTGTTGGCCCCAGAACCACACTTGAGCCACACCGGAATTGCCACTATGTGTCAAAGCTCACAAAATCACTGAAGCCATGATAAAAAGGACAATGCACCCTTCCCTGCCCGTGTGCAGTTGAGGCTTTCCACGGGATCACCTGCTGAGCCGCCACACCAGCCTCCAAGAGAGGAGGCTGCTAACATCCCATCACACAAAGGGGAAAGAGGCTGAGACAGGTCCGCCTGTGGCCTGTATTCCCCTCTCCCCACCACAGGTGAGCTCCTGGCCTTGCTGGCAGAAGCCCAAGCAGTGGCAAAGTAAGGGGTGCTCAGGAAAGGGGATGGTGGGAAGGCTGGCTGAGGGCAGGGAAGGGAGGGGTGAAGCCAGACCAGAGGCATGGGGAAGGGAATTCTCAGAGGGCAAGCTCCTGGGATGCCAAGTGCTCTGGGGCACCGTCTGGGGCGTTTCTTCCACCTGGGAAGGACTCTCCTGACCTCACTAACATTCCAGAGGCCTCTTCCCGCCCACCTCCCTCCCTCCCTCCCTCCCTCCCTTCCTCTGTGGGCAGGATGCCAACTGGCTAGGGTCCTGCGGGCTGGACCTGCTGTGAGACCCTGGACCAGAAGGACCTTTCCCTCTGTGGGCCTCCGCTTTCCCATCTCTCATCTGTGCAGTGGGTCTGACCACCCAGAGCTACTGGATGGGGAACGCTGGGGCAAACAAAACCCTGAGCAGAGAGGCTGCTGCTTAAACGCCTCTCAGGGCTTCCGACCGGAGCTGGTTGATGAGCCTTAAAACCCTGGAACCGAAACAGGGTGAGGAAGACTCCACAGGACAGAGCCAACCCCCTAATTCTTCAGCCTTGGGGAAGGGGGAGGTGGACCCTGCCAGGAGCCCCCAGGAGGAAGGACAGCCCTGGGCCTTCAAGGTCCAACCTGGCCTCACCCCTGCCAACTGCCCTGACGATTCCCTTCCACTCTGCAGCCCATCTTTCAGCCTGTTCTCCAAGCTGCTGTGCTGTTCCTACCTCAGGACCCCGGTGCGTACTCCTTCCCAGCTGCGGCTCACCATTCGGGCCACCTCCTCTGAGAAGCCCTCCCTGACTACCTCTGTCTGAAGCGGCCCTCGCTGTGTGTTGTTCAGCCCACGCATCTCATGACCCAGCCCCCCAGGACAGCAAACGTTGTGAGTGGACAGATGAATGTCCAGCAGAGTGCGGCCCAGCCCTTCTGGGGAGTGGGAGGACCGTCTGGGAGGCTCTCGGCCCCGTCCCTACTGCAGCGTGAGGGCAGGTCACTCCTCGCTCCCTATCCAGTGGACCCCCGCCCTCTCGGGCCCGGGGAGCCGGAAGTGGGACTCGGCCACTCGGAGGGACGTCTTCCCGCACGACCTGGATCGCAGGGTCCGCAAGCCCGGCCTCCCCGGGGACCCAGGACGCCGGCCCTCTGCGCCCCCTGCCTGCCTCTGGGCGGGAGGGTCGCTCCCGGCGGCAGGAGCGGCAGGCGGGACGGGGGCCGCCGGGATCAGTTCCCGCAGCTGGGGCAGGAGAGGGGTCCCCTCCTTACCTGAGGCCCCGGCCGCCCATCCGCCGCCGGCCGCGGACCCCGCAAGGCCGCGGGACTCGGCCTCCGGCGCTCGGGCCGGGGAGCGTCGCCTAAGAGGCGCGGGCGGCTGGCTCCCGCAGACTGGGTGGGCGGGCGGGCGGGTAGGGAGACGCCGTCGGGCCCGACACCGCGCGGCCCTTCCGACAGCAGTGACCCGGAAGGCTGGCGCGTCCTTTTCGTTCCGCCGAAACTGCGGAACAGCCACTGTCCCTACTTGCGGCACGCAGGCCCGCCCCCAGTCCGCAGCGGCCTATAGGAATGGGGTTACGCAGAAAAGAGGGCGCACGTAGCGGGAGGAGCCAATCAGATCCCCAGGGGGCGGGGCGGCTCGCCAACCTCTTAAAGAGACAGCGCACGGCCCTCTCGGCCGCAAGGGGCCTTGTCTTCAGCTGTCCGCGACCTGCGCGCCCCCCCCCACCCTCTCCCGCGACCTTTCTCCCGCAGGCGGCAACCGAGCGTCCGGGGAGGAGCCTCCGCCGCCTGCCTGAGGACCTCTGGTCCCGGGGGACAAGCTCCGCCCGGACCGGCGCGTCCCCCGCGCACCTGTCCTCGCGGCCGCGGTCGACGCAGTGCTGCGCACCCTCCGCCTCACGGCAGCTCTTCAGAACAGCTGTAATTAGTCGCATTTCAGGAGAACCTGAGGCTGAGACGTTAAGTGCTTGACCGAAGCGACAGGACCAGGAAGTGACAAAGCCCAGAACTGGGGTTTGATCCGCCTCCTCTGACCTCTAACTACAGGCAGCCAACTCCTGGAAGCCTTCCTGGATTAACCTCCTGCGTCCCTGCTGTGTTCACTCCTCTTTCCCCTCTCCCGGGTTCCACCATGTCAGGCCCCTCCTGCTTCCGAGTCCTTATCCCTCCCAACATATCCCTCCCACCCGCTCCTCACTGGGTGCTCAAGCCATACTGGTCTCTGTTTCTGTGTTTTGGCTATACCAAGGCTTGTTCCTGCTTGTGGGTCTGCACCTGTCCCCCCACCCCCACCCCGGCCTGGCTCCTGTCACATGACCCCCCTCTCCTGCTTGACACCCTAGCCAAAGTAGCTGTCCAGTCTCTGTCACACAAAGCCCCTTTATTTCATTCCCAGTGTTACCAAAACTGGGTTCGTCTGTTGGTGGACGTCGAGCGGAAAGACACAACCAAGGCAAAGAGCAGGAGAAGGAAGAACTGATCACTTGCAGTAAGTAAGGAGGACATAGGGGACTTTTCCCAAATTCGTGCTTCCCCAAACAACAAAATTGGGGACGTTTTAAGCTAAGGGTACATGCGTATTCATCAAGGGGCTTGGGCAGTCTAACTTTTAGTTAATTGAAGTCATGAGGCTCAGAGGTGGTCACCGTCATCCTCCCTTAGGGTCCAGTTGATCTGATGGTTGAGCTCTTCAGGCTAATTTTTGCCATTGAATCACAACAGGGAATCTTTACAACTGATACGTTGTCTAGCGTTGTTACTTCTCTCACCTGATAACAGTTTGTTTCTGCATTCTTTTGCTCCTTTAAGATCATTCATTACTGAGACCTGTTTAAGGGTAAGCACTGTGGCCAGGCTTCCATCCCAACCAAGCCAAAAATGGCTTCTCTTATGTCAAGAAAGCCATTCCTGGTTCTCTTTCTCGGGAACCACCTGCCCCATCTGCTTACACAGCAGCACAGTCTCTCTAACGGGTTCATGTTCATTTAGTCACTTCCTAGTTCAGCATCAGCCTCCCCCAACTAGAATGGCAGTGTCGTGAGGACAGGGCCATGCTTCTCACGTTCCCTGAACGTGCGGAGGCTGACTCAGGGCCTGCTGCTTGTCGTAGGCACCCACTGATCACAGTAGCCCCAAGATACACACCTCGTGACACCACACTTGTTTCACAGCTGGGCTGGAATGAGACTGGGCCCCAGTCTTTGCCTTGCTCCTGTTCTGAACAAGGGGAAGGTGAGGAAGCCGCTGCCTTGTGACCATCTGGGACCCAGTTTATCTGGACCTTGGTCAGCGTGCAGTTTCTGTATCAGCCATGAGCTGATGCCATGAGGCGCCTGTCTTCCTGAGTGGACAGCTCCAAGAGTTTCTGCCAGGAAGTTACATGCATTCCCCCTGCACACCTTTAATCGGCAAAACAAGTCATAGGCCACTTCTGACCTCCAGAGGCAGGAAACTTCCCTTCCACCCTGTGCCAGGAAGGGGGAGAAATGGAGAATCGGTAACTAAGCCAAATGACCCCCCTCCCTCCATCTTTGTTTTTTTTGAGACAGTACAGACACTTTGGAGCGGGCGTGGGAGGAGGCGGGAGTTTGCTCTTATTACCACCATGCGCAATTCTGCGTTTTGTACGCTGAGTTTTGGGCCCCACGCATAGGTTTCAGTGGGATTTCATTTGTGGAGTAATGAGGGTAGCTATCTCCCCTCCCTCCAGGGCAGAGGAGTGCTGACACACTGCAGTGCCCCCTGCACACCAGACAGAGCATGGCAGCAGCGAGCTTCCCTGGATGGTAGTTCAGTAGATAAAGATCTGACTCTCAGGTTCCCTCCCTCGCCTGCACCAGGCTCAGGGTGGTGTTCCTCCCGAGGCATGGCTGACAGGAGGAGATGGTGCTGCAGAACCGCTCCCTAAATAATAGGCACAAGTGCTTGGCTCAGCAGCCGGACCACGAGGCAGAGGCATCCAGCAAGCCCTGCCCAGGCTCAGGCCCAGGCCCAGGCCCAGGCCCGGGCCCGGGCCCGCGGACACTGAGACAACATGGCAGCTGTTGTAAGCTGCTGGATTCCTTCCCTGTCTTCCTCCCGCGCCCCCATCTCAGAGGTGACGCTGTCACCCACCCAAGCCAGAATCCTGCTGCCATCCTGGGTGCCTCCCTTTTGCTGTCCCCGGTCCTCAGGACCGAGAGACTCCATCTCCTGAATACGTCTTGGATATTTCCCCTCCTTGTCATCGCTCCCGCCCCTACCCGGGGCCCCATCCCGAGATGCTTGTTCACCGCACAAAAGTGCCAGGGCAAGAGGGCTGAGATCCAGCCCTGCCCTGCTCGCCTGCCCTAGCCCAGGCCGCCTGTACCTGGACGAAGAATCGCAGCATACTCGTCCCTCTGTACCCTTGGGAGATTGGTTTCAGGCTACCTGCAGATACCCAAATTCAAGGATGCTAAAGTCTCATATAAAATAGTGCAATATTTGCACATAACCTGTGTACATCCTCCTGTACACTTTGTCATTTCTAGATTACTTACAATACCTGATACAATGTAAATGCTATGCAAATAGGTGTAAATGCTGTGTAAATAGTTAGCTGGCCTACAGCAAAATCAAGCTTTGATTTTTGGAACTTTCTGGAATTAAACTTTTTTTCTAACCACCCTGTTGGTTGAATCTGCAGATTTGGAACCAACTGTAACTGCTTCCAACCTGCCTCGATCTATGTCCACCCCTGGCAGCCTGAGGGATTCTCCTAAAACCCACGTAGCTCTCCACTGCCCTCAAGCCAGCTCAGTAGAAAGACTTGGTGATCTTTCGTGACCTGGGCTCTCCAGCCTCAATTTTTGTCCCTTCCTGAACATCACAAGCGCTTTAACTGGAACTAGGAAAGTGCTTGCAGATGCCCACCGTGCCCTGCTCTCCACATCGCTGCGCACGAGGCTCTTGCTACCTGGAACACCCCTGCATCTCGGCTCCCTCGGGGGGGGGGTGGTAACCCCCACTAGAACGTCACAGCTGGCCTCCTACCATCCCCCGCCTTTCGGCGCTTGAAGGACGCAGCCTGAGCTTTTGGAGGAGTTGACATCACACAGTAAGAAAACGTCAGAAAACAAGGCCCCCAGGCGGCCACAGCACCAGGTCGTACATCTCGGCTGGCCCCGCAGCACAGAGCGCGGGCTAGGCGGGGTCTCGGGCAGCGTGGGCGGGGCCGCACGCTCGGGCCCGCCCCCGAGCGCCGGCGTGACGAAAATGGACGCCAACGTCATGACGTCGTGCTCCCTCAGACGCTTCCCGGGCACGGGCGGTCACGTGGGCCGTTTTTCGCGCGAAAACTGGCTGTTGCTGGCGGAGCGGAGAGGAGCACTGAGCAGCGATGGCGGTGAGCGCGGCGGAGTCTGTGCGTCTGCCGTGCGGGGCGCGGGCGGTGGGGGGCCGGGCGCGGAGCCGATTCCCGTGCTCCAGTCGGGCGGGTCTGCGAGGCCGGCGGGTCCCACCCCGGCAGCCCGGGCCCCCGGCCCGATCCGCGCGCTCGGGCCCTCCTTATCGTGCTGCTTTCGTCCGCAGCCTCGTCAGCTGACTGCCCCTCCACCAACCTGGGTCTCCGACCCCTTAGGTTGTGGCCGCTCTCGTGTCCCGTCTCCCCTGGCAGCTCCTGGTGCACCGGGGGCCCAGAAGGGCGGGAACGCGTGCTGGGGGGAGGAGTAGGCGGTAAACAGGTAAACCAGCTAACCAGGTAGCCTCAGTGGGTTGTCCTGGAGAAAACGGGGTCGGGTGAGTCACGGTGTGTGTGAGGAATGAGCCGGCCCCGGGCGTGGAGAAGCCTTGGGCTCAGGGAGCGTTCCAGGCAGAGGGAACAGCAGGTGCAAAGTGTGCAGGCTGGGAGGGGTTTGCAGCGTGGGAGGACAGGGTCAGCCGTGGAGAGGGAGACCTTATAGGTGGGGGCGCCACCGTATAGGAAGCTGAGTGGGCCCTCACCCCCTCCAACCCATCTCCTCTTGCAGGAATCATCCGAGTCTTTCACGGTGGCGTCCAGCCCGGCCCCGAGGCGGAGAGGCAACGATCCTCTGACCTCCAGCCCTGGGCGGAGCTCCCGGCGCACGGATGCCCTGACTTCCAGCCCCGGCCGCGACCTTCCTCCCTTTGAGGATGAGTCGGAGGGACTGCTCGGCACAGAGGGGCCCCTGGAGGAGGAGGAGGAGGATGGAGAGGAGCTTTTCGGAGATGGCATGGAGAGGTTCGGCGCTCAAGACCCTGCTCTCAGCAAGCTCTGCTGGGGGGCTGTTGTGTGTCCCGGGGAAGCAGATATATCGGAGCCTGCTTGCTCTGAGCACATCTTGGTCCAGGGTCTGGGGGGAGACAGGTTCATGGAGCCACAGCACATGTCCGTGTAACTTGCTGTGTCTACCTTAGAGTTAGACCCAAAGGCCTTGGTAAGCCCCAGCTCCATGAGATGTGCACCCCAGGGGACGCAGGGCATCTCTAATCCGGGGCCACGTCAGGGACCCCAACTGGGAAGGACAGGAAGCAGGTAGCCAAGAGTTTCTCTGCAACTTCAGAGGAACTGTGTGTGTGGGGGGTGATTAATCAAGATTTAGATTTAATTCAGCCCACAGTTACTGTGCTTGATCTGTAGCAGATCTCGTGTTCACACTTACTGATAAATGTACGAACGTAGTAAAGGTTATGGAGGCTTATTGCTAAGATGGTGGAGGAAAGCTCTGTGAGTGAGGAAGGTTAGATTCCACTGGTGCCTCACCCTGTCTTAACACCCAGGACTTGGCCTATACGTTAGCACTAGAATTATCTGAACGCCCGGGAGCCTCGTGGAGGTTCTGCTTTGGGGCTCTCTGTACTCTGACGTGGGGGCTTCACACTTGGTGTGTATGAGAGTACTGTTCAGGCCGCCCCCCAGGCCACAGGGAGAGCCCTTTGGGAGCATCCAGGGCACTCTGGACCGTTTGGATCTTCGCTTTAAGCTCCATCACTCCAGGAGATGGGCCTGGGTGTGCGGCACAGGCCAGACAGAGTCTGGAGGGATGAGGAGTCTGGGCAGAGCAGCCCTGAGCAGCTTCCCTGCTGTGCCCTGTGAGGTTGTGCAGGCAGGACGCCCCTCCCCGGCCGGCCACCCTCCATCCACGCCCTCTGCGTCTTCTGTCCTTCCCTCGCAAGGAAGACTGGATAGAGGTATCTGAGGACTGGATGGGCCCAGTGAGATTTGGGTTTCATGGCTTGTTTAAAAAACAACCTTACTGAGCTATAACTTTTACAGTGTAAGATTTGTCTCTTACAGGAATACAATTCAATGCGTTTTAGTAAATTTCCTGGGTGGTGCACCTATCACCACAGTCCAGTTTTTCCCGTCATCCCCGTAAGATCCCTTGTGCCTGTTTGTAGTTAATCCCCATTCCCTTCCCCACCCCTAGGTAACCAGTAATCCACTTTCTGTCTCTTTGGATTTGCTAGTGCTGGCTGTTTCGTGCAGGTGGAGTCTGGAATACACACGTCGTCGTGTGCAGGCTTGTTTGGCTTACTGTGTTTTTCAGGGTCCATCCACGTTGGAGCCCACGTCAGCACGTCATTCCTTTTCGTGGCTGAGTAGTACTCCATTGCACGGACAGACTGCGTTCTGTTTACCCATTCATCAGTTGGTAGACGTTTTGGGTGCTTTACGCTTTTTAGCAATTATAAATAGTGCTGCTAGGAGTTTCTTATGTGAATGCATTTTTAAGTTCTCTTGGAATGGAATTCCAGTTCCTAGGAATGGAATTGTTGGGTCACGTGATAACTCTGTGTTAATTTTTTGAGGAACTGCCCGACTTCTCCAAAGCAGCTGCACCGTTTTACATTCCCACAAGTGGCGTATGTCGTTTGAGTTCTCCACATTCTCACCAACACCTGTTACCTTCTGGGTTTTGACAACAGGCACCCTAATGGGGGCGAGGCGGTATCTCACTGTGGTTTTGATTTGCATTTCTCTGATGACTAGTGATGTGGAGCAGCGCTTCGCGTGCTTGTCGGCCATTTGAGTATCTGGAAAATTTGTCTTCAGATCCTTTGCCCGTTTTTTTTCAATAATTTGTTTCCTTGACTTTTTATCATTGAGTCGTAAGAGTTTTTAAAAACTTACTCTGGTTGTAAGCCTTTTGGCAGACATGTGATTTGCAAATATTTTTTTCTCAGTCTATGGCTTGTCTTTTTAATTTTTTTTAAATGGTGGGTTTTGATGTGTACAGTTTTAAAACTTTGCTGAAGTCTAATTTATCAAATTCTTTTAAATTGACCAATTAGAATTTCACTGCAGGCATTTCACATGACTTGAAATTTTTTTTTTTTAATTTATTTTTATTTATTTATTTTTGGCTGTGTTGGGTCTTTGTTGCTGCGTGCAGGCTTTCTCTAGTTGCGGCGAGCAGGGGCTATTCTTTGTTGCGGTGCGCGGGCTTCTCGTTGTGGTGGCTTCTCTTGTTGCGGAGCACGGGCTCTAGGTTGGTGGGCTCAGTAGTTGTGGCACATGGGCTCAGTAGTTGTGGCTCGCGGGCTCTAGAGTGCAGGCTCAGTAGTTGTGGTGCACGGGCTTAGTTGCTCCGTGGCATGTGGGATCTTCCCAGACCAGGGCTCGAACCCGTGTCCCCTGCATTGGCAGGCAGATTCTTAAGCACTGCGCCACCAGGGAAGCCCATGACTTGAAATTCTTAACGAGTTAGACAGGTACCTTTTCCTTGAGAACACTTAAGAATTTGGAAGCGATCAATCCAGAAGCATACCTGGTTCTGGGTTCTGTTTCTGGTGTCAGTAGTGTGGGATTATCTGAGAGTGTTCTTTGACAGAGTCTATGGCCAAAAAAAGAAAGAAGAAGTTCCCCAAATTACCACGTCCTCTGAGAAAGGGAGAATTCAAGAGGACCGTCGTGGAGCCAGTGTGGTATTGGAAGCAGCTAGCCACCTTGACACCCAGCTCTGTTGAGTGACCTCTGGCAGAAATCCCATCACCCTCCGCCCCCTGTCCTTGGTTTCTTCATCTTTCTGATGGAGGGTGATGTGTGCTTCCCCAAATCGCGGGGAGGGGAGCTGTGTTTGCCCTGGTGGGGGTCCTTGTTGAGGCATCAGTCCTTCAGATATCTGACAGGCAGTCACGTGGAAGGTCTCGCTGTGGCTGGAAGGACTGAGCCACAGATGTGTTCGGGAGAGGCTGGTTGGGCTGATGTGTGTGGGCCTCCTGGGGTCCGGGCTTCGAGGTGGGGCTGCCAGAAACAGGAGTGCAGGAGGGTTCCTGCCCATGGGGAGCTGTGTTGGCTCTCTGAAGGCCCTTCGAGCTGAAGGTTTTGTGGGTCCTCCGATTCCTCTTTCCTGCTGGTGCTCAGAGCTCCCCTTTTTCACTGTGGGAAAACCCACGTGACACAAGATTCCCGTCTCGGCCATCTCTGAGCGTAAGCTCAGTGGCATCACGGCACTCACGTGGTCGTACGACCGTCACCACCCTCTCCAGGACTTTCTTCCCCAAACCCAATCACGCAGGATTTCTGTCCTGTGACTGGCTTGTCTCACCGAGCAGTGTCCTCAGAGTTTGCCCGTGTCACAGCAGGTGTCAGGAGGTCCGTCCTTTGGAAGACTGTGTCCTTTTCCGTGTGGGATCCGTGGGGGAGCCTTTCGGAGCCTCTCCAGGTGCCCTGGCCGGGGCTCCGGAGCCCTCGGGAGCCCGGTTCCTGGTGGGGTTTTGTTTTGGGGTCTGGGTGCTAACAGGCTCCATCTGGGGGCCTCGCAGGGACTACCGCCCCATCCCGGAGATAGATGTCTACGAGCCCGAGGGGCTGGCCCCGGACGACGAGGACGTGGACGAGCTGACCGCCAGCCAGAGGGAGGCGGCCGAGCGGGTCATGCGGCAGCGAGACCGGGAGGCCGGCCGGGGCCTGGGCCGCATGCGCCGCGGGCTCCTGTACGGTGCGTTCTCGGGGAGCCCGGGGGAGGCGGGAGGCGGTGCGGGGAGCCGGCCCTGAACGTGCCCCCGGCCCCCAGACAGCGACGAGGAGGAGGAGGAGCGCCGCAGCCGGAAGCGGCGGCAGGTGGAGCGGGCCACGGAGGACGGTGGCGAGGCCGACGAGATGATCGAGAGCATCGAGAACCTGGAGGACCTGAAGGGCCACTCGGTGCGCGAGTGGGTGAGCATGGCCGGCCCGCGGCTGGAGATCCACCACCGCTTCAAGAACTTCCTGCGCACCCACGTGGACGGCCGCGGCCACAACGTCTTCAAGGAGCGCATCAGTGACATGTGCAAAGGTGCGCCTGCCCCGTGCCCGCGGGAGGCCGCCTGCCCTGGCCTTGTGGCGGTGGGTTTGACAGACGGATGTGCGGGGCACATGGGGCGCCGGGGCCGGGGCCTGAGCCCGGGGTGCCCGTCTTTCAGACAAAGTATCGTGGGTCCAGCGCACTGTCCAGGGACTACGTACGTCTGGACCACAGCAGTCGTTTTTTTGTCTTGTTTTGTTTAAAATTAATTAATTTTTTTTTTTGGCTGTGCCGTGTCTTTGTTGCTGCGCGCGGGCTTTCTCTAGTTGCGGCGAGCAGGGGTTACTCTTCCTTGCAGTGCCAGGGCTTCTCATTGTGGTGGCTTCTCTTGTTGCGGAGCACGGGCTCTAGGTGCGCGGGCTTCAGTAGTTGTGGCGTGCGGGCTCCGTAGGTGTGGCTCATGGGCTTAGCTGCTCCGCGGCACGTGGGATCTTCCCGGACCAGGGCTCGAACCCGTGTCCCCTGCATTGGCAGGCAGATTCTTAACCACTGCGCCACTAGGGAAGCCCCAGAAGTCGTTTTTGATGGACTTACAATCGGGCAGACTTTATGTAAAAATCTGGCTTACTGCTTTGATCAGAGTGTAGCAGCACGTTTCTGAACAAAGCAGCACGTGAGGCGGCGTGTGGCTCCTGGTCCCCCACCGGCCCCTCCTCTCCCTTTCGTCTCACATCCGACACGTTTCTTCGCGGGTTTCCTCCTGGCCTCGTAGGCACTCTGAGTTTGCGGTAGGCACCCCATGTGTTACTCCACTGTATCCCCCCCAGGCACTTAGGTCCCGTTTCATAGGTTCAGAGCTTGAGACCTAGCATCCGTCACATCTCTGGGTCCCGTCGCTAACGCTGAGCGGACTTGGGAGCGAGGCTGTGCCTCCAGCTCCGAGTCAAGGGCTCGGCGGGCTGGCCTCCCCTTCTCGCGGCGAGGTGGGCCTGCCCCAGCCTGCTCCGCGCTCAGCCTCCCTTCCCACCCCGCCCGCCTCAGAGAACCGCGAGAGCCTGGTGGTGAACTACGAGGACCTGGCCGCCAGGGAGCACGTCCTGGCCTACTTCCTGCCCGAGGCGCCGGCTGAGCTGCTGCAGATCTTCAGCGAGGCTGCCCTGGAGGTGGTGCTGGCCATGTACCCCAAGTATGACCGCATCGCCAGCCGCGTCCACGTGCGCATCTCCCACCTGCCCCTGGTGGAGGAGCTGCGCTCGCTCAGGTGAGCCGGCGGGGGCTCGGGCACCCGTGGGGGGTGGCGGGTGGCCGCGGCCAGAGAAAGCCCACCCCGTGGGTCCTGGCCTCACTGGCGGGCGAGGGTCCGGCCCCCGCCCTGTGGTCTCTGACGGCGCCTCGCCTCCGCAGGCAGCTGCACCTGAACCAGCTGATCCGCACCAGCGGGGTGGTGACCAGCTGCACGGGTGTCCTGCCTCAGCTCAGCATGGTCAAGTACAACTGCAACAAGTGTGGCTTCGTGCTGGGGCCTTTCTGCCAGTCCCAGAACCAGGAGGTGAAGCCGGGCTCGTGCCCCGAGTGCCAGTCAGCCGGCCCCTTCGAGGTCAACATGGAGGAGGTGAGCGCGGGGCTGCACCGTAGCCGCGGGCGCCAAGATGCAAGTGTGTGTTGGCCCCGCGCTGGGGCAGGCAGGCCCACGTGGTCAGCCCTCATGGTGTCCTCAAGCATTCAAGCCAGCATGTACAAACCAGACATTTAAAGCGTCAGCGTTTATGGCTTTGTTTTCTCGAGCGGGAAGATCTGGTGAAACTGGGCCCACGTCTCCCCTGGCTGCCCCTCAGCAGGGCACCTGCTTTCCAGTCCAGACTCCCTGGTACCTGCCTCTCTGGCCTTGCGCTGGGGACCCCTGATTTGTAACTGTCTGTGACACTGCTGTGCCGTCTTCGGGAGGCCCTGCTGGAAGGCTCTGGGCCTTAAGACCTCGGGCACGCAACACCCGCCTTTGAACGTGAACCACTCCCAGTGTAAAGTGTGGCGGGCTCATCACGATCGCTGCGGTAGAGCCCAGACCCCCCTCTACTGCTCTGCTGCCACGACTGATGGGCTGACGCCTCACTGCTCTACGATTCTGAGAAGCGCCCTAGCTGGAGCCACCTTGCCAGGAAAAGCCTGGCAGCCCGCAGGCAAAGGCTGCCCTGTTTCAAAGTTCAAGTGCGCCTTGCCTCGGGGAGCGACAGCTGCAGGGCTGGGCTCCAGCTGAGCCCGTGCCTTTGCCCAGAGTCCCCCCGCCCCCTCCGTCTAGCTGGTCCCCCTCCCTTTACAGGTTCCCCCTTCACACACATTTCTTGAGAATCTACTTGAACGAGAGCAGAGTTGCAGGCTCTGCTTGCAGGGCACCTGGGACAGTAACTGGTGGGGGGCTAATAATTACGCCGAAGTCTCTGGAGCACTTGCTCGGTGCCACGTGGTGGGGGCGTGCGTTATGTGGTCTTCATCACACCTCGTGAGGCGGGTGCTGTTGTTGGCCCTCTTTGACCTGAGGTCACCCAGCCAGGAGTGGCCCAGAGGATTAGAACGCAAGCATTTTGATGCAGAGCGTGTGCTTAAAAGCACCTTTTCCTGTGGCTCTTCTCTAGACAGTAGGTGAGATGACGGATGCTAGGTTGCACGCACAGTGCAGCCTTGTGACCTCGACAGTAAGCCCACACTTGGCGTAACTTGTTTCGTGGGCGTTGGCTTCAGTGCTTTTCACGTGTGACGTGACTTCCTTCTCCCTGTGTGGCTGTGGCTGCAGCCATCGACCCCCCTTCTGCGGGGCAGGCACGGAGAGGGGGAGGCCTCGCCAGGGCCACACAGCTTAGGCCACAGCAGAGCCTGGCTCCAGTGTCCACGTGCACTGCGCTCAGCTGTAGGGCCTGTCACAGGGCTCTGGCTTCTGGCAGGAGGGAGGCATCCCCAGGGGGGCGGGGTGGCAGGAGCGGGGACCGTGCACCGTGGCGCTGGTCACAGTGGCTCGCCCCCCTGCCATCGTTGATTCTGCGTATCCTAGTCAGCGGTGGGAATAATAACGCTGCTCTCCTTGCCCCAGGGCACCGGTCCAGTTCAGGTGACAAAGAATCGGTGCTTGGACCACAGCCCAGGCTTCGCCGGCTAGGGGCGGGTCCCTTTGACCATCTGTTTGTCCCGCGCAGACCATCTACCAGAACTACCAGCGCATCCGAATTCAGGAGAGTCCTGGCAAGGTGGCGGCCGGCCGGCTGCCCCGCTCCAAGGATGCCATCCTCCTCGCGGACCTGGTGGACAGCTGCAAGCCGGGAGACGAGATAGTGAGTGGCCGGGGGGCCGAGGAAGTTGGTGGGAGCGCTGTGGCGGTGGCCCGGGGAGTGGGTCGAGGTCAGCTCTCCCGTCTCTAGCACTGAGCTCCTTGCGGTGGGCGGCCAGCTGGGTGCTGGGCTTGGGAGCAGCGTGCTGTGGAGTTACTGCTCTCCTGTCGGTGACCCAGGGACCCGGAGGAGGGGTCGGGTGAAGCCAGCGAGGAGGCGGGCCCGGCCCGTGCTTGTGGCCCTCCTGACCACTCGGTACCCCCCAGGAGCTGACCGGCATCTATCACAACAACTACGATGGGGCTCTCAACACCGCCAACGGCTTTCCCGTCTTCGCCACTGTCATCCTAGCCAACCACGTGGCCAAGAAGGACAATAAGGTGGCCGTGGGAGAGCTGACTGACGAGGATGTGAAGAAGATTATCAGCCTCTCCAAGGACCAGCAGATTGGGGAGAAGGCAGGTGGAAGGCGGGCGGGCGGGGCAGCCGCAGAGTCAGGGTACCCGGGGCTCGCCGTCTGGCCCACCCTGCAGCCTCCGTCTTGGTGCCCGGGTCTTGGAAGCTGGTCCCTTCGTTTGGTTCCCTGTGTCCGCTCAGTCCACTTGCCTTGGCGGGGGCTGTGCTCCAGGGGAAGAACGTCCGGCAGCCCCACTGAGCCTGTGTCCTGCCCGCGAGGACACGGGTGAGGTCAGGGTTCCTCAGGTTGTGCCGGGCTTGGACTGGAAGGGAAACCGGGGGACCAGTAGGAAAAGCTTGTCTGGTGGGGTGTCCCGTGGCATCAGACCCCTGTCCCCAGTCGTTTCTCCAGGAATAGCGCTACCCCAGCACGGGGGTTTGCTTTTCCCTTTAACTGTAGGCTTTTTGCTGAGGTTGGGGGGACGGGGGTTTTCGTTGCAGAATTTACAAATACAGGCGACCCCTGGACAGTGCAGGGGTGAGGGGCGCCCACCCCGACTCTGTTGAAAGTCCACGTGTTAGTGGACCCACGCAGATCAAACCCGGGTTGTTCCAGTCTCAGCTGTGGGATGTTGAGTTCCTGTTGATAAAAGTTCTGCCGCACGGCCCTCGGGCTCCCGGGTCGCCGGGTGGCCCCTCAGGCTCGTGGCCCTCCCCCAGCCCTCTTGGCATCCCTCTCCCCTCGCCTCCCCACTTCCTGTTCTCCTGTTGGTGCAGGACCTCCCAGCTCTCTCCGTGGCTGCTCTGCTGCCGCACAGCTCAGGTCCTTGCACCCCCGTCGGCCACCTTTATTAGTCTGCCAAGATTGGGGGCACACGGGGAAGGCGGGTGTCCCTAGCCCCAGGAGGACAGGCACTGCAGTTCCACCAATGTGCTGGGTCCTGAGGGACCCTCCAGGGCCGCGTTGTTCAGGCTTCTCGGTGGGAAGTGAGAGCCGCTTGTCGCCCTCATGGGGCTTGTCCTTTACTACAGCCCCGGCAACCCCCCCCCGCCCCGCCCCCGCCGAGGGAAACCAGTGCTAGTGTGACCGGCATGTTTCAGCATCTCGACGGAGCCGGTTTCTGAGGGCGGGGACTCTGGGTCCCAGGCCTGTGTCAGCTTGTCTACACACACCTGACGTGTGCAGGTGCGGGGGGGTCCGTGTGCTTCTAGAACACTTCCCTAGCGCCCGCCTGCCCTCTGCCTGCCGTGACTTCCCTCTGCGCCCTCTGCCACTTCGGAGACAAGCTGACGGGTGACAGGGAAGATCCAGAAATGGTCAGGCTCATTGGAACGGTTGGAGCCGGAGGTTTGCCGGCTGGTGGCTGGTGGGCCCCATCCAGCCTGCCGACGGGTTTTTTCCAACTGGTACGTGGTTCTGTTTTTTTGTTTTTCCAAATGTTTGAATGAGTTATCATTCCTTAGGAATAGGGAGACTTCACATAAAAACGTGGGCACCCAGGTTTCGATATTGCAAGTCGGGTGGTCTGTGTCTTCAGGAGCAAGTGGTGTGCTGGGTGGCCGCCGCCCTCGATGGGTTCCCTCCGGTCTGCTGGCTGCCCGCTGCCGTGGGCTCTCCCGCCTGCGTCCCTCCGGCTTCCACCCCGCTTGCCGCCGTGGCGTTGGATCTCGTGGGTGCTGGTGGGGTGAGGCGTTCGAGAGGTGTGTGTTGTGCCCGACACTGAGGGTCTGAAGGACTGACGGGAGACGCGCGCGGCCCGAAGCCAGACTGAGGGTGGAGGTTTGGCGTCGTGCTCGGTGTGGTCAGATGCGCTGCCCCGGCTGTGAGCAGAGATGGGGTCGCACCCACTCGCAGAGTTGTTCTAAAGGCTGAGCAGGTCAGCGAGCAGGCGTGGGGTCTCCGCGGCCAGCTGTCGCGGTTACAGGTTGTTACAGCTGGGGCGCTGGGAAGGGCCAGCGGGAGGATGAGCACAGCTTTGGGCCTGCGCTCGACGATTCCTGTGCTCCCTGTGGCCGTGCAGGTGGGGGCTGGGCTGTCTGAGGGCGGCGGGCGGTGCACCTAAGACTTAGGAGTGTTAGGAGCCTGGGGTCGGGTCCTGGGCGTCCTCAGCAGCGGGTGGCCTGTTTCCTCCCGTGTGATGTGGAGGTCGTGGTGGTAAATGGAATAACCCTTGGGAAGTGGGTGTCACGCCCTGGCAGGTCTGGGTTTGGGTTCACCCCTCTTACCAGGCACTAAGTTGCCCTATCGCTTAAGGTAGCCGGGTCAGCACGGGTGCACCGAGCGGTGTGTGGCCGCTCCCGTGCCCTTCAGGCCGGCAGAGACGGCGCAGGGAGCCTGCGAGCACAGCAGGCAGGAAGCGGGCTGCTGCCCTTGGTCCCAGAGGGAGACATTACCTCATCCTGCGAGGTGCCTGGTGCCCAGACAGCACCGAGAAGCGGTCTGGGTGGAGAAGCCCAGGCTGGGCAGTCCTGGCATGAGGTCTCCCAGCAGAGGTGGGGGCTCAGTAAGGGGATCGGTAACGTGTACGGAGCGCCGAGTAGCCGCTGGTCACAGCGATTTGCAGAAGGTCGTCTGTGTCTTGTTGTTGATGAGTAACCTGAGACGTGGGGCGGTGGGGGCCTGGTTTACGTGAGACGCCCACGTCACGCGGCTAACAAGTGGCAGAGCCAGGGTCCCACCAGGCCGTCCGGCCTCCACCTCTGCTTCCAGGGGCCGCCCTCTGCCCCCCCATGCGGTTCCCACGTGTGGGAGGTGCCTCTGAGTGTCGGGTTCCAGGGGACCCAGCTCAAGGTTATCGTGAGTTCCAGGGGACCCTGGCCCACGTTTTAAAAGTCACCACAGAAGTTGTGAGACGCGAGCGTGGCATGGTGTGGCAACCCTGCGTGTCCTTTGCCAACTTCTCCTATCCCCGAGGTCATGGCTGGTCTGGGCTCCTCTGTGCAGCCCCCTTCCCTGTTTTTGTGTTTTGTTTTGTTCTTTTGCGGTACGCGGGCCTCTCACTGCCGTGGCCTCTCCCGCCGCGGAACACAGGCTCCAGATGCGCAGGCCCAGTGGCCATGGCACAGGGGCCCAGCCGCCCCACGGCACGCGGGATCCTCCCGGACCGGGGCACGAACCCGCGTCCCCTGCATGAGCAGGCGGACTCCCAACCACTGCGCCACCAGGGAAGCCCCTCCCTTGTTATTCTGACACAAATTCAGACCCGCCCTTGCGCCTGCACCTACACCAGTGTGTCTCTCAAGGCTCTTTTTTTACTAAACTGACCCCGCTACCCCTGTCACACTTGAAGATACCGGCAGTTCCTAGGGGTGATGTTCACTTGGGTCTACAGTTCCCTGGTGGTCTCTTAGTTTTTGAAAAGTTTCTTGTGGTCAGTGTCCAAGTAAGGTCTACACACTGATTCGTTGACTGTCTCTCATCTTTTTTTAAAATTTATTTTTAAAATTTTTGGTTGCATTGGGTCTTCGTTGCTGCACGCGGGCTTTCTCTAGTTGCCGCGAGTGGGGGCTTCTCTTCATTGTGGTGCGCGGGCTTCTCATTGCGGTGGCTTCTCTTGTTCTGGAGCACAGACTCTAGGCACACGGGCTTCAGTAGTCGTGGCGCGCAGGCTCAGTAGTTGTGGCGCACGGGCTTAATTGCTCTGCAGCATGTGGGATCTTCCCAGACCAGGGATCGAACCAGTGTCCCCTGCATTGGCAGGTGGATTCTTAACCACTGCGCCACCAGGGAAGCCCTCTTCCTCTCTCTTATGCACACACACACACACACGCGCGCACACGCACACACACACACACACCCCCAGAGCAATTGGCGAAATGTCTCGACGGCTTTCCAGGTGAACGTCTCACCTCCCGGTGGACCCACCTCCCGGCCGCCCCGTGTTCTGAGCTCGGTACCTGCAGTCCTGCGGGACCCGGGCTTGTGTAGACGCCTCCTGTAGTGCTCACAGCCCCCGTGACCTGGGCAGTGTCATCTCCTTTCCATTCGAGGACACAGGCTCAGGCAGGCCGCCGATCCTGGGTGGGGTCTTCTGCGTCCGTGCTGTTGGAGTCCACCCCCGCCCACGCGGGCCTGGGTCTCGTCTCCTGCTCCTCTTCTGCGGGCGACCTTGGGGTGGTCCTGCAACAGGACGAAGTGAAGGGGGTCAGGCCGGGGTTCTGGTCAGCTTTCAGGTTCGGTGACTCGGGAAGAGCCAACCAAGTACAAGGCCCGGAGTTGGGGGTGGGATGGGGGTGGGTCTCAATGCGGGGTCGGGGGAGTTGCAGCTGTGCATGGGCGCTCCAGGCCGGAGCACATGGTGACCGTTCCCATCGCCCCACCCCCCACCCCCAGATCTTTGCCAGCATTGCTCCTTCCATCTACGGGCACGAAGACATCAAGCGAGGCCTGGCACTGGCTCTGTTTGGAGGGGAGCCCAAAAACCCTGGTGAGCGGGGCAGGGGGGCCGCCTTCTCTGCAGGGGGCTTGGTGGGAGCAGTTCCCGGTGTCCCGGGAGAAGGATACGTCCACGGGTGGCTCCTCATCCCAGGGAGAGCGCAGCCCACAGCCATGCCACTGTGCACACATTTAACTGTAGGAATAATACCTGAACGTGTGTTTGTATTACATCCTCAGAGGGGCTGAAGCCCCCGTTGACCTCCCTGTCTCATCACGGTCCCTCCCTGCAGGTCACCTGGTTGGTGTCGGGGGGACATGGGCAGAACTTTGTGTGGCTGTTCAGATAGATTACACGTGTGCTGATATGGAAAACACGGCACTCCGTGACCGTGGCATGTTTCTCCTAGCCAGTGTAGTGCTCCCTGTCTGTGTGTGAGGGACTGTCCGTGACGTACCCAGCTGCCCTGTCAGCACGGCTTTGGCATCGTTTCCTGTGGGCACACAGAGCACGAGCTCACGCTCTGAAGTTACCGTGCGCTGGTCCACATCGTGCCGCATTCAGCTGTCCTCCTGGCTGGAGAGCACGTGCACAGCCTCCAGTGTGTACAGGACAAACAGCGTCTTCATAGGCACCTCCTTGTGCACCATGGTTCTGGGTTCTGTGCTCAGAGTGGGGTGGCTCCTGGGCATTACGTCCCTTTCTAGAAAGAATATTGCTTTGTTGTTTGCAGTAAGCAGGCTGGGAAATCGGGGATGATCCAGCTCTGTCCTGAGCCCCCTCTGCCCCGTTCCTGCCCCCAGGCGGCAAGCACAAGGTGCGAGGTGACATCAACGTGCTCCTTTGTGGAGATCCCGGCACGGCCAAGTCTCAGTTCCTCAAGTACATTGAGAAAGTGTCCAGCAGAGCCATCTTCACCACCGGCCAGGGGGCCTCGGCCGTGGGCCTCACGGCATACGTCCAGCGGCACCCCGTCAGCAAGGAGTGGGCCTTGGAGGCTGGGGCCCTGGTCCTGGCGGACCGAGGAGTATGTCTCATCGATGAATTTGACAAGGTGGGTCCCCGGGCCCAGAGCTGACATGTGGGCTGAGCCCTCAGTGGGGAGCGCGTGTTCGTGGGGAGCACGGGGGCCTCGTCTGAGAGACCGCGGTCGGGCAAGAATCCTGCGTTTGCCCGCCGTGCAGATGAACGACCAGGACAGGACCAGCATCCACGAGGCCATGGAGCAGCAGAGCATCTCCATCTCGAAGGCCGGCATCGTCACCTCCCTGCAGGCCCGCTGCACCGTCATTGCTGCCGCCAACCCCATAGGTGCGTGGGTGCGACGGCCAGAGGGGGAGCAGACCCGGGGGCCCCTGCTCTGGGACCCGCGCCACTGAGTGAGGAAGGGACCGAGCAGCAGCAAGTGCTCCTCTCCTGCGTTTCTTGCTGGGGGGGGGGGGCGGGAGGACGGGAGACCCCCGGGCTTTCGTCGAGCCGTGTTCTCGGGAGACAGGAGGAGCACCTAGCGCTTAATAGGGTGGGACTGGCCGTCGGTCTCAGCCAGCAAGTGGTTAGAGAGCCCAGGCGCCCCTGCCACCTTGTCCCCGGGTTTTCCTCGCGGGAGGCGGCTGAGCGGCCTCGGGCCGATTGGGGCAGGTGGGGAGAGCCTCACGCGGGCTTGTCCGGGGTGCCTGGGGCAGGCCCTGCATCCCTCCACCACTGATTCCCCTCTCGTCAGTGAAGCCACACGGGTTGGAAAGAACCTTGTCCAGTCGAGGAGAAGAGGGGCCCCAGGGAGCGGGAGCCCTGATGGGGACCTGCCTTTGTGATGCAGGTGGCCGCTATGACCCCTCGCTCACCTTTTCGGAAAACGTGGACCTCACGGAGCCCATCATTTCCCGCTTCGACGTCCTGTGTGTGGTGAGGGACACAGTGGACCCAGTCCAGGTATGCAGCCCACGCCCTGGGTGTGCGCAGTGAGTTTGGGGACCTGGCGTCGGCCCAGGGCTGTGGCTCGCCAGGCTCAGGGAAGGGCTGCCATGTGGACCGTGTGTTTTCCACTTGTTCTCAGTCCAGAGTTCCTTGATTTCTCTCCTTCGCCAACCCCTCCCCGGCCACCCACCCAGCATCGCCCACGCTCTGCCACCAGCTCCCGAGTCTCCTCACTTCTCGCTGCTATGAACCTCGTCCCAGCTTCCCTCCTCTGGCCCGATGCACTGCAGCCTTGGTCCTGGGCCCCCGGCTTCTCCTGTCAGAGGCCAGCCGTCTTTGGGGGCACGGCGGACCTGCCTCTCCTTACAGACCTGCTCTCGGCCTCCCATCCCATCTCTCTGGCGGGGAGTCCACCGTCCCCGAGAGGTCTCTCCCCCTGCCCCTTCCTCATCCACACCCCCTCACCTTCTCGGGCTTCACTCGCGCTCTGTTCTCTTCTCTCAGGTGTTGTGACTGGGGCTCTGGTGGCCTCAGCTGGAGGCTGTCCTCCGGCCTCCATCCCACCACGTGCTTCTCTTCTTCCTATAGTGTGAACTCTGTCTCCTCTGCCCTCACTGGGGGGGTGCGCCCCAGGAGCTCCCGGCCCATGGCGGGTGGGGGACACGTGTCGTTACAGAGCGTCTTCAGTGAGCTGACCTGCTCCAAGCCAGGCGCCAGGCTCAGCCCGCTCTTGTCCTCTCCGTCTTGTCTCAGGATGAGATGCTGGCCCGTTTCGTGGTCGGCAGCCACATCAGACATCACCCCAGCAACAAGGAGGATGGGGGCCTGGGGGGCGCCCCGGAGCCCCCCATGCCCAACACATATGGCGTGGAGCCCCTGCCGCAGGAGGTCCTGAAGAAGTACATCATCTACGCCAAGGAGAAGGTCCACCCGAAGCTCAACCAGATGGACCAGGACAAGGTGGCCAAGATGTACAGTGACCTGAGGAAGGAATCCATGGTGAGGGCCAGGTGGGGCAGGTAGGGTGGGGCAGAGGGGGACGCACAGCAGAGCCTTGTCTGTGTGCTCAGTGGGTCCAGGAGCACTGGAGCAGCAGGACGGCCTTAAAGACACGATACTTACTCACCTTAACTGTTTTGTTTAGACGGAACTTAAACGTACGTGCGTTTGTCTGTCTCAGGGTACAGCTGAGGTCTTTGTTCTTGGGCCGTTGATTTAGTTCCAGTGACTTTGCGAAAATCTTACCCGAATGAGCACGCGCCTGAGCTAGTTTGCGTTCACTCGTGCTGGGGAGAGATTTAAAGGCAGCTTGCAAGCAGGTGGACTGCAGAGTTCTTGCAGGTTGCTCCCTCTCACCTACCTAAGCGTGACAGCCACCGCTCCTTCCCTTTCCCTCCCTCCTAACAACACCTTTTCACTTAATCAGGTCTTTTCAGAGCATTAGCTTGGGCTTCACAGAAACACAGCTTTGTTTTCTCCCTGTGCTGCACTGCGTCAGGCGGTCCCTGGTACCTGACAGTAACAAATACAGCCGCCCACAGGCGTGGAGACTCCGGGTGCCCGGGAGCTGCCAGGAGCACACGTGCTGGGCTGGCGGTGGCAGCCGTGAGCCTTCGCGCTTTGGGAACCAGGGGAAGCTTGGGCGCGCCTGGCTCCGGTGGGCGCCGCCCTGCAGGGGGGTCAGCTGGGCCTCCCGGCGGCACCAGCTCTGCCCCTCTGCCACGTGCTGGCCGTCCCGCGGGGAGACCTGACGCGGCCCTCCCTCCAGGCCACGGGCAGCATCCCCATCACGGTGCGTCACATCGAATCCATGATCCGCATGGCTGAGGCCCACGCGCGCATCCACCTGCGGGACTACGTGATGGAGGATGACGTCAACATGGCCATCCGCGTGATGCTCGAGAGCTTCGTGGACACGCAGAAGTTCAGCGTCATGCGCAGCATGCGGAAGGTGGGGGCGGGGCCTGGGCCATGGGGGCGGGGCCTGGGCCGCGGGAGTCCAACCTGCCTCTGCTGCCAGGAGCAGCTGGCTTGGGGGGGCCTGGCAGGAGGGTCACCTCCGCTCTCGCCGTAGACTTTTGCCCGCTACCTGTCGTTCCGCCGGGACAACAACGAGCTGCTGCTCTTCATCCTGAAGCAGCTGGTGGCCGAGCAGGTGACGTATCAGCGCAACCGCTTCGGGGCCCAGCAGGACACGATCGAGGTGCCCGAGAAGGACTTGGTGGACAAGGTATGGGCGTGGCCAGGGGCGGGGTTTGCCCGGGCCGTCACAACGCACGTGTCCTACTACTGTCCCATTACTGTCACCCGTCCTGCCGACGCGCTGGGCCGGGGCAACCACGCAGCTTGTCCGAGTTCACGGCCGTTGTCCGGGCTGAAATTTCAAGCCCCGTGTCCAGCTGCAGACCCTCCCTCAGCCTCAGAGCGGTTCGCTCTTCCCTGTGACGGGGACAGAGGCCCCGCCTGCCTGCCTCCCCTGCTGGGGCCTCGGGCTCGGGACCTGCCCACGCGTCTGCACGGCTCACTGGTCGTCCCCTCTTTTCAGGCTCGTCAGATCAACATCCACAACCTGTCTGCCTTTTACGACAGTGAGCTCTTCAGGATGCACAAGTTCACCCACGACCTGAAACGCAAGATGATCCTTCAGCAGTTCTGAGCGTCCGCAGCAGCTCCGTGGTCCTGGTGGAAGGTCAGACCTGGTGCTGACTTCACTCTGCTGCAGGGACCCACAACCAAACTGCGCGGGGCTCCGAGTCCTGGGGCCGGGCTCGCAGCGGTGCCGTGTGGCTGCATCCACCCCACGGCCGAGGTGTTTTATTTCCTTGACTCACTTCCTCTGCTCTCATCTCGGGGCACTTGACTTCCCAGAGCTGCGTTTATAGCCCTCTGACAACCGCCCACCACTTGCAGGAGGTTCGCCTGACCTTCTGGGGATTGAAGTCGATTGTGTTCGGGCCCCTGGGGGCTGTTCTAGGGGGCTGAGCACGGAAGGGTGTCACCAGAACTGCTGGCCTCTTGGCATGAGTTCCGTGTCCTGTTGCTTTTGCTGCCTGTGGTTGAAGAGCGAGTTCTCAGTATTCGCAGCGTTTTTCTGAATCGTGTCCTGCAGCCTTCTCTAGGCTCCCGTGAGTAAGGGCAGCGTGTGGGTCCTGCACAGATGGGACCCTAAGCTGTCGGCACAGCCTCGCGTCCTCTGACGGCCCTGCAGCCTTGGCCTCCGCCAGTGGGAGGAGTGGGTTTGGGGTCAGATGGTGAGGGTCGTCGGAGCCGGGCCACCCCCTCACCATTGCTGTGTGATCTGTTCTCCTACCTGGCCCTTTCCTCATTCTCTCATTTGTACACTGAGTTCTTGTTTCTGTCGTTGTAGTTTTTAATAAAGTGGAGTAAACCTGAACACTGGTCTGAATTCCGTTTTCATACTGTAACCCAGGCTCTCCTGGACTCGCCCTGAAGGCCCTTCCCCCTTTCGCCTCTGGTTTCCTGCAGGCGAGGGTCGGGCTAGGAGAGCGGCTTTGTTTGTGCGTCCGGTCTTGCTGGGGAATTCGGTTGCTGCCTCTGTGGTCTCCGTGAAATCAGGGGACCTCGGGACAGACCTGTACACCCAGAGGGGCTGGAGGTGACCGTGCTGTGGAGGGAGCAGCCCTGCTCGCCCTAGCACCGCTGCGCTCTGACAGCTCCCCCGGGGCGCTGCACGCCTCTGGGTCTTCCTGCTTCTTACCCGAGACGGAGCGGAAGTGTCTCCTCGCGTTGGATCGTCCCTCTTGTGCAGGTTTTGCCTTCTGGAACCTTTCAAGGTGAGGACTCGGGTGAAAGCCCTGCGGACGTCTGATGATACGGTATGTCTGATGCCTCACTCACCTCCTCCCCCCAATCCTGGAAAGCCTGCCGTGCGGCTGCCAGGCCTGAGGAGCACGTCAGACGTGGTCTCTGCTGGGATGGGGCAGATAGACTCCAGTCAGCAGGTAAGGAAGAGCCGGGAGGAAGGGTCGGTGCTGTGGGCCTGCGTTAGGGGGGAGGTGACCCTCTAAAAGGGGCTCCTCACAAGCGGGAGCGGGTACGGCTGAAGCAAGCAGGCAGGCTGGGCTTGCAGGCTGAAGGGAAAGCTTTTTCTGCACATATGCAACACCTCACGTGTGCATTTTCACGCCAACCCATTGTCCGGTTGTCTGCGGTCACAGACTGGGCGTCAGCTCCGACGCCAACTACAGGAGTCCAAGCAGACCCCACAGGTTCGGCTCAGACACCAGCCACAGCTCACCTGCGCCTCTGTCCAGCTGGGCTGCACATAAGAGACTCCCACGCCCCGTCTCGGGTTTGGTGACTCGCTGTAACGGCTTCCCAAACCCAGGGCGAGTTTCTTTCCATTAACCGATTTATTACAGAGGCTGTATTACAGGATGTGGATGAACAGCCAGATGGAGAGTCCCGGGCACAGGAGCTTCGGTCCCCATGGAGAGCGGGTGCGTCACCAGCCCGGAAGTTCTCTGAACCCCTTCAGTTCGGATTTTTGTGGAGGCTTCATTATGGCGCCCGTGCTGGTCGGACCATCAGCATTGGTGATTAGATTAGCTCCTCTTCTAGCCCCTCTCCCCTCCCAGGAGGTCAGGGCCTGGGGCAAGTTCCAACCCTCTGATCACCTGGTTGGTTCCCCTGGCAACTAGGCCCTCTCCTTAGGGGCTTTCCAAAATTCACCTCCTTAACAAACCTAGGAGTGGTCAAAAGGGTCTTGTTAAGAATAACGAAGACACTCTTTTCACCTGAATTACTCCAGAGCCGTTTCTGGAGCGAGGGATAAAACCCAGATCTTACTACAAAAGATGCTTCCATCAGTGTCTCTTATCACTTAGGAAATTACAAAGGTATTTTTAGAGTCTGGCCAGGAGCTGGGAGGAAGACCAGAATATATATTTCTTACTCTATCACAGTATCACACAGGTCCAGTAAGGCTCTGAGTCTGACTGCAGTACACGGCCCTGAGGCTGGTAAGCAGGAGACGAAGCTGGTCCCACGTGTTTTACAGGGAGGTCCTATCCGGCCACAGGGAAGTGAGTGGAGAGAGAGAGTCATGGAGGGGCTGAATGGGAGCCTGGGGTGTAGCCTAGAGATGGCGGTGGTCTGGACCAGGGGACGGGGACAGTGGACCTATTTTAGGTGTATTTTGCATCTCATGAGTAAGAAGTACTGGGAGAAAAGAAGCAGCCATGGGTGATGACCAGGCTTCTGGCCTGAGAGATAGGCTGAGGTCAGGGGAAAACCGGGAGCTTCTTGTAGACGAGTTGGCTGGAAATGCGTTTGACGTCCCAGGAGAAACGGGAACTTCGCGGGCAGGTTTGAGTCTGGGCTGCTGAGTGGAGGTTTCGGCACGAGCTGTAGTGGTCCAACAGGTGTCCCCGTGGGGCTGGGTGTAATCACCCTGCAGAGAGCAGAGAGAAGCGATCGCCGCTGGAAGCTTGAGTGCCTGTCGTGTGAACCAGCAAAGGACACTTAGGAACGGGCAGGTGCTGGGGGAAACTAGAGGAGGGATTGTTCTTGAAGCCAGGAAAGGGAAACCTTTCAAGAAGGTTGAGGTCAACTGGGACCCAGACAGCTTCAGGGTCAGGTGAGACGACAGATCTGTCCCCTGTGCCGTGTTTCATCCAATGTCAGATGCCACCTGTTACAAGAATCACCATTTTAATATGCTACTGAGGCAAAAATGCTAACATTTAGAAAGGCTGGATGCCGTCAAACCGTAAAACGTCCCAGTTTAGAGTTGTTGGAAATAGTTGTAAATGTGCCTCTTAAGTTGAAATCCGGTGTTTGTGGTAACACGGAGGTTGACAGTGACCTTGACCCACAGTGTCAGTGCAGCGTGAGTAGAATAAAGGGGGTGGGAGTGGGTAAGGAAGCGGAAATCGTACGCGTAGAAACTTGGGAAGTCTCGTTCTGAAGGGGAGCGGTGAGATGGGGCAGCTGGCAAAGAGTACGGGATCGAGGGAAGGTTTTCCTTTGGTATATTTTAGGATTGAACAATTAAAAGTTTTTATTCATACAATAAGTTTATTAACGGATTAATATGAAAGATAACCGTGACTGAAAATATAAGATACCAGAAGGTGTGATATCATACAGGTAAAAATTTTAAGTATACAGTTACTACGTACTGCTGTGTGTGCGTTATAGACTATAAAATGTATGCTTGTGGACTTGTGTTATTTTAAGTAACAGGTTTATTGAGATATGGTTAAATAACATGATTTAAAATGTACGGCTCAGTGGTTTCAGCACATCATCAAAATCAGTTTTGGGACATTTTTATTATCTCCCCACCAAACCCATAGCCGTTAACGTTCACTCCCCTTCCTTTTCTCCCACCCCTACCACAGCCCTAGAAAACCACAGAATGTACTCTCTGTCTGTGTAGATTTGCCTGTTCTGGACATTTCATACACATGGAATCATACGATATACGGTGTTTTGCAACGGGCTTCTTAGCATAATGTTTCTAAGGTTCATCCCTGTTGTAGCATATGTCAGTGCTTCATTTTTTATTACTGAGTGACATTCCATTTTAGGGATGTGTCACATTTCACTTATACACTCACCAGTTGATGAGCACTTGACTGTTGTGAATGATGCTGCTATGAACATCGCTGTAACCACTTTCTGTGTGGACGTGTGTTCTCTCTTCTCTTGGATATGTCCCCAGGAGTGGAATTGCTGGGTCATAGGGCAGCCCTGTGTTTCGCTGTGGAGGAACCACCGCACTGTTTTCCAGAGCAGCTGCACCACTACTCTTCGTTGTGGTGCATGGACTTCTTATTGCGGTGGCTTCTCTCGTTGTGGAGCACGGGCTCTAGGCGCACAGGCTTCAGTAGTTGTGGCACGCAGGCTCAGTAGTTGTGGCTCGCAGGCTCTAGAGTGCAGGCTCACTAGTTGTGGTGCATGGGCTTAGTTGCTCCGCGGCATGTGCGATCTTCCCGGACCAGGGCTCGAAGCCGCGTCCCCTGCATTGGCAGGCGGACTCTCAACCCCTGCGCCCCCGAGCTCCTGTCTGTATGTCTTTTATGGCTTATGCTTTTGGTATCATTTCAAAAACCATTGCATAATCCAAGGTCTTGAAGATATACCCCTATATTTTCTTCAAGTAGTTTTATAGTTTTAGCTCTTACATTTAAGTCTTTGATCTGTTTGGAGTAAATTTTGTATGTGGTGTGACATAGGGGGTGTAACTTTCTACACGGGGATGTACAGCTGTCCCAGCACCATTTGTTGAAGAGACTATTCTTTCTCCATTGGTTGCCTTGGCAATCATATGACCATAACTGTGAGGGTTTATTTCTGAACTCTCAATTTTATTCCAAGGATATGCTTATCTTTGTGCTGGTGCCAACTTTGTTTTTCTTTCTAAGATTGTTTCAGTCATTCTGGACCCTTTGAATTTACATATGAATTTTGAAATCAGCTTATCAATTTCCGCAAAGAAGCCACGAGGAATTCTGATGAGGATTGCATTGAGTCTGTAGATCAACTTGGGGATTACGATTTTAACAATTTCATTCCTTCTCATGCATGAAATGGAATGTCCATCCACTTACACAGGTTTTCTTTAACGTCTTTCAGCCGTGTTTGTAGTTTCGTGTTTATCTTATTAGATTTGTTTCTAAGTTGTAAGTGGAATTTTCTCTATTGCAGTTTGTATGTTTCCTATTTCCGCTATAGCAAATTACTATAAATTCAGTGGCGTAAAACAACACAAGTTTATTATCTTACGGCTTTGGAGGTCAGGAGTCTGAAATAGGTCTCACTGAGGTAAAGTCAAGGTGTCAGCAGGGTTCTGGGTGAAAGTTCCTTTACCTGCCGTTTCCTGCTTCTAGAGGATTCCTGCGTTCCTTGGCCAGAAATTGCGTCACTCTGAGCTCCGCTTTTGTTGTCCTGTTTTTCCTTGACTCTGACTCTCCTTCCTCCCTCTTTCCATCGTAAGAACCCTCGTGATTACACTGGGCCCACCTAGATAATCCAGGATCATCTCCCATCCCATATCCTTAACTTAATCACATCTGCAAAGTCCCCTTTTCCACGTGAGGTCATGTATTCACAGGTGCTGGAGATTAGGGACATCTCTGGGGAGCCGTGATCCCGCTCACCACACAGTGTATAGAGATACATTTGGTTTTCGTATATTGATCTCATATCCTGCTACCTTGCTGAGCTCGTTATTAGTTCCAATGGTGTTTTTAGTGGATGAAAACCTAGGATCGTCTATGTACAAGATGATGTCATCTATGAATGACATCACTATTCATCTATGAATAGTTTTCTTTCTTCCTTTCCACCCTGGATGCCTTTTATTTCATTTTCTTGCCTACTTGTCTGGCTGGAACCTCTGCACAACATGGAATAGAAGTGGCAAGACTAGACAGCCTTGTCGTGTTCCTGGTCTTGGGGGAAAGCTTTGTCTTTCACCATTAAGCATGATGTTAGCAGTGGGGTAACATGCCCTTTTTCAGGTTGAGGAAGAATCCCTCCTATTCCTAGTTTCTAGAGTGTTTTTGTCGTGGAAGGGTGTTGAATTGTGTCAAATGCTTTTTTTCCCTCTATTGAGCTGATCATGTGGGGTTTGGCCTTTATTCTATCGATAGGGTGAATTGGTTTTCAGATGTTAAATTTTAACCTTGCATTCCTGAGGTAAATCTCACTGGCCGCGGTATAAGACTCTTTTTATATGTTGCTGGATTTGGCTTGCTAATACTTTGTGGAGTGTTTTTGTATCTATGTTCATAAGAGATATTGGTCTGCGATTTTTTTCCTTGTAACGTCTATGTCTGGTTTTGGTATCTGGGTAATGCTGGCCTCATAGAATGAGTTTGGAAGTGTTCCCTGCACTTCTAATTTTTGGAAGGGTTTATGAAGAATTGGTATTAACTTTTCTTTTAATGTTTGGTGTTCATTTTTATATGGTCGTGTATCTCATTTCCCTTATGCCTTTTGTGTTTGGTTAATAAATGACCTATATTACTTCCCAGTATTTAAAGCAACTTTTTAAATTAGATTTAGTACTTCAGTCTAATGGGAATGATGTATGATGTGTAATATGGATCTAACGTTATATTTTCAGATTAATTGACATAACACTGTTGAGTGAATATCTGTTCTCCACCATGTTGAAAAGCTTCCTCTGTAAAACATTTTCATGTGTACAGTGGTCTGTTTCTGACCTCTCTGTTTCATTTCATTGTTCGTGCATCTATTCCAGATTCAGTACCACAATATTTTAATTTCTGTATGTGTTTTGATCAAAATTTCTATTACTCTTGAGTATTTTCTTTTCAAGATGAATTTTTTAAAATAAATTTATTTATATTTATATTTGGCTGCGTTGGGTCTTCGTTGCGATGCGCAGGCTTCTCATTGCAGTGGCTTCTCTTGTTGCGGAGCACGGGCTCTAGGCACGCGGGCTTCAGTAGTTGTGACATGAGGGCTCAGTAGTTGTGGCACACGGGCTTTGTTGCCCCGTGGCATGTGGGATCTTCCTGGACCAGGGCTCGCACCCACGTGTCCTGCGTCGGCAGGCTGATTCTTAACCACTGTGTCACCAGGGAAGCCCTTGGGGTGAATTTTTCAATCAGCTTGTCAAATTCCACAAAACATTCTACTGGGGGTTTTTGTTGGCATTCCATTGCGTTTGTTGATTACTCTGGGGAAGAACTGACATCTTTACAACATTGAATCTTCCCATTCAGGGACAAGATACATTTCCCCCTTTGTTCTGGTGTTATATGAAGCTTTAGTATTTTCTTCATTTAGACTTTATACCTCTATTTGGTTTATTCTTGGCTTTCAATAGCGGTTGTGGATGAGATCTTTTTTCCTACTATATTTTCTAGTTGGTTATTGATGATGTATTAAAAAGTTATTGATTTCTATATGTTATTTTATATCCAGAAATCTTCCTCAAATCGTACTAGTTTTCAATTAGTCTGTCAGTTGATGGTCTTGAATTTTCTAGGTATGCTTGCAAATAATTAGTTTTACCAAATTTTCTCCCAAATTTTTATCTCATTTTATTCCTCTATCAAGCCTATTGCATTGTTTGTTACAGAATATTCAATATTTGTGGTGGTAATGATAGTCCTTTTCTTGTTCCTCACTTAAATGGGGATGCTTCTAATGTTTCTTCACTAAATATGATGATTGCTGTACATGTTTAGGAGATACTCTTTACTGAATTAAGGAAGTTTTCCTTCCCTTCTATTTCTTGTTTGCTTCTAAAGTTTTTGTTTGTCCCTTTTATCAGGAGTAGAGGCTGTTTCATTGCATGCCAATGGTGGGGGGGCATCTCCAGAGATCATTTATTTATTTATTGGCCTTGCTGCGAGGCATGTGGGGTCTAGTTCCCTGACCAGGGATTGAACCTGTGCCCTGCGCAGTGGAAGTGTGGAGTCCTAACCAATGCAACTCCAGGGAATTCCCTCCTGAGATTTTAAAAAAACTGATCCTCTTAATGCTGAGAAATGAGTGAGTAGCTTTTTCTTTTTTTTTTTAATCGGAGTATAGTTGCTTTACAATATTGTGTTAGTTTATACTGTACAGAAAAGTGAATCAGCTATACGCATACATATATCCCCTCTTTTTTGGATTTCCTTCTCATTTAGGTCACCACAGAGCATTGAGTAGAATTCCCTGTTCTGTACAGTAGGTTCTCATTACTTATCTATTTTATACGTACTATCAATAGTGTATTCAATTCCAATATCCCAATTCATCCCACCCCCCCCATTCCCACACCACGCTTTCCCCCTTAGTATCCATATGTTTCTTCTCTACATCTCTCTCCGTTTCTGCTTTGTATATAAGATGGTCTATACCAATTTTTTCAGATTCCACATATATACGTTAATATACCGTATTTGTTTTTCTTTTTCTGACTTACTCCACTCTGTATGATAGTCTCTGTGTCCATCCATGTCTCTACAAATGACCCAATTTCATTTCTTTTTATGGCTGAGTAATATTCCATTGTATATATGTACCATGTCCTCTTTATCCATTCATCTGTCGATGGGCATTTAGGTAGCTACCATGTCCTGGCTATTGTAAATAGTGCTGCAGTGAACACTGGGGTGCATGTGGCTTTTTGAATTATGGTTTTCTCAGGGTATATGCCCAGTAGTGGGATTGCAGGGTCATATGGTAATTCTGTTTTTAGTTTTTTAAGGAATCTTATGTTCTCCATAGTGGCTGTATCAATGTACATTGCCAGCAACAATGCATGAGGGTTCCCTTCTCTCCACACCCTCTCCAGCATTTATTGTTTGTAGGTGTTTTGATGATGGCCATTCTGACCCATGTGAGGTGATACCTCATTGTAGTTTTTTTTTTTTTTTTTTTTTTTGCGGTACGCGGGCCTCTCACTGTTGTGGCCTCTCCCGTTGCGGAGCACAGGCTCCGGCCGCTCCGCGGCATGTGGGATCTTCCCGGACCGCGGCACGAACCCGTGTCCCCTGCATCGGCAGGCGGACTCTCAACCACTGCGCCACCAGGGAAGCCCCTCATTGTAGTTTTGATTTGCATTTCTCTGATAATTAGTGATGTTGAGCATCTTTTCATGTGTTTGTCGGCCATCTGTATGTCTTTGGAGAAACGTCTGTTTAGGTTAGGGTTCTAACACTCAACCAATCTTGCATCCCTAGGGTAAGCCGCACTTAATCATGGCATATTAACATATTTAATACATTGCAGCAATCACCTTGCTCATATATTTTTGTGAAAGTTGCATCTGTGTTTAGTAAGATTGGCTTAGGGTTTTTTTTCTATTTGTGTTATTCCAACTTCATAAAGTGAATTGGGAGGCTTTCTAACTTTGTTCAGGAGGAGTTTGTTTCTTGAAGGTTTGACAGAATGCACTCGCTCCAAAGGAGCGATATGTCTTTTTTAAGAGGAGAATTTTTAAATTATCTTTTTATCTTTCCCCATTGTTGGTTGTTTAGCTTTTCTACTGCTTGAATCAGTAATTGGTGTTTTCCTTAAAAGTATCCATTTCAATGAGACTTTAAATTTTGTATTGATATGCGTCAAGTTTTGCTTATAATTTTAAAATCGTCTTGTTTGTAGTTTTTTTCCCTTTTTCATTCCTAATGGTATTGACTTATGTCCTTTTCTGGATGCTAAAGATTTGTGTGCTCTATTCATCTTTCTCAGGCTTTTAGCAGTCAGTTCTACTGGGTTTTTGTTATTTCAACGATAGAAACTTACTGATTCCTCTGTGTAGGTGTGTGTTAAAGCCTCTTAAGTTGAATACTTACTTCGCTTACTTTTACTGCCTGTCTTCTAATGTGTTTGTGGCTATAAACTCTCCTCTGTGAACTGTTGGCTGCACCCCACGGATTTTGATACGCAACGTTCTCAATGTCGTTAATTTATAAACAAAGTAACATTTATCTTGTGATTTACCCCTCAACTCTAGAGTTATTTAGAAAGGCATGCGTTTCTGCTGTGGTTAATGAGCCCTGCGTCCACCGGCGCGGCCTAGGGACTAACCCGTCATGTAAGTTGAGGTCCCGCGCTGCGATGGGGCCCGGGGCGCACAGGTGGGCGACCGCTTCCGCGCCGGGTCCGCGCGTAATCTCGCGAGCGCGGCCTTCAGCGCCGGGGCCACGCCCCTCCTCCACGATCCGGGCTCCAGGTGGACGCGGGCCTGAGAGGCGCGAGGTCTGAGGTGCGAGGCGCGAGGCGCCGGAGACGCGGCCCCGCCCGCGGCCTCCGCGGCGCTGATTGGCCGGTGGAGGGCGGAGGGGCGGCGCGAGCGACGGCCGCGCAGACCAATGGGCGTGCGCGCGCCGCCGCCGCCGCCCGCGCGGCCCTGAGGAGCCCAGGCGGCTGCGGAGAGGCGACGCGGCACCATGGGCAGGCTGCTGAGGGCCCCGGGGCAGACTCCGCTGCTGCCGCTGCCGCTGCCACTTCCACTGCTGCCGCTGCCGCTGCTGCTGCTGCTGGCCGGAGGTGAGCGGGCGGCGGCGGGCGCGCGCTGGGCAGCACCGCGCCAACAAAGGGCTAGGCGGTCTCGGCTGGCGGCGGGGCGGGGCGGCCGCCCGCGGTCCGGGCGCTGCCGACGGCGCGGGGCGGGGGCACGCGGTGCGTGTCCGGGTGACAGGGCCGCGGGGCCCCGCACTGTGGTGACGGCCGCGGGGGGCGAGCGCCGTGCCGGCACGTGCGCGGAGGTGACGGCAGGTGTGAAGGCGCGGGGGGAGGGGCGCGGCCACGGAGCGGCGTGTGCGGGGCGGGTCGCACGAGGACGTGTCCTGGCAGCGCGGCGAGCCCTGCGGGGCGGGGGTAGCGTTGGGGGGGGGGGTTGTGCCCGCGCGTATGGTCCCGCCCGCCCCCCGGGTGCCTGCATTGGCTCCCGTCCTGCGGACTCGGCCCGCGGCGCTCCCCGTGCAGTCAGCCCGCGGGCCCGTGGTGCACACGTGTGTGTGTGTGTGTGTGTGTGTGTGTGTGTGTGTGTGTGTGTGTTTGGGTCCCAGCCGGCGGGGGGGGGGGGGGGTCTCTGCTTGATGATGACAGCAGAGCGGCTAGTGCCCTGGGCCGTGGTGCAAAATCCCGGGGAAGGGCCACTGCCCCTGAGCGCGTCCCTGCGCCCAGCTCAGCGAGGGGACGCCTTCTGCACCATCAGTCCAGGATGAGTAAGGACACAGGTGGTGTGCATAAGAAATGGCATCCGTGTTTGTCTCAGTCGCTGCCCCACCTCTGTCCTTGCATACCTTAAGTCCTCTATGGAAGAAGGTGAGGCTCACCAAATAAGTACTGCTTGTCCATTCTTTCTCTGTGTGGCAGCCACCCCAGAACTGGCCAGTGAAGTGAGTCAGGACCGTGCCCAGCTGTTATGGTGCCTCTTCCTGGCTAGCCACAGATCACTGTGGGCAGCTGGGCTCCGTTTACCCCCTCTCCCGCCTCCGCCCCCGGGGCGCGCTCTCCGTGTGCCTGTGAGCACCCCTGTGCTTGGGTGGCGTGTGTCCAGCAGCGTGTCTCCCTTGCACACCGTAGTGCAAGGACACACAGACATGCAAGCAAGTGTGTGTGGTAGGGTGGTGGTGCTGGACCATTTCTGTTACAGCTGCCACTCCAGGGTGTGGGCCACGTGACAGATGCTGCCGGGCAGCTCCCCAATGGGCGTCTGCCGAGGGCTCAGGGATCCCTGGACTCAGAGCTGCTGATTAGGGGAAGGGTGGGGTGGGCTGATGGTGGAAATCAGAGAAGGGTGTTGGGACCAAGAGCAGATTGCGGGGGAGAAAAACATGGGGCTTATTGAGAGGCCTTGTGTTCCCCACCCCCTTACGATACAAGCCTGCTTCCTTCACCTGGTTCTGAGTCCGTTTGGGTCAGATTTTCAGTTCTTTGAGGCTGATTTCCAAATCCTTTTCACGTGCCTTCTTTTTCTCTCCTTTTCACTGGGAGTGATGGAAGTAGCAGAAAATTATAGGTGCTAGAGGAAAAAAAATCACAGGGAGTGTAATTCTGAAAGTTAAAATCAGGTGGGGGTCTCAAGGCAAATGAGTTGTTAAACGCAAAAGCAATTATACACGGAATGGTTAGGCCTCATCCACTGTTTCGGTGGGCAAGCTTGAACATAAGTAACTCTCGTAATTAGCTAAAGAATTTCCCACTGCGAGAGCTTTTGAAAATATCAAGGTCTATATAAAAGAAAAATAGTCATCAGAGGGAAAAGGAACTTCAAGAAAATGGAAATGTTTATTGCAGAAAGAATGAAAAACCAGATTCCTCTTTTTCACACACAGCTTTTCAGCACCATTATCAGAACCTCTTTTAATTCCTATCAGACTGTTGGGAAAGATAGACAAGGACAGACTGTGACAGGTGGAGGAGAGAGGTTGAGAGAATGGGAACCCCGCCTAAGTCGTGCAGATGGTCGGGAATAGACCCAGCGCATTCATCGGACCACAGTGCTCTGCGCAGAGAGCTTCACCGACTAAAAAGTATTTTATCCCCAGAGGTGGGAAGTCAACAGGACTGCTGGTCAGACTTCCCCTGAGAGGGCACATGCAGGTTCCTTGTGGTCCAGGCTGGTCTGGCCAGCAGGACCGAGGCCACGTGGCTGCGACTCCTCTCCCATCACACCTCGGTTCAGCTCGCAGAGACACCTGTCGGGTTTTGACGAGGCAACGTGTGTTTGATCCTCCAGCGGTTTTGTGGAGGGTAAACTTCCAAGAATTCTTAAAGTCAGTTGTGCTTTTCTAAAACGGCTGAAGTAATGTCTTTCCCAGTAGGTAGATAACGAGCTTCACCTCTTGGCCGTCTCAAAGACCGCTGCTCTGGTGCCCCGGGAACCTGTACAGTTTTTGTCATGTAATTATTTCTCATCAATTGACTTTTTTCTTCCTGGACTGCGTGAGTTTTTCCAGATTCCTGTCTTGTAGAATTTGGTTCCCCCAACCCTGAGGATACCAAGTCTGAAAGTAGACCTGTTGTATCAGCTGGTATTTTATATAAAACTTGCATTACGTTTTCCAAACAGTGGTTATTTCCCCGAGGGCAGAGGCTGTCTTGTGTTCATTTCTGTGTCTCCAGAGAGGGCCTGGCACAGTACGTGGCACAGAATGGGAACTCGGGGGGCCGCATTCCTCTGAGCAGTGAAAGTCTAATGCAGATGTTAGCTCCAGTACGATACTGCCGCCTGCCTGAAACCAAAGTAGGTCCTAATTAGCAGCATATCTGATTGGCAATATTATATGATTCTGACTATTTAAAAATTAGAAAGTAGCTCTTAACCTGAGTACCGTCGATCGACGAACTATTTCCAAACATAGGGTCTGTGCAGAAATAGAAATAAAAGGGCTTCTTTGTGAAATGTAGGGGGCCACTTTACCAACTTGAGGTCTTTCAGGAGAGGAGCCACCCTGTGGTTTGGGTTTCTCGTGGGGACCCTGAGCAGAGTGCTGGGAGGAGAGGGTGTCTTCAGGTCTGGCCTGTTTCCTTGCTCCTTAAGTCCTGTGAGGCATCCGTGCCATCCTGGGTGCTCTCGTCCTTACACATCCTTTGGATGAAGGGCACATAAAGAGTAGTTTTCTGGTCTTTCTTTACGGAGCACCTGCAGGACCTTTTTGTGAGGAGAAACCAGCTAATTACAGTGCTTCTGTTGGCTGGTTGTTTGACCTTAGTGTCATGAGGCCTCAGTTATCTCATCTGTAAAAGAAAAGGGTGTTGATTTATTCGCTCTCGAACATGTCTTGAGCTCCTGTGACATTTCAGAGACTGTTGAGGCCCCGGCAGAACACAGGTGAAGCTGACACAGGACGCTCGACTCCGTGCTCGCTGCCGAGTGAGGGAGGCTGTAAGGTGGTCTGTGACAGTTCAGTGAGGAAGGTGCTGGGACGCGTCCAGAGGCGATGTAGTGGTGGGTGCCCCGCTGAGACCGTGGGGGCCGGGGTGGCTGCTCTGAGCTGAGGGTGGAAGCAGGAGTAGGAGTTAGGCGGGTTGGTGCAGGTGACCTGACGCGTCACCAGCTTCTTGTTAAAGGCTATTTGAGACTCTCATGCTATCTATGTTTCTTCCCATTAGTCTTAGTTTTTTCCTTCAGGTCACATAGAATAACTGATCTTTATTATTCACATCAACCTTTTGTTTTAACGCATTTGAAGATATCATTGTCGTTCTTAAACATTCTCTTCCTGGCCGAGAATGTCCCGGTTCTCTATCCTTCATGATACTTATGATTGTAGACTGCAGTGTGCTTTTTGCAGTGCAGTTTATACGCTGCACGGAGCTGACCACTGGGTGGCCTTTGCAGGCTGGAGGAATTCTTGCCTTGCTCTACAGATGAGGAGGCCAGGGTGCTGGTGGGGCAGACGTTCTCCTGGAGTCATTCAGCCAGGAAGCCAGGGTGCTTTCCTGCGCCACGCGCTCTTGCTGTGTCTGATCTCAAGACCTGTTTAATCCTCTTCAGCACACTTGTTATTTTGTTACGCCCCTTTCCCTGTACCCTGGACTGCTTTCCTTACGAGATGTTTTATTCGTGGCCCTGTGTTGTCCAGCTGGTGCGTAGCATACGAAGTCTCCGTCCCCCCCAGACACGTTCTCTGTTTTTTGTTTTTTGGGTTTTTTTTTTTTTGCGGTACGCGGGCCTCTCACTGTTGTGGCCTCTCCCGTTGCGGAGCACAGGCCCCGGACGCGCAGGCTCAGTGGCCATGGCTCACGGGCCCAGCCGCTCCGCGGCATGTGGGATCCTCCCGGACCGGGGAACGAACCCGTGTCCCCTGCATCGGCAGGCAGACTCCCAACCACTGCGCCACCAGGGAAGCCCTGTTCTCTGTTTCTGATAGAACTCATTTCTGAGTCTGAAAAGCCCTTGTGTTCCTTAGCAGCCGCTCATTGTGCGGGCACACACAAAGCTTAGGGTTTACTACTTCATAAGGTGCTTATAAGGATTAAAATTCAGATAACGCTTACAAAGCATTTAGCACGTGGCACCAGTAGTGTTATTGTTTATCTTTATTATTAAACATCACTAAAAATTTCTATGAACTGCTGTTCGGCCACGTCATAGTGCGCTATAGGCGCAGAGTAGGAAATAAGTCCCGAAATTCCCTCTTTCTTACATCACTGAATGTTCGTTTTGGAAAAGAAAATTTGGAGGTCATTTCACCCACTTTCCTCATTTTTTGGACGAGGAAACTGAGGCCCAGCTTTCCGGAAGACTTACAGCAAGTTAGTGATATTTGTGTAATTAGTAATGACATTGTGAAACCAGCAAAGAGGGCTGTTTCCTGTTCTTAGTGAATGGGAGTGAGAGAGAAGGAAAAAAAGATGCCCTTTATTTTTGTTTTTTGTTTGTTTGTTTGTTTGTTTTGTAAATTAGAGAGGGGTCCAAGATTCCAAACAGACGTATCATTACCAGCTCTGGATGAGTTTGACCTGTGACCTCACATGGTTTTTGGTTTTTTTTAAAAATATTTATTTATTTGGTTGTGCTGGGTCTTAGTTGAGGCAGGCAGGCTCCTTAGTTGCAGCTCATAGGCTCCTTAGTTGTGGCTCGAGGGCTCCTTAGTTGTGGCTTACCTGCTCCTTAGTTGCAGCACATGGGCTCCTTAGTTGTGGCATACAAACTCTTAGTTGTGGCATGCATGTGGGATCTAGTTCCCTGGCTAGGGATTGAACCCAGGCCTCCTGCTTTGGGAACGCAGAGTCCTAACCATCACACCACCAGGAAGTCTCTCACATGGTCTTAAAGACTGTGTGTCGCTGAAACACAGATCACATTCTTAATGCAGTTTTGGAAAATGTTCAGCCTAGGATAGGAGCCTGCAGAACAGTGTGCGCACAAGGTCCAGGGAAGCAGGGCCCCTTCTCCGCTGCCCTGCGCCCGCACAGCGTGGTGGAGAGTGGGTACTCAGCAAATGTTTCCTCCCTCTCTCCCGCCCATCTCCCCGTCTCGCCTTTGCCCCTGCTACAGGGAAGGAAGGCTAAGCAGTTTGGCCTTTTGGAGATGAGTACAGCATCTCAGAATCGCCTCGCAGCCCCCTGGCGTCAGGAGTGTCCCTGAAGCCCCACCCTCACCCCTGGGCTCTTGGCTGTTGGAGATGGGTCTCAACCCTGTGCCGCTCTTCCTTCTTAACCACCGGCTTTCATGTCTGCAGGAACATCCCTGGTTACGTGTGCAGCCGGGTCCGAGGAGCCTGGCCCAGAGGGCCTCACCTCCACCTCCCTGCTGGACCTCCTGCTGCCCACTGGCCTGGAGCCGCTGGACTCGGAGGAGCCCAGCGAGGCCATGGGACTGGGGACTGGCCTGGGAGCCCCTGGCTCTGGCTTTGCCAGCGAAGAGAGCGAAGAGTCCCGCATCCTGCAGCCGCCGCAGTACTTCTGGGAGGAGGAGGAGGTGCTGAACGACTCTAGTCTGGACCTGGGACCCACTGCAGGTAGCACTCTCCCCTAAGATGTGGGCTGCTCACAGCCGCCAGGAGGCCTGGCACAGTGCCAAACAGCCCTTTCCTCCGCCAGATCATCTCCTCTCCCTCTCGACCCGCGTTCACCTTCTGCTGTCCATCTGCACCTCAAAGCCAGGTGTCTGGGCTCTGAGGGTCTTATTGGCCCAGGAGGCCATTTTTACTTTTGTAATACTTCTGTGCTCATGTAATTCAGTGTAATGCTTATAGGCTGTGGGGTAAAGAATGTTATCCCTGTCTTCAACATGAGGAAGCAGAGGCTGAGAGAGGTGAAAGCACACCTGAGGTCATACAGCTGTCGAGATGATCAGTGCTGATTCAAGCCGAGGTCTGTCCAAGGTCTCGGGTTTTGTTTGTCTTTTCCCTCTTCTGTGCTGTATTGTCTCTGTTGAAGGTTCCTGGAGGTCAGCAGATCCCGTGTCCCTCCTTGGGTCTTAGAGCCCCACAAGGCATTCTAGGTGCCCTTCCCTCGGCCCTGCACCAGAGCTGGGGTCTGGCTCACAGAGCGAGCCCGAGGCCTGGAGCCAGCAGCGCACGCAGCTGTGGGCTGATCGCAGGTGCAGCAGAGCGTGCTCACCGTGCTTCCAGCTACAGCAGCTGTGCGAACGTTCTTGGCCGGCAGGAGCCCGTTTTTAAGCACTGGACTGTCAAACTGTGTGTGCACATGCATGGGGTTGGGGTGTTCCAGAATTTAGCACTGATTTTCCTTTTTTAAATATATAGTATTTTGGGGCTTCCCTGGTGGCGCAGTGGTTGAGAGTCCGCCTGCCGATGCAGGGGACACGAGTTCGTGCCCCGGTCTGGGAAGATCCCACATGCCGCGGAGCGGCTGGGCCCGTGAGCCGTGGCCGCTGAGCCTGCGTGTCCGGAGCCTGTGCTCCGCAATGGGAGAGGCCACGACAGTGAGAGGCCCGCGTACCACACACACACACACACACACACACACAAATATATATATATATATGTATATGTATATGTATATACATATATATATAGTATTTTGGACTTATGTTCTGTAATTACAAAAATGATACATGAAAACTGTAGAAAATATGACAAATACAAAAATAACACAAGGAAGAAAATCCACCCATGACGTCAGAACTGAAAGATAATTAGTGCTAGTAGTTTGGGGTACATCCCTCCAGTCTCTCTTATATGCAGATTGGAATCATTTTTTCCACTTAAAATATTTCTGAAATTTATTTTCACATCATTAACTATCTTTTATAACTTGGTTTTCAATGACTGCGTAGTGTTTCTTCATGTAGATCATGACCCTCAGTATGAAACGGTTCCCTGTTATTGAATATTTAGTTTGTTTCCAGTCTTAATGATGCTACAAATATCCCTATATATTTTTGCACTTTTCTGATTGTTCCTTAGGATAAATTTCTAGAGTAAAATTGCTAGGTCTAAAGATGTATCAATGAGCGTCCCACCCAGAAACAGAAGACACAATCAAAGTAAGGTAATCCAAGGAGGTTGTGGTTTGTTTTTTTGTTTGTTTTTTGACAGATCCTCCTCAGGTTTATTTATACAAATAGCACAGGAGGACACCAGCCCCATGCAGACAGCAGCCCACCGGTCACACCAGTCCTTCTGTCCTCACGTTGGCAGATAAAGGCCTCCACTCTGTAGCCTCTGTGGGGGCCTGGGCACCCTTGGGAGCCGGAACTGGAGCCGCGGCTGCACCTGCCGCTGCAGCCTTGGCCTGGGACTTTGGCCAGCAGAGCCTGAGACCCTTGGCGATTGGGCACGAGCACGTTTCCTGAGCTTGGGGTGAGCAGTGTAGGCAGGTTGACTGAGCTTGCGGGCGCGGCCCTTTGGGATCTTGGGCTTGACCTCCTCGGGCTTTACGAGAGCCTTGATATCCTCAGCAGCGCACTCACGGCCTTGGCGTTGCTGGCCTGCATCTTCTTCTGGCCCTTCTTGTGCTTCTTGGCAAAGTGTGTGTTCCTCAGGAACTTGGGGTCCACCCCCTTAAGAGATTCGTGTCGTTGTGATTGGGGTTTCTTGATGCCGTTTCTGTGGCATTTTCGGGACTGGTTGTGCGTGGTGTGGTTCTTGGGCTTGGCCACGTTTGCACCGGGGCCCGCGGATCCCGAAGCGCCTGGGGCTAGAAGAGACCAAGGAGGTTTATTTATAGACCAGTGTACTTACCAGGGAATGGCAAACCCAGAGGAGTTCAGGGATGCCAGCAGAGGAGCGCTCAGCGCCCCACACCCACGGGACAAAGAAAGGGACACATGACAGGAGCCTGCGAGGACAGAGGGGTGGGGAGCAGTGGTCCTGACACGCGCAGTGAGGCGACGGGGAAGAAAGTGGAAGATAGATGCCCGGCCTCTGGCTCCTCCCGTCTCCTGCCAGGGTCCCCGTTGCTCTCCTTCCCTTGCCTCTGTGGAGGAGTCCAGGCAGGAAGCAGGGATGTGTCCCGGTTCGTGTGATTCACTGGGTCGGTCCCCGGGCAGAGGACGGGGTGGAGAAGGGTGGGGAGTGTGCGTGGGAGTGGGTGTATCCGACACAGAGGATGAGGATCTTTGCACAGGCTCCTGTTCCGCATTTCCCAGGTGACCTCCAGAAAGGTCGCTCCAGCTTGCGCACCCGTCAGAGAGGGAAATGCATGCCAGATTTTGACCCCTTCCCATCACTGAATTTTGTCACTTGGAGATTTTTGTCAATTTGATAGGCAAAATTATAATGGCCTTTGATTACTAGTAAATTTTAACTGAAGCATCTGTAAGTGAAACCCGTACACACTGAGTATATTATATTCATTGTGACCGTTTATCTTTTTTTTTAATTTGAAGCAAGGGCAAGTAAGAGCAGGCTTTGGAGTCGGGCAGGTTCCAAAGTTCCAGCGCTGCCAGTCAGTAGCTGTGTGACTTCTGGCAGGTGACACCCTAAGCCTCAGTTTTGTCTTGTAGGAAATAGTGTCACAGTGTCCTGAGGTTTAAATGCAATGGTACGTTTGAAGCGCTTAACACGTCGTTAAGCACTCTGAAGATATTAGCTAGTATTATTACTTTTCCTTTTTTTTTCTGTTGAGGCTTTAATGTTTTTATCACTGTACAAATCTTCTTATGAAAAAGATACAACCTCTTGACAAAAATAGAAAATTTTTTTCCAGTTTAGTAATTTTATTTTTATTATAGTAACATTTGACATGCATAAGTGAGGATTCTTAAAAGCTTGGACAGTCTTTCTTTTGAAATGTTTTCATGTGTTTTTCTTTATGTTTAGAAAAGCCTGTCCCTCCGTGAGATAGACGCTCGTTTATGTCTTGTATTCTTTTTCAGCTTAAATTTTACTTGTAACTTGCTGCCAGCTGTCATCTGTTTGCGTTGTGGTGTAGGGTGAGGATCGAGCTCATCTCCCCATGTAGCAGGCCTGTAGCTACAGCAGTGTTCCTTGATAAATCTGTCCTCTCCTCGTTGAAAAGAAGTGCACTTTCCCCTCGCGCTAGACAGTGCTGTGTACTGGGGTCTTCCCTTTTGTCCAGACTCGTGGGATTTTAGTGTGAGAGTAGCCGTCATCGTTCGAGAGCCTCGGTCTGGAGGGAGCAGCTGTGTGCCACCTGTCCTCGGATCCCAGTGGGATGCCCCTGGGCCTGGATGGGCTCCGTTTCGTCTGCCCACTGCCCCACCCCCGTGCATCCCCCCTTCTTTTTCTCTCATGTCGTTTCTCTTCTCCCAGTGGCTTCTCTGGGGCTCACTGAGTGTGGCCAGGTCCTCATGCCAGCTCCATGCGGGTGTGTTTCCTGTGTCTGCTGTTCACGCCTGATAGTTGGGGACGTGCATGCCCTGGGAGTGGGGGGCGGGGAGGGCTTAGTCCTTGCTCCTTTCCTGCTGCTCTGTTTGCCCACCGTCCTGCCCTTTCCTCAGCTCAGTCTTCTCCAACACCCCGAGGAGATGTGTGCAGAAAGGGGGCCAGGGAATAAAGGCCAAACGTCTTGGCGCTGCAGAAAACGCCCTTGACAGTCTGGCCCAGCCTTATCCCCGGCCCCATCTCCTCCCCTCCTGCGACTGCATCGTCTCATTAGCCTGTTGTCCGCCCTGCATGGCAGACGTAGGACTGATGCACAGGGACGCCAAGTGCTTTGCCCAAGGTCACCGCTGGTGCTGGTGCGCGATGGGGCTGCATTGAGAATCAGTGTCTTCTTACTGACAGTGGCTCAGGCCCATCCCCCAAGCCCGCGACGCCCTTATACCCAGTCCCACCTGCTCAGCGTGTTCCTCTCCACCACGACTGCCTGCTGGGCTGTGTCCTGCTTCAGCACTTATCTGGAGAGATGCGGCCTCTGAGAGGCTCTCCAGCTCCCCCAGGTGACGGGGCCACTGCAGGTGGCTGGGCTGGTGGTGCTCTGGCCCAGGGGCTGAAGTCCAGTCTGTGTACCTCTCAGCAGGCCCTGGGCTGGATGGAAGGCACACCGTTTCCTAATTCATCCGCCAGTGGGGACGTCCTTGTGCTGGCGACGGCCCTGAGGTCAGTCTGCTCGTTCCTGCCTCCGTCTTCTCACAGCGCACGATGCTGTGCTCTGAGGACGCGACAGAGGCAAAGCGTTCGGGCTGTGGGGCTGATTTGTACAGGAAGGGATCGTGTGTGCCGCTCCCCCCCGCCCTCTGCTCCCAACCTGGGAAGTCAGAGGCTTCCCGCCAGGGGTCTCTGGGAGGAGGGAGGGCATCACTCGTGGCGTTTGCTGCTCAGGTCGGGGGGGGACAAAGAGAGAGGCCTGCTAAGGGCCTGCCAGGGTGGGGAGTCTGCCCAGAGTTCAGTGCCAACCTAGCAGGCCCCTGGGGACGGGGGTCGCTCCATGCAGCAGTGGCTGTGAGGGCTGGGGGCTGTACTGCAGACGGTCCAGCCCCAGGGCAGGTTCTTTAATAACCAGGACATCCGACCCAGGAATTGAATGCCAAGTTGTGCCAGGCGCCAAGTCAGGTGTTGTAGAGTGTTCCCTCCTTTAATCTTCGGAGAAACAGTTAAGTCTGTATTGTTACTCCCACTGGACCAGTGGACAAACTGAGGCTTACAGAGTTTGGGTAACAGCTCCATGAGCGTAAGAACCAGAGTTTAAACCCGAGTTGTCAGACTCCAGAGCCTTGGCTCTTTGTGTCGTGTTGCCTCTCAGCTCAGCAGTTTTACTGGAGACCAGCAGTAACGTCTTCGGTTTTGTGTAGGACTTACCACCATTTTTTCATAGTGTTTTCTCTTTGCTTAGCTCACCGAACTTCACAGCCGCTCTGTGGGGTCAGCAAGGCAGCACTTACTGTCTTTGCTTCACACGTGGTGAAACTGAGGCCAAGAAAGCTTGTTAGCTTTGCCCGAGGTCACACGGCTTGTGTGCGGCAGAGCCGAGTCTGGGCTCAGGGCCTCCCGAGCAGGTCTTGCCCTGAGAGCACATGGGTGGTGTGTGTCAGAGAGGAACCAGTGCCTCTGATTGTCACTGGAGCCCTGTTCTGCGTCTCCTTCTAGTTCGTTGGGCCTGGAAGAACTGGAGCTAGCACCTTTTCCTCCTGTAGCAGCGATCCCTGGGGGCCCGACGGCAGAGCAGCTGCCTGGCCAGTGATGAGGGCCGTGACCTTGTGTGGGTCCCTTTTCTAATCTTGCCTTCAGTCTCCTCATCTGAAAGTGAGACCATGGGAGTGATAGATTGAAGTCTTTTCCAGCTTTAAAATACTATGATTCTCTGACATTTCGGGTGGGAAGAGTGGTCTCTACAAAGTAGGGAAAAGAAATGGAACGTAAATCACCACTCTCCCAGCTAATCAAGCCAGCCTGAAGCCTGATCAGTTAGTTCATGGAAAACTGCTAGTGACTCGGAATAGTTTCCCAGGTTACCTCTCCATCCCCAAACTGCCCTGCTGCCGCCTCACCCCTTTCACTTTCCAGTCTCCTTAGTAACATTCTCTGCACGCAGCCTTCATCTTCCCAGTGAGCAAGCTACTTAGTGTGCTACAGGACAAGAGATGACTCTCTGGAACCCCAACTCAAACAGACCCACAGACCTGTGTGAGAGAGGGGTGTGTATCGGCTTGTAAGGGATCGGTTGTTTCCCGCCCAGGCAGGTGGGGTCCAGGTGTTGAAACGGCATCAGAAGCTGCCTCAGCCCATCGTGCTTTGCGTCCCCTCGTCGGTGCACTCTTAGGCGGTCGTTCTCTGTGGTAGCTGCGCGAGGCCCTCCATCACTCTGCTGTCATCCTCCTGTCACTTAGCAGCCCCAGCACTTCTGGGGAAGACTCAGGTGGAGGCTCATTGGTCTGGTCTAATCTGGGTCCCGAGTCCCCATGGCCCCACACTTTGGGACCAAGAAGAGGGAAGGAGGGCCCCCCAGAGGAGAATCAAGGTGCCATTAACAGAAAGGGGGATGAAATGATGGCCTCGAGTAGGGTCATTCCTAAGTGCTTACGTTTCCTCAGTCATCGTCACATACAGTTCTTTTTTTTTTCCCTCACGGCGACCTGATGCAGCCTTAAAAGCAGCCTGAGTATCTCTGTCTCATGGCGGAGGCGACTGGCTTAGGGAGGTTCACGGGTGGTTTGAGGTTGTGCGGGTGATTGGTGGCAGAGTGGCTCTCAGCTCTGAGGTGTCTGCTTCAGGACCCGCTCCTTCTCTGTGTGAGCTCCTCCCTCACGGTACTTCAGTTACTGTTCGTCTGGAGTGAATTTGTGGAAACCAGATCATCAAAGCAGCTGTCTGCTGGGGTGTGGAAATGGTTTCAGTACAGCGGTCTTGTTGGGTCGTATCTGTTATGCAATGATTTGACCTTCCGGGTCACTGCCCACACTTCAGGCATGTTTCCTGACAGCAGCTGGACACCAAAAAAAGAAAGGAAACGCAAAAAGCTCCGTATTTTTGATTTACGCTAGTAAGTTTCATCGTATGAAAGTCAGAAACATGCAACAAGTTACAAAAAAAATTCATAACTCCATTACCAACCCAGAGTCTGGGCACAGCGACATTCTGGTGTGTCTCTTACTGGACTTTCAGATAAAATACGCTTTTATGAAAAATGGAATTCGAGGGCACAGATCTTGCGGTTTCACTTACGCACATCTTTCCCAGGCAGCAAACACAGTTCTCCAGCCTCAGCTTTGAGGCCGAATTGGCATCCCAAGTGTGGACGGGCTGCCCCTGCCATGTGAAAGCAGGAGCGTCCCATGAGCCGTGCCCTGACAAGAATCCTTGACACTGAATCGTCATGAGCGTCCTTAATTGTTGCCTTAGCGTGCGTTTGTGGAAGACAAGTGATAGGATCGGGGTGTTTGTCTTCACAGCTTTTTGTTCATGCTTTCCCCTCCAGACTGAGGCCCGATTTCTGTTCCCATCAGCAGCAGGTGGAGTGCCTGTTCCCGCGCTCACCCGGTACCGAGTATGGTCCTTAAATGCACTCCTATGTTGTCAGGTTGGTAGTCCAAAAGGTTTATCATCTGGTTTAATTTACATTTCTTTGATGACTACTGAGGTTGACCATTAAAAAGTCATGTTTAATTTACTGGAAGCTTCCCTTGCACCTCTGTTTTATACAAATCTATTGTGAATTTTGTGAATGTTTTCGTAAATATTAACAGTTGAATAACTGGCTTGCGTGTTGCACTCAGGGGACGGTTTTCAGTGATTTGACATTAACCTAAAGGGATGTTTAAAGTGATCTTTCGAGGCCAGTGGCCCTGATGCCTGTTTTAATTCCTTGTCTTAAAGAGAGGAATCAGTTCATTACCGTTTCAGCTGAGGCCGAAGGTCACATGAGAGGATGGCCACCCTGGAAGGCAGAAATAACGTCCGGTGCAACCTTGATAAAAAGGGAAGAAGACCTACAAAACTTGGGTGACATATTAGCAGGAAAAAAATGCGACATGATCTATTTAGGGAACAAAAGCCAGCACTGTAGTGAGATTAAGAGAAAAACAAAAAGGCCTAGACGCAGCTTACGTGCCGACACTGGGTGAGTTAAGAGATCTTCCTTTACCCTCTGATCCGTTAGCCTCCGGTTAGTCAGTCGTGTTCAGTGTTTAACAGTCCCTTCACCAAACATTTACTGCATGCCTACTCTTGATTTCATGACCACCTTAAAACTGGCGAATCCAGAATTTTCACGAGAGGAGATAAATGACAAGGAAAAGGGTTGAGAGTAAGGAATAATTACGGTTATGTAGCCCCAGGAAAAGAAGGCTAAACTGGGGCAACTAAGAGAATATGTAGGGTTTTTCCCCCCTGAGGAAGATGCTTCCCAGGTTCTCCTCATTTAGCAGATAAAACAGAAATGGGCTTAAGTTGTAAGCGAACCATCCCAGTCGGGTTTAAGGAAATTGGGGAGAAAAAAAGCCAATGACACAGAAATGTCTCCCTAAGGAGGCCAAGACATGTTCTTGAAGAAGATTGCAGCCCATTTTTCTAGACGTTGTCTAAAAATTCCCTTCCGAATGATTTGCCCTTATGCATACGTAATTCTGCCATTTACAGTCTGTACAGTTTTATTTGTGTTGTAATAAAGATAAATAAGAAATTCGCTCTATTGAGTTACCATTAAAGTAACTTACAGCAATGCCATCATGCCTCGGCCAAGGGCCAAGGCCCAAGGCCCATCAGGGAACCTCCCAGGTCCTTCTGCTGTCAGGACCCTGGACTCCTCGGGGTCCCGCCGCAACTACACCTCAGCACACACCCGTGTGCCTGGCTGTGTGCTGAGCTCTGGGATGCAGAACCTGCACGTGACTTTCAGGGGAGGAAAGAGTGCCTCGGTGGGCCCAGGGTTGTGCATCCCTTATGTCATTCATTTTAGCCTCACGTTCCAGAGTGGTGGCTGTGCGGAGCCCCCGGGCCAGTCACCCAGAATCCCAGCCCCCCTTGCAGAACTCTGAAGCTTGGCCCTGGCTCTTACATGTCACCCAGGCTGGTGACCGAAGCCCAGCTTCAGAGGATCGGGACCAAGGGGATGATGCTGCTGCGTCAGCTGAAGCTAGCTCTGGCGCTGCCTGGCTGACCGGGAACGTGTCTTGAGAGACTGGCTTCGACCACACGAGAACCTGAGGTTGGCAGCTTCACAGCTGCAACAGGTCTGGGCCTCACCACGCAGAGCAAGTGTCATCCTTTCTCTGAGCTTTGCTCTGCATCTGTGAAAGCAGGGCTGTGGGCCTGCTGATGTCACAGGACCCCACTCTGGAATGCGCAGGCCTGATGTTCCCCAGGGCTCTGGGGAAGATGTCGTTTCCAGCGGAGCCACTTGGGCGTGCTGTTGCTCCCCGCACTGTCGGCCGGTGTTTCAGGCAGGGGAGCTGATGGGGGCAGGTGCATTGGACGAGGTCCCCGGTGGGCCTCTGGTATCTCAGGGATAGTGAGGGCACCTGGCTGGCTGAGCCCCGGGCAGCGTGACCACTCCTTGACCCTCCACCCTTTGAGGCCAAGCTGGAGCCTCCGCCTGGGGGACCTGCTCTGTGAGGGACCTTTACTGTCTCTCCATTGCCCCCGCTGTGACCGCCCTCCGGGGCACAGGGACAGGCTTTGACTTGCTTTCAGGCTGTCGCGAACGTGTCTCCTGGGCATCTCTGCTTGCTCACACCTGTCTCCAGATATGTGGTGTGTTTGTCCCTGACAGGCTATTGGGGTTTGTGGAACCCTACTTCAACGCCTGAAGCAGGTGGAAAAGGAGGGCAAAGCCTGGGCTACTAGCAGGATGGAGCACCACTCTCCACGTCCACGGGGCTGTCAGTGGACAAGTGTCTGGTCTGGTGTCCAGGATTTGGGGCATCAGGCCATGCTTGATGCTGCTCCCGGAGACGGGAGCGCTGGTAGGGGCCACCTCGCCTGGGGAGGAGACCCATTCCCTCCCTTCATCCTGCAATTTCTGGTGCATTTTCTCCATGACCTCCCTCTAGCCCTACCCCCTCCCTCCAGTCCCCTCCTCCCCCTCCCTCCAATCCTCTCCCCCTCTCACCAGTCCCCTCCTCCCTGTCCCTCCATTCCTCTCCTCCCTCCCTCCAGTCCCCTCCTACCCGCTCCAGTCCCCTCCTCCCTCCTCCCAGCAGTCCCCTTCTACCCGCTCCAGTCCCCTCCTCCCTCCTCCAGTCCCCTCCTCTCCCCCCTCCAGTCCCCTCCTACCCGCTCCCGTCCCCTCCTCCCTCCTCCAGTCCCCTCCTCTCCCCCCCTCCAGTCCCCTCCTACCCGCTGCAGTCCCCTACCCCCTCTTCCCAGTAGTCCCCTTCTCCCACCTCTTCACTCTGCCCATCTCCATCCCTCTCCTTTTCCTCCATTGTCATTTTACTCCTGGTCCCTGCAAGGTGAGTGCTGAGGCTTCCTCATTCCTCCAAGGTCGCTACCCTCTGGAATCTTGGTCTTCCTCCCTTGGACACCTGAGTGGGACGAACGCTCCGCTTCTTCCCCCCTGGGATTGTTCACCTGCCTTGTGCACCTGTATTCCTTTCTCCTGGAGGTCAGAAACTGTTAGTCCACACAGCCTGCCCTGTCCCCTGCCTTCTCTGTTTTCTGGTGGGTAACTTTGTGTTTGCAGAAAACTTCCAAGAATAATTCCCATATACCCTTCACTTAGATCCCCCATTATTAACATTCTGTCACATTTGTTTTGTTATTCTGTGTATGTATATATGGATGTATATACGAGAGTTTTTCCTAAATCACTTGACAATAAGTTGCAGGCAAATTCCCCTTGACCCTTAAGTACTTCAGTGTGTATTTCTTAACAAAGACATTCTGTTACCAAACCACAGTACCATGATCAAAATCAGGAAATTGACATCGATACAATACTGTTATATAACTACAAACTTTATTCAAACTTTGCCAGTTTTCCCAGCAATGTCCTTAGTAGCAAAAAAAAAAAAAAAAAAAAGTTACTGTTTCCACTTCGCTGTTCAGTCCAGGATCAGGTCCTGCATTTAGTTCTCATGTGTCTTCCGTCTGTTTTATTCTGGAACACTCCAGTCTGTCTTTCAGGATTGTGATGTTTGCTTTTTTAAGGAGACAGGCCAGTTATTTTGTGGAAGACTTCTCAGTTTTGGTTTGTCTAGTGTTTCCTCGTAATTAGATTCAGGTTCTGCATTTTTGGAAGGAATGTCATACACGGTTTTTCTTTCTCAGTTCATCAGCGCGCGGTTACTCTTGGACAAGGCTCAGTTTCTTTGCTTGTTAGTCTACATTCACATTCGGATCCACTCCCCTGGGACCACCGTTCCCATCCCACCACGGTCTGTCCCCCAGCTGCCCCTGTGTCACCTCCTGTCATACTTCTGTAGTCTGTGCCCCCAGTGGGCGTCCCATTAGTTCTCATTTCTGGTGTAAGAGGCATTTCCCGTATTCAGGTCATATGCAGGCTTGTCAACAGATGATTGGTCGTTTCCTGCCTCTCTCCTGGATCCTGACTTACCACTCAGGTGCTTACTGTGCTCCTCCTTTGTGGAGCGCACTTCCAGAATGCTGCTGTTTTCTCTTAGGATTTAACAGTGTGAACATTCCTTTAATATTGGTAGTGGAGGAGGAGGAGGTGGAGGAAGAGCTTAAACTAACGGGGTGTTTGTACTTTTGGTGGTGCCCAGCTTCATCTCACTGAATCCAGACCACAGCCCTGTGTGCTGCGTACTCTTCGTTTTTTTTTACAGGTGGCACGTGGGCGTTAGGTTCCATGACCGAGGCCATACGGTTGATAAGCAGTGAAACTGAAATCACACAGTAAAAGGGAAAGGAATAATTTTGGATGCTGAGAGGTGGTAAGAAAAAGTAGAAAAAGAAAATTCTGCTGATTCCAAGCACCAGTGAGCATCAGTTAGTGATTTGTTCAGTCACCAGGGACGAGAGGCTGGAAAAGGGTGGAGGCTTGCTGGGGGATGTCAATTTGGGAGACTTTAGTGTTGAGGCAATAGAGAAAGTCTTCAGAAACAGGGAACTCACTGAGAAAGAAGTGCAGAAATGGTGAGTCCAGGGCGGGTGGTTTGGAAGTGGTCACATTTAGGGAGAGGGGAGAGGAGCTGACGCAGATCGTAAAGGAGACTCTGCACCGTGACTGGAGGCCCTGTTCTCGCCCTGTGGGGACACCCTGGGTGCGGGGGGTGGAAGGTGGGAGACGGGCTCAGCGAGCAGGCCTTGCTCTCCTGTCCACTCCGCCAGGCTCTGTGTTAGGTGCTGGGGACACAGGCGAAGAAGGTCCCCCTGCTTGTCCAGAGGAGCTTGTAACCTAGTGATTCCTATTTTATGCTGTCCAGGACAGTAGACGAGTGGTTGCCTTCAATGCTGTTTTTATAAGACACATTAGTCAAAAGTGTCTCCGAAGCTTAGAATATCCATGCTAGAAAGAGCCTTAGAAATCCTAGGTATGGGCATCCTCATTTGTCTCGGGAAAAACTGAAGCCCAGGGTAGCTGAGGAGTTTGCCGTTGCTCAGACAAGCAAGGTGGTGGCAAGCCTTCTGGCTCCCAGATCATGTCACCAACAGCATGACCACTGTGACCCCCGTGTTTGGCACGGGTCAGCATCAGGGTGAGTAGAGGGCCTGTCTGGTCAGCTTGCCCCTTGGGGACTGTCCCGCCCCAGTGGGACTCTGTGGGTCGGTGGCTCGCCATTCTGCCACGGTCCAGGCTCTCCCCGAGCTGCTGGCTGTTCCCACCGCTTCTTGAGGGTGTCCAGTGCCCTTTTCCTCTGGATTTCACTGTTTCTGTTAATGGAATGGCTCTTCCCACAGTGCTCACCTCCTCCCGTTAGCCAGCTGCCTCTGCCCCAGGGCCGGCTCTTGCATCCATTCCTGTCTCGTCACTTCCACTATTGTCACTCCATTTATCTCTCCTGATCCACTGCGACAAGCCCCTAACTCTGCTCTGCCTTCTTCCATCCCCTCCTTCATCTAATTCTTGTGCGTTGCTGTCAGATTAATCCTCTAAGAATGAAATTGCACGACTGTAAGCGCTTTTTATATGTTTTATTGCCCAGACACCCATCTGACGTTCTGTTACATAGGTTCCCGCCAGGCGGTCAGCCAGCCCATTTCAGTCCTGTTTTTATTTTGCATTTCAGTTTTAAACAGGTCTATTATAAAGTTCTTACTTCTCTTGAAGTAAAACATTTTTGTTCTCCTTGTTTTATGGTGTAATTGCCTCTTGAATCTCTGAAGAGGTTAATGATCAGCTCTTCAAAGCGCTTCTTTGTTGACAAGATTAGCCCTTCTCTCAGAGGCCAGTTGCTTTGCTTTCTCACTCTCGTGCTTGTACAGGTGGTACTAGATTGCTCAGTTTTAGGGGCTGTCGTGAGTTTCTTCAGCAGTTCTGTGGTCACTGTCCCACCAGCAGGCCTCACCCCAGCTGCTCTGTGTGGGGAACAGGTCAGCTTCCCTTCAGAGTGTGTGCAGGGGTGGAGGAGGGGAAGATCTTAAATTACTAAGTCTCTGCTGCCCTGAAGAGTGTAACTAACAAAAGTGGGGGTGGTGGACTGTTTTAATTATTCATTTAAATGTTGTAGTGGGAGTTCAGTGATCATTCCAGCTTCTAAAAATCATACTTTTTCTTAGGAAAAGTAATAATTCTTAGAGCCCTCTGGATCCTTGTTCTAATTTGAATAATTGCTCTCTAGGCCTGCTTCCCAGCTTCTGTCCTGAGATTGATTTTCATGACATTTCTCTTATATTTCTTGATTTCCCATGTCTTTTTGGATTTCTTGGAGAACTTCCTTAATTCATTCTTTCAGAATCTGTGGATAAGAAAACCTTTAAATCCTTACGTACATGACAGTGTCTTTATTTTGTAATCACATTTGAATGATAGTTCAGTTGGGTATAAAACTCCCAGTTCAAAATAAGCTTCCCTCAGAATTTTGAACACATTTTTCCCTCCTGCAATCTAGTGTTATTAATTAGAAGCTTGATGATGATTTGATAATCTGTTTCTTGTTCCTTTATAGGTAGCCCTCTGAGAGTTGGACTGTTGTGAGAATGAGGCTAGGTGTGAGTCTTTTATGATTCACCTTGTTTATTACCTTTCCAACATGAAGATTCATGTTGTGAGGCCTGGGAACTTTGGCTATTACTCCATTTTATTTCTATCTTTTTGAAAATCATATTGGCTAGTTGCTAGGCTTCGTACATCGATCACCTATATCTCTTAGCTTTTCTTTCCTTTTGCTTTTGCTCTGATGACTTTTCCTTGATTTTTCTTCTAGCTGTTCTATTGAATTTTCACATTTAAACAATCGAGTTTCAGTTTCCAAGAACTTTTCTTTTTTAAAGATTACTTCATTTTCTTGTTAGCCTGTTCTTATTTTAGGGATGCAATATTTTTAGGTCTTTCTGAGGATACTCATTAGAATTTTAAAAATTATCTTGTGTTCCCTGAGTTTTCTGTTCTGTGTCCTTGCTAACCCCACAGTAGTCTCTCTCCTTAATTCTGATGGAAAGAGAGTCTCCCTCCTCCACTGCTGACTTTTTCTTTGTTAATTTTGGCTGAGGGGTTATCTGATCTTATGATCTCATCTGCTTTCCATGTTCCCAGAAATTTATCTACATTTTTTAGACTTTCATTTTGACAGTGAAAAAAAAAAATTGTCATTTGACAGAAATTTGGGAGGAGGAGAATGAGCAGCTCAGTCAGCACCTGAGACCCTCCCCAGCCCTCTCAGTTCTACGCAGTATTTCAGACCTGTCTTTGATATTTATTATTTTGAAACAAAATGGCAGCCAATAACAGTTGTTACCTAGATATAGATTCTGATATTTGAATGAATTTCCAGCAAAACTGGTCTGTGCTTTTCACGTGTCATTATCCTGACGGAGCCTGGGGTGCGCTGAGAAGCCAGATGTCCTGGTCTCCAGGAGGCCTCCGTATTCTGCTTCACAGTGTCGTTCCAGGGATGGCAGGGAGAGGAACCTCCCCTTCCACCCGCCGGCAGTGGCCCCGTGAGTGCTGGAAGGCTCCAGACGCTGGGTGGGCTCAGCCAGTGCCCCTCTCTGCTCTCCCAGCATCTTGCATTTCCCAGTCGGGACCTGATTTACAGAATAAGAGCACTGGCTAGGGACAGTGGTGGTCATCTGTGACCACAGGGCTCTCAGACTTCATTGGGGGATTTCACCTGGAAGACGCCCACCCCAGCCCATTAGAAAAGGGGTGAAGGGTCGTGATGGGGTCTCCCGGGGAGAGCCCGGACAAGGCACCGCAGGGACCCTGTGCGCCAGATGTTAGCGGGGCCACTTCTGGGGAGCGTGTAGGCTTCGCACCTTCCCGTGTTTGTGGGACTTAAGTGGCCGAATTGTGTCGTTCTATTCCCATGAAGGAAGTGAGGACCAGCCTGGCCCTTGTCCCCCCAGTCTGTCCCCACCAATCCACTATTTCCCACTCCTTTCCCACACGATCAACTGTCCAGCCTCCCCGCCGTTCCCCTGAGGGTCTCACGGCTCTTTTCATCATCCGTTCAGCACGTACTCAGCAATCAACGAATGATGACGCTCGTGAATGAACTCTCCGTCTCTGTCTGTAGATTACGGTTTCCCAGACCTGACTGAGAAGGCTGGTCCCGTAGAGGACACGGGCCAGAGTCAAGAGGGGGCGAGCCTCCCGTCTCCCCTGCCCAAGATGAGCCTGGTGGAGCCACCCTGGCGTGTGGTCCCTGCAGAGGAGGAAGAGGCGGAGCAGCTGCTGCCTGTGACCAGATCCCAAGAAGAACCCCGAAGTCAGGTCCACGGCTTTCCTCCCACCGGCAGCAGCCAGACCCCAGGGGCCCCCGAACACCGGCACGAAGAGTCTGGGGACCAGGCCTCCTCGGGTGTGGAGGTGGGGAGCAGCATGGAGCCAAGCCTTTCCCCGCCCACAGTCGCCCCAAGTCCAGTGACCCTGGGGGGTCAGGATGTGGCCGACTGGGGGGCAGGGGGCACGGCGTTGCCAGCCGCAGGGCACGGGCTAGAGTTGGAGGCCCCTCGGGAGCCCAGTGAGGAGGCCACTGCGGAAACAGCTGGCTTGGCTGGCCGGCCGGGGGAGGGACCGTCCCCGGCCTCGTTCTCTCAGACAGAAGCTCCCGGCGGGGCTGAGGCCTCAGACGAAGACCCCACGCACCCTGGAGCCTCAGCCTCTTTCTCACTGGCTCCTGGAGACACGGAGCTGACACCTTCCTCTGCTGCCGTGGGACGAGAAACCCTAAGCCAGCTGCCCCAGGAAGGGCAGACCGCCGACACTCCGTCTAGAACACCCTGGGACTCCACGCAGGTAAGTGAGGGTGCTCGCGGGCTGCCCGGCCATGCCCAGCTCACGGCATGGGGAGAGCTCTGCCGGGCCCCGGGACGGCAGGTGGATCCCGGGCAGAACTTTGGGGGGCACAGCTCATGGCCCAGCAGCGGGCATCCTCTTCACACTGAGGTGCACAGGCTCGGCACCCCCGCCCAGTAGTCATGGGTTCGGGTGCCCTCTGCTCGTCACAGCCGCCGAGGGTGGGTGCTGACAGCGCTCTGGCCAGCCCCACCTCCACGCCCCCCACCACTGTGCAGTTGCCCCTGCTTTCCTCCTCACCCGCCCACCCCGACACCAAAAGGAAAGGAGGGGTCCCAGGTGGTCAGCTGTGCGTCTGGCCCCCAGGCATGCTACTGTTTGCCCTTCAGAACGTTACACGAGTTTGCCTTCGAAAGCCTCCAGGCCGGCCCCTGCAGCCGGGCCCCTGTGACACAGCTCCCGCCTCCACTCCCTCCAGACATCGGGTTGGTGAACCTTGGCCGGGTCCTGGGCATGTCACCTTGCAGAGGCTGTCTGCTCTCACCCAGCTGTCACACCCATGCCTGGCCTCGCCCTCCTAGCTTCTCACAGGGTTCCGTCCACCCTCCCTCCAGATGCCCTTCTTATTTCTTTGCACAGGTGATCTGCAAAGACTGGAGCAACCTAGCCGGAAAGAACTACATCATCCTGAACATGGCGGAGAACGTGGACTGTGTGAGTGCTGGTGCGGCAGGCCGGGCCGGGGTGGGTGGCCTGACCCCCTGGGGGGAGCCACCTCCCACCAACGTCTGAGAAAAGAGGGCTCTCGGGTTTTTAAATCCCCAAGGCTCTTTGTGCCTGCCCCCCTCCGTTTTTGATTCTGCGTGTGATGTCGTCTCTCCATGAGGATATTGAAATTGCTTTCTGAAGAGTTGTTTTCTCCCTGTACGGGACGCTTTCCCCATTTGTTAGTTTTGTTCTCAGTTTTCCACATGCGTCCTCTCCTCAGATGTCTGGCGGCGTTTGTTTGGTGCTGTTTAAGGAGGGCCAGCAAAAGCTGGTCGGAAGCTTTGAGCCTGGGGGTGGGCTTCACTGTAGCTTCTCGGGAGGGTGGTCTGGCCGGGCCATTTCATGTGAAAATTTCTAATGTGAGTGTCTTTAGGGCCTTCCTCTTGGGTGATTAGGTTCTTGGAAAAAGGAACGTCTGTCCTTCGGGGAGGGTATGGGGCTGGCCGCCAGGGTTCTGGGAGCAGCTTGGGAGAGGGCTGTGTTTCTGTGTTAGGACACACGTGCCTGATGGGTGAGTTTATTCACCGCACCCATTCGCAGTGTGAGCCCCTCCCACGGCTGGGTCTGGTGTCCTCAAGGTCAGAGACCCTCTATTTTACCATCATTAAAGAACAAGCGTCCCGTCTTCTGCAGGGAGAAGGGATGTTGGTCAGCTGTGCGGTGTCAGGGGGAACTAGGGGTCCATTGCTTCTTAAACACACTCTCAGTGTGGTCCTGTGCTGGTGCCGTTTCCATTCTCTCTCCCAGAGGGAGCCAGTGCCGCTTATCCAGAGCGTTTGGCAAGTTGGGCGAGAAGTCTGGGTGCTCCTCAGCTCTCCCCGCCTGGCTCAGCGTCTGGCTCTCTCGGGCTTGCTGAACTGGGAAACTCTGACTCATCCATCCGCTTCCGGTGATCACATGCTGTGGCTCTTGTCTCCTCTGCTGTTTTGTTGTGGTTTTGTCTTTGTGGTTTTAGACCTTAAAAGAAAAAACCTTCATTCTTGCTTAGTGTGTTTGGTAGAAAAGTGAAGGTATATGCGCACGTTTAATCCACAAGTGACCAACGAGGTGTTCTCTTCTTCCCAGCATCTTTATAAAGTGATAGATTGTAACGTCATTGGTGTGTTTCAATCCAGGGCAGTGCAGTTATTAGTCTTACTGATGCTCACTCTGTTAACTGGAAAGAAAGCACGAGGTAAGGGCTGTGAGTCGAGTTCATTCAGGGTCTGACTGAGGACGGTGGCCTGGGAGACAGCCTCTCGGGTGGACGAGCCAGGATACATATGAACTTCGGTGAAGGGGACGCATGGAGCGGAGACCTCAGGGAAAGGTCACTGCTGGCCTTGAGGACCAGACGTCTCAGTTAATGATTTGAGTGCTTTTCTGTGTGTGGGACAGTGCAGGAATCTGGGGTCAATGCCATTCTTCCTTAGTATACATGTTAACTCTCTGGGGGCCCATATATCCAGACACAGAATGCTTCGTCCTGCATTCCTCTCAGAGTGTAGGTCAGCGACTGCAGTGGCTTAAGACTTGATCCTTGTGGAACTGAGTGCAGGCAGCCTGCGTTGCCTACAACGCCATCTTTGGCCAGTGAAAGCCTCAACTCGGAGTTGGCTTCTGAGTCCTTTTGACCAACCTTTAGTGTTTGCTAGTTTCCCTGCTTTCTGTGCACAAGGATGTTCCAGGCTGTTCTTGAATGTTCCCTTCCCCGGACACGGAATCAACATTCTTCAAGGAGCTCTCATGGCTTTCATGGGGACTTGAGACTCTGGAGTTTGGGGGGCACATACTTGAACAATGAAGTCTAAAGTTAATGTCTCTGTTCTTTTCCCAAAGAACACATAGAAGCTTATAGCTTTCATTCAGCTTTCCCTGTTTTTGTCTGGTTTGTTATTCTCATTTAATACTTGACATCCACCGAATTAGTCAATATTATTTTTTACGGTGGATTTTTTAATTGTAAAAGAATCTAACATAAAATTTATCATTCTAATCATTTTTAAGTGTACGGTTGTGTTAAGTACATTTACATTATTGTGAAACAGATCTCCAGAACTTTTTCATCTTGCAGAAACTGGAATTCTGTCCCCATTAAACAACTCCATCTCCCCCCTCTCTCAGCCACCCTTCTACTTTCTGTCTCTGTGAATCTGAGTGCTCTGGGCCCCTCATGTTAGTGGGATCGCACAGTATTTGTCTTCCTGTGACATCTCGGGCACATTCCAACGGGTGGCGCCGTGGGGTCAGCGTGTATGCGTACGTTCACCTTCCCTGGATACCGTCCAGCGACTTTCCACGGTGACTGTGCCAGTGACACCGTGGCAGCACCCGGGTGCTCTGGGGCTGCCGCGTCTGCCGGCCATCGGTGTTGTTTTCCATTTTAACCATTTTGCGAGGTGTGTAGTGTGGTGGCACTACTTTGTGGCTTTACTTTGCATTTCCCTGATGATTAACAAAGTTGAACAGCTTTTCATGTGTGTTTTAGCCTCTTGGTCAAGTGCCTCATCAGATCTTTTGCTCATTTATTGACTGGGTTATCTGACGTTTTATTTATTGATGTCTGTAAATTATTTATATGTCCTGGATATGAAACCTCTGTCTCGTATACATATTGTAAATGTTTTCTCCTACCCTGTGGGGTGCCTTTTCACCCTCTTAATAGTACCCTCTGATAAATGGAAGTTCTTAATTTTTTTAAACTTCATCATAAAATACTCCAACTTATCAGTTTTTTCGTTCATGGTTAGTGGTTTCGTCGGGTCCAATTTAGAAATGTTTGCCTACTCCAAGGCCATGCTTGTTTCTAAAAGCTTTAGATCTGAAATGCATCTGGAATTGACTTTGGTGTATGGTGTGACCTATGAGTCCAGGTATGTTTTTTCTTTTCTGCTGAGATATCCAGTCGTCCCAGCACCTATGACTGAATAAGTCCTTTCAATCCTCACAGTAGGCCCACGGATTTAGGCCCGATGCCCACATTTTCAGATGGGGAAACTGAGGCTCGGAGAGGTGCAGTGTGTTGCTAAAGGTCCCAGAGCCGATGAATGGCAGAACCAAGATTTGAGTCCATATTTGATTCCAAAGCCACTGACACTCACTTCCCATCTACAGAATGAATGTATGAGACACCTAGTCATCAGACCCTCCCAGAACTGACTTTGTGGGTCTAGGGCTTAAGCCAGGCAAACGTCTGGACCCTGAAAATGGGGGGTGTGCGCAGGTGGTGGCGCACAGGGCTGCAGCCCCCACACACACGGGGAGGCGCTGCCCCAAGGAGGGCTCAGGCGCGGCTGCCCCTCCCCTGCACGCGCACACACGGACGGTAGCGGCCATTTCAGGAGCTGGGGCTTCCCGAGCCACTCGCTCGGGCCATCTCCAGGTACCAGCCTTCTCCCAGGTGTGGAACTGAGCAGGCCTCTCTTAGGCTGCTGAGCCTAACACTCGTGAGAGCCTGCACTGGGCACTTGCCATGGCAACAAGGCTCTTCATCACGTCAGTAGCGTGACAGCCACGCTCCTTAGCTTGGGCCCCAGCAGAAAGGAGAGCCCACAAGGCTGGCCTGGAGAGACGCCTGGGTCTCATGGGCAGAGACACCTGGCTCGCGGCCCCGCGGCTGGGAGCATTGGAGATAGGAGCCCACGTACAGGAGGGAGGGGCTGCTGGGGGCCAGGGGTCGGGGGACCCGGCCAGAGGAGGGCCTCTTCCCAGACGGGCCAGGAAGGGACAGTGACGGGCTGGGAGCCAGAGGCAAGGCCTCCTGCCCCGTGCCAAGTTCCTGTTCAGTGCCAGCCTCTTGCCAGCCTCTTGTTTTTGTTTTTGTGTGATTACCTGTGTACAAGCTGAAGGAAATCTCAGCAGCACAAGAGCGCCAGATGGGAAAGAAGTCTCCTTTCCCTTCTCCTGCCCCTCCCTGCGGCCAGGGGTCTACCATTATGGCCATCTCTGCTAATTGTCCTGGGCACCGCTGCACCCTGCGAGGACGCAGGCGTCTTTTTTTTTTAATCTATTTTATACATATTAGTGTATATATGTCAACCCCAATCTCCCAGTTCATCCCCACCCCCCACTTTCCCGCCTCGGTGTCCACACCTTCGTTCTCTACAGCAGACTCTTTCTTGACTGCCCAGCTTTGAGCCCTGTCTCTCCAGTGACAGGCGGAGGGGAGTTTGGGGAGGATGCCTCCCACCTCGGTGGCTGTATTGACGCGCACTCTCTTGTCCTCCCCCCCGACATACTCGTCCGTCACATGACACGTTTGGACACCAGGCCCCGCGTGAGTGCAAGAGGCCAAGGCAGGAGGGGGCACCTGGATGCCTTCAGGGACCAAGTGGACTCAGGTCTTCCTGTGCCCACTGTCCCCCGAGGCCAGGGTCACAGCCTCCTCCGTGGTCCCCAGAGGTCCCTGAGCAGCCACTCTGGGCAGCCCGCTGGCCTTTCCCGGGTCAGAGGGGCCCAGGCCTAGAGGCTGGGGTCAGGGGGCATCACCCCTCACCGAACGCGGGGCTTTCTCTCTGCCTTCGCAGGAGGTGTTCCGGCGGCACCGGGGGCTGCAGCTCCTGGCCCTGGTGGAGGAGGCGCTGCCCCGCCACGGCCGCAGCCGCCACGGGGACTGGCACATCTCCCTGAGCAAGCCCAGCGAGAAGGAGCGGCACCTGCTGATGACCTTGGTGGGCGAGCAGGGTGAGTGGGGGCTGTGGGGAGGGCAAGCTGAGTCCCAGCTGGACTGCCTGGTTCAGGGCTCAGTGACGCCCACAGGCCTGGGTTCTGGAGAGAAGGAGGATGAGTGCACCCTGGTCGGGAGGGAGGCGCAGGCCCGTGTACTCTGGGTGGTGGGGGAGGGGCCGTGGGTGTGGCTTCTGGAAGGGGCCAGCGGGTGGGCAGCAGGTACGGGTCATGGTCGGTGTGGGCTCCACGCTGGGGAGTGAGGCTCGGAGGCTCAGATGGGGTCCGAGGGTCAGGAGCCCGAGCAGCTCTGCGGCCAGGGCTGTGCTGATGGTGCGTTTCCCTAGGGGTGGTGCCCACTCAAGACGTCCTCTCCATGCTGGGTGACATCCGCAGGAGCCTGGTGGAGGTAAGAGCGTGGCCGTGCTCCCTGCACCCCTAAAACTCTGGGGCGGGGCTGCCTTCCCTGAGGCGTGAGGGCCTGCGTGGCGGGGTGCGGCCTGAAGCAGCTCTGGACAGCTCCTGTCTCCGGTCTCCGAGGCCCGGCTCCCGAGGAGCACGGAGCTACCAGCTGCGGTGCGTGTGACATGGCGACAGCAGGCGCAGACCCAAGCCGCGGAGGGAGGTGGTCAGGAGAGGATGCAGAGGGAGGGGCCCCCCGAGGGGATCTTGGAGGGTAAGCGGAGTTCTTTGGTGGACGGCAGAGAAGCGAAATCGTGCAGATTTCGAAATCGTGCAGAAGCCTGGTGGGTGGGGAGAACGTGGCACAGTTCCCAAAGGCACAAAAGAAAGTGTCACCAGGCACTCCCCACTGAGAGTCGCGGCGCTGGGCCAGCTCGGGGGCCCCGGGGTGGGGTGGGGTGGGGCGACCCAGGCAGTCCACCGCCCACCTGGCCAGCCCCAGGGACCTGGGCTGAGGAGACAGGCTGGCCGACCTCTACTCCAGATCCACCTTCCCCAGAGGAGGAAGTGCAGTTCCTCACCTCCCTTCTTGAGGACAGCCCGTGTCCTCCAGGCCCCGTCCATTCACTGGAATCCAGGGGCCTTATCAGTCCCCTTAGTTCTCAAGAGTTCTGCAGTATTTGTTTGTTTGTTTTTTTTTTTATTTATTTATTTTTGGCTGCGTTGGGTCTTCGTTGCTGTGCACGGGCTTTCTCTAGTTGCGGCGAGCGGGGGCTACTCTGTTGTGATGCAGCGGCTTCTCATTGTCGTGGTTTTCTTGTTGCAGAGCACAGGTTCTAGGTGCGCATGCTTCAGTAGTTGTGACACGTGGGCTCAGTGGTTGTGGCTTGCGGGCTCTAGAGTGCAGGCTCAGTAATTGTGGCACATGGGCGTAGTTGCTCCGCGGCTTAGTTGCTCCATGGCATCTTCCCGGACCAGGGCTCAAACCCGTGTCCCCTGCATCGGCAGGCAGATTCTTAACCACTGCGCCACCAGGGAAGCCCCTTGCAGTGTTTTTAGTTTGTTTTTTATATATTTATTTATTTGGCTGTGTCGGGTCTTAGTTGCGGCATGAGGGATCTTTAGTTGTGGCATGTGAACTCTTAGTTGTGGCATGTGGGATCTAGTATCGTAACCAGTGATCGAACCCAGGCCCCCTGCATTGGGAGTGTGGAGTCTTAGCCCCTGGACCACCAGGGAAGTCCCTTGAGAGCCCTCCAGTGTTTGTTGACAGAGCTGAGGCCCCACCTCCTTATCTAGTCCACGCCAGGCTGGGGGTGGCCTCCGTGGTGGTTTGCGGCTTTTTGATAAGTGTGCTGAGTGCCAGACTGGGTTCTCTCACCCGGCCCTGAGCACCACCCCGGGGTTGTAAGCAGTAAATAAGGCCCCCTGTTGAGTACCATAGGTGCCCCATTTAAGACGGGAGCTGAAACCCAGAGCAGGGAGGTGACCTGCCCAAAATGGCACAGCGAGTGCGTGGCTGAGCCAGGCTTTGGACCAGGCCTGAGAGATTCAAGAGCCTGGGCCTTTCACCGTGATGCTGTACCTACACCACCTGGGTAGCCACGGGGGCCGGTCCAGTTGTGAGACTTGGGGTTCACGAACACTGGGGGGCTGGTGGAAAGTGGGGTTTAACCTTTTTTACAGACCCTTCTGCTTCTCCCCTCCCCTGGGTATTCTGGCTTTTCCGGACGTTTCATTCGGACTGATTCGGCCGAAAGGCATGCTGGGTCTTTGGACATACGTTAGTGGGCAGATTTAGCACGCGCATTGGTGGTGAGTCTAGCAGGAGACCTGAGCCGTGGTAACTTAAAAAGAGAATAGAGAAAGTGCTGGAAATATACAGGTGGTTCACAGGAAGAAGAGCTAATACCTGGCTTTAGAAAGGGGACTCCCAGGTCTCTGCGCCGGAGCCAGTGGACGGCGCCCTCACCCTGGCGCCTGTCATCTGATCACGGCACCTCGCCGTTCCTGCTTTCCTCCACCCGAGATGCTGATTGTGGAGAGTGTCTGCCTGACCCGGTGGGGACAGAGCAGACACTTGGCCAGAGAAGGCCGCCCACTCGAGACAACGCAGTGTCGGGGGTGCTGGGCGCTAAATGACATTGGTGACCACTCCAGTGGGAAGAGGGGGGAAGCTGGGAGACTGGGGGTGGCCGAGGACGTGCACTCTCTCTGGCCCACAGTGGCCATAATGGTACCGGGACACCCCTGCCCCCCAAGGTAGAAGCTGTGTTTGCAGTTCCTTGTGGTGTGTGGTGGAGAATGTGAGGATTGCAGTTCCTTGCGGTGTGTGGTGGAGAATGTGAGGAGAGAGCTTCACAACTGCTCGTGTCCTTTTTCAAGCTGGTGGGGACCGTGTGGATTGTGACTGCTGGCATGGGGCCAACCTCAGTGGGGGGTTAGGGCCACCACCAGGTGGGTTTAGGGCCAAAGGCCGCCTGCAGCAGGGTTTGTGAGGAGTCTGGGGGTGGAGGCGCCCTCAGGCAGCGTGGGCTGGAGATCGGGCAAGCCTGTTCCCCGTCCCTGAGCTCCGACCCCAAGGGCCCTGTGGGGAGCCCTGGCACCCTAGGATCTCGGCTAAGGAACCGGGCCCTCCCGCCCCCAGATTGGCATCCAGAACTACTCCACCACCGGCAGCTGCCAGGCGCGGGCCAGCCAGGTACGCAGCGACTACGGGACGCTCTTTGTGGTGCTGGTGGCCATCGGCGCCATCTGCGTCGTCATCATCGTGCTCGGCCTGCTCTATAACTGCTGGCAGCGCCGGCTGCCCAAGCTGAAACACGTGGTGAGCGAGCGTGGAGCTCAGGGGCAGGGGGCTGGGCCGCGGTGGTGCCGGTGAGGGGGTGCCCAGCTCAGGCATCTGAGGCTCAGTGTCCCCATCTGCCGGTGGGGTGACTGCGGCTGAGGCGCTAGTGCAGGGCCTGGCCCCCAGTTGCCCTCTGCAGGGCGCCGGCCTCGCATTAGGTGCTGGAGGTGCAGGGAGCGGGACGTTGGCTGCACCCGCAGGGCCGCTGCTGGGGGGCGGGCGGCCTTGCAGGCCTGGGCTCCTGTGGATGCCTCATCAGACAGGCCCTGGCTTGGGGGCTTGGCGTCAACAGGAGGCTCCAGCAGCCTGGCGGCTCCCCGCAAAGGAGGGGCCCGGGCACAAAGCTCCTGTTTCCCATGAGCCCCTTTAGAAGGGGTCGGTGCTGGCGGGAGGGACCAGATGGTGTCAGGGAGGCCATGGGTCTCTTCCGCGTGCAGGGTCAGTAGTCATTTTAAGAAAGGACCCAGAGCCGAAAGGGCCTGCGTCCATCAGGGTCCGCTGGGGTTCCCTGCGTGCGGTTTGGCCGCCGGCCTGAGGCCCGGTGAAGGGATGAAGCGGGGGCGGCGGGGGCCCGGCGTGCTCTCCCAGCGGCCCCTCCCGCCGCAGTCGCACGGCGAGGAGCTGCGCTTCGTGGAGAACGGCTGCCACGACAACCCCACGCTGGACGTGGCCAGCGACAGCCAGTCGGAGATGCAGGAGAAGCAGCCCAGCCTGAACGGCGGCGGCGCCGTCAACGGCCCGGGGGGCTGGAGCGCGCTCATGGGGGGCAAGCGCGACCCCGAGGACTCGGACGTATTCGAGGAGGACACGCACCTGTGAGGGGCTGTGCCCCGCCCGGCCCTCGGCGCGGGGTCCCCGCTTTCCCCCGACTCACGACGCACCTCGGCCCCATCCCCGTCCCCACCCGACGCCCCGAGGGGCTGCCCCGGGACCCCATTAAAGCCGCCCGGAGAGCACGCCGGGCCCCGCGCCTCCGCCTGCGCGACTGGTTTTTGCGCTTGGGGGCGGAGTGGGGGGAGAACGTGTGTGATAAGCGGAGGCGGTGGACTAAGGGGCGGGGCGGGGCGGGCACATCCCGGGTCGGTCCTCCGGGCGCCAGGCGCCGCTGCGGAGCGGGCGGGGCGGAGCGGGCGGGGCGCGGCGCGGCGCGGCGTGTTGTGTTTATATCCGGTGGGGCTTCGCCGCTGCCCTGGGGTCGCCGGGCCGGGGTCGGGGACGTCCGCGCCATGGACACCTGCGACCTGTTCTCCAGCTGCAGGAAGGGGGACGTGGGCCGAGTGCGGTGAGGAGCCGTGGCCCCGAGGAGGGTGTGAGTCGGCCGCCCGCGGAGCGCCTGGCCGGGGTGGGGGTGGGGGGCGGCCCGGGCGCCGAAGCAGGACTGCCCCGGTCCAGGCAGCTCTCTGAGCGGGGGCGCGGGGGTCGGGTGCTGGCGTGACTTTTTCCGGGAGTCCCGGAGGGGAGGACTGCCACGCGGACGCCCGGAGGAGGCGGAGAGGGGCAGAGAGAAGAGAAGGGCCCGGAGGTCAGACCCTGGGGGCAGGCCTGGGACGCCCCCTACGTGGCTCCTCTGATGAGCTGCGGACCCCGCGCTGGGAACGCCTGTGGCCCGGAACCAGCCTCTGGTTCTCAGAAGTTCGGGAACTCCTAATTGCGGTTGACGCAGCCCGGGTGCTGCGATCGCCGTCTCCGCGGGCCGCACGGGGAGGGGAGGGGGCTGCTGATGTGGGATATGAGGCACCTGTTTTCCTTCCCCCATCCCTGGTCCCGACCTCCCCTGGCGCCCTCCCCTGGGCCAGTCGGGGACTTCCTGAGCCCCGCAGCTTCTCCGGGCTCCTCCCCAGGGTCGGGTGACACCTGGGAGTTAGTTGGTAGCCCCCAAAGTGTGGTGCACTCTGAGATCCAACCTGGGCGTCTCCTCGAAGTGGGTTCCTGTCCATCACCATTCTTCGTGGTCTCCCCTCACCCGTCTCCTCTGCTGCTTTGTTTCCTGACTTCCGCCTTCTATATAATCTGTTCATTTTTCGTTTCCACGCTGCCAGGACGCCTGCAAGTCTCCTGGTCGTCCTGTCCACCTCCAGTCCCTCTGCCCTGGGAAGGCTAACCTGCCACCCCATGCAGCCCGAGGGTTCGGGTGGAGGCAGGGCCTCCCCCCCCCTCCTCCTCCTCCTCCTCCTCCCCCCTCCTTCCCTCCCTCCCTCCCTCCCTCCCTCCCTCCCTCCCTTCAGCCTTCAGCCCAGATGCTCAGCCTCTTCAGCTCTGGGGCCTCCGACGCCCAGGGGCTCCCACATCCACTCTTCGTGGCTCCTTTGCCTTAAACGCCTGTCCTGCTCTGGTCTCTGCCCTCACCTGGGGAGGCTTTCCTCCTTCCCCTTCCGCAGGTCTCCTCTCCAGACCCCAAACCCATCCTGACCTAGGCTCTGACCTCCCCTGCCCAGGTACCTGCTGGAGCAGCGAGACGTGGAGGTGAATGTGCGGGACAAGTGGGACAGCACCCCCTTGTGAGTGCCGGGGGGGGGGGGGCAGGGGGTGGGTAGGGTGGGCGGGGCCTGCAGGCCTGACAGCGCCCCTGCCCCGCCCATCTCCCTCTCAGGTACTATGCCTGCCTCTGTGGACACGAAGAGCTGGTGCTCTACCTGCTAGCCAACGGTGAGTGCGCAGGGCAGGGCTGGGTGGGGCGGTGGACGTGGGCTGTGCCCAGGGGCCCTGGCATCCCCTCTCAGTCCCGCACCCCGTCAGCAATGCCCTTAGCTCTGCCCTCAGAGCCGGTTCTCCCCTCAGCTCCGCAGCCCCGGGTCAGCGTCCCTGCGGCTGCCCCTCCCTGTCCTCTACCGTGTGTTGTCCTTGCCACAGTGGGCATGCCCCACGGCCAGTGTGACCTGCTTCCTGGCCTGAGTGCCTTCCCTGCTGTGTTTCCCATGAGCTAGAGAACCTGGCCTGCCCTGAGCTGCTCCTTGACAGGCGCCCCCTCCCGCCCCGCCAGCCGTCTGCTGCCTCCCCACGTGCCGCTCAGGGCCTTTGCACTTGCTGTTCCTTTTGCTCAGAAGGCCTTTCCCAGGTCTTGGCATGGCTCTCACTCATTTCACGTCTCTGCACCTTGTTTCTGCCACAGTGACCTTCCACAGCCTCTCCTGTGGCAGCTGCCACCACTGTCACCCTTCATCTTGCTTAGCTTTTTTTTCAGAGCACCTGACGTCATTTGCTAACCTGTGTATGTCTTTCTGCCCCAGGAACCTCAGTTAGGTGAGGACGGGGGACTCTTCTGCCTAGGGTGTGTCCCCAGACTGCCAGTGCACAGATTAGGGCCGGCCTCCAAGCCGTCTGTTTTGTGTGGTGTGTGGCGTGTGGCGTGTGCCTGGGCCCCGGCAGGGAGGATGCTGGGGCACGAGCAGGCCCAGGGCGACTCGGGCCCCGTAGGTGGGGTGGGGAGGGGGAGTTGCGCCTCTCCCCCAGGCCCCTCCCCAGCTGTGGCGGGCAGCCCCATGGCCCTGCAGATTGGGCAGCCCTGCCGTCCCCAGGAGCCCGCTGCGAGGCCAACACCTTCGATGGGGAGCGCTGTCTCTACGGGGCCCAGAGCGAGGCCATCCGCCGGGCCCTGCGTGACTACAAGCAGGTGACGGCCTCCTACCGGCGGCGGGACTACTACTATAGCTGCCTGCTGCGGTGAGACTGAGCGCGAGACAGCCCTGCACAGAGGCTCTGTGGTGGGCGTGGCCGGTGTGGGGCTGAGGGGGGGCAGTGGGGGGACTTGGGGGCGGCACTGCTGAGGATCCCCTCCACTGCCCCCAGCCTCCTGGAGCAGGGCATCCACAGCGACGTGGTCTTCTTAGTGCACGGCAAGTCCTTCCGGGCACATCGCTGCATCCTGGGTGCTCGCAGCACCTACTTCGCACACATGCTCGACACCAAATGGAAGGGCAAGAGTGTCGTGGTCCTCAGGCACCCTCTGGTGCGTCCCTCCCGGGGATGGGGAGGGCAGAGGGTGAGCAGGGAATTTGTGTTGAGCGGCTGTCTCTGACCTTGTCTCCCTGCGGTCTCTGCCTGCAGATCAACCCCGTGGCCTTTGGGGCCCTCCTGCAGTACCTGTACACAGGTGAGCCCTGGGTCTGGGTAGGGAGGGGCTGCAGCACACCCAGACGTGGCTTTGGCGCCACTTTTTCTCTCCTGGGGCTCATCCCCTGGGGTGCAGGGTGGTTCCAGCTGCCTCCTGGGCTGGGTTTTCCCACCCACAGAGGAGCCCTTCTCGTCTGTCCTGGGTCCTGTAGAACTCGGGTGGTGGGCCGAGGCATGGCCGCGGGGCAGCCGAGGGCCCCCTCAGGCTCTGAGCCTCCCCCCAGCCCTGCACCCATACCCAGGCTGCCTGGACGTCGGTGTGGAGCATGTCGGCGACTGTGAGCGTCTGGCCAAGCAGTGCCAGCTGTGGGACCTGCTCGGCGACCTGGAGGCCAAGTGTGAGTGTGCGTGTCCAGGACTTGGGGCCCGGGGCCTCAGGCAGCAGCTGGCGGGCCGCCCGGCTCCCTGAAGCTGCGTTCTCCCCTCCACAGTGGCTTCCAAGCCAGGCACGTGTGTGAAGGTGCTGACCATTGAGCCCCCCCAGGTAGACCCCCGGCTGCGGGAGGACCTGGCCCTGCTGGCCGACTGTGCCCTGCCCCCCGAGCTCCGGGTAAGCACACCCGCCTGGGCTGGGCTTGTGGGTAGGGGGCGTGTCTGGGGATGGGTATGCGGTTTAAACCTAGAGCCCAGTTGCTTCCCTTTTCTGAGCTAGCCTGCTTGCTTTAGTTGTCTTGTATCTAAGTCAACGCGGGGCAGCGGTCGTCCTCCAGGATGAGCTAGAACGGGCTCTTGGCCGGGGCCGGCTGCTCTCCCGTCTCCTGCCTGCTCTGGTGGCACCTGCTCTGCTGTCCCCCGCCAGGGTGATCTTGGCGAGCTGCCCTTCCCTTGCGACGGCTTCAGCAGCTGTCCTGATGTCTGCTTCCGAGTGGACGGTTACAGCTTCCTCTGTCACAAGGTACTAAGTTTTTTCCCTCCGGACCCCCACCCCTGCCTTAAGCCCCGGGCCAGCTCCTCCAGGCACAAGTCTTGGCCCATCCTGAGCCCAGCCTCCCACAGGCCTTCTTCTGTGGCCGCAGCGATTACTTCCGGGCCCTGCTGGATGACCACTTCCGCGAGAACGAGGAGCTGGAGGCGTCAGGCGGCCTCCTGGCCATCACCCTGCACGACGTCTCGCCCGCCATCTTCACCCATGTGCTGTACTACGTCTACAGTGACGACACCGAGGTGTGCGCGCTGGGCAGGGCTTGGGGGGGGCTACACAGGCCACGTCACCACGGGGCTTAGAGGGAGCGCCCAGGTCTGGACTGGCTCTGGGAGGCCTGTTCTCCATGAGGCTGGAGTGTGGGTCCTGTGTGAACGTTTCTGTCAGGTGGAGGGGCCCTGGTTTCAGGGCAAGAATGAGTGACAAGACTCATGGCGTGAGCATCTGCACTTGGAGACACAGTGTAGCCACCTGAGGTCCCCAAGTTTTCCAGCCACGGGGTGGGCGGGGACAGTCACCCTGAATTCCTGCAACAGTGGGGATGCGTTGGGGTCACCACAGGGCCCTTTGGCTGCCCCGAGGCAGCTGCCCCCGGTGAGGAGGCGGCAGGTGTGCACTGCCTGCTTGTGCGCGTGTGTGCTGGTCACTGTAGTGATAGGGTGACTGAGGAAGGGGGTTCGTTTCCTGTTTCTCCGCGGTGAGTGCCCAGGGCAGGGTTAGCACACTTCCTCCCACAAGGGTCAGTGGGCTGTAGGATCCCTGTCACAGCTGCTCGCAGAGAACGGGGTGACGGCCAGGCAGGTGTCCCCGCCTGGACTGGGTGAAAGTTGCACCCAGCTTCCCTCGTCCTCTGGAGGCCGTGCTTGCCACAGCAGGTGGGAAACATGGGCTCTGGCTGTGGGGCTCGGGGCAGAGCTGGCCTGCAACGTGAGCCCCTGGCTCGGCCCGTGGACCCCATTCTTAAGTCTCGGGTGCCCTTCCTCACCTCCGTTCTCTTCACAGCTGCCTCCCGAGTTGGCCTACGACGTGCTGAGTGTGGCTGACATGTACCTGTTGCCAGGCCTGAAGCAGCTGTGTGGCCGTGGCCTGGCCCAGCTGCTGGACGAGGACAGCGTGGTGGGCGTGTGGCGCGTGGCCAAGCTGTTTGGCCTGGCGCGCCTGGAGGACCAGTGCACGAAGTACATGGCCAAGGTCATCGAGAAGGTGAGCGTGGGCCCGGGGTGGCTGAGGGTGGGTGGCGGGCGTGCCCTGAGCTGGCCTGTCTGCAGCTGCTGGAGCGGGAGGACTTCGTGGAGGCGGTGAAGGAGGAGGCCGCGGCCGTGACGGCCCGGCAGGAGACGGACTCCATCCCGCTGGTGGACGACATCCGCTTCCACTTGGGCAGCACCGCGCAGACGTGCAGCGCCATGGAGCAGGCAGAGCGGCAGCTGCGGGCGCTGGAGGACCTGCTGGCGTCTGTCGGCCTGGACTGCTGAGGGCTGCGCGCCATGTGGTCTGTGAGCTCGGGGCGTTACCGCGCCGGTAGGCGCTCGGCGGGGCTCCCCTCCTCTTTGGGGACCCCGGGGAGGGGCACCTGGGGATGAGGCCTCTCCCGCAGCACAAACCAGCCCCAAGACCCTGGGGCTGGGCACCACTCAGGGAAACCTGGCGGGCCGTTTCTTAGGGCCTCCCTCCCACGTCCCACCTGCTCCTGGCCCCTCCTCGCATGCTTTCCTGGGCGGAGGCGGCAATAAAGCTTGAATTCACCGTGGGAGCCTGTGTACCAGGGACAGGGTCGGGGGAGCTCGGGTCAGGGCCCCGCGTCTGTGGGTCTGAGTAGGCAGCCCCTCTGATGACCAGACTCCCCTTGGGGACAGGGTTTCCCCTTGGCCCTGGGAGGTTTCGTGGGGCCAGAGGTGTTTGCCCTCAGGTGAGCTAAGGCAGCGCTTCTGAGCTCGCTTACTGAGCAGCTGCTCATACGGCTCGCCGTGGGGCCTCAGCCCAGCCTGCACCTTGGGGCGCAGGGCCCCAGCTAAGCAGACCTGGCCTGGCTCCCTGCACCCGCCTCAGCCACTGGCTGTGGTGCGTATCAGTCCAGGGGGTGCTGAGGATGGAAGCCACTGTTTGTTTTACCCTCAGCCCAGGGCCTCCTCGAAGTGAACACTGTTGAATCAAAAATTTCCGTACATTTTACTAGGAAATATTATATGCATTCTATTCCATCACAAGATCCCATTGGGAAAAACAGCTCAACCGTTAACAGAGTAAGCAAAAACAGAAAAGAAAAACGGCTTGTACGTAAAGTGGAGTGTAAGGGCGAAGAGGGCCTGCCGGCGGGGCAGCGGCCACAAGCCCACCGACCGTGCTGTGCCGAGTCCCGGGGGACTGGAGCAAAAGACAACCAGGAATCCTGCTTTGAAAGTTCATCATTAATTAATTTTGATTTAAAAGTAAAGTATTACATTAAACTATTGCTTATTTTTAATGACTGACTGTGATTTTTGGTGCACCCTTGTGTGCCTGAGTGCCTCACTTGCCTCGCCCTAGTCCTGGCTCTTACCTAAAGATATACGTTTTTTTAACCCATCCTATAATTTCCCACCTGCAAAAAAAAAAAAAAGGCATGCATATGTTTGCTCCTCCACCTGGAAAACTCCTACATAGCTTTCAGTGTCTGCCTCAATGCGGCAGAGTGAGGAGGAGTGAGGGTGCCGTCACAAAGTTAGGAGTGCTCTTGCCAGGGCGAGGGGCAGCCTTCATTCCTGGAGCACTCTACTAGCATAAAAATTCTCAGTTTGGTAAAAGTCTGAAGCACAGCCTCAGGCAGGGACTTCTGCAGGGGGGGGCCCTGGAGCCAGGAAGCTGCCCTCAGGCACTCCAGCCCCCCACCCCCCCGGCCAGTGGCTTAGTTCTCGGAGTCCCATCAGCACCCTGCACCTGGGTGGTCACCACCTGCACCTCGGGGAGGCAGCGGCTGTCTTGCACGTGGGCCGGGGACCTGGGCTAGAGCACATCAGAGCCCCAGCATCCTTATCGGTCTAAGTGGGAGCAGTACTACCAACCACCAAACCTGGAGTGAGACGGGGTCCTGAGGAGGCACCAGCAGGGGTGGGGCTCAGCTCACTGAACCTCGACGTGAACTCACCTCGTTCCTGGAAGATGGGACACGAGCAATTCTGGGCACGTGGTGTAGCCCCTTCTTACCCATGGAGTTGTGGAGATGGACACTCGTGTTCTCCTGATTCCTCGGCCCTCGAGGTAGCTGTCACCCAGCCTCCACGGTAGCCGCCTCCTGCCAGCTCGGCCCCAGTTGGGGCCCTGCCTCACCTCTAGCTCACTCTTACCTGCCGTGTTGGCATCTTCCAGGTGGATGCTGAGCCCAGGCCTCCCCTCCTGGAAAGCCTGGGGTGCATGCCTGGTTCCTGGGCACAGCCTGCTGTCTCTCTGAGCTCTGTGCCCGCCCTTTGCTGTGGGCACCTCGCTCATTTCCCAGCTTCCCTGCTGCCTTGAGCCGTGGCCACGCCACCAGGTCCTAGATGTGAGCAGAAACGGCAGATGGGGTCTCTGGTTTCGTCCTTGCAAAGCTCACCCTGCCCCTCTCCTTTCCTCCCTCCCAGTGGGCTGGGATAAGGATGCTGTGGCAGGAGCAGCCTCCTTGGTCCACGGGCTGGAAGCCACACACTCAGGGCCGTGAGTGGGACAGCAGCTGCTGCTCCCACCCAGCCCCCACCTGGCCACTGCCGTGTCCTCTACCCCAGGCTCCAGACACCTCCGGTCAGGGCGGGTGGCTCCCCGCTGTGGCTGGTCCCAGCACTGCACCCCCACCGCAGGCTCCCCCCACGCACCGTCCCGGGCGGGGTGCTGCTGCTGCTGGACATCTCCGTCCCTGAGTCCCAGTCCTGGGACCAACCTGTGCTCCCTTCCCATCTACCCCGAGCCCCTCGGACACGCCCCTCTCATGCTCACCTCGTGCTCTCCCCTGCTGGGCCGGCCTGGCGCTCCATCGTCCCTCTTCCTGCCCCACCAAGATGAGGCAAGCTGTGTCACCCCGTCCTGGATCTGGGGCAGCCCCAAGACCATGGGGCACCTGCCACGTGATGGCCCTCAGCAGGAGTCTGTGCTCTGTGGGTGCTCCCAGGAGGCAGGAACAGCCCAGAGAGGATACTGCCCACAGTCAACCCCTTGAGGCTTGGGCTGTAGGAGGAGTGCAGGCCTTGGGAGGGGACCGTCCTTCAGGTCTACGTGCCACCCAGGGGGCCTCTGCACAGGGGACAGCCAGCTCTGGCCACCCCGTGGGACCTATTCCAAAATGATTGAAAATTTCATCACAAGTCATCTCAGGAGAGCAGCTCACCTCCTCTCACGAGCACACCAACATCACAACCACCTGCAGAACCACCATCCACGGAAAAGACCAAACCCTGCCAGAAAATATCTTCTATCGCTAAAGACATAAAGAAGGAACGACGACGAGACAGTAGGAGTCCCTTAGCTAAAGACATAAAGAAGGAACGACGACGAGACAGCAAGAGTCCCTTAGCCCCAGGTGGGCAACCCACACACTGGCGAATAATGACCCTGCAGAGGTTCCCCCCGAGGAGTGAGAGCTCTGAGCCCCACGTCAGGCTCCCCAGCCCGGGGGTCCGGCACCGGGAGCCCCCAGAGCATCTGGCTGTGAAGACAGCGGGCCTTGACTGCAGGGGCCCCACAGGATGAGGGAGCAGAGACCCCACTCCTCAAGGGCCGCACAAAACCTCACACGCACCAGAACCCAGGGCAGAAGCAGTAATTTGATGGGAGCCTGGGCCAGACCTACCTGCTGTTCTTGGAGGGTCTCCTGCAGAGGTGGGGGGCGGTTGAGGCTCACCCTGCGGACACAGACGCCAGTGGCAGATACACTGGGGGACATTCGGCCCGTGAACACAGCTGCTGTGCTGCTGGGCTGACATCTTGGCCTGTGAGCGCCAAGACCAAGCACCACCCAACAGCCTGTAGGCCCAGTGCTGGGAGCCTTGGGCCGAACAGCCCCCTGGGGGACAGAGCCCCACCCGTCAGCTGACAGGCTGCCTTGGGACCTGCTGAGCTCACAGCCCCCTGGGACACGACCCTGCCCACCAGATGACGCAGCTCCACCCACCAGTGGGCAGGCACCTGCCCTACCCTCCAGGGAGCCTGCTCAGGCTGCTAGACCAGCCTTGCCCAGCAGGGGGCAGACACCAGACCAAGAAAACCACAGCCCTAAAACTGGACAACTATATGTAAAACAATGAAATTACTGTAAGTCCCCTACATACAAACCTTCAAGTTGCGAACGAAATATGTGTTCCACTAACGTCAGGCGTGAGTGAAACTGCAGCTCGCCCTCCGTCTCCTATTGCTGACGATGCTTCAGCTCCACCGTCTCCCACCTCCTCTCCCTCCTCAGTCAGTAACTCTTCTTGCCTGTTCACTTGATGCCAGCCCTTGTATCCCAGCTGTTGCACTACTGTACTTTTCAAGGTACTGTACTGTAAGATTAAAAATGTTTTGGGCTTCCCTGGTGGTGCAGTGGTTGAGAGTCCGCCTGCCGATGCAGGGGACCCCGGACCAGGAAGATCCCACATGCCGCGGAGCGCCTGGGCCCGTGAGCCATGGCCACTGAGCCTGCGCGTCCGGAGCCTGTGCTCCGCAACGGGAGAGGCCACAACAGTGAGAGGCCCGCAGACCGCAAAAAAAAAAAAAAAAAAAAAAAAAAAAAAGAAAATGTTTTATTTTTTGTGTTTATGTATTATTTGTGTGAAAAGCCTTATAAATCTATTACAGTACAGTACTACATAGCCCATTGTGTTAGCTGGGTACCTAGGCTAACTTGGTTGGACTTATAAACAAACGACTTACGCATGTGCTCTCGGAACAGAACTCATTCCTATGTAGGGGACTTACTTTAGAACATCCTCTAACACCATACACAAAATAAACTCGAAATGGATTAAAGACCTAAATGTAAGGCTGGACACTATGGAACTCACAGGAAAACACAGGCAGAACACTATGACATAAATCGCAGCAAGGTCTCTTGCAATCCACCTCCTAGAGTAACAGAAATAAAAACCAAAGTAAACAAAGGGGACCTAAATAAACTTAAAAGCTTTTGCACAGCAAAGGAAACCATAAAGAAAAAAGACAACCCACAGAATGTGAGAAAATACTGGCAAACAAAGCAACCGACAAGGGATTAATCTCCAAAACGTATCAGCTCATGCAGTTCAATATCAAAAAACCAAACCCCATCAAAAAATAGGCAAATGATCTAGACAGATATTTCTCCAAAGAAGACATACAGATGGCCAAGAGGCACATGAAAAGATGCTCAACATCACTAATTATTAGAGAAATGCAAATCAGAACTACAATGAGGTATCACTTCACACCCGTCAGAATGGCCATCATCAAAAAGTAGGAACAACAAATGCTGGAGAGCGTGTGGAGAAAAGGGAACCCTCCTACACTGTTGGTGGGAATGTGAATTGATACAGCCACTATGGAGAACGGTATGGAGGTTCCTTACAAAACTAAAAATAGAACTACCATATGAGCCAGCAATCCCACTCTTGGGCATATATCCAGAGAAAACCATAATTTGAAAGGATACATGCACCCCAGTGTTCACTGCAGCACTGTTTACAATAGCCAGGACATGGAAACAACCTAAATGTCCATCGACAGAGGAAGGGATAAAGACGACGTGGTACAGATATAAAATGGAATATTGCTCAGCCATCAAAAAGAATGAAGTAATGCCATCTGCAGCTACATGGATGGACCCAGAGATTATCATACTACGTAAATCAGACAGAGAAAGGCAAATACCATATGATATCACTTATGTGTGACATCTAAAAGGAAAAAAGAAAAAAAAAGATACAAATGAACTTATTTACAAAACAGACACACAGACTTAGAAAACAAACTTATGGTTACCAAAGGGGAAACAGGGGGGCAGAGGAGAGATAAATTAAGAGTTTGGGATTAACATATACACACTACTATATATATAATAGGTAATAAGGACCTACTGTATAGCACAGGAACTCTACTCAATATTCTGTAATAACCTATGTGGGAAAAGAATCTGAGAAACAGTGTATATATGTATAACTGAATCACTTAGCTGTACACCTGACTGAAACTAACACAACATTATAAATCAATTATACTCCAATATAAAATAAAAATTAAATTTAAAAAAAAAAAGAAAAGAAAACCACAGTCCTGCAGCTTGTGGACCCAGCCTGCCCAGAGCAGGCCAGATCCGCCCTGGGACCAGCTGGGCCCCGGCCCTGCCCACCGGCAGGTCACCGCAAGCTTCAGGACACCCTGGACCCCAGACCCAACTGTGTCAGGAACTGCTCCCCCACCGGCCATCGAACACCAGCTCTGGGAACCCTGGGCCCGGCTCCGCCTGCCAGTAGACCGGCACTAACCCCAGGACCTGGCCTCACCCGCCAGTGGGTGGGCAGCATCCCACGGTCTCCTGGACCCCGACTCTGCCCACCAGGGAGCCAGCACTAGCCTGGGGTCCCCTAGGATTCCACAACCCGCCGCCTCGTGACCAGACCCCGCTAACCAGCAGCCCGCGGCATCCACACGTGGCAAGGCCTGGCGACCAGCCAGGCCAGGGGCCGACCAGGCCCACCAGACGCCCCACACGCTCAGCCCCCTGCCACAGAAGGGCTCACGCAGCCCCCCAGAGCATGCAGCTTGGGTGACGAGAGGAGAGAGCACTGCTGGGACACAGGACGTCTCCTACAGAGGCCCCCTCTCCAAGGTCGAGAAACGTCACTAACAGACATAAAATACAAATAGCAACTCAGACACACCGAGGGGGCAGAGGAACATTGTTCCAGACGAAGGAAAAGATAAAGCCCAGAAGAACTAAGTGACGTGGAGCTGGGCGACCTGCCCGAGGAAGCGTCCAGAGCAGCGACCCTGAGGACGGTCCAGGAACTCGGGAGGAGAACCATGCCCAGAAAGATTGAGGATTTCAAGCCAGCAACAGCAGAACATTAAACCCGAGGGGGCCCTTGGAGGTGTGGCCTGGGTGAGGGCACGGGCGCCCACCAAGAAGTGGGCCCTGCGCCTACAACCCCAGTTCCAGGCTCCAGCCTGGCCCAGAGAGAGCACTGGTCCCCCACCCCCTCCCTCCCTGGACAGATATTTACCAGGGACCCCTGGAAACCACACAGAGGTCTGACGCGAGGACCCAGCTCCCGCAGCTCAGCTCCGGTGGGGGGACAGGGCTATTGAGGGTCCACAGAACGCGGTCGAGTCAGATGGCAGTGGCTGTGCTGCAGGAGTGGTGGCGGGGGCCAGGGAGTGGGTAGCTCCACACAGGGTGGTGGGAAGGCTCCACAGAGAGGCTGGCGTGTGGCCACGGGCCCAGGGCCTGCAGGCTTGGGAGGGCCGTGGCCGCCTCTGCGTGAGATGGGACCACGAGGGTTGGAGTGGGAAGGGCCACCGCCTGACTCGTTGAACACCCGCTCTGGTCGCTATGTGGGAAAAGACCAATGGGACACAAGTCGGAAGATGGGGCACCCGGAGGAGGCTGCTGTGGCCACCAGCAGGAAGGGACAGTGACTGCCCTGGGGCCAGTGGGGCCAGAGGGAGATGGTCTGCCTGGACAGACAGGCAGCCGACAGCCTCTGCTTCTGGGTCAGGCGCAGGGGCGACGGAGGGAGGGGTGCAGGCACCCGCCCGAGCTGGGGTCTCCTGCGCCCAGGTGGGCGAGGCAGAGGTGCAGCCACGGGGGAGGAGATCAGAACTTATTTCTAAATTGTCAAAAGTTACGTGGGACTGTGGAGGAGGGTCAGCCGTGGAGCCCAGAACTGGGGCGGCCCGGCCTCTGGTGCCAGCGGTGGCCGCGTCTGTACGAGAAAGCTGGCGTGCAGTCCGCTCCGCAAGAGGGACAGTCAGGTCCGCATACTGGGGTGTATCAGGGGACCGGCCCAGACCGCCAGTGCAGCCTCGCAAAGGGCCACTGGCCTCTCCGCAAGGGACGTTGCAGTCAGATCACAGACAGGCAGACGACACCATCAGAAAACATGTGTTTATTAGGGTTAGCTGTGGCAGACGTTGGTGCGTTAAGAGTTCTAATACACGGGTCCCCACTAACAGCGTACGTGTAGGAAGGTGGCTGAGCGGCAGCAATGACAATAACCAGTAAATTGCTTATGATCCTAACAGGCTGATGCCAGCAGTTGGTGAAGGAAAGAAAGAGCAGGAGGGTGGGGCCCTGCAGGGAGTTTCCAGAGCCCCCAAGAGCCAAGGGGAAGCTGGGGTCACCACTCCCCATCCCAGCAAAGGAATGGGCCCTGGCGGGCTTGGGACCTCCAGTGGCTGCAGGTGGCATCTTTTCCTAGAGACTTTCTCAGGCGTGAAACCACTTCGTGTGGCCCAGCGTGGCCTCTGAGTTACAGGGCGGCACCGAGTTCACAGGCGTGCTTGGGCCCAGCGTCCCGAGTAATATGTCCGTCCTCCCAGGCGTGGTTTGGATAGGCTGCATGTCCAGGGCCCCTCTGTGGCCTCTGTCCTCCTGTCACCTCGAGCCCAGGCCGTGTGTGACCTCGCTTCCTTTCCAAGCCCAGCTCCCCTGCACCACGGCGATGGCATGGCGCTGGTGCTCCAGGTATGGGCACGGAGCCGCCAACATGGAGGGTGACCCCAGTTCAAGACTTGCTCGGTGCAGCAAGGACGGGAGGGTGCTCCCTGGGGGCCCTCCAGACGCTGCTACCTGCACCCCTGACTCAGCAGGTGGACGTACCCTGTGTCCCCTCCCAGATGAGGAAACAGTCCTGGTTTCAAAGAACTTTTTTCTTTTAAATATGGGCGATTCTTTAACCAGATCTGTAAAGGTGACTGAATATGCCTCTGTAAGAGCTTTCAGATAAATAAATTCATGCATCGAAAGCTTACTGGTCAACCCACGGGCCTGGTATTTACTCTGGGATGTGGGCCTGGTATTTACTCTGGGATGTGGCCTTGCCACGGCGTGCTTCTGGGAGGTGGGGGTGGGCTGTGGCCTGCAGGCGGGACGGCTGGGCGCCTGGGGTTTGTGGGTGGAGTTTCTGCCGGTCCTTAGCCCGAGAGCAGGAACTTCCTCACGGCTGCCCAGCTGGGCAGGTGGGGCCGACCTCTCTGCATTTTCTACATGTTTTTCTCCTCTGAAGAGAAGCCAGAGGAATAAGACGTGGCGATGAAGCCGCTCTCTGTGGGGACCCAGGCGCCGTCCCCCGGGGCTGGGTGCCTGGGCGCCTCTCCCTCCCAAGGGGCAGGGGCAGCAAGACACGCACCAAGGCCCCCCCCAGCTGACGGTCGCTGGGGTGAGCAGCTCGGGGGCCCTTGGAGGTGGACCGAGAAGCAGACCTGGAAGAACACGGCACACGTGGGGCATCAGCTCCCAGCGCTGGAGGGGCAAGGGAGTGGGGAGTCCTGCCCCCAGCCTCCACGTCAGGCAGGGAAGCCTTGGGGTGGCGGGACCGCACCTCCCCCAAGGTTCCACGCCCCGGCAGCTCCATCCCCACCACGGCCACATCTGCAGGTGGGGCCTCAAGACCTGACAGCGAGTCCCATTTCAAAGTCAAAGTACCCCCCGGGTGGGTGGTGACCCCGTTTACTTCTGGCGCAATTGAGGGCCAAGGGGTGGGGGGCTGCGGGTTTGGCACCGAGAAAGGCGGCGGGGCTGCTGTGGCCTCAGGCCTGAGCCGTGGGCAGGGCCACCGCGTGGGGAGCTTCTCCGGCCACCAGAGGTAGCTGTGCCGCCAGCACCGAGGCTCCCAGGGCGGCTGCGGCCCGGCAGGCAGGGGCTGGGACAGGCCTGTCCCGCACGGGGCTCCTCGGCCCGCCCCCCGGGGCTGCACAGGGCTGTCGGGCATCCATGCCTTCAAGGCCCCTGGTTCCCCCCCACCCCGGCTCTGCTTCAGAACAGACGCTATACACACGAGGCACTCCATCTCCAACACAACCATCCTCTGAGCCCCAGGTAACACTAGTCAGCGACGAACAGCCGCCCTGACGTGCCCCGCGGAGGGAAGGGGGCGAGGGTGCCTCTTCTGGGCCAAGCCCCACCTGCCCCACAGCCCACCCCGGGCTCCCGGCGGACAAGGAGCTGACGCGGGTCACGGGTGGACACGTGCCGAGGAAGTGCGGGCATGTGCTGGGCCGCGGCGGCGCCAGTCTGCCGGGGAAGTGGACGCCGCCCCGCATCCGGCGGCCAGAGGGGGCCCAGCCGAGGCAGTGAGGGCGGGGCGCGGGGTGGCGGGAGGGGACCCCTCCAGTTATTGCAGCGGGGGTCCTGGGACCCTGCGGAGCGGGAGAGGCGGGGCAGGGCTCTGCGGCCTAAGGCCTTCCAGCACATTCTCTGGGAAGTGCCGTGACCTCCTATTTTTGCATAAAGTGTCCACCACTTAAGGCAGATCCAGTGGCGGACGGCCTGATGTGCGACAAGACTGTCTTTTTTCTTTTTTTTTAGTAAATTGCGCTAGGGATTCCTCCAATTTGTGATTTTTGTTTGTTTGTTGGCAAGCCACATCTAAGAAGCCAGCTCCTGCCCTTCCTCTGCCTGCTTCCCCGACTGTGGCCCGATGGCTGGCCAGGGCACTCAGGGCGGGGACCCCGTTCCTGCCGCCGCTGTCCTTTGAGAGACCCACGTGTTTATCTCACGGAAGACGGAGCTGGTCACTTCAGGAAGCTCTTTGTGGAGGATGTGGTAGGCACCTTCGTAAATCTGCAATTAGGAAAGACAGGAAGTCACGGCTACTGCGAGTGACGTGTGGGCAAGGCGGCCGGGCAGCGGATGGAGAGGACCCCCTCTCCACGCACCCACGCCTGGTCAGCAGGTGGTGCTGCAAACAGCTGGCAAGGTCCCAACATGTTCATCAGATCCTTTCTTGAACCACTGTCCCCTCTCCACGCCACTCCCCCTCCAGCCTTGCCCCACCTGCGCCTCCTCTCCTCCCTGTGGGACCCCAGCCTGACCCGGCTGACCCTCACTCCTACCCGCCCACGGTGGTGGTCCTGACACCAGCCCCACGGCCCTCACATAGCGGTGGCCGGGGATCACTTGCACTCTCGTAGGACTTGGCTTCTCGGCATCATTCAAAAGCTGGCCAGGGGAACCTTCTAGAAACACCTTCCTCCGTGGTTCCCACAGCTCTCGACCCTCCTGGTCTTGTTCCCGCCGCCCTCCTGAGCTGCAGGCTGGTGCGGCCGAGGCGGGGTCGGGCCTCTTTCCCCCTCTCCCCAGGAGCCCCGTCCAGGCCCCTGGCTGTAAAACCACCCGTGTGCTGATGACTCAGAATCTCTATCTCCAGCCAGACCTCCCCTGAACTCTCCATGTGTATAACCACCTGCCTACTTGCCATTTCAGCGATTTCTAACAGCTATCTCCAAGTTTGTTTTTTTCTTTAAACTGTAGTACACATAACATGAAATTTACCATCTTAACCACCTCTGAGTGTGCGGCTCAGTGGTGTTAAGTACCTCTGCGCGCGGTGCCGTATTCCCATCCTCCACAACTGAGCCCTGTCCCCGTTACAGCGCCCTCCTCCCAGCCCTTGGAAACTCCACCCGACTTTCTTTTCTTTTCTTTTTTCGGCTGCGCCACTCGGCTTGCGAGATCTTAGTTCCCTGCCCAGGGCCCCAGCAGTGAAAGTGCAGAGCCCTAACCACTGGACCGCCAGGGAAGTCCCTCTACTTTCTGTTTCTATGAGCTTTGACTACTTTGCACATGTCATGTGCGTGGAATCACGCACTATTTGACCTTCTGTGACCGGCTCATTTCGCTGAGCACAGCCTCCTCCAGGCTCATCTGCGTCAGAACTTCCCCCTTTTCAAGGTTGGAAAACACCCCCTTGCCTGGACGGACCACCTCCCCTCAGTGGGCACCAGGGCTGCATCCACCTCTTGGCCGCCGTGAACATGGGGTGGAAATATCTCTTCGAGACCCTGATTTCAATGCTTTTTCTGAATTTCAACTCTCTCTCGGGTGTGCCAGCGTGGGACTTGCGGCTGGGACCGTCTCCTGCCGTGATGGGAGCGGCGTTCCTTCCCCTCCTTCCTCCTGCTGTTCGTCCGGGCCTCCCTCTGGCAGGGGTGTTGGGCCAGGGGCTGCCACTCTTAGCCGCGACGGAGGGGCGCTGCACAGTGCAGACACGTGAGAGCCTTTGTAGCACAGCGCGCTGGGGCAAGCGGTGCAGGGGGCTCGGGGCAGAGAGCTGAGTGCCAGTCCCGGCACCCATGCAGCAGGTGTGGCACCTGCGGGGAGCTGCCACGTTCCCTATAACCTAGCGGGAGGTGGCCCTCGACCGGGCCGTCCACTCGGCCGTGCCCAAGCTGGGGCAGCACTGTCCAGGGACACGTCTGTTCGCGCGTGTGCCCTGGGGTGGCGGTCTGCCCAGCCGACCACGCAGAGCCACCTTCAGGCTCCGCTGCCACGTGGCAGGGACACAGCCGGTGCACCTGCTCTCTCCCCATCCTCCAGCCAGGGGTCTTCCCGGTTCAGCCAGACACCCGGGAACTGCTCCACCTGGAACAGCGTTTTCCATCCTGCTGTGCGTGACACGCCTAACGCCCTCTGAGGAGGACGACCTTTTCTGCCCGGAGGCCAGGTGCGGACGTGCCTCCCCGGGGGCCAGGCCAGCCCTAAACCAAGGGTTCGGGCAGGTGCCCTAGAGGGACGTCACTCTCCCCGCCCCGGGGACGTGGGGCAGCTGCTCACCTTGAGCGTCTTGTCCTGGCTCTTGGCAGACTCCATGAGCAGGTAGGCGCCCCTGCTGTCGCACAGGCGGTCAGCAGAGCCCTGCAGCAGCAGGAAGGGCAGGGTCAGCTTGGGCAGCGCCCGCTCCACCCTCGACACGGCGTTGAGCAGCTGGGTGCCGAAGCACACCTTCAGGCCCGCGCGGCAGATGAGGGGGTCCGTGTTGTAGATGTCCACCTGCGGGAGGAGAGAGACAGGGCCCGTCAGGCCCTCGCGGTCCCTCCTGCTCTGGCTCTGAAGAGCCGACCCCGGCGGCGGGCCTGGGGTGGGGACCCCCGGTCAGTCCGGCCGCGCTGCCCCTGCTTCCAGCCTGCTCTGTGACCGCCCCCCCCCACCGCCATCCACGCCTGTGCCCTGGGACGGTTTCAGTATCAAGCTGTGGGTTTTCTTCACGTGAGCGACATCGTATGTTCGCTTTGATGAGTTCACACAGGAACAGCTCAGAAAATGTTTCGGTGTCAGTCTGAGTGGATTCTGTTTTCTCTAAGTCTGTCTGTCCTGACACAGTGCCCCTGGTTGAAGAGGGTGAGGGGCACCCACGACTGCCGGGTCACAGGGCTGTGTGTGCGGGAACGAGGCCAGGGAAAGGCTTGGGCAGGACACCCCCGCGGGCTGCAGGACGTGGCTCCAGCAGGCGGCCTGCCAGCCTGAGAGGCAGGTCTGCTGTCCCCCTGCGCCTGTGGACGTGCGCAGCGGCCGGGCCCACCCTCCTCAGCCGTCAGCCTGCCGGGACCTCCTCTGACACTGGCCTCACCTGCGGCTGAGGATCTGACCATGCCCTTTGCGGGGCTACCCGGGCCCTGTCCTTGACTTTCTGGCTTCACTCCTCTTGCCCCAAGGGGACAGTGAGTGGCCTGCTTGCCGTGAGCTGAGACGGGACACATGCCCACAGAACTCTCCGGACCAGGTCGGGGCCGTGACCCCTCTTCCCTCACCTCTCTTTTCAAGAGCTGTGTGGTGTCAGGAGGGGTGAGGGAACAGAGGGTCAGCTGCCCGCGAGGAGGCTTGAGTGTCCACTGTGTCTCCATCTGACTCTCGGGCGGGGGCCGCGTCTCCCTGTGACAACTCCCCGCAGGGCCTCATCCAGGGTCCCAGATCCACTTGGAGAGGGACAGGCTGTCCCAGGTCCCCCCACCACCCTGATTCTTCCGGAGCAGGCGAGCCAGACCACTTGGGAAAAGCCACACGAGATGAATGAGCCCCTTACTGCAGCGGAGACGGCGGGCCTCCCGCGGGGCCGGGCCACCAGTCTGGGGGCCGAGAACACGGGAGCAGCAGGGGCTCCTTCAGGGTCTGCAAGGAGGGCTGCTCGGGAAGGGGCGGCGGGGCCAGAGAGCCCTGGCTGCCGGGTGTCACGGTGAACGAACGCCCAGGGCCAGGGCCCACGAGGTCACCTCCTTCCTGAGCGGCCTGGCGCCTGCCCTGCTGACGGCCATGAAGCCCCGCAGGGAGTCGGCTCGGGGTTAACCGCTCTGACGGCACAGGTGGCTTCCCACTCTTGGCTCTCTTCCCACGACTGGAGCACGTAGGCGCTGTGTACACAGTGGTCCATTCTAGACCTGGGAGGAGCCGCCAGCTGTGTCGGGGAAAGGGCAGGCCCCTGTGCCAGCCACCACCGCACGGGGCGGGGGGCAGAGGGGCGGCCGGGAAGGCAGGGCAGGGACCGCCTCCTCTCAGGGAAACAGGCTCAGAAGCCCAAACCCTCCCCTAAGGTAACCAGCCCCGCCCAACCCCAGGGCCTTTGCCTTCTGAGGGCTTAAGACCTAAATCCACCGAAAGTTCTCCTAGTGGGGGAGGGTCGTGTCCTGTCCCCCAGGCAGGAGACAGACAGAGTTCTCCCTCCCAGCCCAAGCCAGGCCCGGAGCACCGGTCAACAGCCTGAGCCCATTCAAAACCAAAGACCGAACAGTCGGTGCCCGAAGATCACTTACTGTGGGATTCCGTCTCCACGACATTCTTAAAAAGACAAATCGGGGGCTTCCCTGGTGGCGCAGTGGTTAAGAATCCGCCTGCCAGTGCAGGGGACACGGGTTCGAGCCCTGGTCTGGGAGGATCCCACGTGCCGCGGAGCAACCAACCCCGCTCGCCACAACTACTGAGCCTGCGCTCTAGAGCCCTCGAGCCACAACTACTGAGCCTGTGTGCCACAACTACTGAAGCCCGCGAGCCTAGAGCCCATACTCCGCAACAAGAGAAGCCACTGCAATGAGAAGCCCGCGCACCGCAACAAAGAGTAGCCAACACTTGCCACAACTAGAGAAAGCCCGCGGGCAGCAACGAAGACCCAACACAGCCAAAAATAAATAAATAAATTTATATTTTAAAAAAAGGACAGGGCTTCCCTGGTGGCGCAGTGGTTGAGAGTCCGCCTGCCGACGCAGGGGACACGGGTTCGTGCCCCGGTCCAGGAAGATCCCGCATGCCGCGGAGCGGCTGGGCCCGTGAGCCATGGCCACTGAGCCTGCGCGTCCGGAGCCTGTTGCTCTGCAACGGGAGAGGCCACAGCAGTGAGAGGCCCGCGTATCGCAAAAAAAATAAATAAATAAAAGGACAAATCAGAGAAATGTAGACCAGACGAGTGGTGGTCAGGCTTGAGGGCGTGGGGCTACAAAATGGCAACATGGGGTCTTTGTGGGGACGGCCTGACTCACCCCCGAGGGTATCCTGGTCGCCATAACCCTGTGGTTTTCCAAGATGTCAGCTCTGGGGCAAACTGGGCAAGGCACACAGCTCCTCTGAGTTATTTCTCACAACTGCACGTGAATCAGAGGTCTCAAAGCACAAGTATAGTTAAAGGCACAACAAGGACTCGGTCTCTGGCGATCTCTCTTGCCCCCCCGCCCCCCATTTCTGGAGCACAGCCGCGAAGACACCAACTGGAGGCTGTGGACCCGGGTCCAAGCCAGGGCACCTTTGCTCCAGGTGACCAACCTCTGGAGGTGTGTCCACCAGCTGAGACGTGACGTCTTTTCTCTTGGGGGGAAACCCTGTGAGGAAGACCACCCAGCCCTGACGTTTCCCAGCTGTGTGACGTGGGCAAGGCTCTTCTCTCTGGGATGCAGTTTGCTGATCTGTGAAATGGGGGTGACGGTGGTCACGCCCCGGAGGACGCCGGGCGTCTGGATGGGATGTGCACCCTGGGGCCCAGGCTGGGTCTGCCCCACAGCGAGGCTAATGCCACGCGGCCGCCTGACCACAGCGCGGGGCAGCGAGGTGCAGCGTCACTCCTCGGCCTGGGTTTCCCATCGAGGAAGGGTCCTCTTCCGAGCCCCAGCCTCTTCTGGCACCTTCCCTGTCGGGGGGTCTGAGGGCTCTCAGCAAGGTTGACTTGACAGCTGGGAACAAGCCAACTGGGGCGCCTGCCTTTTTTTTTTTTTTTTTTTTTTTTGCGGTACGCGGGCCTCTCACTGTTGTGGCCTCTCCCGGCATGGAGCACAGGCTCCGGACGCAGGCTCGGCGGCCATGGCTCACGGGCCCAGGAAACCACTGCGCCACCAGGGAAGCCTGGGCCTGCCTTTTGAAAAAGCTTTGCCCTGAAGCACAGGAAGCAACCCACAGTTGGGAGCGTTCTTAAACTTCTGGTTGAGCAAAATCCAGGGATCACCCCCCACCCCCACCCAGTCAGATCTCTTGACCTCTTTTTTGAAAAGCTGTTCTGGGATAGACTCAAAATTAGATTAATTGGAACAGTATTAGAAATAGCTAGCCCTGAGCCCTCACCCCTGTGCCAGGTGCTGTGCCGAGTGCTTTACGCGTACTTGCCCCTCAAGTCTCTGCAGGACCCCTGCGCAGGGGCTGCCATCATTATCCATTTTACACATGAGGAGACTGAGGCTCAGAAACGCTGGGTGACTCACCCAACGTCACACAGCAAGTGAGGGACAGAGCCAGGATGAGGACGAGGCAGGCGGGCCCCACCACCAGCATTCCCAATCTCTCACCACGCTGCGCTACGTGTTTAGACAGGAGGAGGCCAAGGTGAGTCCTGTGGGCTCAAGCGGCCAGGGGGCGTGGAGTTGCAGGGACCCAGCACGCCCCAGGAGAGAAACGGGTGTGTCCCTGGTGAGGACTGTAGCGTGCTGCCACCCTCACGGACTGCCACGGGGTGGGGGGGGCCTCTGAGCACAGGTGAGTGTCCTGCCCACGTGATTTCACACTTCCCAGAGAGGCCCAGCCCAGCAGGCCCAACCTCCTGCGTTCCCTCCCAGGCACCTACAGACATGTCTGCAGCTGGTCTTCCGACTCTCCTTCCAGCCCATCCCCTCCCTCTGCCTACGGAAACCTCATCTTCCACCTGCTTCAGGGCCACCTGGGATTCCCATCTCCTTCCTCCGCTGTTTCCATCTCTCTTAATCCACCCATTTTCACCCCAGGGAAATCAGATAGCCTTCCCCGGCACACTGGAGAGAGCAGGGCAACTCTACCCAAGTGTTCTCTGGAGCCAGAAACCTGTGGGAACCCGAAGATGAACTGGCAGGTCTTTGCAGAGGCCGTGTCTTCGCCCCCGCCTTGGTCGTGAACGGCAGGACTGCTGCAGAGGGAGCTGGACAAGAGAAAACCTCTCCTAGGCCTCGCCTCTGGACTTTTTGTTGGGAAGCTCAAGTTTCCCCCTGCCCCGCCTCTTTGTCCGCTGTTAACAGACCCACCATGTGACCCTGAACACAGGGCCGGGTCCGAAGCGCGAGTGACACAGTGTCTGTTGGCCTGACGTGCCTCCTGCAGGGTGGGGAGGGGACAGAAGGGTCCTGCCTGATTCCACAGAGTCTCCCCAGCACGGCCGACTGAAGCAAGCCCTGTTTACCGAGGCCCAAGTTCCCGCTATGACCCCAACCCCGGAGCAGGCGCCCCGCCCTGGGGGACTGAAATTCCTGAGCCGGACCAGAGGAGAGCCACCAGAAGTAAGGACCTGCAGTTCCACTTTGGACAGAAAGAGGACTAATGGGGATTAGCCTACATGTATACACTGCCACGGATCAAGGGCGTGTGAACTACCGAACATCTTTTCCCGAGAAGCGCTTTCTGCTACTAAAGCTTGAACTCCTGTTCACCCTTGTACCTGCTTTTCGAGCCCTGAGGTGGGCCGGCAGGTCAGGCCCTGCGCAGGTGGGTGCAAGCGGTTTGCACAAACCCGCCACAGGGCACTGGAACCAGAAGTGACGCAGAGGGTCACCTTGCTTGTGCCTTGGGAGTGGTGGTCCCTGCGGTGTGACCCTGGAACCAGACACAGGTCCTGAGTGGTCACCGAGGGAAGGGAAAAAGCAGACCCACGTTCTGCACCCAATCACACGGGCCACGGCCACCTTTTCACAGGCCCAGGGATTGAATAAATAATAAGAGAAACAAGAAAGAATCACTGGGGTCTTGCAGGACCATGTTCACAACTGCTGGTCACAAAACAGCAAGATCGCGTGGTCTCATGTCTTGGAATCAAATGTTGGTCACAACTGAGGAAATCAGAACATGGACCAGATGGTGAGAGGTAATGAAAGGAATGATGACAGGGAATTACTGTTACTTTCCCAAAGTGTGATGACAGAATGGCTTGTGCGTGAATGTCCTTATTCTGGGTCCTTCCTCTCGGGCAGCACATGCTGAAGTACGACCACAGGGTCTGCAACTTACTTCCTTTCAAAACTTTCAGGGGACTTCCCTGGCGGTCCAGTGGGTAAGACTCCGCGGTCCCGATGCAGGGGGCCTGGGTTCAATCCCCGGTCGGGGAACTAGATCCCGCATGCATGCCTCAACAAAGAATTCACACGCCACAACTAAGAAGCCTGCATGCCGCAACGAAGATCCCTCGTACTGCCACTAAGACCCGGTGAAGCCAAAATCGATAAACAAACAAACAAACATAAAAAAAAAGTTTTAGCCAAAACAATGCATCTACTTTATGGCATTGGATTTGGCAATAATTTCTTGAATATGACACCAAAAGCACAGGCAACAAAAGAAAAAAATAGATAAACTGGACTACCTTAAAATGAAAACCTTCTGTTCATCAAAGAACACTATCACAGAATGGGAGAAAACATTTACAAACAATATACCTGGATAAGGGGTTATTATCCAGACTATATAAAGAACTCCTACAACTCAACAACAGCAAACCTGATTAAAAAATGGACAAAGTACTTGAATAGACATTTCTCCAAAGAAGATATATCAATACACATGGCCAATAAAGCATGTGAAAAGATGCTCAGTATCACTAATCATTAGGGAAATGCATATCAAAACGACCTGGCAACCCCTCTTCTAAGTATAAACCCAAAAGAATCGAAAGCAGGCTTTTGAAAAGATACTTGCGCACCCATGTTCACGGCAGTGTTATTCACAAGAGCCAAGAAGCGGAAGCAACCCAGTGTCCACTGAGGATGAATAAATTAACAAAACATGGTCTATACAGACCATGGAATATTGTTCAGCCTTAAAAAGGAAGGAGATTCTGACACCTGCTACCACACGGATGAACCCTGAGGACATTATGCTCAGTGACATAAGCTGGTCATGAAAGGACAAACACTGAGGTCCCTCGAGGAGTCAGATTCACGGGGGGGAGGGGCTGGGGGGGCTGGGGAGCTGGTGTTCAGTGGGGAAGAGTTTCAGTTTGGGAAGATGAGAAAGTTCTGAAGATGACGGTGGTGACGGATGAACAATGTGAATGTATTTAACCCCACTGAACTGTACACTTAAAACTGGTCAAGATGGCCAATTTTATATTCTGTATATTTTAGCAAAATAAATCTTAAAATATATGTCCACATTGATATTCCATATTTAAGCATAGATAAAGGAAGCATGGCAGAGTACTTCCAACTGGTGAATTATGGGGAGGAGTATACAGGTGTATGCTATACTACTATGTCCACTTTTCTGTAGATTTGAAATTTTCCACAATTAAAATTGGAGGGAAAGCTCCAGTTTGAATTACGGAAATTAACCTCTCCTCTCCCCGCAGCCTTGGCTTTCATGTCATTTTTATCCCCTTGTCGGGAGGAGCCACGCATCCCCTGGGCAGGTTTGGGGCAGGAGACCCCCGTGGTCAGACTCATATCGGGGCTCGTATCGGCCTTGGCCAGTATCCCAAGCCTTGGTAAGTCAGTGGCGTCCTATCCGCACGTAAATGGGCCTCCAACCCTCACCTCCCGGCCTGCTGCGAGGTCACCGGTGGTACCTCTGAGACTGTGGTGGGTGAGCCCTGCCCGGCCTGCAGCTGCCCCTCACCTCCCGGCCTGCTGCGAGGTCACCGGTGGTACCACTGAGACTGTGGTGGGTGAGCCCTGCCCGGCCTGCAGCTGCCCCTCACCTCCCGGCCTGCTGCGAGGTCACCGGTGGTACCACTGGGACTGTGGTGGGTGAGCCCTGCCCGGCCTGCTGCGAGGTCACCGGTGGTACCACTGAGACTGTGGTGGGTGAGCCCTGCCCGGCCTGCAGCTGCCCCTCACCTCCCGGCCTGCTGCGAGGTCACCGGTGGTACCTCTGAGACTGTGGTGGGTGAGCCCTGCCCGGACTGCAGCTGCTTTCTTGCTGGACCCGTGACGGTACCTGGGAGAGAGGCAGGGCAGGGGGTGCCTCGTTTTGTCTGGGGCCTGGCTGGCAGCTGGAACTGCCTCTGACAGGCTCTCCACAGAGGCCGTGGCTTTTCTGCTGCCATTACAGCTGCTGACCTCAGGGATCTGCCTCTCTCGAGCTCGGAGCTGTTTCTGCCAGAGTCCCGGGGGAAGGAGGGCTGGGAGGCAGGGGTACGGACCCGTATGCAGGGCGCTGGCCTGAGCTGGGCCCACTCACGCGCTCCCCCGCCGGCCACCCCACACGGAGGCCCACGCCAAGAGATGTTCCCATGGTTCCTTTTTTTTTTTAAGACGTCGGTAAATTATCAGCTGCCCGAAATAGCCAAGTCCTCTGTGGCGACATGAGCCATGAACGACGGCGAGTCACAGAGTAAGATCAGATAAGCAAGCAGGTTATACTGGAAAGTAATAACCGGCTCTCAGAGGGGCTCGTGGGAGGCTGTGTCCTGGGGGCAGCATGGGAGCCTCAGCCTATCTTTAGCCTTGGTTACGATGAGTCAAACGCCTCGGCATGGCCGAGCCTTCCCAGAGCTGGCAGGAGCTTCCCAGGGCCACGGGCAGGTGGCCTCCCAGCCGTGTGGGCGGAAGACACGCAGGCAACAGGGCAACAGTGGCCTGACCCCTGAGGCAGGCACACCGCAAATACTGGGTGGGGGTCTGGAGCGGAACCCACCACAGAAATGAAAGGGAGCAGAGCTGGCCCCTTCTCAGCTCCCTGGGTGCCCGGAACTCACCATATGGCCAGCAGGCATGAATGTAAACCAGCCAGGAGACGCTTGGAGGGCGTCCCAGCACAGTTACAGAGAAGAGAGACTCGGTTCTAGAAGACAAACTGCCCCAATATATAAACAGTGGACGTTCCCAGCAGAAGACCTGGACACGGGGCCAGGGGATGGGGCCTGGAAGGGAAGCAGGGTACCTGTCTGTGAGCGGTCGGAGGGTCATCGATGGTGTGCAGGGGGCGTCAGGAGCTCCTCAGCACTTCCCCCTCACACCTCCCCCTCCGGCGGCCTTGGCCGGAGAACTATTTAGAACATTCAAGGCTTTTCAGAGTGGGAGGGATTCATCACATTCCAAAAAACCCGTGGTTGAGGGTGGAATGATTAGCATGTCAGTACAGTAGGCCAGTGTGCTGACTGGGGGCTCTAACTGTGCACACAGACACAACAAAGGCCGAGCAGCCACTTGCCTGTCCCCAGGATTCCAGGAGCACTTCAGAGCTAAGGCTCGGACATGAGGACCTAGGCTCAAATCCTCACTTAGTAGCTGTGTGTCCCTGGACAAGTGACTTGCCCTCTCTGGGCCTAAGTTTCCACAAACATCAAATGTTAAGACTGACTTCCCGGAGCTGTGGAGGGGAGACGGAGGGCCGCGACGCGGTGCACTGGGTGGTGCTGAGCCAACGCCAGGCATGTCCGCCTTTACTCCTACATGCCGGGAGCCTGTGCGTCTGAGGGCTCGCTTCTGTGAAGTGAGGGTGTCATGCTGGCAGTCCTGGCTGCCACATCAAGCCCCAAACAAACGTCCTGCTTCCCCAGAGACACAGCCGACCTCCGAATCCCCCCGGGAGCCCGCCAGGCCCCCCGCACCCCAGCCTGCAGCCCCTTCCCCCAGGTCCCACTTCAGTGAGCTTGTGAAGCAAATGGTTCCTTTCCTCCCGAGGCTTTTAAAAAGCTGCAGGCCTCCAGGGGAAATGTCTCGGCTAAAGTGGGCCTTAAGACACCCGGCGCTGGATCTGGGAGGTGCCTCTTCTGAACACATTTTCCCCCTCGGCACTGCTATTTTTAACGCTCAGCAGAATGTTGAAAGGGCGACTCAGAGAGAAGGCAGGAGAGGGGCTCGTTCTCCATGCCAAGGACTGGAAGCTCCTGCTTCCTATTTATTCCAGCCCGAGTCCACCCTCCGAGTCTTCCCAGCAGGGGAATTTATGAGTGCTTCTGAAGAGTCATCCCGCTTACCCGAACCCGGCAGAAACCTGATACAGGCTGGTGTGCCACCACGGACGGGGGCGGGGATGAGCGCACAAGGGGAGGCTGCGCGCTGGGTATTCGCCCAGACTCTGCTGTTTTCATAAGGCCTTCAGTGAAATTTCCATTATTTCAGAAAGGAGATAAAAGCTCTGAAATTTGCTACTTTCAAACGATGAGGGCTCGGAATCATCTCGTTACCTTTCCTTCCTTCCCTTTTGCCCACGTGGTTTCAGGTGGTGAGGTAAACAATTCGGATTTGCACCTCGATGTTTCCTCTCAAAGGCAGGTCCCTCCTCCAGCCCACTGCTGTCCTAGGACAGCTGCCACACAGATCAGTGGTTTTTCTGGAAATTGCACGTTTGAGCCAGAGCCATCATTTGGCCGCGGCAGGTGGAGGAGGCCCTGCCCACACGACTCCCCTCACAAGCGATCCTGCACACACAGCGATGGTCTCCAGCCGCGGGCCGTGTGGACCAGTAATTACAAAGCAGGAGAGAGAGCTTCACGCTTGCAAATGAATACTAGCTGGGAGGAGGCATCCCAGCAGAGACCTTTGAATCAAAGGCTTCGGGTCCCAGCTCTGCCCCTGACTGGCTGTGTAACCTCGGACAAATTATGCAACCTCCGAGCTTCGGTTTCCTCACCTCGGAAATGGGGTTAATATTGATCTCACTCATGTCATGACTGGCTTCGGTCTTTCTGGGCCTTCTCACCACACAGATCTGCCTTTTGGAATGAAAATCTTCTTCCTTTACTCAAATGTCCTTGACCCTGGTGGGTCAAATTTGGCCCCAGGACATAGGTTTGGGAGTTACTGCTTTTAAAATTAGATTGGGGACTTCCCCGGCGGTCCAGTGGCTAAGACTCTGCGCTCCCAATGCAGGGGGCGGGGGGCACGGGTTCGATCCCTGGTCAGGGAACTAGATCCCGGATGCCGCAACTAAAGATCCTGCGTGCTGCAACTGAGACCCGGCACAGCCAAATAAATAAATATTTTAAAAAATAGATTAAATTCAAATTCAAATGGAATGTGGACGACTGGGCGGACTGGCCCACCTCAGGCTCCCCGCACAGGGCCCACACAAGCCAGATTCATAAACAGCCGGCCCTCGGAGGCCTGGGTTTTGACCCCTGATCGGGAATGTCCCCTCCTACACGTTAGGCACGATCCCCATTTAGCTGCCTGCTCTCTGAGTGGCTCTAAGGGCCAGGAGGCCATATTTTATAATGAAGCCAGAGTCCGACGGCTCAAGCCCCAAGGAAGCGGGGGAGGCCACTGGGATGCCGGGCACCCGCTCCACTTTCCAGGGTCCGTGGGCAGCCAGCAACTCCCTGGTTTCAAACTCCTGACACAAGATGGGAGGCTGAGGCAGGAGAGCAGCACAGTGATGTGCTCAACCCTGAGGAGCATCCCTTCCAGGTGCCCAGGGTGCCGCCTGTCCACTGGGTTGTTGCCCCCCAGACAGAGCGGGCTGGGGACCCGCTGACCTAAGCTCCGAGGCTAGTCCCATCAGCGGGCGGCCCCAGGCATGTGCCTGCGTATGGGGAGCCTCAGTCTGCCCCCCGCGGTACGGGAGCTGTGCATGCGTGAGCACGCGACACAAGCCTGGCGCGGAGCATAAGGGCCCCGTCACAGGAGGGGGTGAGGTGCCGGCCCTTCACTATAGGGGAGGGGCTTGGTCCGCCGAGCAGCACCTTCACAGACCAACCCCGGTCTCTGCATGGACCTGGCGTCAAGGCGCACCGTCGTTCATGCTGAACCCTGGGCTCTGGTCCCAGAGGGGGTGACGGTGACATCGCACAACCCCCGGCGTATCTGCCTGAGGCCGCCTCACCCTGCACGCGACACCTCCTGGGCTGGTTTTGCTTCCACAGAGGGCAGCGAGCTCTGCTTGAGGGCAGTAGCCCACCCCCGGCACAGCGGTGCCTCCTGACCTGCCCTCAGTTTACCCCTTGCCGCTCACCTCTACACTGTGGCCGAAGCAAACTACCGGCTGTTCTGCAAACAGGCTCTTCGTGCCGAGATCGTCACCCGTGCTGTTCCCTCTGCCACGAACCCCTTCCTCTGATCCCCCTCCGGCTCCCAACCCAGTGGACACGTGGCCTGGCCTGAAACCATTCTTCCATCCTCGATCCTATCCACCCCGCCCCTCAACAGAACTGCCCTTCTCTGCTCTCAGGCCACGAGGTTGGGTAGGACTGATGCCGCCCGCTTTCCTGGACCAGTAACCCAGACTGTCGGCCAGTAAGAACCAGCCCTGAGACGTCTGCTGGGAAGAGGTGCGGCCTTTCCACTGCAGTTGCTCATGTAAAGCTGCTGGTGGTCAGCTTTGCCTCCACTTGGGGAGAATTTGGTTGGGAATGAGGCCAAACCAGGGGACATGAGAGGTGGGGAGAGAGATGGTGAACAACACCCTGAGCCCCTGGACCCAGCCATGCCTGAAGCCTTTAGTTACACTCACCAGTAAATCCCTCTTTTTGCTCAAATCACTTTGAGTTGGGTTTCTGTCACTTACAACCAAAAGAGACCTGGCTGATACACACAGAGTTTCATCTGGTCAGCTCCTCTGCACACGTGGGTACAGCTCAGGCAGCACCGCCACCCACTCCTTCCCACCCAATCCTTCCCACCCAATCCTGAAGCCAGACAGCGTCTCACACATCTTCAAGTCCCCGTCACCTCGCACAGAGCCTTGGCTGGATAGTGGTAAACGCCGAGGCAGAGCTCACGCCTGCATTTCCCCCCGGGGCTGCTGCCTTCCCCCCCACCAGCCCCAGCTGCCCCAGGTCTTCAGAAAGACTCACCTCTGTCTTATTCCGTGAGAGCGTGCTGCTGTCGATCCGGCCCAGGGACACGTTCGGCAGGACAAGGTTGAGGACTTTCACAGCAAGGACCTAGGTGGGAGAGAAGCCAGGGTGAGTGCAGTGGGACCCCCACCCAGCTGCCCTCGGGGCCAGCTCAGGAGAGGGACACCCAGACTGGACCTCAGCCAGGCCTGGTCCCGGGCTGGGCACCCGAGGACCCTCCTCTCTCCGACCAGACGGCCTCACTGGTCTGGCTCTGGGCTCCTGTGGGTGAGCCGGGCGAGGGGAGGCCGTGCGGTGACAGCGGGACACCACGTGTGTTTTTTGCTGACCCTGATTCTGTGCAGTTACCCTCCCTAGATCCCTCATGGGTCATGATTTTGAATGATGTGCAGGACCTCCTAGCTGAGTGCTTGTGCACGAGCACCTCTCAGAGGACCTTCAAAAACACAGCAGGAGCAGACGCACCCAGTCACCCGAGATGAGGCAGGACACGCTCTGATCCGGAAGCGCCTGCTGCCTGTCTTGGGGCACAAACAGTCACTGGGCCGATTAGACACGGCGCCGAGGGAGACACCGATCTGACTGCTGGTTGTGTGGCCCCAGGTGTGTGGATGGAGCTGCACATCACTGAGCCTGTCCCCTTAGCTCCCCACGGGACCACTGTGAGCAAAGGCACCGGCACACGGGAGGTGCTCAACGCGTGCTCCTTGAACATGGTCCTGGCTCAGGTCCAGGCCTTCCCACCCCCTCCTGCTGGATCTGGTGTTTACCCAGGAAAAGCGTGAACCTGGATCTCACACGTCTGCCTGCAGAGGGGGGCTGTTCCCGTTTCTGGGCTGTGCAGACACCCGGGGATGAAAGATGCTATTTCAAAAGCGAGCTGAGAAACGCTGAAATTAGAATTGCACGGAAGGTGGCGAGCATGAATCCTCGGTCTGCGCGGAGAGCGCGTGTCACAGAGCCGACAGGTGCTGCCTCTTGGCACCCTGCATCGCGGGAGGGCACACACATCCACTCAGTGACAACCCCTGGGTGTGCTGGGCACGGTCCCAGGTGCCCAGTCTTTTAATCTGGACACAAATGCTGTGAGGTGAGGGTTTACCCTCGTGTAACAGACGAGGACACTGTCTGTTACACAGAAGCTCAGTGCCACTGCACACGGCCAGCTGGAAGTGGGCAGGGGCCTGGGATGCAGCTGCCCTTTCCCTTCCAGCAACAGTGGCCCAAGGGCAACGTTATTAGGGAAAACGACGTGGATCCCAAAGCTTGTAGAACTGGTCCTAGACTTTCCGCTGTCCTTGATGCCCTGCCACGGCCTCCTGAAGGACACGGAGCCGCTCAGCTGACTCCATGTGTGACCCTGCCAGGCCCAGGAGTCTGGGGAGGCCGTGTGCGATGCAACCAGACCCTGCTGCCCACTTTGGCCCGTCTGCCTGCCTCGTCCAGCACGGACTCCTCAAGGACACGGCTCTTCCTCGGCAAGTAGCTTCCTACCCACTCCCCGATCAGATAGCCGACAGCAGGAAGAGGCCCAGGGACACATCGCCTGGGCACCTGCCCCGTGGCAGGCGTGAAGGCAGAGACTGTACAGGGTCCACTCCACTGTCCAAGCCGGGCACCGTTTCTGCGTGGACGCGGGCACGCTGCCAGCTGTTCGTGGAGGGTCAGACTCACCTTCAGACTGGGACACGGACACACCTAATGTGTAAGCCTCTCTTTCAGAGGAGTCACAGTGAGACATCTTTGCACCACCCTGACCCTCAGCTCTTTTTCTAAAGCAGCAGAGTAAATTCTGGCCACATTTCCAACAAGACTCAACTGGGTAGAGACAAACCTTTGACGGCAATAATGTCCCAGCTAAAACAATCAGGTGTTTCTTAGCCTTTTCCCCACAAACACCAGAGGAGGAAAAGAGGCGGCACCGGGGAAGGATGCTCTGAACGGCTGCTCGACACACTCACTTTCCCTGCTGCTCTTTTAGGGTTGGTCTATTTCATTAGCTTTTCCGTTAGGAAACGGAGCAGCGGGAGTGGTGGATCAAGGAAGACGAGGTTCAGGAGGGGTGCTGAGGTCGCGTGGTGAGGAGGCGGGGGGTCGGAGGGAGCCCAGCAGACCCCACGCCCGAAAGAGCGATTTGTCCAGGCTGCTGCTGCTTCCTGCCGTCATCTCCCCCAGCGCCGTCCACTGCGAGAGCCCCGCACCTGTGTCCACAGGAAGAAGAGTGAGGGGCAGTGCCTCATCCAAAGGGGAGTGGGATGCAAGGCACTGGATCTTGATGCCATTCTGAGCAAGCGTTCCGAACTCTTCGGACAACCCTGCAGGGGCGCTGGAGAGAGCCCCAGACCCAGCTCAGGAGAGGGGCAACCCCTGCCGGGCCCCCTGGAGGAGAGACCCCACCCTCATCGTGACTCCAACAGGCTAAGTCAGGTCTGTGCCACCACACAGGTCCCAGGGACCCCGACTCAATGGGAGCCCCAGGGCATGTCGCCTGAGGACAATTTGGGGGCCGAGACCCATGACGACTTACACACAGTCACTGGACCCCAGCCCTGGAAAGGGAAGGTAATGAAGTGGGGGAATCGGTCCTGGAGACTCAGAGCTGGGCAAAGTGGGATTCGAACTGTGGTTCTGAATCCCGGAGAAGGTCTACGATCCTCCGTGTCTCCATTTCTAAAATGGAGAAAATGAAACGGTTTGAAGGGCTGCTAGGAGGCTGCGTGACACCTAATTCCTCCAGAGCTCGTCCCTAACCGCCCTCTGGTTTCCGGCCCCAAGGAGAAGCTCCACCAACACTCCTCGGTCAACTGAGCAAACGCTGATGTCATTCAGAGCGGGGACCCCAGGCAGGAGGTGACCTGCGGAACCAGGTGACAGCTGGAGCCCCGAACTACCTCAGCGACAAAAGAGGATGACTCTCCCGGAAGTGAGGTCCACCCCCGACAAGCAAGCGAGCGGACGGCCACGTGTCCTTGGCCTGCCCTTGGGGCGCCCCTGGGTTAACTGCAGCCCCATCGCTTTAAGTGCTCGTGACTTGCACAAATGCCTCTATTGATCCAAGGTTTTAATGGCTCCCGAAGATCATTTTTAAGCTTCTGCCACTAAAAGACTTGACACGAGGGAAGTAATTACACTCACTTTTATACAGCAGCTCAACAGGCTGACCCACGCACAGGAGGCCAGAAGTGCAGGCCTCCGTGGGCGCAGGAGTGCATGGCCGGGGCACAGCCCAGAGTTTCTGGGGTGGGGGAGAGTGCGCCTCCCGGCAGACGACAGGAAGCCCGCACGTCTTGCAGAGGTAACAACACGCCTGGTGCATCGCTGCTGCCAGATTCAGGGGCCGGTTTATGACCCAGCTAAGCCCTGACTCCTGAGGCTAATTTTACCTGAAGTTTGAATGAGTGGCCACTCCCCAGACCCCTTCCGTGTCCCTTCTCCACCCCCTGCTCCAGGGCCTTCCGGACTCCGGAAGCAGAAGAGTGACATTCAGAGGGGAGGTGGGCTAGAGTTGATCCAGGGCAGTTTCGGGGTGAAGGGAACATCCTGCCACGCCTGCCGCCTGAGCCAGAGCTCACGCTGACCTTCAGCGAGACAATCAGCCTCGTTTCCTCGTCTGTAAACGGGAACGGGGTGGTGACGGAGGGGAAATAAGATGGTACGTGTCTGGCATGAGTGCTCGGTATACAGCGGCCCCTCAAGCCCCACCTGGCCAGGTGCCCTGGTTGGCGGGCGGGGCGGGGGTGGGGGTGGGGGTGGAGAAGCATCCGGAAGCACTGGGATGGCTCCTGCATCTCGGACCTGACCCCAGGGGACAACCTCCAGGCAACAGGCAGAGAAGGTCATTTAGAGGATTACCCTCTGGGCAGCTGAGTCCCCGCCCTGACCCCGGGCAGAAATCCAGGGGGATGTCGGGGTTTTCCCCAGAGAAAGGACTGGGTTAACCTGCAGCCCCTCCTGCGTGTCGCCCCGGGACAAGGCCTGGCAAGCTCAGGGTGTGACACCTGTTCCCGAGCGTTCCCCTGTGTGCCCAGGGCTGGCTGCAGTGCTGCCTTCCCCAGAGCATGCCTGGGGGCATGAGACAATCCCCAGGAAACCTCCCATTAACCACCGAGACTTGTTCTGATGCACAGGACTTCTGTTTCTGAATTTCTCCTGCTCCCACCACGATCTGAACACAGACAGCATTTGGGACCAGGAGACTCTGTCCTCCTTGTCTGTTCCCCAGGCTAAATATACCCTAGCTTGTTGAAAATGGAGTAAGAACCAGATGTGCGGGATCTGGGGGGGGGGGGGGGGGGGGGCGGGTCTGGCATTCTCACATTTGGAGCGGGGAGCTGTCATCTTCCACAAGCCCGTCTGTGCTCCAAGCCTTGGGTATCTCACGCTGGCTGGCTATAATGATTTTCAAAATCTCTCCATCAGGAACTGGCTGCCATGAAACAAACCTCTGACCTGTCAAGGAGCCTCGCTCTGGGAGAAGAGTCACAGAATAGGACACTGCCCTGTGCTCTGTGCCCTGACAGTGTGACTCTACCCAGGGAAGGGGCCCCTCCTCCCCTCAGCCAGGGTGGTCTCCAGGAGGCTGTCTGTCTTTGGGGTCCGTAAGAGTGAACCACTGGGAAGACCCAAAGGCCAGTCAGTGGGGCCTCACCTGACCCAGGGCCATCCCCATAGGGTGCCTCACCTGACCCAGGGCCATCCCTGCAGGGGGGCCTCACCTGACCCAGGGCCATCCCTGCAGCGGGGCCTCACCTGACCCAGGGCCATCCCTGCAGCGGGGCCTCACCTGACCCAGGGCCATCCCTGCAGGGGGGCCTCACCTGACCCAGGGCCATCCCTGCAGGGGGGACTCACCTGACCCAGGGCCATCTGTGCAGGGTGCCTCACCTGACCCAGGGCCATCCCTGCAGGGGGGCCTCACCTGACCCGAGGCCTGCAGCGAGGCCTTTCCTAGTCCTATGCGCCAAGAGGTATCACAAAGAAAAATGACCAAACTAAACCCCACCCACAAAAACAAACAGGCCACCAAAAGAACAAAACAGGAAGCACAGAGAGCGTGTTCCCACGTGTGTGAAACACAGGGACCCACAGTGGTGTGCGCACCCGCAGAGATGCACAACTCTGCTACGTGGCTGCCCGCCTGCAACCGTGAGGAGACTCCGCTCATGCCCTTTCCCCCTCTCACATTTTGAACCGTATAGATACATTATTTTAAGCACGTGTCAATTAAATTTTAAACAAAGATTCCGTGAGACTCCTTCAGAAGGCTGTCAGGCGAGACGTGGAGGGTAACCCCGTGGTCCGGGGGTGGCAGACGAATCACAGAACGTCAGTCAGAACTGCCGAAGCCCGGAGCGGCGACAGACTTCACGGGGAGGATGTGTCCTCTGGTCTGGGGGCAACGGGCAATCTCATTTGTCTCGGTTAATGAGAGGAGACTTGCATCCCCCCGGGGACAGCCGGCTCCTGATTTGACAAGGTGATCTATTAGCGGCAGGCTTGGAAGGTCACGCTGGTGGCCTTGCCCAGAAGTTCCCCCTTTGCCAGTGACTTGGGGGAAAGCCTGTGGGCTCCACTTTGGGGCCCAGCTGCCCTGAGCCCCTGGTGCACTTCATCCAAAAACCCCCACGGTCCTGGACTCTTCCCAAAGGGAAAACGTCCACTTTCTTCTCTGGGGAAACACCCCTGATGGGGAGAGGAGAGGACAGCCCCAGATCCCAGTCGACCACACTGGGGTGGACCTGGAGAGTCGCTCGTCCCTTCCAAGCCTCAGTCGTCCCGACCGTAAAGCGCAGGCCTCGACCTCTCCCGGGGTGAGGGTGGGAGCCGAGGGAGACGATTCACCTGTGAGCCCAGCACGTGCCCGACACTGGGCAGAACGAATCACGAATCAAAGCGTGTGGCGCGCCGTGGGGACCCCCTTTTTGAAATCCTGGTCTTGCTTACTCTACTCGGACCAGGACCACTGAATGACCCTGACCCACTCACTGCCTCACTCACCCCTCGTGCTCCTTTGAGAGTCCTGAGAACTGGCTCGGGGGCAGCAGTGTCCCCCAGCGACCGGGAGGGACTGACCGTTGCTCGGGGACACTCGGGGCTGGGATTCCCCACCCTCACCGGGCTACCCGTCTCTGAAACCTCAGGCCCATAATGTGTCAACAACCCGGCAGCCCTGCTGAGGCCACGAGTCCCATCTCCTTCCTCAGGGGGAGGAGGCCCAGCTCAACGCGGGAACCACTGGGTTGCGCCGCGTGGAACATTACAGCCAGGAAAACAGAATGGAGGATCCGACAGGTCAGAGGTGAAAGTGCTCAGGGATGGAAAGTACTACAGCCAAGGCGCCGGCGCTGTCCCGTTAGCAACTGCCTGCAGCTCCGCGTCCGCATGCCGTGGCCGATGCTGGCCAACGGTCCCCGGAAACGAGCTCCAGCCCAGCACGTGGCTTGTTAACAGAGGCCCCTTCGCTGGATTCCTAACCCGCGTAACCTTTCCTCCTCCTAACGTTCACCAGAGAAACAAGCACAAGCAGGAAGCCATTTTTCTTTTGCCTTTGGGAAAAAAAGTACCTGACTTGAGAAACTACAGGATTCCAGGGACAACAATGCTTGCTACTTGTCCAAACCTTATCACAATCGTGGGAGAAGCCCTTTCCCCCAGACTCTAGCTGTGAACGGACGCCCCGGGGCCAGGGAAGCTGCAGGAGTCTCATGGAACCGGAAGTCCGTTTACCTTGAAAGTCGTGGCAGACTCGGGACTGGCGAGAACCAGCGGGGAGATGAGAACCATGCCGGAGAAGTGGCCGGGCCTCTCTGCGGCCGTGAGGATGGTGATGGCGCCCCCCTGCAATGAGAACGGGCCGCATGTGGGTGTGGGCGTCGCCAGCGTGGGCTCTTAGCCGCCCCATCGCGGGTCTCCTGCTGGGCTGCAGTCCCGGCCCAGAGCCCCAAGGACGGTACCTTGGAATAGACACCCTCAAATGTTGGATAAACTAGACCTGCAATTACTTGCTTTCACATGTTTTTTCCTCCGGGTTTTCCAACAGCAAACATTTCAGGGAGATCTAAATAAGGTTCCTGCTTCTGGGCTGCAAGTTAAACAATAACATGTTTCTATTTCATTTCAAGCCCAAAGCTGGCAGACTCCCAACTCACCCATTCCGTCAGCCTTAACACGAGATCTGAAAAAATCTGATGATAATAAGAGACTGCTACCCTTTTTCTGTTTTCCTGGTTCAGTAAAGGTCCCAGAAATGTAGGTTCCAAGAAGAATAGTTAGAGAGCGCGGGTGGTGCTGAAGGCGTGCGGCCCTGGCTGTCTGCTGAAGCTGAAGGTGACCTGCACCCAGGGCTGACACCACACACGCTCACGAGGGCCAGGCAGGTAACAGACGCGCAGGAACAGAGCCCGGCAGTGACCGGGCTGGAAGGGAGGGAAAAGTCACCCAGCTTTCAAAACCAAGCAGCTCAAAACGTTCTTTGCCAGCCACTGGGGCGGGGGTCTAGAGGCGGATCCGGCCTGCATGCTGCCAGCTTGAGAGCCCTGATCTATACATTATAGTTGGCTGATCCTTAGGGGGTTAATGGATTTAAAAGGTGAAAGGGATTTGCAATGACCTTGAAGGACTTGTTTCCTCTGGAACCCCATCCTAATTCCCATGTGCACTGTGTGACTCTGAAACGGGCAGGACGCATAGGACCTCTGTTTCTCCACAGGCTGACTGAAGGGCCCTCCTGCCCTGAGACGCGCCCGCGGCCGTGCAGGGAGAAGTACCCTTGGGGCCCCACCATGAAGTGGCGCCTTCCTGGCGCCTTGGGCCCTGGCAGGAAGGAACGGGCGGAGGTGAGCTTCTCTGGGGCTGCCTCCAAGATGCTGGCCCTCGTTTCCTGAGCATAAATTGTCTGGGAACTCCCAGAGGGGGCTGTGCTGGCCAGGCAGAGTGCGATGGGGCCAGAGGCAGGGCGGCCCCCTGCATCCCGGGACCCTCACCCTCCACCCACCGCAGGGCTGGGGCTGGGGCCCGGCCTGACTTAGAGGGCTCTTCCGTGGTCTACTCACCATGGAGTGGCCCAGGAGGAAGATGGGAAGCCCTGGGTGGTCCTTCTGCACAACGTCCACGTGCTGCAACACGTCCCTGATGAAAACCTGGAAGTCAGACACCACCATCCTCTCCCCCTCGCTCTGCCCGTGGCCAACTGGAAGAGAACAGGAAACAGAACCAGTTACCAGAGGCTGACTCCTGCCAAGCCCAGGGGTCTCCTCACGGAATTACAAGCCACTCTTTAGGGAGGACCCACCAAGCCCTTCCAAGAACTCTTGACCGTGGGAACTCTTCTCCCCCATTTTACAGACTAGGAAGTTGAAGCACAGAGAGGTGAAGGAACGTGCCGAAGATCACACAGCCAGAAGTCATGAGCCAGGATGTGAACATCACAAAGCCTGTCCACGCAGCCAGGATGCCTTCCTTGTAGCCGTATCCCAGGAAAAAAGAAAGGACAGGCACGTGGAGTCTCACTAGGCCTCGTTTCTCCCCAAGTGGCCAGAAACAAGACGGATGAGGCTTGGAATTCCCTGGGCTTTCCCAAGTCCTTGACCCTCGCAGTTGTGTTTCCAAGCGTTAGCTTTTCACCAGGTAGAGTGCTGCATCTTGTCACCTCCCTTTACAGCTCTTGGTGAAGACAGTGCGACAGACATAGGACAGTCAAGCGTACCTGCCAGAACCTTCTCAGCGAAGCAGCCGTAAAACTAGGTCATGCTCCCTCCCTCCTGGATTGTACTGCCCGTCCCATATCCGTGCTGTTCACTTCCCTGCGTTCTTTCTGAGGGTCCCTCCACGCTCCCCTCTCGGAGGGACGTCAGTCGCCATAGAAACCATGCAATGTGGGGGTTTGAAAACTGCAAACGAGGAGGAGCTCCCAGAGCACAAGGAAGCACAGCAAGCGGACCTGCCCAGAGCTGCAGTGACCATGCCGCCCGCTTCACGGACGGAGAGTGGAGGGGGTGCTCACAGCGGCTGGAACGGCTGGCCGCCCAGACCTCAAACTCGGGAACCCTCTGTGTGGTCAGACCCCGAACTCCTGTTTCCTACTGTCCGTCCCCCACGAGTGCCCATCGCACACAGCCTTCTGTCACCCTCTCAGCGGCACCCTCAGTCCCCTTAAACTCATTTTTATTTTTTTATTGTGGTAACACAGCATCTTCGCCATCTTCCAGTGCAAACTCAGCAGTATCGCGCACGTTCACGCTGCTGCACAACCGTCGCCACCATATGCACGCCCAGAACCTTCCCACCTTCCTCAGACCAAAACCTCATGCTCCTGGCGCAGGCTGAACTGCGTCCCCCTTCCCCACTCCCTTCACGTGCTGAAGTCCTAATCCCCACAGCTCAGAACATGACTGTATTTGGAGACAGGTCTTTAAAGACGTGATTAAGTTAAAATGAGGTCGCTGGGCTTGCCCCAACCCAATCTGACTGGTGTCCTTTTAAGAGAAGGAGATTAGGACACAGACACACACAGAGGGACGCCCGTCTGCAAGCCCTGGGGAGAGGCCTCAGGAGGAACCAGCCCTGTCGACACCTTCATCTTGGACTTCCGGCCTCCAGAACTTTCAGAAAATAAATTGCTATCGCTTACGTCACTCAGCCTGGGGTACTTTGTTATGGCAGCCCAAGCTGACTGATACACCCACTAAACAATACTCCCCCTACCCCACCTCCCGTCCTTGGAAAACAGTTCAGTAATGAAATGGTCAGAGTATTATGCTTAATACTGCCATTTTAAAAAGTAAATTTATTTATTTATTTATTTTATTTTTGGCTGCATTGGATCTTCGTTGCTGTGCGCAGGCTTTCTCTAGTTGCGGCGAGCAGGGGCTACTCTTCATTGTGGTGCACAGGCTTCTCACGGCGGTGGCTTCTCTCGTTGCGGAGCACGGGCTCTCGGCACGTGGGCTTCAGCAGTTGTGGCTCATGGGCTCCAGAGCGCAGGCTCAGTAGTTGTGGCGCACGGGCTTAGCTGCTCCGCAGCATGTGGGATCTTCCCCGACCAGGGCTCAAACCCACGTCCCCTGCACTGGCAGGCGGATTCTTAACCACTGCGCCACCAGGAAAGCCCCAGAGTATTATGTTTAAAGTTCGAATTATTACAAATACGTGATCATTATTTTCTCTGTGTGCTTATGTTACTAATTTGATACACGATTAGTTTCAAAATAAATTTGTTCACAACTATAGATTTTGGTGTTTTACTTTTCATTTTCTTTTGTGAATATGTAAACATTTACCTGGCTCAAAAGTTAGAAAAATAAAAGAAAAGATTCATCCAGGGACATCTTGCTGCTGCTCCTGCCTCCTCTACCTCTCCCCTCTCACTCCCCATGGCTCATCATTTTAACTATTCTGTTTTTTCTTTCAAAGCAATTGTTTTTGCAAAAATAATCATCTTTTTTTTTTTTACATAGAAGGTAGCATGCTACAGACCCACCCTATTCGCGCCAGTTTTTTTCCCTTTTAACGTATTCTGGAGGTTATTTCATATCACAAACAGGCCAAGAGCTCTTCCTCTATCTTAGGGCTGTGCAGTGCTCCTCTGTGTGGGCGGAGTACAGATTACTCTGGCCATCTCTCATCAAAACCCATTTGTGTGACATCCAACCTCTCGTTTATTAAACATCGGACTGCAACGAATCACTGGGAATGTTTATTCCATCTTTGTGAAGGTGTGCCTTCAGGGTGTATGTCTAGATGGCAAGGTTGTTTGGTTGAAAGGTGCGTGCAGGTGCCATTTCAGTAGAAGTCGCCCACTTGCCATCCACGTGGGATGTGCTGGGTTGAATCTATCAGCCTCCCAACAAAGCAGGTCGTTCAGTGTTTGTATTCTTGCCCTTAAGACAGAGGAGAAAGTATAGGTCTAACATCTCCTTACATTTCAAGAGTCACTTGTATTTCTTTTCTGGTAAACTGAGAATTTCTGTCTTTGCTTGCAGGGTTTTGCATTTCTTGATACTTAAGAGCTCTTTGTATACAAGCTGGTCATCTGTGCTTTGACTTGATGTTGTGTTTAAGCTACAGAAGATTTTTATTTGAAAAACTTGTCAATCTTGGGACTTCCCATGAGCTGCATTGGTTAAGAATCCGCCTGCCAATGCAGGGGACACGGGTTTGATCCCTGGTCCGGGAGGATCCCACATGCCGTGGAACAACTAAGCCCATGCATCACGACTACTGAGCCTGTGCTCTAGAGCCCGTGAGCCACAACTACTGAAGTCTGCACGCCTAGGGCCCGTGCTCTGCAGCAGGAGAAGATGCCGCAATGAGAAGCCCATGCACCACAATGAAGAGTAGCCCCCGCTCGCCGCAACTAGAGAAAGCCCGCATGCAGCAACGAAGACCCAACGCAGCCAAAAATAAATAAATAAAAAATAAATTCATTTAAAAAAAAACAGCTTGAGCACTAGTTGCTTTAAAAAAAAAAAACCCTTAAAAAATTATCAATCTTTTCTTTTTATTGCTTCTGAGTTTTGATTCTTAGTTATAAAAGCCTTCTCTACTCCAGGGGTATAAAGGAACTCAGCATTTTTTCTATGAGTTCCTTTATGGTTTCATTTCTTGTGGGCGGGGGGAAAACATATACATAACATAAAATTTACATTAACCTTTTTTTTTTTTTTGGCCATGCCGCACGGCATGTGGGATCTTAGTTCCCCGACCAGGGATCAAACCCATGCCCCCTGCAGTGGAAGCGCTGAGTCTTACCCACTGGACAACCAGGAGGTCCTACATTAACCATTCTTAGGTGCACAGCTCAGTGGCATCAAGTACATTCACACTTCTGTGCAACCATCGCACCATCATCTCCAGATTTGGTTTCATTTTCTACATGTTAATCTTTGATCCACCTGCAGCTTATCGTGGTACCTGGTATGAGACACGATCTCTTTCCTAACGGTTCTTTTCCTCTTAAAATCGAGGTGAAGTTCACATAACACGATGTTAACCATTGTAAAGTGTGCCAATTCGGTGGCATTTTGTGTATTCACAACGCTGTTCGACCACCTCTATCAAGTTCCTAAATGGTTCTTAATTGTTCTAGCGGAATTTATGAAGAAGTCCCTCATCACCTCACTGAACTGTGGCGCCCCCCCCCGATCCCATGTGAAGGTTCCCCTTTCACTGGAGCCTGGCCTGTTTCTGGAGGAGGGCTGCTCGGTTCTGCCGGCCTGCCTGCTCACAAGTCAGCCCCCGTGACGAGCGCGTTGCAGTGCTACCCGCCCCGGCCGCCCCGCGGGCCCTCCCGCGCTCCTTTCCACTGTCCCATGGCTGCCTCTCCCCGCGACGCACACTGTGCGCCCCGCCCGCGCCTGCCCGCTCTCCCCGCTCTGGCACGCTCCTCCCAGAGCTGCAGATCCGCCTCGTGAACCCCTGGTCAGAAGAATCCCCCGACTGTCCTGTTGATCCTCAAACAGCTTCCAAGGTGGCTCCGCTCCCGGGTTTGATTCACCTTCTGAATCATTCAGGCTCAAAACAGGCCTGCTGTCTCTGACCTTCATTCTATCCTATGTCGAGCTGGTCCCCAAACCCTTCCAGATTTCTAGGTCCTCAGCCTCCTGGATCGGCCTGCTCCTTTGCATGCCTACGCCCCTAGCGGGGGGTGAGACGCTCCTCGCCTTTTCCCTGGCGACAGCTTCCCACCCAGCCCCCTGCCTGCCCTAACCCCCTCTGCACCCCTCTGGAAGCTGCTCTGATCCTGCAGGGCTCAGAGTCTCCACTGTTTCAGAGCTTGGTCCGCGTGTGCCAGCCCAGTTTTCGGGGCCTCTGGTAAAGGCTCCTACTGGTCCTGCTCCCTCACTAGAAAGCACAGTCGGAGCCACACTCACACCCCCCCGCCCGCTGCCCCTCCAAGCACATCCACGCTTTTCTGCTGCGCCTCTCACGCAGCAGCCCCCTGCTGCGGGGCCCTCAGCCCTGCACCAGGCCAGGAGCAAACCCTCTAAGGCCCATCGCCACTCCTAACCCTTCCACGGAGTCAATTCCCTCCACACAGGTGCAAGTTTCCCCTTCCCCCCCAACCAGGTCTTGTCTCTATCACAGGTGAGCTGACCGGAGCTCCCCCCCCTTCTCTCCTCCAGCACCACTCCTCCCCCATGGACCGAGGGGCCCTAGAGCCCGGCTGACAAGCAGCTCTGATGGGTGGCTGGTGGCCCCCACGGCACTGTGCTGTGGGAGACTGGTGACGTCTGCCACAGGCTCGGGGAGGAGGCTGGGCCCGCACGTGCCCCACACCCGCCAGGGCTGGCCTCGGGATCCCAGAAGGATCCCCTTCTGTTCTTCCGCACATTCCTCAGGGCTCCTCGCAATGGCCTGGCCCGGGGGGCAGGTGCCTGCTATACACCTGCTGAAATGAACTGTAGCCAGGATTTCCATAATGGCCACTCACCAGAGATTCATCTCCATCACCCTGGCCACACTGATGGATACATTTCCTTTCCCGCCACGTACGCTGAGCAACGGTTCTGCATTTGCAATGAAAATCCTTTTCCTCATATTTTGTAAAAGAAAGAGCCCTGTGCCACAGGCCTTAATCCAGCATAGTTTTGTTTTGTTTGCCCTGATTCTGCTATGTACTGTGTTTTTTAGTTTCTGTATTTTGATGCTTTACCATCTGGTTAAAGCTGGCCCTGGAGGGACCACTGCTCCCAGGGTTAGCGAATTTCTAGAGACAGTGAAGAACTGGCCTGTGAGCTGGCCTTTCACATGCAAACCAACCCACCCAGAGCCTGCATCCCACCTCTCACTTTCTGGGCTACTCTCCTGCTGTCCTTGTCACCCAGGGCCAGGCACCGGACAACCAGGGCAGCCCCTGAGCCCGCGAGCCCACGGAAATTATTCAAACCAGCCGATCCTCAGCCTGCTCGGCCCGCCTCACCATTCCTTCCGCAGAACATGCAGTAGAGGCTCCCGTCTGCATTCCCCCCCTCCCTCTGCCTCCTGACCAGCCCTGTGTGGGGTGCCCTGCCCCCTTTCTAGGGAATTGTGAATATAATAAATTGTCCCTCGTGACAGCCATTTCCGTGTCTGTGTGTCTCACCACATCTGATTAAAACCAATCCCAAGGACCCTTAAAACACTCTAGCGTCGTGTTCCGTGCACAGTTAAGTAGTTAATAATTCTTTGCTGAATGATGAAATAATCCCCGTCTCTTTGTCTCATACAAAATATTTCTACCTGAAAATAACTTTCCACGGCACCACCGTGTGCTAAAGAGATCATGAGGAAGTATCCAGAAAGCTCATGGTCCCGTTAAAGCTGGAATAGGAAGAAATGAGCAACTGACTTCCCTCTTCTTAGGGAACCAGTTCTACTCAGTATTCATTTTCTTAGAGAAGAAACATCTGGTGAAATGTAGCCTTGAGTGAGGAAAGAGAGACAAAGCATTAAAAAACCAGTAATGACAACACCCCATATTTACGCAGCAGGTTGTAATCTGCACAGCCCTTTCCCCAGGGTTATTTCACTTGATCCTCACAACCCCGTGAGTTAGAGATTCTTTCCCCCACTTTCTAGCAGACAAGACTGACCCTCGGACAGACGGGATGCAGCTCATCCTCCCGGTGAGTTCCAGGCCGAGCAAGGGCTCGAGCACTGACTTCAGACCCCAGATCTGGTGCTTTTGCTGCCACCTGCCTTGCCAACAAGGAGGCCAGGGCCTCGCGGCACGGCTGGATCTGACCCAGGAAGTCTGATTCCAGAGCCCGCCCCTACACGGTGGTGCCTCAACACCCTGCCTCTGTGCTCTTCTATTCTACCCCTAAATCCACCTCAAACGTTCTTCCTGTTTTAATCAGAAGAGATGGGTGCGTGTGACTGAAAACACAGGCAGGCATTCACACCAGGCCCGCAAGTCTGAACGATGAGATGGTTTCCTCCAGACGCTGGGGTACCAGGCTCCCCATTTTGCCATTTGCACAGCAAAAGCATCGCCACATGCCCTGCCTGGTGAGGGTCCACAGCAGGGCCCTAACTGCGGACCACGCGCTCCCCACGGGGCGTCTGCACAAACAGAGATCTCTCATTCCTCGCCTCTGCTCCTTTGGAGGCTCCAAGCAGACAGCACTTCCCTGACCCAGGCTCCAGGGACATGGCTTTCTCTCCCTGGGAAAATCTGACCAGTAAGGGGACGGACTTCCTTCCATCCCGCGGGGGGCTGGCCCTGCATTCCTACCCGGCGCACAGGCCAGCACGAAGGAGGAGGGGGACTCCTGTGGGACGTGCGGTTCAGGCCAGCGAGACAGACGGTCACTGTGGCGCCTCTGGCCTCAAGAACCACAGGACTGGACGGGCAGGAGCCACGTGTGGGAATCACAGCCACACAGACCCGGAGGGAGAATAAAGTCACTTGGACGCGCTCCGGTGTAACAGAGCACTGTGAGGGGCCGGGAGGAGACCTGATTGAGCTCCCGTGTCCAAACTTAAAGGGCGTCACTAGCCCGTATATGTTACACAGAGAGAAGCCAGTACAATCACTTTGGAAGCCCATCTGGCATCTCGCAAGGTTGGAATTCCATACTTTACAACCCAGCCATTCCACCCCCAGGCATTCGTACACCCAAGAGAAATTCCTGTGCAGGCACCACAGGAGACGGGGCAACATCCTTCGCTACAGCCTGTTGTCACAGCTGGAGAATGGACACATTGTAGCTAAAGGGATTATTCTACAGCAGTGAAAAAACGAATAAACGAAAGCTACATGTAGGAATCTTAGAAACAAAATACAAAGTGAAAAAAAGAAAGTAAGGTATTCAAGTTTAGCCATTTTATAGAAAGCTAAAAAAAAAAATCAAAAAAGAAAACGAAAAAAAGCAAAAGCAAACTATATCTATTTTTAGAGAGCCAAACCTATGTGATTAAAGCACAGAATAAAAAAGCAAGGGAATGAAACACAAATTTTAAGATGGTAGTTACCGCTAGTCACTTGCCCATCTGTAGAACTAGGAGACATCTCCTGACCTCATCGTAAAGCTGCTGGAATAAATGAACCAGGGCAGCACAGCCGGGAAGTAGAGGGTCTTCACCAAACGCTCCCTCCCATCCCCACACAGTCTCAGAGGAGAAAACCCGTAAGCTGTCGTCGTGTTTAGGGCTCTTCCCCATCAGAGGTTCTTCTGCATGTGTAACCTGTATTTCTCCTCTGCATAATCACGGCTTGCTTTCGCCTTGGTTTCCTTCTAACTAAAAATAAATTTAACATCTAACAGAACTTTTCGCCTCAAAACATTAAGGTAGGTCTGTTCAGTCCCCACCAGATGACAGAGGCTCCCATGTGGCGCCTGACAGTTGTTTGGAGCTTCTGTAACCCACAGAAAAACATGAGAACTGGGCAACCCAAGTTTAACCTCTGTTGAAACTGCAACAAATGCTACGTTTAAAAAGCGAAGGAGATCACCCATGGTGAAGTGAACTGCTTTAGAAAGAAGCACAGATCCCTTTCTCCAGGATGGGAGACGCTGTATTGTTAATATTTAGGAAGCAGAACTTTCTGAAAGCCTTGGAGATGCCAGCAACTAAAACCAGCTGAAGTCAGGACCCCAGAGCTTTCAAAAAGACAGAAGGTGGTCAGTGTTTCTCAACCACAGAGAGTCAGTGGAAGCGACCACAGAGCGAGCGGGCAGGAGAAACGGCCCCTTCTGCCCCTGACAAAGGGCCAGCTCTGCACACTGAGGCCCCGGCAGGGCCCGGCAGGGGGCACGCCCTTACACACCCGGGTACTGAACCAACACTACTGCAAGTTCAAATTCAGCTAAGATGTTGCAAAGGCGAGAAGAGGAGCACATATTAGCTCCCGCCCCGTGCCAGCCCCTGGACCCGAGGCTCCTCCTGTTTGATGACAACAGCGCAAATCTCGAGGAAGAGTCACCACCCCATTTAAGGACCAGGAGAACCAGGGAAGGACGGGATATGGAGGACAGAGCTGAGCGTGGAGGTCAGGAGTCAGCTCCACCTCACCTCCCTGTGAGCTTGGGCAGGTGACTTCACCTCGGCCGGCTCAGCCTCCCCGCCTACACAAAGGGGCGCTCGTGGACCCCACTCCACAGGGTGCGTGGGGAGTCAGGGAGAGTGAGGCACGGTGGTCAGCCCTGAGTGCAGCACACAGCAAGCGCTCGGTAGTGGCTCACTGCATTGCTGGTCAGGTGAGGACGCAGGCAGGGACCCAGAGCAGCCCTGTGTTCTCTGGGCAGTGTTCCCTGCCGTCTTCAACTCCAGGACACACCAACCACCCCCAGGACACAGTGAAAGCATCCTCGATCCTCAAACGCGGCGTTAATTACGCATCAGCATCACTACTGCACACGAGGCTATGAAATTAGATGAGGATGAGGTCGGCGTGCTGGCGGGCCCGGGAGTCTGGACCTTTCCTGTTGATTCCTCAAGCAGACGCAGGGGCAAGTACACCCCAAGTCTCTGCTTCTTAAGGAGCCAGTGGGGGTCCCATGGGATCACCGCGTGGGGTGGAGGCTGGGGGCCTGGAGTCCGGCCTCAGGCATCCTCCACCCTCTGGTGTTGTCAGAGCAACAGACAAGGCAGCAGGAGGCCTCGTGCCAAGGCCATCGGCTGGACCGTGGGCGTCCTGCTGGCCCCGGCCACCCCCCACCCCGGGCCTGCCCTTGAAAGGGTTAGAGATGGGCCACCTGGGCGCGAGGCTCGGCTCCCTGTGGAGGGTGGAGCAGGCAGGAGGGTGGCGGTGGGGCCCCAGACGAGGGCGCCTGGTCCCCAGACGCCATGGGGCAGCGACTCTGGAGGGGCGGCAGCCACAGCCACGTGGGGCCAATTTAAATTCACTAAATTGCAAACCGTCAAAACGCAGGTCCTCAGCCTCAGCAGCCCCATCACGGAACGTTCTGTTAGGCAGCGTTGAAAACAATTTCTATTGCGGAGGTGCCACGTGGAATGAGGAAAAACACCTGGATCCGTTGGCCTGCATTTAAAATGTTACGTAAATAATAAAACCCTGCACCCCTCCTCTGATTACAGAAGTAACACACGTTCACGGCCGATTTCTGGGGAAGCCAGGAAAGCGTCGGGCAGCCCGAGTATGGGTCACGGGACGGCTCTGGGGTCAGACGTCCTTGGACCTAACCCGGCCCCGCAGGGTGCAGCCTCCTGCAGGGTTTCAGCTCCTCTGGGCCCCTGTCTCCTCACCCCCGCTCCCCGGACTGTGGGAAACGTGAACCGAGACCGCCGGTGTGAACTGCACAGGTCAGGGCTGGGAACAAAGTGGACGGCAAATATTAGCTGTGGAAACGAAAAATTAACCACAAAAAAGCAACGGGGACTTCCCTGGTGGTCCAGTGGCTAAGACTCTGTGCTCCCAACGCAGGGGGTCCGGGTTCGATCCCTGCTCAGGGAACTAGAGCCCACAGGCCTGCCGCAACTAAGAGCCCGCATGCAGCAACTGAAGATCCCGCACGCCACAGCTAAGACCCGGCGCAGCCAAACAAACAAACAAATAAATAAATTTTTTTTTCTAAAGCAACAAACCAGTCCTGCCCTCGCCAAGCAGGAGTAAACACCACGAAAGTCTGGTCTCATTTCCGTGGCGGCCAAAGTGAACTGGACCAACTGTCCTGGGACACCCTCCAGCACACACCACTGGGAGAAAAAGAACTCAAATTGTGAGGGGTGCCTCCACTGTCACCACTTACGTTTTTAACAACCCATAAAACCATACTGTCTATTCCCTGTCCTGCCTGTGGCCCGGGTGCTACCTCGGCAGGGTCAGGGCCGGCTGGCATGGCCTCCTGGCTCTTCCCAGCCAGCCTGAGTTCTCCCAGACAAGACGAAGCCACCGCGTCCTCTGCCGGGCGAGAGGCTTACGCTGGGGCACCCATGGGCCTCCCAGTGGGGCAGAGGGTCCTGGTGGAGGTGGCCAGGAGTGCTTTCCAGCCAGAGCAGCCGGGAGTACAACCGGACTCCTCGTGTAGTCAACACCCTCATCTCCCATCCAGGCGGTACACGTCAGGATGGGGTTAGGGAGGTCAGTCCTGCAGGTGACAAGGGTCCTCTGTAGGGGCTGCTGCAGGAAGAAGGTAAAAGCCGACCACTCCAACTGGAACACGTGCTTCCCACTTACCTGCTGGGTGTTGGTCTGGCTAGGCTCTGGGCACGGGGCTGATTTTCCACTTAACACACAAGACTGTAATATCTCCCCCACTTTCACACAAAATTTATACTTGGGATTTATATTGACTGCATGATGTCCCATCAGGGGGATAAAAATCAAAACTCACTTTACTCTCAATGGTGGAGCACTGAGGTTGCCAGCAATGTTTGCTATTCTAAATAACACTGAGATGAACATCTTCTCACAGATATTTATAGAACTGTCAGGATACACTTGCCAAGATGGGATTTCTAGATCAAAAGATATGAATATTTTGGGGAGTCCCCATTTATAGAACCAAAAATGCATTCCAACTTGAGAATTTCCGTTGTCCCCAGCCAAGCACAGAAATTTGAATTTCCTCACGTCCTTGTCCACAGCGGGAGTTATAGCTCTTTGTTTATTAGAGGAGGTAGCAAACCCTCTTTCTTCCCATCACGGTACTTTGCTTCCAGGTAAAAACCCTACGGAAAGCTACTGTTTGGGTCTGAAGAACTTGTAATCAAATGTTTTTCTCTCCTCCTTTAAAGGCAGTTCATTTCTCTACCTGTGGTAGGGAGAGAGCCACAGAACACACGGTGACCCAAACAATGGTTCGTAAGATAAGCAGGGCTCTGGGCTGAGCCAGATGGAAGCCCCCACTGCCAGGAGCAGCTGTGTGACTACTTGGGCCACACCAGGTGCCCCCAGAAGAGGTGCGACAGAAAGCGCACACACTCCAGGCCCAGCAGGCTTCCCTGAGACTGTTCTGTAGCTTCTGCTTCCACTGAGTTCCCCTCGATGCTCTTTTGGAACGAGGATGCCAGAATCCCCATAGATCCTCCCCACCTTAGGCCGCAGCGTCATCATGCTACTTAAAATTTAGCCATCGGGGTTTCAAAGCCCATTTCTGACGAAGGTCTGGCTTGCTTTCCGCGCTCCTGTGACAGTCCCCAATCGTGGGATTTCATGTTGCAGAAGTCCCATGAGCAACAGCATTCTATACTGAAGTGTAAGGACACGAGACCAAAGACAAGTTAAAAGTAGAGGAGCCGCATCCTTCAGCTAAAAGGCCACCAAAAATCATGTTCAGTCATCAGCCGACACAGTCCGCCAATGCTAAAAACGCCCTTCTGAGGCTCCAAGAGCAGAGAGTGTGGGACAAAAGGACACTCGGAGGGCGAAGGGCTCACGGGCGATTTGGTGCAGGCTGGACAGGACCTTCGTGCTGCCTCTCGGGGAATACCGTGTGATCCGGGAGGTTCTGCTTCTGTCTGTCTCTCTCTAAGAAAACGTGCATATGGCAGAAAGTCCAAGATCACAGCTTGCTGGCCTGGAAAACAGTTTGTTTCCCTCAACAAAAGCCATTTCCTCCTTTTCTGTTTGCTGATGGTCCAGGCTTCCATCATGGACACCTGGACCAACACGCTTGCATCTCCTGAACTCCTGCTGCACGAGCTCCCCTCGATGGGAGGAGAAAAGGGAGTTCCCTGCGGCATCCATGCACAAGCTCGACTGTACGAAGGACACAAAGAGAGAAATTAATTTCTCTACTAATTGACAACAGCTTGAAAAAGGTATAAAGATGCCAGAATTCAGCATATGGGCTATGGAAACACATTTCGGCTCAGATATATTTTTTTTTTTGAGCTGTTACAACATGCTTTATAATATAACCAGCTAAAAGGCTGTTAACGGTGCAGCGTTTCAGAAATAATGCATTCTCAGGATTTCATATTTAGAGGGTTTATTTGAAAACATCCTACTCTCCACTGCATAAATAAGAGGAAACAGCACGACAAAAAGTGTCATAACTATGGCTCGTGGTGTCTAGCGAGATGATCTTCCTTTTGTATCAAGCTGCAGGATGACTGGGCGAGGCCGGTTCCCCCTTCCCACACATCACGTTCCTTTCCTGTCTCTTGAGCAGGCAGGGCTCTGGGCGACTCTGGGTGACGCAGAATCACCCAGAACTACCAGACCTTTCACCCAGATCTCTCGATGAAAGCTGAACACATACAGAAAGTGCCCGTGGCTTATAAACAGGCAGCAGCTGTGGGGCAGGCAGAGGCATTCGCAACGGCAACTCCAGGATGCGATGAGATCAAGGAATAGAAGTCTGTGACACAATAACAGGATGCTTGGCAAATTCCAAACAACGCTCGAGGCAAAGGACAGAGCTCCACGGGATCAGCAATCCCAAGAGCTTAAAAGTTCAGGAAAAGGTTTAATGTTTAAAAAAATTTAATATAATGTCCAAGGGATGGGCGACACCATGCCCGAGCAGGCAATGCCCGACCTGACCTGGCTTTTACACATACTTCCTTTTTAAAGTACTTTCTCCGTGTCCTTAAGGTCAGCTTTATTTTTGTTAGAAGACAGATTAAATAGACCACGTTCTGACTCTCACGTTTTCCTCGACCCCGTAAACCCCTCGACTGGCAGAGTTTCTGGAAGAAGAAAGAACACATCTTTGGAAGCAGGTGTGGGTTCAAATCCTGCTGCGTTTCGGCTGTGAGCTTGGGCAACCGCTTCCCTGTTGTGGTCCTGTTTCTCCCATCAGTTAAAACTGCCCTGACTCTAGCCGGCAGGTGCTGGAGGATTAAACGAGAACGCAGATGAAAGCAGCGAACGTCACCCAGCAAATGCTGCTCCTCTTCTTCCATGCTCTGCCTTTCGTCCTTGCGGTGGCAACTCCAGGAACGGGAAAGCCTGTCCGGGGACGCTTGAGTCCCAGCACGGGGTCTGCCCCCCTCTACGACGTGGCCCCCACTCAGGCCGAGGAGGCCTGAGCCTCACCCAGAGCGGCCCCCTTGGCGCCTGTCGTAGGGACCGGCTGTGGAGCATGGAAGGAGTGGCTGCACAGGGCACCAGCCCCTACGAGGCCGGCTGTGAAATCTCCTGCTTTCACCTACCCTGCTAACAAAGTGGCTTCGACTTTTCTGCAGCAAACGCAAAGAACAGAGTTTACACAGAACAGGAGGGCTTCCCTGGTGGCACAGTGGTTACGAAGCCGCCAGCCAAGGAAGGGGACACGGGTTCAAGCCCTGGTCCGGGAAGATCCCACATGCTGCAGAGCAACTAAGCCCGCTCGCCACAACTACTGAGCCTGTGCTCTAGAGCCCGCGAGCCACAACTACTGAGCCCTCGTGCCTTGACTACTGAAGCCCGCAGGCCTAGAGCCCGTGCTCCACAACAAGAGAAGCCACTGCAATGAGAAGCCCGCGCACCACAACAAAGAGTAGCCCCTGCTCGCCGCAACTAGAGAAAGTCCGCGTGCAGCAACGAAGACCCAGTGCAGCCAAAAATAATAAATAAATAGAATGAATACATTTATTTAAAAAAACCAGAACAGGACACTCAGTAGCCAGGAGCCTGGGACAGAGGTGGCCCAGACGGGCACAAATCAGGGGGAATGCAAGAGGGAGAGCAGTGGAGCCAGAAGGTCGGGAGACAGCCAGGGGGCTCGGGGAGTGGCCAACACAGAGCAGAGTCCAGCTGCAACGGGCAAGTCTTCTTCATTCTCCTTCAGGGAAAAACCAAAACTAAATACCCGTGGCCACTTCCTCCAAGCGTCTGATGTTCTATGTGCCCCGAGTCTCTCCAAGCTGCTCACACCCTGTGCGGACGGCAGCCACCTCTCCCCTCCCTGGTCCAGCCCGGGCAACTTCCCGTCTCACTGGGCTCCCAGGTCCCACTGCCATGTTTCCCCGCAGCTCCCCTCCAGCCCAGGCCTCTCGTGCTGCGTCCCTCATCTGCCCTGGTGGTAGAACCACAGGGTCCTCCCCTGGCTGCCCCTGCCCCTCGCTCACCCATCCTGGGGAGCCCGCCCACCGACTCACTGGTCCACACTCTCCCCGACCCCCATGCTCTACAGCGCCCGGCCTCCTCTGGCCCAGCACTGCCTGCAAAACCCTCCCGGTCTTCGGGCCCAGCGGGGACATACTCCCGCCCCCGCCCTCCTCCCTCCTCATTTTTCCCAGTAAGGTGGTCTGCTAATCTGATGGGCCCTGTTCTAGACCCTGACAGGGACGCCCCTGCGAGCAAGTGGACCATGGGGTGTGAGAAGGTCCTGCCCCTCCTACTCAGCAGAAACGGGGAGCTCCTTGGGTACCTCTCCAGCTCCTGCCCTTCGATGGCCTGGGGCTCAGAGGAAGGGTCAGTACCCAGGTCGCGTCCCAGGCCTCTGCCCTCTGTCCTCCAAAGGCACCACGCACGTCCAGCCTTGCACATGCTCCAGGGCTCCTTCTGGAACACTCCCCTCCCCCCTCGTGGAGCTCAGCTCTCCTGTCTCATCCTCTCCCCCCGAGGAGACCCCCTGATTTCTCACTGTCCTCTGGGGTCCCCGGCTCCAGTGTCAGCACACGATGGGGTGACCACGCTCTACCTGGAGAACCACACCCCCCCGAGACAGTGCTCCTGGGGCAAGGACACCTCATCTCATCCCTGCATCTCCAGGCTCACAGCAGACTCTCAAGGATGCAAGGAGCAACAAGAGCCAGAGGCTGTGGGTCACAAACGAGAGGGCCTCCCCAGGTCAACCGACAGGCCCGTGGGAACGGACCGCCGGGTACCAAGTCCAGCCCAGCCCAAGCGAGTGGGACCGTCACAGCTTCCTGGTGAAACTCAGGCCCCTTCTTTCTTTGGGGTTTGCTGTAGATGAAGCCTCCGAGGGACAAGGAGGCCACACAGGTGGTCTGGGACCCTGGGCCAGGAATCGAGTCACCATCCTGTCCCCAGCCTGCTGGGTGGCCTTGAGCAAGATACTTGCCCTCTCTGGGCCTTGCCTTTCCATCTGTGCAGTTAAGGACACAGCCTCCATATCTGCTACCATCGAGCTTCAAGATGCTGTGCTCCCACTTTCCCATTTCAGAAAAAGCAGAAGGAAGTGCAAAAATGAAGGAGACAGGGCTTCCCTGGTGGCGCAGTAGTTGAGAGTCCGCCTGCCGATGCAGGGGACATAGGTTCGTGTCCTGGTCCGGGAAGATCCCTCATGCTGCGGAGCAGCTGGGCCCGTGAGCCATGGCCGCTGAGCCTGTGCGTCTGGAGCCTGTGCTCCGCAACGGGAGAGGCCACAGCAGTGAGAGGCCCACGTACCACAAAAAAAAAAAAAAAGGAGACAGAGAACACCCCAGACAGCAGGTGGAGGCCAGCCCAGTGACCTGTAAGGGGACATCTGTCCACTCTGATCTCATTTACACACACGCACGCACACAGCCGAAAGAATATACCACAAAATGGGGTACTGTCTCTGGGTAATCAGATTAAGGTTAGTTTTTTTGTCTTTTCTTTTTTTTTTTATATATTTCCCAAAATTTCTACAATGAACAGGTATTTTGCCATCAGGGGAAAAAATTAAGGCTTTTTAATCATTTTTTTAAAAATCACACTTGTACATAAGCACAGAACCATAAAGCCTGAAAATGAAATCAGCCAGCTCTGCAACCAGCCAACAATCCTATCTGCTCTCGAGAAGTGACTGTACTTGGAGTTAGTGCATTCAGGTGTCAAAGTGACAGGCGGGGACTCAGCTAGGTGTCGCGAGCTTGGAGCCTAGGGAGCTGGGTCGGGGGTAAGGAGGTAACGACAATCAGTCTGAAGGGCCCTTTAATGAGCGATGCTGCGGCTGCTGGCCTGGATCAGCGCCATCAACACAATTCCCTAACCGCCACCGAGACAGAAAAAAGTGACTAGCAAAAACAGCTCCAACAAACACTTTTCATTACATGCTGCCATCTCTGCCTTCTCGGAAACACACCTGTGGGCTCCTCGCGGTCCCCTGCTGGGCTGGCGGGAACACAGCTGCACCTCCCCCCACAGCACCCTTTGCAGTGGGCCCGCAGCTCCTCCCCGCCGGGCCTGACCCCGGCGTGGACCTGCTTTGACCACATGCAGCGCCGGTGACGTCGGCCAGATCTGGGCCCAGGCTCCAGAGGTCTCGCAGCTTCCAGAAGCCCTGCTAACCAGCCCAGGCCACCGCATGGACTCACAGGACCACAAGCTAGACACATGGCAGGTGGCTTCTCACGACAACTGTCACACCGTCCTGGGTGAGAAAACCTTGGCACAGTCTGAACCTGCCCTCAGAGAACGCTGTTTACACGTTGAGGCTCGTGCTCCTGTGATGGGCATCTGGGTCTCCCAGCCCCCCGGGGCCTGGCCAGGCCAAGCACTGTGGCAGGTGAAGAGCCATAAGTAACACCTGAGTAAACAAGCTTTGCATCTGTTGATTTTTAAGCTGTTATTTACTTTAAATGACAAAGCACATGAACACAGCCTCCCATCTGCTAACCCTATCACTTGGGTGTGTGTTTGCGAGACCTCTTTGTACAGTCACACTCACGTCTGTGCCTCCGGATAATTCTGTGTTATGCTCTTCTTTTTCTTTCCATAAACGGCACTCTATTTTTCTCCTTAACAATATGTCTTAGAGGCCTCTCCACAGCCAAAATTATACCTCTCTTTCCTTTCAGCAGGCGGGGTCTGAGCGTGCCCTGGTCTGGACTAGCCACCCCTCTGGGTAGGCACGAGGACTGTTCCCGACTTTTCAACTAGAGCAGTTTGTGCATACACGCTGGGCCCCCCTGGGTGGAAAGAGAAATGTGGACTTGTTGGTCAAGCAAGCATTTTAAAGAGAAAAAAGCAGTGGGTGGAGACGCCAAAGGCCACAGACCACTGAACTGCCGATCCCTGAAAAGCCAGCGGAGCTTCCCTGGCCCTGTGCGTCTGGTTTGTGTCGCTCCCATCTCTCTCAGGCTCCCTCCCTTGCCTCCCCTCCTGCAGCCTCAAGCCCACATAGCACGGGACTGTCAAATACAGTTTAATCTTTCCTGCCTTAATCTAAAAAAGCATGTCCACTGAAGTTGCTATATTTACGCAAGAGAGGAGAAAACTGCCCCATTTACTTGCTCTGGTACCTTTGATTGATTTTTCTGAGTCAACAGCCTTGCACTTAAAAAATTTTTTTAAAAATACTTTCTACGTTTGCATTGTAAAATAAACAACAGATTCTTACGGGAGAAAGACTAGGAAAGTAATCAGTACGAAAATGGGAGACAACATTCACAGAAGTGCAAAAGGAATCCAAAAAGATAAAGAAAAAAGACAAAAGGAAGAGGAGCAGCAGAACAAAGTGAAGCAGCATGGAGCCCCCGCCTGATGGGGGCCACCTGGCCCAGTGAGGGCACATTCGCTTCCGCGCCCTCTCCCTGGTGGTGAAGGACCCGGGGATGCCCTCAGGGGTCAGGCCTGAGCCCACGCACACGGCCCTGGACCCAAGGTTTTCCAAGCTGGCATGGATCTCTGTTCCCTGGATTCTCCGGGCGTGTGTGGATCAGCTGCTAAGCTGGGTGTCTGTACTTTCACTGAATCAGCATCAGGCACTCTCGGGCCTGAGTTTCGGCTCTGCCATTCGGGAGCCCTGTGCAAACACTGTCACCTCTCTCCTCGCTGGAAGTGCTGACAGTAACAAGGGCAGCATGTGATCCATGGGGAGGAAAGTTCCTTCTGCAAAAAAAAAGGAAGCTTGGAAGCCACTGATGACACAGGGCCACATGCTACAGGATGACGAGGACCCTGGTCCTCGGGACATGCAGGTCTCGCCACCCCCAGCAGGCACCCGGTCCTCGCAGATAGGTCTCCACTTCCACCCCTGCCTCTGGCGTGGTGTGCAGGGAGGGCCAGCCTGGACCAGTCTGAACCAGCTGGTACCGGCCGAGCCCCGTCTTTCCTTGGGTGGCACTCCCGTCACAGCCATGTCACAGCCTCTGGGGCTCTGCCCCGCCGTGCACTTCTCAGCTGGCTTCCTGGGTCTGCAGGCCCTGCCTCCCACACGCCAGTGTCCTGTTTCGGTCACTTCTGGTTGGTGGCCATTTCAGCGGCTGGGGTGGGGAGGGGGCCGCACTTGCCCCCCTCCCCCGTTTCTCTGAGCTTCCTTCTCCTGCTGGTGCTTCCCTCTGCGAACGCAGCACCGGCTGGCGAGAGCCCGCGTGGCAACCTCTGACCCTGTGACCCGCCAGGCTCACCATCCACAGTCCCACCCAGTTCACACTGAGCTCCTGGGATGCCCGTGAAAGGAGGAGGCGCCCAGACTAAGTGAGAAAATTTCTCCATTTTAGGGAATCAGTCCTGCTGTCACCCTCACGACCATAAAAGGCAAAATAAAGAAGAAACAAAAAAAATATATAAAAAGCTCCATACCAAAATGTTCCAAGATTGCAAGAAATACTTCACTTCTGCTCCAGTTTCCTCAACCGTAAGATGAGAATTCTTAAACCTCTTGCTGAGGGAGGGAAGGCTACTGGGAAACCTAGAAATACCGTACGTGCACCCAGGGCCTCCGCGTACACCACCTGGACTACTTCTCAAAGCAGCCCTACTAGGCGGGTGCAGCTGCTGGTCCCCCATCCGACCCAGGAGGAGGAGACCCACAGCGCCCGGGTCCACAGCTGGCCACCTTCGTCTGTTAGTCCCAGCAGGTTCACCCTACAGGCTGGGAGGCAGGGTCCTGATCGGTGCCTGGGAGAGGGAGGCGTGCCCGAATTCCCCAAGGCCTGGTCCTGGGAGGCCGGAGGCTCGTGCCTGCACCCAGCCTCTCCCTGCAGGGCGCCCAGCTGGGCTCCCCATACCCTCTCCCACTCAGTAGCTGAGGAAACCAACCACAACCACGGCGAGGGAGAGGGGAATGTTGAAAAGAAAGGGGTTTTCTGGGCAGGCATCTTCTGAGATGTATTTTCAAATGCGTGCACTCACGTGCACACATCCTGCACCCTTTAGACAGGAGCGTCCCCCATGCTGCTTTCTGTTTCAAAATTCGCCCTGAGCCCAAGGGAGGGGACTGCGTAGGAGGGATGCAACCTCTGACAAGGCATCGGGTGTTTTGTTTTTACGCGTGCCTCCCGGCGCCCTTAGCCTTTGGGAGGGGCTGGCTACAGGAGGGCCATCAGACCCCGGCCACTCTCCCAGCTGACACAGCCCCATCTGCACGGGGCTGCCCCAACATTGCTCAACCTCAGAAAGAAAAGCAGAAGATAAAGCCTAAATTCAATTTCACTTCCCGTGAGCCACCATGACCCGGGGAACAGGGGAAAATCCAAAGTTAAAACTGGGTTCACATGAGCTGTGCTCTGGTCTCTGTGACAGGTTTAAATATCTGCGTGCAGCTCCATAAAGTACAGGATGCTATCCCGCCCCGCCTGCCCTCCCACGTCTCAGCCCCCTCCCCACACACGGCAGTGACACGGAACGTCAGGCATACATCAAAGGACATTTTAACGACAGCTGTAAGAGAAAGCTGCTTCTGAGCGCACGTGGGTGGGAGCATACAGACGTGGCGTGTGGTCAGGAGGGCGGCCACCAGCCGGCGGTGACTCAGCACAACTGGACGCAGGCAGACTTGTGGGACATGTGTCACTGTTGTTCCGAACCCAGAACGAGGGGCACCCACTGCGGGCCCCGGAAAATGCACCAAGCCTTCTGTGGCCCCAAACTTCTTGCAGAGGAGGCAGTCGCCCAGTGTCCATCACAATTGTGTCCTGGCCACGCACCAAACGTGTTAACATTTGCCCGGTATATCTCTTTACACGGGGACTCGTATCTTATACCAACACACTTACCAGACACTTTCGAACACTACTGTTAAGGGAGAACCAGAGTCGCTTCCCATAAACAGAGAGTAACTGGCACAGACTGCTGTTTGCCTACCTGGTAGCCGTTCTCTCCCTTCTTCTTAGTAACCTAACCCTGATTTTATTCACACTGGCAAGAAACCCAGCTAGAGCACTCCAGCTTCCAGCCTTCCTAGTAATCAGGTGTGGCCACATGACTAAGTTCTGGTCATTAAGACATATGAGGAAACTGATGCATGAAACTATCTAGACGGAAGGTAGGCAGCATTTCTAATGTCTGAAATATAAACGTGATGTGATGGGTGGTACTCTGGCTGCCGTTTTGGACCAAGAGGGACACGTGAGGCTGGACGCTCTTCTCTCTGGCAGAACAGATAGAAGAAAGCTGGTTTCTTGACAACACAATAGAGCTGTCATCCCAGGGTGTATTAAACGTGTCTTCTGTTATAATATTTTGACATCTGGGGCCTTATGGACCCTGGGGAAACTGGGTGGGGGGGCGGGAAGCCCTCCTAGGGCTATCCAACTCCCACAGAATATCAACCTGCCTTCCAGGGTGCCTTTCGTATGCAAACTAACCAATCCAGAGCCCACTCACCCCACCCCCTTCTCCTCTATGTGGCTCTCACACTCAGGCCAATATCCTCCTGCCCTCATCACCCCAGGGTCTGTACCAGACAACTAGAGACGGGCCCCCACTCCTCAGAGCCCACTGAAATTATTCAAACCAGCCAGTCCTCAGCCTGCTCACCCTGCCTCACCACCCCTCTCCAGGGAAACCACAATAAAGCGTCCTGTCCCCAGTTCCCTGCTCCCCCTGCCCCTCCCTGGTCCTTCCCCATGGGGCCCTGCATGGGGGTGGCATCCCCCACTTCTGGGACTGTAACAATTACCTTTTTTTTTTCTTACAACTATCTTTTCAATGGCAGTTGTCTCCTGTACCTGATCTGTTGATCTCACCATACCTGAGTAATAATAAAACCTACATCTTAAAACACAGGCCTGGAATATCTCCAGACATCTTTCCAGTTAGAGAGAAATTAACTTTTTCTTGTTTAACCCACTGTTATGATCCATCTTATTCCAGCAACCAAACTTAATTCCTAACTGATATATATTTATTTTACGATTTCTTTTTTTTTAATATACAGCAGGTTCTTATTAGTTATCCATTTTATACATATTAGTGTATACATGTCAATTCCAATCTCCCAGTTTATCCCACCACCACCACCACCACCCCCCTGCCACTTTCCCCGCTTTGCGTCCATACGTTTGTTCTCTACATCTGTGGCTCAACTTCTGCCCTGCAAACCGGTTCATCTGTACCATTTTTCTAGGTTCCACATACATGTGTTAATATACCATATTCGTTTTTCTCTTTCTGACTTACTTCCCTCTGTATGACAGTCTCTAGATCCATCCACATCTCTATAAATGACCCAGTTTCGTTCCTTTTCATGGCTCAGTAATATTCCATTGTATATACTACCACATCTTCTTTATCCGTTCATCTGTCAGTGGGCATTTAGGTTGCTTCCATGACCTGGCTATTGTAAATAGTGCTGCAATGAACATTGGGGTGCATGTGTCTTTTTGAATTATGGTTTTCTCTGGGTATATGCCCAGTAGTGGGATTGCTGGGTCATATGGTAATTCTATTTTCAGTTTTTTATGGAACCTCCATACTGTTCTCCATAGTGGCTGTATCAATTTACATTCCCACCAACAGTGCAAGAGGGTTCCCTTTTCTCCGTACCCTCTCCAGCATTTGTTGTTTGTAGATTTTCTGATGATGCCCATTCTAACTGGTATGAAGTGATACCTCAGTGTAGTTTTGATTTGTATTTCTCTAATGATCAGTGATGTTGAGCAGTTTTTCATGTGCTTCTTGGCCATCTGTATGTCTTCTTGGGAGAAATGCCTATATAGGTCTTCTGCCCATTTTTGGATTGGGTTGCTTGTTGTTTTAATATTGAGCTGCATGAGCTGTTTATATATTTTGGAGATTAATCCTTTGTCTGTTGATTTGTTTGCAAATATTTTCTCCCATTCTGAGGGTTGTCTTTTCGTCTTGTTTGTAGTTTCCTTTGCTGTGCAAAAGCTTTTAAGTTTCATTAGGTCCCACTTGTTTATTTTTGTTTTTATTTCCATTACTCTAGGAGGTGGATCAAAAAAGATCTTGCTGTGATTTATGTCAAAGAGCATTCTTCCTACGTTTTCCTCTAAGAGTTTTATAGTGTCCAGTCTTACATTTAGGTCTCTAATCCATTTTGAGTTTTTGTGTATGGTGTTAGGGAGTGCTCTAATTTCATTCTTTTACATGTAGCTGTCTCCAGTTCTCCCAGCACCACTTACTGAAGAGACTGTCTTTTCTCCATTGTATATCCTTGCCTCCTTTGTCACAGATTAGTTGACCATAGGTGCATGGGTTTATATCTGGGCTTTCTATCCTGTTCCACTTGATCTATATTTCTGTTTTTGTGCCAGTACCATACTGTCTTGATTACTGTAGCTTTGTAGTATAGTCTGAAGTCAGGGGGTCTGATTCCTCCAGCTCCGTTTTTTTCCCTCAAGATCGCTTTGGCTATTCAGGGTCTTTTGTGTTTCCACACAAATTTTAAGATTTTTTTGTTCTAGTTCTGTATAAAATGCCATTGGTAATTTGATAGGGACTGCACCAAATCTGTAGATTGCTTTGGGTAGTAGAGTCATTTTCACAATATTGATTCTTCCAATCCAAGAACATGGTATATCTCTCCATCTGTTGGTATCATCTTTAATTTCTTCCAGCAGTGTCTTATATTTTTCTGCATACAGGTCTTTTGTCTCCCTAGGTAGGTTTATTCCTAGGTATTTTATCCTTTTTGTTGCAATGGTAAATGGGAGTGTTTTCTTAATTTCTCTTTCAGATTTTTCATCATTAGTGTATAGGAATGCAAGAGATTTCTGTGCATTAATTTTATATCCTGCAACTTTACCAAGTTCATTGATTAGATCTAGTAGTTTTCTGGTGGCATCTTTAGGATTCTCTATGTATAGTATCACGTCATCTGCAAACAGTGACAGTTTTACTTCTTCTTTTCCAATTTGTACTCCTTTTATTTCTTTTTCTTCTCTGATTGCCGTAGCTAGGAGTTCCAAAAGTATGTTGAGTAACAGTAGTGAGAGTGGAAATCCTCGTCTTGTTCCTGATCTTAGAGGAAATGCTTTCAGTTTTTCACCACTGAGAATGATGTTTGCTGTGGGTTTGTCATATATGGCCTTTATTATGTTGAGGTAGGTTCCCTCTATGCCCACTTTCTGGAGTGTTTTTGTCATAAATGGGTGTTGAATTTTGTCGAAAGCTTTTTCCCCATCTATTGAGATGATTATGTGGTTTTTCTTCTTCAATTTGTTAATATGGTATATCACATTGATTGATTTGCATATACTGAAGAATTCTTGCATCCCTGGAATAAACCCCACTTGATCATGGTGTATGGTCCTTTTAATGTGTTGTTGGATTCTGTTTGCTAGTATTTTGTTGAGGATTTTTGCATCTATATTCATCAGTCATATTGGTCTGTAGCTTTCTTTTTCTGTAATATCTTTTTATGGTTTTGGTATCAGCATGATGGTGGCCTCATAGAATGAGTTTGAGAGTGTTCCTTCCTCTGCAATTTTTCGGAAGAGTTTGGGAAGGATGGGTGTTAGCTCTTCTCTAAATGTTTGATAGAATTCACCTGTGAAGGTATCTGGTCCTGGACTTTTGTTTGTTGGAAGATTTTTAATTACAGTTTCAATTTCATTACTTGTGATTGGTCTGTTCCTATTTTCTATTTCTTCCTGGTTCAGTCTTGGAAGGTTATCCCTTTCTAAGAATTTGTCCATTTCTTCCAGGTTGTCCATTTTATTGGCATAGAGTTGCTTGTAGTAGTCTCTTAGGATGCTTTGTATTTCTGTGGTGTCTGTTGTAACTTCTTTTTCATTTCTAATTTTAATGATTTGAGTCCTCTCCCTCTTTTTCTTGATAAGTCTGGCTAATGGTTTATCAATTTTGTTTATCTTCTCGAAGAACCAGCTTTTAGTTTTATTGATCTTTGCTATTGTTATCTTCATCTCTGTTTCATTTATTTCTGCTCTGATCTTTAGGATTTCTTTCCCTCTACTAACTCTGTGTTTTGTTTGTTCTTCTTCCTCTAGTTCCTTTAGGTGTAAGGTTAGATTGTTTATTTGAGATGTTTGTTGTTTCTTGAGGTAGGATTCTATAGCTATAAACATCCCTCTTAGAACCGCTTTTGCTTCATCCCATAGGCTTTGGATCGTCGTGTTTTTGTTGTCATTTGTCTCTAGGTATTTTGATTTCCTCTTTGATTTCTTCAGTGATCTCTTGGTTATTTCGTAACTATCGTTTAGCCTCCATGTGTTTGTGTTTATGTTTCTTTCCCTGTAATTGGTTTCTAATCTCATAGCATTGTGGTCAGAAAAGATGCCTGATATGATTTCAATTTTCTTAAATTTACTGAGGCTTGATTTGTGAAGCAAGATGTGATCTATCCTGGAGAATGTTCCGTGTGCACTTGAGAAGAAAGTGTAATCTGCTGTTTTTAGATGGAATGTCCTATAAATATCGATTAAATTTGTCTGGTCTATTGTGTCATTTAAAGCTTGTGTTTCCTTATTAATTTTCTGTTTGGATGATCTGTCCATTGGTGTGTTCAAGTCCCCCACTATTATTGTGTTACTGTCAATTTCCTCTTTTATAGCTGTTAGCAGTTGCCTTAGGTATTGAGGTGCTCCTATGTTGAGTGCATATATTTATAATTGTTACATCTTCTTCTAGAAATGATCCCTTGATCATTATGTAGTGTCCTTCCTTGTCTCTTGTAACATTCTTTATTTGAATGTCTATTTTATCTGATATGAGTATTGCTGCTACTCCAGCTTTCTTCCGATTTCCATTTGCATGGAATATCTTTTTACATCCCCTCACTTTCAGTCTGTATGTGTCCCTAGGTCTGAACTGGGTCTCTTGTAGACCGCATATATATATATGGGTCTTGTTTTTGTATCCACTCACCGATCCTGTGTCTTTTGCTTGGAGCACTTAATCCATTCACGTTTAAGGTAATTATCGGTATGTATGTTCCTATTACCATTTTTTAAATTGTTTTGCGTTTGTTTTTGTAGGTGCTTTTCTTCTCTTGTGTTTACCACTTAGAGAAGTTCTTTTAGCATTTGTTGGAGAGCTGGTTTAGCGATCCTGAATTCTCTTAGCTTTTGCTTGTCTGTGAAGCTTTTGATTTCTCCATCCAATCTGAATGAGATCCTGTCCGGTAGAGTAATCTTGGTTGTAGGTTCTTCCCTTTCATCACTTTAAACATGTCATGCCACTCCCTTCTGGCTTGTAGAGTTTCTGCTGAGAAATCAGCTGTTAACCTTATGGGAGTTCCCTTGTATGTTATTTGTCATTTTTCCCTTGCTGCTTTCAATAATCTTTCTTTAATTTTTGCCAATTTGATTACTATGTGTCTTGGAGCGTTTCTCCTTGGGTTTATCCTGTATGGGACTCTCTGCGCTTCCTGGACTTGGGTGGCTATTTCCTTTCCCATGTTAGGGAAGTTTTCGACTATAATCTCTTCAAGTATTTTCTCGGGTCCTTTCTCTCTCTCTTCTCCTTCTGGGACCCCTATAATGCGAATGTTGTTGTGTTTAATGTTGTCCCGGAGGTCTCTTAGGCTGTCTTCATTTCTTTTCATTCTTTTTTCTTTATTCTGTTCTGCAGCAGTGAATTCCACCATTCTGTCTTTCTGGTCACTTATCCGTTCTTCCGCCTCAGTTATTCTGCTACTGATTCCTTCTAGTGTATTTTTCATTTCAGTTATTGTATTGTTCATCTCTGTTTGTTCTTTAATTCTTCTAGGTCTTTGTTAAACATTTCTTGCATCTTCTCGATCTTTGCCTCCATTCTTTTTCAGAGGTCCTGGATCATCTTCACTATCATTATTCTGAATTCTTTTTCTGGAAGGTTGCCTATCTTCCCTTCATTTAGTTGTTTTTCTGGGGTTTTATCTTGTTCCTTCATCTGGTACATCGCCCTCTGCCTTTTTATCTCGTCTATCTTTCTGTGAATGTGGTTTTTGTTCCATAGGCTGCAGGATTGTAGTTCTCCTTGCTTCTACTGTCTGCCCTCTGGTCAATAAATATGTATCTTTTAAAATAAGAAGTGATTGCCTACTTACTGTTTAAAATCAGCTTGGGCTCCATCCTTGATAACCTGGGCCCAGGCCAACACTGGGATGAGCCTCAGCTCTTTTCTAGGGAAGCCTCCTCCACCTGAGCTCTCTGCCCCAAGTCACTGCGGGTCCTCACGCCAGGTGAGGAATGTATGATGTCCCGACCTTGGGCTTGGCCAGTAGACTATGGGCAGAGGTGATGGTGGGGCCAGTCTGAGCTGAGGCTTTAAAAAGCACTACATGGTCCCACCATTCTCTCATCCTTCTGACATGGTCCTGGGAGGAGCAGGATTTGGCTAGACCCCTGACCCAAGGAGGACAAGAGCTCATGGAGAGGACCGGACCCAATCTGAGCGCAGCCAGGCCCAGCCCAAGTCAGCCGACCTACAGATACACAAGAAAAACAAAGCTATTGCTGTCTTATGCTCATGAGTCTGGGGGGCCTTGCTATACAATATTACTGTGGCAACTGCTGACTGATTCGGTCAGAAAAGCTGTGATCTACAAGGATTCCTTGATTTCTTTTGTTTTTTTCTGGCTGCACCATGCACGATCTTAGTTCCCTGACCAGGGGTTGAACCCAGGGCCTGGGCAGTGAGAGCGCTGAGTCCTAACCACTGAACACCAGGAAATTCCCTATTGATTTCTTACTGTTTTTGAGAACCTGTATGAGGCATATCCCAGTGCATAGACACATATACAATATACAGTACATCATACACACATACGCGTAAAATTAGCAACACGGTTCCTGTCCTCAAGGATTCTACATCTTAGCTCTGGGACCCTCCAACTTCCCAAAACCAGTGAGACAGCTCGAGGCCCAGCCATGAGTCTGGCAGGAGATGTGTCCCCATTCCCAGATGAATGGATTCCCCCAGAGGAAGAAACTCCTCCCTGAACTCCTAAAAGATAAAGTCCCGGAAGAGCCCTGGGGACACGAAGGAAGCTGCGATGGTGTCGTGAGCTGGGGGACATCTGAAGTCGGCTCAGGGCACCCCAACTCGGCTGCCTTTAGCCAGGTGCCTCAGCGCCTTGGGATGAAGGCTGCCAGCCTGTGTGTGTGCTGCAGGAAAGGGGTGCGTGTTTGCTCAAGGTCACTGAGCTCCTCCCACACGTGTTGGTGCCCGCGATGCCATCAAGTCTGCAGCACAGTGCGTGAGGTCTCTTACCCCCATTTTACAGATGAGGGGCCCAGGCTCCACTGGGCCCTACGTGGCCTGCCCTTGTCACCTGTGTCACCTCCCCCTCCCCCAACGGCGCCTGCTCTCCTGCCGCCTGGCCTCTGCAGGTGCCCTGTGGCCCGGATACTCACGGCCCCCCTCCCCTCCTCTGGTCCTGGCTCAGCTGTCACCAGCTCAGTGAGGCCAGCCTCCTGCTCCACTGCCCACCCCACCCCATTTCACCTTCCTTCTGACACCGATCTCTGAGTTATACACTCTGAAGTCATTCATTTCCGCTTAGTGTCTGACAAGGGCAGGGACTGCGCCGTCTCCTTCACGGGTGTGAAGCCAGCCTGGCCCTGGCAGGTGATCAGTAAATCACAGAATGAACAAGTGAATGAAGAAATGAACGGATGAAGGAGTGAGGCTCTCGGGTGTGGAGGAAATGCACGAGTTCTCTGTGCAAACTGACCCACGATCCCGGCCCCGCAGCAGGTTCAACCCACAGCACCTCCTCCTGGGCGCCCCCCGTCCCTGGCACTGGGAGACAAAGCATCCTCTGTGCTCTCAGCAGTTCTGCTGTTGGAGCACGGAGAGTGGGGACATCACTTACAGTTTTCTTTTCTCGATCACTCTTTAAAAAGGCCTTAAAGTCAGACGTACTTTATGGGAAAACCAGTCAATTTACCATGCCGATGACAAGCTATCGCTAAAGGGGAAACTTGAAAGTGTGTATAAACACACTAGCTTCAAACTGTGAATGGTGTCCTCGCGGGTGAGGATGGTCTAGGAGGCTCCCTACAGCTACTTCAAATGGTCCCCTATTCTGTGACAGCGGCAGGGGAAACGCACGGCGTCAGGCGGGTCCCGGCAGACCAGCCAACGTCTCAACTGTGTCCGGACCTGTCCCCACACAGATGTGAGAGAGAGCCCTCAGTGTCGTGCCCGGCACACAGCGTGTTCAGTAGAGGTCAGCTCATCCCTGTCCTGGGTCTCGAGCTCGAGAGGGACGTCTGTGTCCACCTGCGCCATTTAGAAATCTCATCACGGGCCCGTCCTCACATCTCACGGCAGCTTCTCCCGCTTGGAGAAACTTTAGTTCACAGAAACGGTGCCGTTTTACCGAGATGCTTCAAGCCCGGGAGCCGCGTGACCTCAGGGGCTCTTGGTTGGCGGGTCGGTGGACAAAAGGAGGGGTTGAGCTGCTCCAGATCAGCCCAGCCCTCCCTCCGCCCCCCAGACCTTGGACTCTGTCCCTGGACTTGGAGATGCAGCACCACAGATGATTCCTCTCCTTTTTTGGTAAAAGAGGAAGTTTCCACTGAATAAACGCTCTAAGCAAGTTTTCCGATCTGGCGACATCTGCACAACAGCCGAGGAAAGAAATAATTACTATTACGGTGCCAGAATGATCCGGCCCTTCTCCACGACTCTGGGGAAGGCAGCCGGCCCCTGCCAGCCAACCTGGTTTTCTGTGTTGAAGGAAGGAGCAAGCGGGGCAGGGAGGGCGTCTCAAAGCTCCTAACGAGAGCAGAGCGGAGCGGAGGGGAAGAACCATGCGCTTACTGCACACGGAGTTTGTGTTGGCTGCAGTGATCTATGGTCTCTAGGGGAAGCCTCAGGCCCACCACAGATGGGGAAAATGTGGCTCTGAGAGAGAGACTGGACTGTCCCAGCCACACAGCCAGAAACACGGGGCCAGGCCCCGAGCCGCGTCCCTCTGGAGCATCACACCAAGCTTGCCCAGGCTGGGCTCACCCTGAAAACGGGGAGCCCCGCCCCCGTGGTGCTCAGAGGATGCAGTCAGTGTGGGAAGTGCGGCGACGCCGTCTCTGAGGAATCGGGGGGGCAGAAGGACTGCGTTTCCACTCCTGGAATCGGCCCAACACTCTCTGTCCATTGGCTGAGCTTGCGTGCCACCCGTGGGGGTCAGGGCATCTTCGAGCAGAGCCCTGGCGGAGGGCTCAGTGGGGAGTTGGCACCCCTCTCCCGACAGACTGCGCGTCATAAGCTGTTCCTGGAGCTGCTCGGGCACTTTTGTCTGTTGGGAGGTGCAGAAACCCCAGGGCCGCTTGCCTGGGGACTGCACTCCAAGCCAGGCTGCTCACAGCCATCGCCGGTCTGACAGGGCCTGCGACACCTCTCTCCAAAGCAGTTTTCCAAAAGTCAAGGTCTTAGCAAGGCAAAGAGTGTGGGGATTTGAATCCAGCTTTGCTCCTCCCCCACTTCCCCGCATTGGCTGTGTTGACTTGGGCAAGTTACTCTCCATCTCTGAGCCAGCTGGCTTCCTCCATGGGCACGTTGGCTGTCTCACCACACCGCTGCAAGGGTTAAATGGGGGGTGATCCATGGGAAAAAATACTAGCACAGAGATGACGGATGTTCCCCAGTGGGAAAGCGTTATTTGATTTTCTTTAAACAGGGCCCACACACGTTCGTGAGCCTGAACTTGGGCAAACCCAGAGAAACGATCGTTTTTAGTCAACTGCCTCATAATTCACAGATGCTCACCGAGACCCTGTTACGGACGAGGCTCCAGGCAGGACCCAGGAAGCGGGTCACTGGGCTGCTGTCTTGGCGCTTACAGTTGGGTGCGTGCTTGTGGCTGACTACGCTGAGAGGGGCCTGCAGTGTGGGGGTCGTCCCCCGGGAGGTGATGACCAGTCTGCCTGCTTTCTGGGGCTCAGCAGGCAACCCCCTTCCTCCACACTGCTGTGTCGGGCTGGCTGGCTTGGATCTGGGTGGGCGTGAGATGCTAAGGGACGGGGGTCTCTCCAGGGCTCCTCCAGCTCCAGCCGGCAGGGCCCCTGCTGCCCACCCTCTGCTTCCAGAATCAGGGCAGGAGCCCACGGTCCTCCTGGGGAAGCTGCTACTGTGCAGTGGCCTCGGGCAGAGACTGCACCCCGACTTCACGCTCGGTTCCGAGCATGTCCTGCATAGGTCCAGCTCACGCCGCAAGTTTCGCTGGTCTCATTTTTGCAGAGGCAGAGGCCCAGAGAGGCCTGGCACACAGCTCGTGTGGGGCAGAGCCTGGGTGCAGCCACTCAGGCCGCCTCCGTCCCAGCGTGTCCTGCAAACTCACTTCTCCGGCCTGGCCCCTGGGAGCCCAGCTCTCCAGCTCCGACTCGCCCAGGTTTCACACGCAGAGCTTCCTTCGCAGATGTCCAGGCAGGTGCTGAATACGCGAGGTGCCCCCAGGGTGCTTGTCCGTGAGATGCCCCTGGTCTGAGTATCCCGCTGGGCTCCTCGGTGGCCTCTGACTTCTTCCTCTTACGGCTAACGGGACAGAAATCAAGGCACTGAGGGCGCTTCCCAGAGCTGTGAGCAGGAGTTCTGGTTCTGGTCCTGGCCCGCCCAGCTCGTTGCCTCACCTGGGAAATGGAGTGAAGATCCCTCTTGCTACCTTGAGAGCAACGTGTGCAGCGAAATTAAGCAAAGGCTACAGACACCCTCGGGAAAGCGGTAAGCACAGCTGGGCATTTATTATCTGCAGGTGGGTAACAGGTACTTGTGAAGCACCTCGTCTGCCACATGGGGTCCTTTCCCAGGGTGGGGGGAGGGAACCCGCCGGCTGCTCCCCTTCTCCCAGAGGCCCTGGCCCTTGGCGGCATCTCAGTAGTTATTTTTAGCCCTTGGTGGGACCGGGCCTTGTTGTGCTCCCACTTCCGAAAGGCTCCAGCTCACAGAACAGAGACGAGGCCCCTACCCCAGGCAGCCCCCCACGGGGCAGTCAGTGTGGCCTTCCCCAGGGACACATCCCAAGGAAGCCGACTCTGGCCCCACTGTTTTAAAATTTCTTTCGGTGGCTCCTCTTCCTGGTTCATCTGCAGCCAGTTATTTCTAATGTTAACGTACTGAAGGGCAGCGGCAGCTTCCAAGCCTGGGAGACGTGTGGGGGACCTGGGTCCCGGTCCCAGCCTGCTGGTCAGGGTGGGATCCTGAACCCGCACCCACCGCGCCTGAATCGAGGAGCCGGGCCGTCCCTGCAGGCTTGCTGCGGCCTGCGGCTTCGTCGGGGGCCCAATGAGGACGGCAGCTGCAATCACCATTTCAGCTTCAGTCACGAGTCCGCGTGGAGGGCCCGCGCCACCCCTGCCGGGCTCCTCTGGGCCAGGCCTGCTCCCTCTCGGGCCTCCCGGGTGGCGACCGTGGGAGCTCTGCCTCCAGGCACCACCGCCAGCAACCCCACCTCACAAGGAAGGGGGGCCGCGGGTCGCGTCCCTGACCACACCACCTGCCTGGTGGTTTGAACCCAGGCGATCACCCCAGGTCCTGCCTCTCACCCTGGCCGCTCCCGGCCCCTGGTCTCACATGCGCTGGAAGAGACTGTGGGTCCCTAACACTGGGGACACCCGACTTGAACGTCTTCAGGAAAAGACTCAGTGTTTGCAGATGGGAAAAAATAATCCAAAGTAATTGTTACCTAAGCGGGTGCAGACTTTCAATTTAGAAGGCGTCTGGCACACGGTGGGGAGGAGCTGGCCTCATGGAGCGCGATGCAGGGCACGGGCTGGCGCGCTCGGGGGTCGCCAGGGCTGCCAGCACATGAACCCAGCAGCCAGGGAGCAGCTGCCTGGGAAGAAAAGGCCCAGAGCGCACATCTCCAAAGCTCGTTTTTAAGACGCCCGTGACCAAGGGTGTCATAAATTGACAGCTAAAGGCACCACCCTCCCGGGCCGCCTGGCCAGCAGCCCGTCCACGGCTGTAGGCTCTGAAGGGTCAAGGACAGCTCTGACTCAGCCTGGAACGGGAGGCTCCGGACACTGAAGGCCACGAGGCCCCCTCCTTCCTGCCCAAACCAGGCGGGGACCTCTGCTGTCCAAGCACAAGGGCCCCGGACATGTCCTGCTGCTGACCCGGTGCAGGCCCGGGCTGGTGTCCATTTCCTGCTCTGCTCTGACCTCTGCGCCCATGACCCTGCCCTCCGTGGGGTCTCCTCCAGCATCCTCCTTCCCCCGACCCCGTCTCTCCCCATCTCGCTTCCCCCAAGGATGGGCCCCGACTGGAGAGAGGAGGGCAGTGACCTCAGGGGGCCACTCAGCTTCCTTATTTCCCAGTCATGACACCTCCCCTCAGGGAGTGACCAGGAGAAAAAGTCCCGCCTCCAAAGCTGGAGGAGCTAAGAGGCCAACGCGTGGACAGACAGCCGAAAAGGCACCGTGGAGAAGAACTTCCTCTGCTGGAAGTTGCTGCAGGAGCACTGAGGGGACCCGGCGCAGGGACACCTGGCGGGACGGTGGGCAGTGGCAGGCCCGCAGCTGGTGCTGGAGGTGGCCGGGCCGCCGGGTAGGCTGCAGCCGTGGGCACACGCTGGTCCAGCGCCCACACAAAGCAGTACGTTAGGAGGTGGCTGACGCTACCCAGGCCTCCAAATTCCCTTGGCCACGTGGGCAGCACCAAGCTGCTTGACGGTGGTTGTAGAGACCCAGGAGCTGATCCGTTTGAAGCAGCCACGCCCTGCTCGGCACCCTGGTCCAGGCCATCCGTGAGGCTCTGGCAGCAGCAGGTTCCCTTCCTCCCGAGCAGCTGATGGTCCCCAAGCCCCAGGCTTTGGTCACCCAGCCCAATCGTGGCTTCTCTTCTCAACCGTCCGCATCCTGGATGGTGCAGGGAACCCGCATGCCCTTCCTACTACGTGACCTGGCCTCTGCCTCCCCAAAGCTTGGGATGTTCACCTTTAATGCAGGAGGACACGCCTCTGACTCGTGGTGCCTAGCTCGTGACGGGGAAGCCCGTGACCGCGTCCTGCCCGGGCCTCTGTGCCTCTGCACCTCTGCCTGGATGGAGTCCCAGCTGTCATTCAAGTCTCAGCTCACCTGGAGCCATTTCTGCAGGGACCGTCCCCCTGCCCTGGCTGTCTCGTTCTTCCCTGCTTCCCTTACCCTAGTGACCTGCACTTGAGGGGGTGGGGCCGGTGTGGGTGTCGGGTGTCCAGTCCCCACACGGGGCCAGGCCCTCTGCATGCACTACCTCACTTGGTCCCTTCACTGACCCTATGGGGTAGGTAGAGACTTTGATCCTTCTCTTGCTGTAGATGAGAACACTGAGGTTCAGGGAGCTTGGCTAATTTGTCCAGAGTCACACAGCAAGTAAGTGGTTGAACTGACTTGAACTCAAGTCTTGCAGATACCAAGGTACATGTTTTGCTCTACGTTCAAATATAACCTACATATACGTTAAAATGAGGTCCATCTTCTCTCAGTTCCTGACCTGTGGACAGAGAATCCATGGTGCTGAGAAGAACTCCCTTCCCTAGAATTATCCACTTTTCCTTTTTAGCACAGCACCACATGTAGGTAATTCGACTGTTCTCCTCCAACACATGACACACCTGAACACTCCAGAAACTGCTTCCTCCAGAGACGGAGAGTGGAGACTGTTTTCTCCTTACCAGAAAGCCTCAAATATTTCCACCTCGGGGTCAGGTGAGTAGTTTTGAGTGAACAAACACTCCCTTGGAGGAAATTCCTTTAGAAAGGTAACAGGGGTACTTCCTGCCCTGAGACAAGAAAAGACGGCACTGGGCTTCCAGAAGCATCCATGTGGCTCTCAAAGCCCCTCACGCTGAGCCTGATGCAGGATTCAGACCAAAACGTGCCTCTAACCCTCAAAAGGGCTGCATGTTTTTGTCACCTGCTTCACGTGTGAATAGACCAGGGCACCTTCCCCAGCAATCACTGTCTAAATGTCTTTATTTTTCTTCATTGTTTTTAAAAAATTTTTTTTGATGTGGACCATTTTTAAAGGCTTTATTGAATTTATTACAATATTGCTTCTATCTTGTTTTGGTTTTTTGGCCGTGAGGCATGTGGGATCTTAGCTCCCTGAACAGGGATCGAACCCGCACTCGTGGCACTGGAATGCGAAGTCTTAACCACTGGACCGCCAGGGAAGTCCCCTAAATGTCTTTAAAAATGGAATCAGTAGTGGGTAAAGAACGGACACGATAAACGGATGCCCCCAGATGGTGATAAAGAGGGTGCTCGGTGACAGGGACATCCCTATAGAGGTCCCGTCGAGGGTGACGTGGAGTTCGGCTTAAATAAAATGGGGAGTGTGAGCCCCTTGCTTCAGAGGAGATGGGAAGCACGCCCCTAGTCTGCAGGGAGAGGGACGAGGTCCTCTTCTTGAAGACTGCGTCTGGGGACACAGAGAGCAGGGGTCTGGGGGTGGGCGGGGGGCAGCGCCGATATCTACTGATATTGATACGCACCCGGCAGCTCTACATCATGTTTCCTCACCAGGCAGATGCTCTGACTCAGTCACAGGTGGGGAAACGGAGGCTCGGGGAGGCTTAGTGCCCTGTCCAAGGTCACCGGAGTCGTGTACTCTGAAGCCTCTCCCCATGCTCACCCTCCAGGGAAGACCCGTCCCCCTTTACCCCCAGGGACACTTCCACCAGAGGCCCAGGGTACCTGCCGCCTTCCCTGCCCTGGGAGGCTCTGGAGGTAGGTACCCGGGTCTGTGTCATTTCTGCAGCCCACGCCCAGCACAGACTGCACAAGGGAGGTCCCCGGGCTGTATCTGCTGCAGGACAGGCCCAGTCTGCTGACTGCAGATATTCCACTTCCAAGTTTAACGACACTGACGCTGCACTTTTTTTTTTTTTTTGGCCGCACCACATGGCATGCAGGATCTTAGTTCCCCGACCACGCAGTGGAAGCGCGGAGTCCTAACCATTGGACCGCCAGGGAATTCCCGACACTGCACCTTATTTAAAGTAAGTTCTACCCAAGAAACACCTGTGGTGACCCTGGCCCACTTCTTGGAACCTGCCCAATTGAAGCTGAAAATCCGGGGGTGGGCCCAGCCGTCTGGGTTTCCACCAGCCTTCCCGGGACCCTGGCTTCCCCCAGGTGTGAACCCCATCTCTCTCACTTTGTCTCAGCCACAGGTAACTTCACTGTTGTTAGTATTATCGTCATCATCACCTTCATTTTACAGATGAGCGAACGGAGGCTCACGAAGGTTTTTGCTTTACGCGAGAAAGAGTCAATCCCAAACAATCCCATGTCAGAGACGGATATCCAAGCTGGCAGGTCTGGGGATGTGTAACGTGAATACAGAAGGGCAAGGAGGAGGGACCACGAAGGCCTGGAAGGGACCCAGAGGCGGCCGGGGCCTGCCTTCTGCATCTGCCGCCTGCACCCACTGCGGGTGGGGCCCCGTGCCATCCATTTCACTCTCATGTTTACTACAGCAAGAAAATGTACACAGTTTTCAAACACTGGAAACAGAACATATGAGTGTAACTGACAGCAATTATAGACTAGATCCCGCAAGGGGCCTTGACTCAAAACTCTCCCTGTGTGGAAAACACACAGGTAGCTTCTTCTCCCCTGAATTTCCTGAATACTCTTCTTCTGACTGGGCAGGGCTCCCACCAAAGAGAGTCAGGCTTAACTGCCGCCCACAGACACTCCCCCAGAGCTTCCTCTTCTCACATACACCCCAGCCCTGTCTGAGTTTTTTTAAAAAGTTAAAAAATAAATAAGACACATACAAACTGCCTTTAACACTTTCCCTCAAATATTTGCAGGTAATTAACTCACTGTTAATCAGTGAGGAATGGTTCTTTGATACTCCGTAAATAAAGAGAGGGCAACTCGGGCCCCACCAATGTAACTCTGAATGCACCACGGTGCAGAGTCAGGAGTCTGCTCATGGGAAGGGCCTGGAGCTGCTGTGCTGGAGACGGAAGGGCTCCCGCCGCCCACGTCCTCCCAACACTCCCGCCCCAGCGGCAGGTGGGACTGGAGGCTGCCCGCCTCTCCGGCCCCTCTCCCCTGCTCATACCACTGCTCCAAGGGGTTTCCAGTGAGTCACCATGAGCAGCTGGTGACCAGGGACGGCGTGAACGAGAGGCCGGGCTTCCTCGGTGCTGTATTTCGAACAGCACAGAAACTCCCACCCCTGGTTCTCCACCTGCTCAGACCTCGCGGAAGCTCCCCCAACTCTGCCTGCCGCCCCCTCCCTCGCTGGCCCTGCCCTGGATCCCATCTCGCCGGGGGTTACTCCCTGCTTAGCGTCCTTCCCGAGCGTCCACCGGGTCTCACCACAGAGCCCTGAGCTTCGCAGGCCAGGGGCTGGCTCCCCCTCCGTTCCTGGGGCTAGACTCCAGGATCCAGCTAAACCCTCAGGCCGGGAGTCCCATCTGAACAGGACGTAAGCATGTGATCCCATGCATCTGAGTTTTGCCAGTACCGTACGGCCTCCTCTGCCTGGAACGGTGGTTCTCAACCTCAGCTACTCGTTAGACTCACCTGGGGGATTTCAAAGGTCTTGACACCACGGCCACACCAAAGTCCCGAGAGATCAGAGTCTCTGTGGAGTGAGGGGCCCCAGCATCGGTGTTTTTCAAGAACCCCACCGCAGTGTTTCGGGGGCCTCCCCGGAGAGGACCATGGCTCTCAGCTATGGGCCCCTCCTCTACACCCTTTCTTCTCCCCTCAGGCTCCTCTACCAGCCGACAAGACCCAGAACCTCGCCAACCTGCCAGGCTTTGGGAAGCCGTGTGCCGCTGGGTGGCCAAGCCCGCCTCGAGCACCTGCGTTATAGGCCTCGAGGCTCCTCTGCCCCAGCTCCAGTCGACAGCAGCCCTGCCCCAGCCTTAGCCACCAGACCGAGTCCTGGTCCCTCTGCTGGGTCCTCTCCACCCTGCTGACACTGACACTTTCATGTGAGTGTTTGCTGATATTCACAGCATCTCTGGTCTGATCTATGCCGGGTCATACACTCCTTCGTTCATTCAGCAAACACTGGTGATGCCTCTACTCTCTGCTCAGGCCTGGGCTGCACAGCAAGGAGAAGGCTGTGGGGCTGAGGGAGAAGCGAGCACAGGACACCGTAAGTCAGTTTCAGTTTCCGTTGCCTCCAACCAAAGGAAGAGGTACCCCTCAGGGTACAAGTACTAGGACAAAGCTGAGCGCTTCACGGGGCTGCTTAAGGGGGCTGGGGGGACAGGTCCCTCGGCCATCAGGATGCCAGTGCCTATGTCCGTGCATTGCTCCTTGTACAGGACCTGACCCAAGCTTAATGCACGATTAGCAACCTTCACCGCTACATACTTATGATCCTAATAATAACCTTCACATCTAAACCTTCTGAAAGCACACAGAAAGGTGACACTGTGAGCTAAACATAACTCAGAAAATATATAAAGCAGAAACGATGAGAAACGCTCTCTTAAAGAACACGCCTGGAAGCACGGCTGTCAGAGGAGACGGTGCTTTAGCGTCCATCCTGGGTGCCTTTCCTAGCAACCAGGCCCTGTTTTGCCCGAACCAGCAAACACGCAGCAAACAAGTTAGATCTCCTGCCTCCCTTGCAGCTGGGCTTGGCCGTGTGATGCTGTCCTGGAACCTGCGGTGTAGCTGCAACACAACGGGGAGCTCTGTACTGCCTCCTGCTGAGCCCGGGAGCTGGAGCCGGTACCCGTGGGCATGAAAGCCATGCAGTGAGAACAGCTGAGCAAAGCTACAGAGGGAGCCTTGGGCGTGGATGGCACAGTGGTGTCCCGAAGCCGCCTCGGCCTTCTCATGTCACGGGAGAAAAATAAACCTTTGTTTGTTAAGCTAGCGAGGTCAGGGGTCTGATGCAGTCAAACAGCCCCTGACCGGTACGTGTGCTCTGGTGGACAAGGAGAGCCTCAGACCCTCACCTCTGACTAACTGTTATGAGGGGTAGGAAATAACGCACGGAAAGGGCCTTGGTCAGAGCCTGGCATGCAGGTGGCACTCAGTAAAGGGCAGGAATATAATTCTCATTTCTGGCAAAGCCCTGCAGGCCCAGGAGGCCATCCTGTAAAATTCAAAGGTCAAATAGAAAACAAAGGGGCTTCCCTGGTGGCGCAGTGGTTGAGAGTCCACCTGTCGATGCAGGGGACACGGGTTCGTGCCCCGGTCCGGGAAGATCCCACATGACGCGGAGCGGCTGGGCCCGTGAGCCATGGCCGGTGAGCCTGCGCGTCCGGAGCCTGTGCTCCGCAACGGGAGAGGCCACAACAGTGAGGAGAGGCCCGCGTACCGGAAAAAAAAAAAAATAATAGAAAACAAAGGTAAGCGGGATGCTAATAGAGCACCTTGCTGTGCACACCAGGCTGCCAGCCAGACCACCCAACCCAGCGTCTCCAGGTTTCTTACTGGAGCACAGCTGAGCAAGGAGATTTAACTTAAAATCAAGTTAGCATAGGATTTGTAGAAACCCGTGTTTCTACAAATTGTGTTATAGAAACCAGCCACGAAACCGCCCTTGGTATCTGTTTACTTTGTGAAGCACTTTCCATCTATCCTTCAGCCGATCTTCACCGCAGCCTCTGCAGCCGGGCAGGGGACCCAAGAACCCGGCACCCCGGCTCCCAGCCTCGGTGTCCCCGTTGGGGCTGGAGGGGGTCTAGGAGCTGGCAGAGTGAAGGGGAAGAGGCACCACCCTCCCCTGGGCCCCCGTATGCCTTACTTTATTCTATCACTGCACTGTCTGGCCCGTTTGGTAGATGAAAAAACTAAGGCTCAGAATGGTTAGGCGTCTAAGGCCCACGGCTGGAATTGCAGTCCAGTAGACACCTGGCCCCAGGTGTGTCTGCGTCGCGGCCCTTCTGTCATCTGGGGGGCAGGTCCCCCCGGAAGCACAGGAGTGCAGATGACAACCGACAGCAGGACTGGAAACGGGGAGGTTTAGGCCAGCCTGGCACTGGCGAGGCCCTGGGGCCTTGAGAGGTGTTTTTGCTCTGTGTTTTTAATCTTTGTATCCCTCCAATTGGCCCCATAAATGCCCTGACATCTTCCCCACAGAGGTTTTATTTAAATTTAAAAGCTATGCGGGAAAGAATGAAGCACCTCTCTGCAGGCTTCATGCCTGTGTGAACACCAAGTCGTGTGCGGTGTGATAAAGGGAGGCTGGGCTGCAGAACCAGCAGGCCTGGGCTCAAGCCCCTCCGCGCCCCCTGCTCCCCTCCACACCTCTGCGAGAAGCCACCAGGCACAGGGCGTAACCACCAGTGTCTGCTTCCCCAACCGGCACAAGACCCCACAAAGGCAGCCCAGCACCTGCTTTCTCCCACTAAGGAAGCCACAGCCACACTCATCTCTAGACAACCAAAGTCACACTGGGTTCATTTCTTGAATAAAACACCTCCCACAGGCACTTGCCAGAGAGATTTCCCATGAGTCACTGGAAGAAACTGATCAATCAAGGAACTTAAAACAGGTGAACGCAAACAACCAGCTTTGAGCTATATTCAGACTGTCACAGAGAGCCAGGCCTCAGATCTGGATGGTAATTTGGAAACACCAAAAGGCAGGCTGTTTCTTTTCTCTCTTTAGTCTAAAAAAGAAGGCTTTTCATATTGTTTTTCAAACTTCTACGGCCAGACAACATAAATAAGGCACGACAGTTACTCCCACCCACAGATTTGGCCAAAGGCAGCTGATAAGAGGGTAGTTGACCTCAAGATTAAAAGCAGGTAACTTAAAATTCCGTTGGAGGTGTTTCGTGTTTGCATAGTACAAACATTCTTTTCTTTCAGAATGCCCCCATGTTGTTCAGCTCACTTCACCAAACGTTAACAGAGACAAATGCGATAGGAAAAAAGTCGTTCCTATCATGGGCCTTACAGTGTAGAAGGTGTCAAAGTAAATAATGACAGTCCCACAGTGAAAATCAGGATAATCCTCGAATATTCTCTCTCAAACAGTCTCACAAATATCACTGGGACTGTTTGCAAAGCACTACAGAACATTATGACCATAGTAAGAAAGAATTTAGCCAACATTCTCAGTTATGAGGACCCTTGCACAAATCTGGCTGAAAAAGGGCTCTTGGTAGACCAAACTGCAGTTCCTTATATATAAAACGCCCCAGGCAAGCTTTCCCTCCTGTCGCAAGGACTCCCAGGCCTGTCACTTCGCCCCCGCCCCTCTTTTCACTTAATTATTTCCCTATCAGATAAAACGGAAGCAGCGTTTCTGGATCTGGGCCAGGATGATAGCTTTCTACATTGAAGCGGTGAGAAATCACCATGGTCCGTCACAAGGAACTCTTCATTCTTCAGACTGTTAGACAAAGAAAGATCTCGACTGGGAGCCTTCCCAGCCACAGAGAAGGTCACCCAAACGATTAAGGAACTACATACTGATTCAGGCAACAAATTCTGATGGTTACTATGGATTTTGTTACGGATGAAGAATCAAAGACTTGGCCTGGGGACGTGTGTGTACATGTGTGCGTGCATCTGTATGTGCTTGTGAATGTGCCCGTGTTCGGGGTTTTCTCATGACCACACGGCCCTTGAGATCCTTACTGTTCTGGTCTGAATGCTTTGGAAGCATCCTGAGGCCGCGCTGGGCTGTGTACGGCACTCGCGCTGAGAGCATGGCATTGTCTGAAGTCCTGTGGGGGAAACCAGGGCCCGTTCTGTGCAGAGAGCGCTTTATAAACGTGAGAGAGGGTGACTTGGCCTGCGGCAAGTTCTTACACAAACACATCCCGACTTTGGGGCTTTTCAGTGGAGGTTTCTAATCAGCCTGCATTCAATCCCACACTCAACAGAAACTGCTGGTCAGACACATTTTTTGTTTACATAACTGCACATTTTTTACTTACAAACATCCCGTGGAGAACGTCTTTTCCCAGTTTCAGTGCATGAATCAGAAGTGGAAAACTGAGGAGGAGGGAGGACTGGAAGGGGGCGCCCCGGAGCGGGGGCTCGGCCCCGGGCTACTCACCATGGTCGTGGGCGAACACCAGCAGCTCCAGCCCCACCAGCATCCGAGCCAGCTCGTCGTAGCGGCCACAGTGCTCCCCCGCTCCGTGGGACACAAAGACCAGGGCCCTGCAGGGATGAGAGACGGCTGTTAGGAAGGTGCAGGCCATGGAGGCCGTGTCCAGGGCGGGGCAGGGCTCCGGCAACATCAGCGGAGAGTCAAACACTAAATCACGGGTCTAAGTGAGAGGGCACGCTGTTAAAACATGGGCTCCAGGGTCACCCAGAACGGAGCCGGTTCCTATAGAACAGTCACCACAACAGTGTCTCCAGCTGGGGGCTGAGGGAGTCCCGGGAGCTCACTTCTGCAGGTGCTGGCGTATGGCGGGCCCTCCATCGGCCCCACCCAAGGGGCCAGACCTGAGCCAATCAGGGCACCAGGGTCGCAGCCGCAGTCACTGGCTCAAGTGGCTCCAGCCAAGTGAATGGGTCCAGGAGGAGCCGACCCTAGAGGACAGGTCAACCCAAGAGAGGAGAGGCACGTAGGGGGAACCCAGTCCTAACGGTGTTGTCTGGGCCCTGAACCCAGCCAGACCTGAAGCCAGCACACTCCCAGCCCTGCTCCTGGCTGTGCCGTGCAGGCACTGGGTTTTCTGTCACTTGTGCCGACAGACAGCTCTTCCCACTGTCGTGCGGATTTGCCCTCAGCTGCTGGAGTTTGTGCTCCGTGTGCACCTTTTCTCCCCTTCCCCCCTTTGCCCACCTGGCTCCCTCCTCCCTCCCTTCCAGGCCCCGCTCAGGGCCCCTCCTCTGAGGGAGATTCCACAGCTTCCTCTGGGCTCCACACCCTCTTCCCAGCAGGGGCCAAGCGGCTTGCTGCCCTCCCCGCTGGCTGTAACCTCCTTGAGGACACACTGACTCACTCTCTCTCTCCCTCTCGCTGCCTCTTTGTGGCTGGCACGGTTTTGAGCTACAGCTGGCACTCTGCAAATGCGGTTTGAATGAATGAAGGAAGGAAGGAAGGAAGGAAGGAAGAGGCTGTGACGTTCTGAAATAAACACGGTATCTCGCACCCAAGATCTGTGCGGTGGAAGCCTCAGGCCTGCAAGCAGAGCCTGGCTGGGCGCCCAGTCCCCCAGCCGCCGAAAGCCTTCCATGTGGTGAGCCCACCTGCGGACACAGACAGCAGCCCCCATCACACCGCGGCTCACCCCAGAGTGACCCAGCAGTGGAGGGTTACAGGAGGGCACTCAGATTCTTGAATATACACCTGCCCAGTCTAGTACTCAGCATGCAGCCCAGGGAGGCTAGAGTCCCCTTCAGGCGAGGGAGGAACTCCTGTGAGCCACGCCCATAAAGACGAGGGCGGAGGGAGAGGGGGCAGGAGGGGGAGGACAGCAGCTGCCCTTTCACGGAGCATTCACCACGTGACAGTTCCTCCGCTAAGTCCACATACAGGTTTCTAACCCTCATAATCATCCTACCCTTACCTTCTTTACAGCTGAGAGTGAAAACCAGAGGTCACACAAGCGGGTAAAATGTAGAGCAGAGCATGTCACCACCCGGCTTCCAGGTCTCCAGCGGGCAACCAGCAGGCCCAGAGTACAGGTCGCCCTGTCCCTTCCTGTCTCACCACTCCTCGGCCCCTTCCCGCTCACCGCCCGTCCTCGCGAGGAGCTTCCGGCCATTCTTCAGCAGCACCAGCTCCTCCCACCTCAGGGTCTTTGGCGCGTCTCCCCGGAGCATCCTCCCCCAGACCTCCCATGGCTGCTCCTCGTGCCTGGGACTCATGGAAGACGTCTCCTGGAGCGGCCTCTGTCCCTCTGACCTTTCTGACCTACACTGGGCCCTCACTGCACATCACAGTTGGCCCTTGTTCGCACTGGGCCCTCACTGCACGTCACACTTTGCCCTTGTTTGCACTGGGTCCTCATTGCACCTCACACTTTGCCCTTGTTTACACTGGGCCCTCACTACACATCACAGTTTGTCCTTGTTTACACTGGGCCCACACTGCACGTCACAGTTTGCCACTGCTTTGCTATTCACTTGCTCACTCGGTTCCTGGCTCTCTCCTCCACTTCGAGGTCAGCTCAAGAGGCCAGAAGCCTTGTCCACCTTGCTGCCCCAGCCTAGTGGCACTGGCACATACGTGGTGAGCGAGCAGACTCCTGGGTTCTCTCTGCAGCTCCCCTCTGCACCCCGCATTTTATTCTCTGAGCAGCACACAAAGCCCCAGCACTAACCTCAGTTTCCTTCTGCATCTGTCCTCCCTGCCCTTTTCCTAAAATACAGCAGACATCTCACACCCTCTTCACTGCTCCACGGAATGTCCAGCCACCTCTGCTTGATCAGACGTCAATCTGGGCAGATTACACCTGCCCACCTGACACTTCCGGGGTCGGCTGATGGGATGTCCCTCAGCTACCCAGAGCCTGGCTGGAACCTCTAAAGAGCCATCATCTGCCGTCGGCACGAGGGGCTGTGCTCCCAGAAGGGGCAGCTCAAGCACTTTAACATCCTTGGGGAACGTGGCAGCTGCTGGATTAATTCAGCCCACAGCTAACGCGGACAGACAAGCCGGGTCACGTGACAGACAGCCTCTCCCTGCGGCCAGGATCCACTGGGTGGAGGAGGACTTCAGGGTCTCAGTTTGCATCCACAGGAGTGGCACACGGCATCACTGCCACCATGCCTGGAACTGTCTGTTAACAGAGCCCAGCCTGGACACAACGTGTGGGAGAACGGGTGCTCTTACTGTACAGGAACAACTTCTCCCCCAGCGGTTCTCAACTCGGGCCACACCTGAAATCACCTGCAGAGCCTTCCAAAGTGCCAAGGCTGTGTCCCACCCCCGGAAGCTGCTCTGGTTAACTGGTCTGGGCGGGAGAGTGCCCCAGAGGTTCCGCTGTGTGGCCGAGGCAGAGAAGCACCTCTCACCACGTGCAGTGCGGCCAACGATGCTGCTCAGACGCCACGTGGGATCCCCAGTGGCGAGAAAGCAGCCCTTCTGGCATGGAGACTATTGGGGCCACTTATCTCCCGGAGGGACATGCTGGGTAAACCACAGGCTTACCTGGATCGCTGTAGAGGCTTCTGAGGCATGCTGCCGCCACACACACACACACACACACACACACACACACACACACACACACACACACACACACACACACACACACACACACACACACACACACACACACACACACACACACACACACACACACGCACACACCCGCACACACACACCCGCACACACCCCCCCGCACAGATGGGCAGCACCTGCACGCTCGCCTCCCCCAGACCCAGGCCAGGCTTCTCCACGGACACGCCCTCCGGCACTGGCCTCGACTGGTCCTAAGCTGCTGCTGCCATTAAGTGGGGTCCCCTTAGTTGCTAGTTTCAGCTCTCACCTGGACCCCAATTCCGAAACATCAGTCTGCCCTCCTGCTCCCTGGACCTGAGCCTTTATTTTGTAGAATGCGTCTAGCAAAGTGAAGATCCAGTCACATGAGACTTCTCGCTGCGTCAGAGAGAAGCTACAGGCCCCGTGGTCACGCCCTCATCTCCCTTCTCCCCTCGGCCGAGGGCTACCCTTCTTCCTAGCGCTCAGATAAGCAGATCGGGGTGCACTGCTAAATGTTTAATAACCGTAGGGAGTGGTCCTCATTTGTAGGGTTTGCCAGTTTCCACGGTGTAAATGCTCTCAGCACAGCGGATTTCAAGTTATTAACGTGACACCACTGGACACGGTGCTGGGGAGAGGTGTACACAGTCGACTCCCGAGAGCCAGGCAGGTGGGCGCCGGCACGGAACCCCTGCGCCAACCGAGGCCTCTCTGGGGACCCCTCTTTTCTGACTGTGCTTGGACTGTCGCTTGGGTCTCAGGCCTTTTCTGACCACCTCAGGTGAAGGGTCCCTTCGGCACGCGACACCGTCTGAATCACTGGTCCACGGCCACGCCTTGCTTTGCCTCCCCGACCCCTGGCCGGCACGTACTCTCCAGAGCAGAGGTCTCACTGATCTCATTTATGCCCAAGTTCTCAGCTGAGGAACATGCCGGCACACACAGGAGCTTAGGAAGGATGTGCTGACAGGCTGCAAGACCCCTGGAGCCTGGATCCCTCTGCCCACCGCACCCCACAGGCTCAGACCTCATGCCCGGGGTGTCCCTCTGCCTCGCCCCACCCACCCGTCAGGAGACCTTCCCGCCTCCCCCACCCCCAGGCCTGCTGTATGTGGAGCCCCTGCTCACTGTCCCGTCCTGCGATCTAAACCTGAGGCCGGGCCCCAGCCCCTCCCAGGTCCCCACCTCGCTGCCACGGGAACATCCAGCCATTTCCCGAGCTGCGTGTTTACGCTGTGTCTCTGGGGAAAAGGGAACCCCCCCAGCACATTCACCACTGCATGCTGGCCGTCACTTGGCATTGCTCCTTTGGGGTTTCACGAAACCCCGTGATTACACTTCAGCTCTGGGAAACAGCACTGTGGAACCAGCACGCCAAGTAAATAAACACCAGCCTCACTCAAGGCTGTGAACAGGGAGCAACGCCTGAAGCCAGGACAACTTGGTTTGATTCCCGGCATTGCCGCTCGTGACCCCGGGCAAGGCCCCTAGCCACTCACGGGATGGCAGCAACGGCAGTCCTTTGACTGAGATCACCCAGAAATACTGACTCAAGGCTTAACCACGTGCCAGGCCCCAGGGACACGAGACGGACGAACAGCACTGCCCCTGCCCTCACACAGCTGACAGTCCAGTAGGAAAGACAGGCCTCAGCAGAGAACACACGTGTCAGCGTGTGCTGTGAGAAGCACCGTGAACACACAGGGGGGCTGCAGGGAGCCTGATCCGCCCTGGAGGGAGCGGCCGGGAAGGCAGGCCGAGAGAGAGACAGGCGTGGTGGGAATGAGAGCTGTCCTTTGCAGGGTCCTGCCCACCCCAGGTCCAGAGAGAAGGCCTCCCATGTGGACGTTGCTGCGAAGAGCCGGGGGTTCTGCATGCAGAGGGTGGGACCGAGCAGGGCAGTGACCCGATCTGACTTCCTGAAGCCCCCGGAGCTGCTGTGGACAACAGAGCAGGGAGGCAGGGGATGACGTCTGCCGAGGAACCCGCGTGGCCAGGCCCCCAGCAGGTGCCAGGGAAGGCAATCCCCTCCCTCCTTCCTCCCCTCGTGTTTGCATCCCCGACAAAGGACGGCAGCGGAACGTCGGCAAGGCCGTTTATGCAGACAAGGCAATACCCGCAGCGGCGGCAACGAGGCTCCAGAAGACGCTGGCGAGGATCTTCTTCCTGGAACTTCTTCCCGGCTGCGGCCAGCCGGGAGCCAGTTGCTCCCATTCCGGGAGAGGGCGACTGTCGGCCCGGCCCCGGGAGCAGATGGCCTGCCTGGCATCCAGCCTGGGAGGCGGGGCAGCTCCCAGTAAAGCACGTGCCGCCCCTGAGATGAGCACGCTGCGGAGCTCCTCGGCATTTACAAGCCAGCCGCTCTACCTGTGCCTGGGTTTGACAAAGCGGAACTCGCCCTCCATCAAATAACCGATTCTCTTTATTCCTCTGCTTGTTCATTGTTTAAGTGACTGACCTCTCTGGGGCTCAGTTTTCTCAGCTGTAAAAGGGGGACAATCCTAAAACCACTGACCACAGAGGAATCACAAGGTAAACAAGAAAACAGGTGTGGAAGGCTCTGGGTCCTGCCTGGCACTGTCCTCGGTGAGGATGTTTCTCCGACGGCACAGGGGGGTCCTACTTGCAGCCTGGAGGCCGGTTCACGCTGCAGCCCCCGTGAGCTGGCTCCTGCAGCTCTGTGGGCCTCGGTTTCTCCACCTGTGAAACGGGGGCACTGGCGCCTCCTCGATGGGGTTGGAGATGAGATGAGAGAAGGTCTGTGGAAATACGCTGAGGGGCTCTGCAGCCCCTGTCATGGGCTCTGCCTCACTCACCCGCTGGACAGCGAGCCCATTCATGGACCCACACTGTGCAGAGGCCCCTGGAAGGGTGGGCGGGAAACGGGCCAGCAGCCTCACGTGCTTCGAAGACAGAGACCGGTGCTGGGATGCAAAGAACTCATCCCCACCTATTTCCTACAGGACTTCGGCCTTGGCTGAGCCCTGCTCCCACCTCCGTCTGCACACCTGCAGGGTGGGCACACGGCCGTCAGGAGAACTAAGGGGACCAACGTACAACACTCGGCCTGGCCTGGCTGAAGGAGAAAACGTCAGCCTCCTTCCTGCTCACCCTTTTCCCAGACATGCTGACTCATCAAAGGAAGAACTGACTGTCCAGCTGAAGAGATGTTCTGCTCGTTTTATTATTTTATTTTATTAGGGGAAAAAACAAAAAAAACAAGGATTTCTTGGAGGAGATTTTTGGTCGGAGGGACACAGTAGATGTTTGCACCAGCAGGCAGCAGCTCAGGTGGGGTCACCTGACCCGGGAAGCGGCAGGCTTTGTGGGCACCAGCCCGCTGACCCTCATAACGTCCCCAATGCAGGGGGCGCGAGGGGCTCCTCCTGCCTCTTCAGGGGCTGCACTTGCTTATTTCCAAGGCGTCCCGCTCAGAAAACTAGATGGACACAGCAGCATCCACATCCACCACGCTCGTTACTGCCAAGGTTTATGACGTAAAAAAATTCCCCTGGGGCTTCCCTGGTGGCACAGTGGTTGAGAATCCGCCTGCCAATGCAGGGGACACGGGTTCGAGCCCTGGTCCGGGAGGATCCCACATGCCACGGAGCAACTGAGCCCGTGCGCCACAACTACTGAAGCCCGTGTGCCTAGAGCCCGTGCTCCACAACAAGAGAAGCCACCCCAATGAGAAACCAGTGCTCTGCAGTGAAGAGTAGCCCCCGCTCACCGCAACTCGACCAGAGAAAGCCCGCGCGCAGCAACGAAGACCCAACGCAGCCTTAAAAAATACAAACAAAAAAACCCAGCGCATGTGTCACCAGGCCTGCGGGTGGGACTGTGAGGCTGGCTTGGACCCCTTCCCCATAACGAGAGCGGGAGCACGCCGGGCTCTGCAGAGTCCAAACCCAGCTGCCGGAGGACTTGGTTCCTCCTCCCTGGCAGGGCTCCCACAGCGTGAACAGTGTGCAGCAGAGACAGAAATAGAACAGAGCCAGTGAAGGGGGTCTAAAACTTCACAGAGGGAACTAGAAATAGACCTCTCGTTTGTAAAACAGATCGATAATGCCTATCTCCCGGGCCTTGTGAGGAATGATTGAGAGAATTTATGGAAAATAACCCAGCAGGACGCGGGGGGCAGTCAGGCGTTATGTAACAGCCAGTGCTGACAGCTGGTATTTACTTTGGCCAGATACTGGTCTAAGTGTGCTGGGCGCCAGCTCACTCAGGGCTCACGAAAACCCAGAGGTGGGCACCGCTAGACGCCCCACTTTACAGATGAGAAAAGTGGGGCCCCGAGAGGCTAAGCAGCTCTCCTGGGGTCACAGAGCTGTAAGTTTTGAACCTGCACGCTGGGCCACTGTGGGACCACACGATAAGGGGAAGACACCACGTGGCCACATCCAGATGTGCAGTCAGGTGGCGTCCCGAAGGCCCTCGCCCCGGGCAGTAGTGGGAGACTGCAGGATACCTACGCAAGGTCTGCTCTGAGTCGATAACCCTGAGATGAGCGCAGCAGGCCCTTCGCTTCCCTGACTCACTGGACTTAGGAGCACGAAGCGGGGCTGAAGGCCATGAGTAACCCGTCGTGCTGCCTTCCCAGAGCCTCCAGAGTGGACGCCTGGGCTGCCCGCCTGCTGCCCGTGTGACTTCTCCTCCCGCCTGGGCCCCCACTCCCCACCCCCTTCCCTCCTGCTCTGATGTGAGCCTGGTCCTCCAGGCCGCTGGCTCCTGCCTTCCCCGCTGGAGAGCGTGGCCGGGTCCCCAGAGTGCACGTGTAAGGCGTGGCCGGCGAGCCCCTGTGAGGCCCTCTTCCGCTTCCTTTCGATGACGCGCATGCCCCCCACCCAATACCAAGACGCTCCCAGAAACAGAAGACAAGCTGAGCGGAGAGCACCGAGCTTCCCCACATCCCCGCGCTCTGAGCTGTACCCTTCACCACGAGCTTGTTTCCGCGTCGCCCGAAAGGCCAGATCTAGTGAGCTGAAGGCTCATCCTGCGCACCCACACGCCCTGCAGACAGAGCCGCCCGCCCCCCTTCCCCTCTGGGCTGTGTGCCCTCCTGGTTCAAAGCACCCTGCAGCCTCCAGGGTGACCACTGCGCAGCCAGAGCTAATGTCCACGCCCTGGTTACTCCACACAGTGGCGGCTGGTTATGTCTGTCTCTAGGCTGGAGGTGTCTTCTGCATCTCTTAGCTGTCCCAAGACACAGAAGCGGAGAAATTCTTATCTGCTGAGTGAGGTCGAGTCATCCTGCTGAATGAGCTCCCTGCTTACTGCGCCCCCAGGACACCATGCGGCCCGCTCACCCCAGCACTGAACTCCTGAGGCCAGGAGTTTTTCCCTCACTTTCACGGAGATTCTTCACGCTGCAACTGGTTCCACCTGCTGATGCTCCGTCCTCGCGGGAAGGAGGGGCCAGGGCCCTGTCCTTTCGAGTGCATTGTGCCTGGGGCCGCTCGGGGGGCCAAGTCCACACATCTCTCTATGGAGACCGACGGCTACGGACCTGGCTTTAAGAAACTCGTGCTAAATCAATCCATTCACTTTATCTTTATCTCACAGACCAGTAACGTTGCAGAAAAACATGGCTGTGCTCCACAAACGTCCTTCTGTAAGACCTGACGGGAAGGCCGCACAGAAAACCTAGAGTCACCAAAAAGGGGTGAGCTTTAAAAATCAGCTCTCCCTGAGCTCGGACCCCACCCCCGCCATCTGAGAAAGTCACTCGGGTAGGTACCCGTAAAAAGGGAAACGCAATCCCTGCCTCGCAGAGGTGTAAATGACGACGCCCTCAAGGTGCCTGCCCAGCGCGTGGCGCTCGGCTTCCTCTCCCTGCTCAGCCCACGGCGGCGCTGCGTGAGCCGGGCCACCTGGGAACTCACCAGGGTGCTTGCACGTGCAGCTCCTGCTCCACACAGCCATTCGGTTACCAGGCAGGTCACCTCCTGGTCTTCCACTCTGGGTATTCTACACATAAGCAGCCCCACCTGTGCCCAAAATGGACCTAAAGCCAACAGGAGGTCACGACTCGAGCCACTTGGACACGGGAGCAGTGCTGGACTGTCAGCCCACCCAAGGCTGCAGGACCTCTCCACGCCCCATGGCTGCCAGCCAGCCAGAAGTCTTCCCGGCTCCAACACGCTAACAAGAGTGGCTCCCACCAAAGAAATAAAGCAGCCGAGTGGAAGCAGGCGTGCAGCAGGACGACAGCCGCCCGGGGCCTTGGCTGGCTCAGCAGCTCTCACTGCAACCCACGCATGTCCACGGGAGGAAGGGCCTGCTTTGGCAGATTTGCACAACGGGGTGGTTTCAAAAACCCCACTTAGCCTAAATCCCCATATGTCGACGTTACTAAAACATTAAAAAACAGGTAATGTGTGTGTGTACGTCATAACATAGTTTGATTTTACAAATGATAAGAAGGGCTATTTTGAGTGCCTGTGTGCCAGGGGCTGGGCTCTGCACTCTGTGTGCACAACCGCATCCCCCAGGCTGGAAAAGCTCTGGATCTCCTGGAGCCTTCTCAGATTTCAGTCTATTCCCTCTCCGTAAGTGCCCATTCTTATTTTACAGAATGTTTTATAGCCAAGTCTTCCTGGATCCTGTTGGAAGTTATTGGAACGTTTCTAAATTTCTTGTGGCAAAGCTACCTGATAATACGTTTCCTCGAGTCCTCAGAAGGATGCCCTTCTGTGGAGCTGTAAAGTCTGGATTTCTGGTGATTTTCATCTTTTGCTCATCCTTTTTGAAAAAGGTCAAGATGTGCCCAGTATCAAGAACTGAGGGGCAATTGTGACGGTCCTGCCAAAACCTTTTAGTCCAGCTGAAGCAAAAGGGGCGGAACTACCCCTAGGGAGCCACCAAGGCTCACAGCAGGAGGAGTAACTAATGCTCCTGGTGAATCTATGAAGGGACAAAGGCCACCAAATCTCCACAAGTATAATATGAAAAAACGCACACACACACACACACCCCACACATAATTTATGTAAGTTTGAAAAAGGAATATGGGTCATTTTGAAAAATGGAAAAATACAGACACGCATAAAGAAAAATCAAATCCATCCATAATCCCACCACCCAGTGACACTGTCAGGAACATTACATTTCCTTCCAGGTTCTCCCTCTCCACAGACATTAAATTTTGTTTTTCATTATTTGTAAGTTAATTATAAATTTATAATTACAACTTACAGCTGTAATTATGGTTTATAATTGTAATCACACTTATGTTCCATTTTGGACCCCTCTTTTGATTCCTCAACGTCTTTCCATGAAGTTTCCTGCAGGAAGTGCAGCACCACCTACTTCCAGAGCTGCTGTGAGTGAACGGACAGAACACCTGAGAAGGCCCCCCGGCACTGCGCCCGCACCTGGGAAGCACCCAGGAAATGGTCAGACGATAAACATCCATCCTGCATCCGGAGCAGACATCACTAATCAACCACAGCTCCCTGTTCTGCTAAACCCAGGAAGCCTCTGAGCCTTTTCAGCTCCACACTCGGGACTCATACTGTATTCCTACACTGGGTCCTGGTTTTGAAAAGGCTGGTTCTGAACAGCTTCAATTCCTAATTCCCCCAGGATGATGTCACCACCACTTGGAGCATCAAGGCTCTCGCATTCTGTGGACCTGCAACTGGTCCTTCTGCATTCAGCGCGGCCTTCACGAATGAGTACCGTGAAACCACTGCACATGGGTTCCAAAATCGGGGTCTGGCCTCCCAGCATCACGACAGTGATGGGGCTGGATTTAGTTTGAGACCAGAGCTCCTTGATTCCTGGGCCATCGAAGGAACACTGTCACACAACCCTCCAGACAGCAACACATGGAAGCCGATGGTGCCCCGGGAGGTGTCACAGGACGCCTGGAGCAGCCACTCTTCCAGCACTGACCCCACTCAGCAAAGGTTTCCCTGTGCAAGGATAATGAAATCCCAAAGTTGGCCTGCCCTGAAGTCAGTCAACTAGGAAATCACAGGCCACACCAAAGGTGTGTTTCCATACAAATGTGCAAAAGCAAATCCAGCATCAACCAGCTTGAAGCAGAGGGCGATGGACAGTCTGATGCATTTTTAATCCGTAACTTATCACACTGCTAACATCTCTCTTTGGGCACTTATCGCATCCCCCCCGGGCCACCCGTGTGCCGGGGCTTACCTAGCCTGCTAATGTGATATCTCACCTACTCCGCAGAGCCCTTGGGCTCCTGCGACTGACAGGTGTGCCTGCAGTCAGGGCCAGCAGGGAGCAGCATGCGGTGCCGCCCCGTCACCGGGCATGGGGGGTCCGCACCAGCCTGGCCCCCAGCCCCACTGTCCTCGTCTCTCTGCAGAGGACGTTATCCCCAGACTGCTCACCACTCTGCTTCCAGCACACGCACTCCTGGGGCTCTGCCAGCTTCTCCTGGTTGGCTCCCCTCAGCCCTCCGCCCCGTGTGGCTGTCCCCGAGAAGACCTGGGCCTGACAGAGCAAGGCTGAGGTTCCTCGCCAGCGCACAGCCTTAATGTCTGCAGGCAAAGCAAGGTGTCTCGAGGATGCACAGGACTACCACATCTCCTACGTGATATGTCCCTTGACCTTTCAAGACTCGATCTAGTCTTGCTCTGCACACAGCCTTTTTCTGAGCTGGAAGCCCTCTGAAAGCAGAACCCTGGGGCAAAAAGACTGAGATCTGACACCATCCTTTTATTATAATTGTCTCTAACTCCTTACTTACATACCTACGATTTTACGTATTCTGAATATCACTAATATCCTAAAATATACCAGCTTAGGAAAACAGCGTACAATTGAAAACAAGACAAAATGGGATTTCCCTGGTGGCGCAGTGGTTAAGAATCCGCCTGCCAATGCAGGACACGTGGGTTCGAGCCCTGGTCTGGGAAGATCCCACATGCCGCGGAGCAACTAGGCCCGTGAGCCACAACTACTGAGCCTGCGCGTCTGGAGCTTGTGCTCCGCAACGAGAGGCCACGACAGTGAGATGTCCGCGCACCGCGGGCCAATGAAGAGTGGCCCCCGCTCACTGCAACTAGAGAAAGCCCACGCACAGAAATGAAGACCCAACAGAGCCATAAATAAATAAATAAATAAATAATTTTTTTCAAAAAAAAAAAAAAAGAAGAGTCAGAAGTAGAATCTGGATCCACCTGACCTTGAACCTGTGCTCTGCCCATCCCACCAGGATCCCCGAGGGCCCCAGCTCATGGCTCCAGCCCTCACCAGCATGGACCTACCCGCCCCTTTTGGGGGGGTGGCGAGAAGATGAAAGAGATTATGCGTACGGACTGCATTTTGCCAACTGTATGTGACCAGCTACCAGCCTCAAGTCCTCTCTTAGGGTGAGACGGGCAAATGAAGGGGAGTGAAGGATGAGTGCAATCGTGACTCGGCCTCTTTACTCTTCCCTGTTTGGTGGCCGACAGCTCATCTCCCAGCCACATTACCAGCAGAGACAGTGAACTGGGCTTCTTGGAAGCCCCCAAACCCTTGGAGGGTGGGGCAACAAGGCGGGAGGGACTTGTGCCCTGAGTGGCCGTGTGGACCCCTGGACTGGTGATGGAGAGAGACATAGACCTCCAACTTGCATGAGCACCATGTTTCTTTTTCACAACACTCAGGCTGAACCTTAACAAACGCAGACCCTCGTGTACGAGATCCCTTCACACATGCACGTGCAAGCTGATGTGCGTTCACACCCAGGCTCTGCTGTTCCCTAACTGCAACGGTGGGCAACTTGCTGAATTCTCTGCTTCCTCCCGTGTGAAACGAGGATAACACAGGACCGGCAGTGCAGATGACACAGCACACACACTACAAAGCTGGCTACTGTCAGCGTAGTGGAGTGTTCTCCTGCCAACAGCCCCGTCAGTCAGCCTGTGCTGGAGGACGCAGGTTTTATGTGGGTCCCGTGGCGTCAGCTACTGTCTTCCTGCCCCAGCTGATATCACCGTCCTCACATCCATTTTAACGCAAGATCCTAACAAGCACAGTGGTAAGAACTGCAGAGCAAAGTTCCAATGCTGCAAGGCTCCTCCAGCATGTTTCCCAGAGCATCTATTTCCTTAAAAAAAAAAAAATCTATCTATCCATCCAGCTATATGCACATAAGACACAGACATATTTTTCCCTAGAGAAGACGAAGCCCCATGAAAGGGTCCATCCATCCATCCATCTATATGTAGATAGATACAGACATAGACATATTTTTCCCTAGAGAAGACAAAGACCCATGAAAGGGGATGGAAGGCTGCGATGACTCCACCTGTAACACCAGGTGGAGGAGCAACAGGACCACTGGGCACAGTCCAATGGCTGCCCGGCTCTCAGCCCCTCATTTCTTCAGTAACAGAGATCGACTGAGCGCTGGGTTTCTGGACCAGGCTCTGGCTTAGGCTCTGAGGACACATCTGAATTAGATAAAGTCCCTACCCTGGTGCAGACAGAATGATCAGCAAATAAACGTATGCCAGGTCACATTAAAGCACCATGGAGAGAACAGTCAGGGTTAGGGGCCAAGCGCCACTGTGCTCCACCCCTCAGAGTGCAGAATTGCTTCCTGCAGCACCAGACACTCTAGACACACCAGGTCCAAGACTGCGGCCAGACATTTTCCAAAGAAGATGCACGGATGGCCAACAGGCACATGAAAAGGTGCTCAGCGCCACTAGTCATCAGGGAAATGCCAATCAGAACCACACTGAGCTACCACCTCACACTGGTCAGAATGGCCACCATTAAAGAGCCTACAGATAACAAATGCTGGAGAGGGTGTGCAGAAAAGGGAGCCCTCCTACACTGCTGGTGGGAACGTAGATTGGTGCAGCCACTGTGGAACACAGTATGGAGGTTCCTCAAACATTAAAAGTAAAGCTACCATATGATCCAGCAATTTCACTTGAGAATATATCCAAAGGAAATGACAACACTATGTCCAAGAGATACCTGCACCCCCATGTTCACAGCACATTGTTTACTGTCGCCAGGTTACGGAAACAACCTAAGTGTCCGTCGACAGACGAATGGATAAAGATGTGGCATATATTGGGTTGGCCAAAAAGTTCGTTCGGGTTTCGCCGCAAGACGCTATGGAAAACCCCAAATGGACTTCTTGGCCAACCCAATATATACGGTGGAATATAATTCGGCCATAAAAATTGAGGAAATTCTACCATTTGCAACAATATGGATGGACCTTCAGGGCATTATGCTAAGTGAAATAAGTCAGAGAAAGACAAATAGCACATGCTCTCACTCATACATGGAACCGAAACAGAAACAACAGCAAAATAAGAAAACTCTGAGAACAAGAGATCAGATGTGTGGTTACCAAAGATGGGGGTGGGAGGAGGGGGAATTGGAAGAAGCAGGTCAAAAAGTACAAACTTCCAGTTATAAGATAAGTAAGTCCTGGGATGTGATGTACAGCATGGTGACCACAGTTACCACTGCTGTACATGGTACAGGAAAGTTGTTAAGAGAGCAGACCCTAAGAGTTCTCATCACAAGGAGGAAAAAAAAACTTTTTTTTTCCATCTATATGAGATGAGCAATGTTTACCAACCTAATGTGATAATCATTTCTAAGTCCATTAAGTCAAATCATTACGCTGCACACCTTAAGCTCATACAGTGCTATATGTCAATCACATCTCAATAAAACTGGAAAGCAACATCAGCGACAACAAAGAGTTTGGTCAGAGAGGGTATCACTAACTCAGCTGCATGCCTTATTGCTGCCAATAAAGTGCAGAACCAACCAAATATGGGGCCCTCTGAGGTACTTAGCAGCTGACAGTTCCAGTGCCCAAAATCCAGTGAGCAAAATTGGCATCTGGATGCCCTGACGGAGACTACTCAGCCCCTCCCACGTCAGCCCCTCCTCCTATCATCTGCTCAAGGTTCCAGTGAAGTGAGGCGGATAACTGCCTTCCATAAACCAAGTTCGAAACTGATATGGAAATTATTATTCCTCCTGCCTCAAAGTAATTTCCTACGCTTTGGGGGATGCAACCTCCAGGAATGATTTATCTTCAATCGCAAAGCAGCTCTGAACTGTAAGGGGGCAGGAGATTAAGACCCTTCATTAACATGTGTGATCTCTTCAGAGGCGTCTTCTGGCAGCCGTGGCCCTGCGGCTCTGAAAAGGTTCTCGTGCCAAAGGGCTCCTCGGGGGCCGCCGTCGAGATCAATTTGGAACTGGCCTTCTGGGAAATCACTAATGGTCTGCGGAAGGCACATGGCATGGCTTTTAGGATGGTCCATTAATGAAGAGCTTCACAGCTGTCCCAAGATTTCAGAAAAGGGAAGCCCAGGGCCAGATGTTAGTGTGACTGACGTGGTCTCTGCGTGGAAGCGCTCTGAGCTCTGTCTCCAAGCCCAGGGCTCCTTTTCCCTGCACAGAAAAGGGCCTGTGCTTGCTCTTGCTGCCAACAGTGAGCCGCCGCCTGCAGGCCACGAGGAGGGGCCGCACGCAGGGGTGCTCTGGCCTGCCGCTGCTCCCCTGCATCTTCCAAGGGGCCAACCAGATGCACGGCACCAGTGACGCAGGCACCCCATGCCATCTGGGACACTCTTGCCGCAGTGTCACGTTCCACAGAAAAGAGAGCGGCAGGCTCTCGCGGGGGACTCGTGAATGCGGGCGTGTGCTGTGGACATGCGTGCACCTGGAGAAGCCAGACCACCAGTCTCTGGAAGCGAAGGTGCAAGCCTCGACGCTTCCCAGTTGGTGCAACGCGTCACGGGGGTCGGGGATGGCACACCTGTCCTCGGGCTCCCAACCTGTGGGGCCCCCATGCGGGCAGTGCTCAGGCTGAACCGGGGAGGGCTGGAGGCACAGCATCAAGGAACGGGAACGTGCACAGGGCGATGCTACTACTCCTTCATCCCTCCCATTCCACCCTGAATGCACGGAGCCCTGGGCGAGGTGCCGGTCTGTCTGAAAGAGATCTCCAACACGACCCGCCTCCGTTCTCAGGACAGAGAGAAGCCACAGGCCCAGGCTGGGGGCAAGCCCAGGGCAGAGCTGGGATTCAGTGCCGGGGTTTTCTTTTGTCCTGTGGTCACCTTCCACTGATGGCCCCTGATACTGGTTTTACATTTCCCGAGTTAGAATAACGCTTCCTCTTAAAATAGCTCGCCAGTGAAAAGGAAAGTTGAGTCAAAGAGAACAACGAGGAAATGATAACTCAATTCAGACAGCTGCAGCCGCCACAGCACCGGGGGCCTGTGGCAACGAGGACACGCAGGGCCTTCATCTGACAGGGAGGGGGTCACCAGGCCCCTCTCTCACCACCGGGCATTTGAAGACTCACCGAGAGCAGAGGTGGAGGAGGCCGGACACAGAAATGACCCGCACAGGAGGTGGACATTTATTAGGCAAACCCTCAAACGCTCCTGGAGGACGCGGAAGCAGAAAGCCCCACTGCCAGTGAGCCGAGCGCCAGGGCGAGCCGCGGGCAGCAGAGGGCTGGATGGCAGGTGGGCACAGAGCTCTGGGCCGCCTCCTCACTGGACAGCAGGTTCATGTCCAGACCCAGGTCAAGGCCCCCTCAGCTCGAAGCCACCCCAGCAGAGTCAGGCGATCCCCTGGGCTCACTGGTCACCTGCCCCTCACCTTCTTGCTTGCCTACCGACTTCCGGCTTCCTGGGGGTGGGCCCGCAGCTCACTCGGCTCAGACCCCTGATTCCTGCCACAGGCACCAGGCCTCTGCAGGTGACTGAACGGTCCTAGCTCCTCTGGCTCCCCATCTGCAGAGCCAAGGGGCTGGTCATCTTTATGGTGCTTTCCAGTTTCTCAGAGTCCACGAATGTTAACAAGGATTGTCCTGGGGTGGTCAGTCGTCCTAGCTTTCCACTCTTCCTTAATTTCTCAATGTCTTATCATGAATATGTTCACAAAAGAAGAGAGCAAATTTTATTTACGACAACAAAATTAAATGACCCAAGATGAGCGAGTCGGGAAGAGACTGTTCCACGAGGGAGAAACGGCCACAGGTGGAGAGGCGCTAGGAGGAGGTGGGTGAGGGTCCTGGGGACCTCTGCCCCCAGAGATGACTCCTATCCCTGCTTGAAGGATGGAGGACAATGTGACCAGCACAGACTGCCTAGAGGAAGGCCCATGAGTTCTCAAGGAGGAACCTCTCCTCAGACCCAGAGGAGACCCTGAAGACAGGGCAGTTCTGTGTGGGAATGGAGGCAACACTTATTCTTAGAGGTTTTGCAAGGAACCGTGTTTGCAAAGATAGCTGCAGTGTGATTTTGGACCTGGATGAAACAGGAAGTAACGGGCAGAGGTAACAGGGATTCTTCAGGCTGAGAAGTGGCTCCCGACCTTCCGGTAAGAATGTGCTCGGTCCCATCTTATGTAACATTCATTTTTTTTTTTTTTTTCCTGGAAGGAGAAAAGCATGAACTTTCCAAGTCTGCAGATGGCTCCAAGTTCTTCTGGGTGGTGAAATGCCAAACGGATGGCAATAAACAATCGGGAATTTACTAAGAATGCAGGAGAGGTAAGACGAGCACACAGTGACGAATTTAAGGGAAATGGTCACAATCTTATGGGCACACAGCTCAGAGCTCTGTTATGAAATGTTCTAAAACTGATTATGATGATGGTTGTACTACTCTGTAAATATACTGCCCTGACGGGCAGCTACAGTCAGGACGGCCTAATCAGAGCAGACGGCAGAGCTGAACGCGAATGGAGGTGGATGGACCTCGGACCATGGGCTCACACCACGACCTGTCACTGTACCAGGGTCCCTCATCAGAGCCACCGTGCCTTTCCAAGCACCAGTCTCATCTATAAGGTGGGGCTGTCATCCCTACCTTCGCCAACTGCCAAGAGCATTATAAACAGCGCCTGTGCACACAGCTCTGTGAGCGTCTGATATGGCACAGCTGGGTGCTGGAGCGAGACCAGGGCCTTTAAAGCAAAACAGATGTGGGTTCAAATCCTGGCTCTGCATTCATTAGCCCATGGTTCTCTGGGACCAGTTTCCACGTCAATAAAATATCAAGAACGATGCCAACCCGCTGGTGTGTTGTGAGATTCAGGGAGGTGAAGCCAAAGAAGTATTTAGCAAGGTGTCAGACTTGGGTGTGGGCCTTTCTGAAGACTAGTTTCCTTTCCTTTCCAAAGATGATGCAAGGCCTGAAGACATGCATTCAATTTTTGTAGTCAAATTTCTAACCTCTTTTCCATGATTATATTTTTAATATGGTTGAGATCACAGTTTCATACTTAAATTTATATTTTTCTCTGTACCATTATATCCTAAATAACTTTGTGTCGTTAGTTTTCTTGGTAAACATCGTTAAAAATGTTCGCATAACATTCCTTAACTCATTTCCTTAGGTATTTGCATTTTTTGGTAACAGCTTTAATGAGATATAATTCACAGATCATATAATTTGCTCTTTGAAAGTGTACAACTCAGTGGTTTTTAGTATATTTACAGAATAGTACAACCATCACCATAATCAGTTTTAGAACATTTTCATCACCCCAAAAAGAAACCTCGTATCCTTAGCTATCACCCCGCAACTTTCCCAATCTCTGCCCCAGCCCCTGGCAACCACTAATCTACTTCCTGTCTCCACAGATTTGCCTATGCTGGACACGTCATGTAAATGGAGTCATATAATATGTCACCTTTTGTGACTGGCTTCTTTCACTTAGCATAATTGTTTCAGGTTCACCAATGTGTAAGTATTTCATTCCTTTTTAAGCCCAAATAATATTCCATTGTATTGATATGCCACATTTTATTTATCCATTCATCAGTTATAGACATTGGATTGTTTCCACATTTTGACTATTATGAATAATGCTGCTATGAATATTTGTGTACAACTGTCATCAGGGAAATGCAAATCTATCTATCTATATATATTCTTTTTCAGGTTCTTTTCCAATACAGGTTATTACAAAACATTATAGTTTCCTGTGATATACAGTAGGTCCTTATTTATCTATTTTACATAGAGTAGTGTGCACCTGTTAAACCCGAATTGTTTTTGCTATATACCTAGGAATGGAATTGCTGGGTCATACGCTAACACTGTTTAACTTTTGAGTAACTGTCAGACTATCTTCCAAAGTGGCTGCAGCATTTTAAATCCCCTCCAGCAGTGCATGAGGGTCCAGATTTCTCCACATCCTCACCGATACTTGTCATTCTCTGTCTTTTTTTATTACAGCCACGCTGGGGGATGGGAAGTGGTACCTCACTGTGGTTTGCATTTGCATTTCCCTGACGACACTTGATTCTGAGCATCTTTTTATATGCTCATTGGCCATTTGTGTATCTTCTTTGGGCAAATGTTACTCGGGTCTTTTGCCCATTTTTTTGATTGGGTTGTCTTTCTATCACTGAATTACAAGCATTCTTTTTACATTCTAGATACAATTCCCTTACCACATAGATGATTTACAAGTATTTTCTCCCATTTTGTGAACTTTTAGTTTTCTTGACAGTTTACTTTGAAGCACAGAAGTTTTTTAATTCTGATCAAGTCCAATATACCAGTTTTTTCTTTTGTAACTTGTCCTTTTGGTGCCACATCTAAGAAACCACTGTCAAATCCAAGGTCATGAAGATTTGCTCCTATGTCTTCTTCTGCGAGTTTTACAGTTGTAGCCCTTGCATTTAGGTTTTTGAGTTTACTTTTGTGTGAGGAAGAGGTGCAACTTCCTTCCTCTGCATGCAGATATCCAAGTGTCCCAGCAACATTTGTTGAGAAGACTATCATTTTCCTATTGAGTTCTTTTGGAATTCTTGTCAAAAATCAATTAATCATAGATATATGGGTTTTCCTGGACTCTCAATTCTTGTCCATCCTTATGCCAAGCCAATAGCGCACTGGTTTGATTACTGTTGTTTTATAGTAAGTTTTGAAATCAGAAAATGTGAGTCCTCCAACTTTGTTCTTCTTCTTCAAGATTGTTTTGGCTTTTCTGGGCCCCTTGAGTTTCCACATGAATTTTACAAACAGCTGATCAATTTCCAGAAAGAAGCCATCTGGGATTCTCATAGGGATTTGGGGAGTACTGCCATGTTAACAATATTAAGTCTTCCAATCCATGAATATGGAATGTCTTTACACTCATTTGGATTTTCTTTAACTTCTCTCAGCAATGTTTTGCAGTTTTCAGAGTACAAGTTTTGCATTTCTTTTGTTAAATTTACTTGTAAGCACTTCTATTCTCTCTGATGCTCTTTTAAATGAAATTGTCTTAATTTCATTTTCAGATTGTTCACTGCATGTATGTAGAAATACAATCGATTTTTTTAAATTTTTTTTTTTTTTTGCAGTACATGGGCCTCTCACTGTTGTGGCCTCTCCCGTTGCGGAGCACAGGCTCCGGAAGCGCAGGCTCAGCGGCCATGTCTCACGGGCCCAGCCGCTCCACGGCACGTGGGATCTTCCCGAACCGGGGCACGAACCCGTGTCCCCTGCAATGGCAGGCAGACTCTCAACCACTTCGCCACCAGGGAAGCCCTACGATCGGTTTTTATATATTCATCTTGTATCTTCCAGTCTTGTTGAATTCATTTATTAGTTCTAATAGTTTTTAGTGGATTCCTTAGGATTTACTACATACAAGATCATGTCATCTGCAAACAGAGATAGTTTTAGTTCTTCCTTTTCAATCTGGATCCCTTTTCTTTTTCTTGCCTAACTGCCATAACTAGACCCTCAGTACAGTGATGAATAGCAGTGGTAAGATGGACATCCTTGTCTTGTTCCTTATCTTAGGAGAAAAGCATACGGTCATTTATCATTAAGTATGGTATTAGCTTGAGACTTTTGTCATTGTTCTTTATCAGGCTGAGGAAGGTCCCCTCAATTCACAGTTTGTTGGATGTTTTTATCATGAAAGTGTGTTGGATTCTGTCAAACACTTTCTGCATATACTGAGATGATCATGTGAGTTTTTTTTAATTTTACTAACATAGTGTATTGTAGTAACTGAGTTTCAGATATTAAACCGTCCTTGCATTCTGAGGATAAATCTCACTTGGTAATATTGTATAATTCTTTTTTCTGTTGTTGGATTCAGCTTGCTAGTATTTAACTGAGGATTTCTGCATCAATGTTTATAAGAAATATTAGCCTGTAGTTTTCTTTTCTTGCATGTCTTTGTTTGCTTTTGGTATCCCGGTAATAATGGCCACTTAGAATGAGTTGGGAAGTGCTTCCTCTTCTAAGAAAAATCTGTGAATAATTAGCATTAATTCTTCTTTACATACTTAGTGGATTTCAATAGTGAAGCCATCTGGGCCTGGGCTTCTCTTTGTGGGTAGTTGTTTTGCTTATTAATTAGATCTCATTACTTGTTACAAGTCTATTCCGATCTTTTTCATTTCTTCTTAGGTCGGTTTTGCTAGTCTGCATCTTTCTAGAAACGTGTTCCCTTTGTCTAAGTTACCTAACTGTACCTGGTGTACAACTGCTCGTACTATTCCTTTATAACTTTTTATTTATGCAAGATTGCTACTAAGGTTTCCTCTTTCATTTCTGATTCTAGTAATTTGAGTCTTCTCCCTTTTCTTCTCGATCAATCTAGAGATTTGTCAGTTTTGTTGAGCTTTTCCAACAGCCAACTTTTGGATTCGCTTATTTTCTCTATGGTTTCTCTATTCTCTACCTCATTAATTTCTGCTCTCATCTTTATTATTTCCTTCCTTCTGCTTGCTTTAGGTTTAATTTACTGTTCTTTTCCTAGTGTCTTAAGGAGATATACTGGTCCTATAGCCACCTCTAGCTACAAATAACACTGGTAAGTGAGAATGGTTTTAATCAGGTGTAAATATTCCAATCATTAGTCATACCGCTGCCCCTCCCACCCCGGGGACAAAAATCAGTAAGAAAGAAAGAGGAATGGCTAGAGAGAAGGCAACTACTGGGTCTGCACAGTACTGACAGAGCTTGTCCCTGGTATCTCCCACTCCTGTGTCTGAACCTGCCTCAGGCCAGCCGGCCAGTAGGGTTTGCTGAAACCAGGTGGTCTTAGACACAAGACATCAAGGCAAAGGCAACTTCAGACAGGCTGGGGCATCTACCATGGAATCACAGAGAAGCAAATAAGTGAAAAGTCAGGATCCTCATCCAAGTTCAATCATGGAAGATTTACCCAATTAGAGGAAAGACTCACAGAGGAAAGATCACGTGAAGAAACAGAGAGAAGGTGGCCATCTGCAAGCCAGAAGAGAGCTCTCACCAGAAACCAACCCAACCAGCACCTGGATCGTGGACCTTCAGCCTTCAGGACTGTGAGAAAAATAAATTTCTGTTGTTTAAGCCACCAGGTCTGTGGTATTTTGTTATGGCAGCCCTAGCAGACTAATACAAGGGCCATTCAAATTCAGGCTCCTGAACCAGTGATTCCAAACTCTCCTTCTGCCATGTACCGTAGACTATAGTTTCCAAAGACTTCCTGTCGTTTTCAGAACATACCTCCATGCCTGTGTGAAAGTGGTTTCTCCAACCACATTCAAGGGCCGGCTTAAAGTCACCTCAACTTTTCCCTGAAACCACCCCCTCCCCCCAAATGCATTGCCCTCACAAGCAAACTCCCACGGTGCTTGGAACTGTCTCCCTGATAAATGTGGGGCGATGTCTTCAAAGGCAGACGGGGGCTGTTTCATTTCCATATCTCCAAACCAGAATGAGACACGGCACGCACAAGATGTTCAGAAAAACCTCATGGGATTGGAGGTCTGCAGTCAAGCAGACCCTGAGTCTCCACGTCGCTTTGAGGACCCCCCATCGCTGTCTACCACAGCGCTGAGTTTACATCTGGAGCTCAGTTAACGCCCACTGAATCATCCCCCACATCAAGGGGAAGCTGACACCACTCCAGATTCTGGTGTCCACGCTGACTTCTGTGCTAACAGGGAAAACACTGTCTGCTGTCCTGCAGTTCTCACCCGTAGGTGTGTCTTCACACACAGACCTTTACTTCAAAGTTAAATTGGCTAAAACCCAGCCACCTAGTATCCCAGGGGATCACCTGTAGGGAATGTTCCCATCCTAGGTGTTACTAACTTCTTCACTCGTGCTTCTGGATTTAGGTGCTGCATTTCCTGCACAAACAGTTAGCCCCTCTGACCTACACTTGATGGAAATGCTCGGTTCTTTTCCTCGAAAACCATGCCAGAAGGGATTTTTGAGACTCATCTAGCCCAATCATCTTACTCTAAATACGGGAAGTTCATTCATTCATTCAACAAACATGTTTAGATCCCTTAGTTTGTGCCAGGCACGAAAGTCTACAAGGGGCACGCACTAAGGAAGCATGAATTCTGCCCTGGAGAAGCTCACAGGTTGTTCTACCACTATGAGATGCAAAACACACCAGAGTTACATAAAATACAAAACCCTCTGGGAACTTGCTGGAAGGTCTAATGGAGGGTACCTTGTCTAGAGTCACTCAGAGGCAGAAATAAAATTTCCACCCTGGTTTCCCAAATCTCAGCACAAAAACCTTTCCTACTGTTGAATGCTATAGATTCAACAATGGCCACAAACCATCCTCCCCTCGCCTTGCTCCGTGGATGTGTCCCCACCGCCTCCGGGCTGACTGACTTCGACATTTGCAAACTCGACACAAGCAGAGACCGGGAAAGCGCGCTGCTGCTCACGAGACACTGCCACCCTAACGGCCTGGGAAAGGAGGACAGGGGATGTGGGGAAGGACAGACGTGCTCCCGCCACCAGCCTGCCAGGGCCAGACACTTGAGACCAGCAGGCCCCCGCCAGCTGCCAGTCCTGCACAGAGACACATGGAGAGCCCAGTCAAGACTAGCACAGGACTGCCCGGCTGAGTCCAGCACAGGGCGCCAACCCAGAGAATCCCTGATGCACCGACCACCCTGCCACTGCAGACGCGGCAGGTGCCAGGACAGCCCTTGCAGCACAGGCTCATTCTGTAGCACAAGCATCTCCACACACCCCGGCCCACGATCGGGACCAAAGGAGAAACACACGACAAGGACTGAGGCCACTGGAGATGGGACTCTGAGAAGCGGGTGGGTCTGTCTGCACTGGCCCCCAGCCTCCCTCCCTAAGACTCATTTGGTCCTCCAGCCAGCCTAGAGTGACACCACAAACACTGTCACAGAGGTCTCGTGTGACATTAAAGAAAGTATCTAATTTGCTACCTATGTGTTGTCTCAAAAAAGAATTTCACCACCAACGGCTTCCCCATGCCTTGGTAAACTAAGCATCTACAGAAGTTTATCGCGGAGTTTGAAATCTCACTGGAATGGAACTGAGTTTTAACTGTTAAGGAAAAAAAAAAGTCAAAACCTGGAGACTGCGGAAAGCACACAGCCTGCAACATGGGGAGAGAGGTCAAGGTGGAGTTAATAAAGGTTACTGCTTTGGGCTTCCCTGGTGGCGCAGTGGTTGAGAGTCCGCCTGCCGATGCAGGGGACGCGGGTTTGTGCCCCGGTCCGGGAAGATCCCACATGCCACGGAGCAGCTGCGCCCGTGAGCCATGGCCGCTGACCCTGTGTGTCCGGAGCCTGTGCTCCGCAGCGGGAGAGGCCACACAGTGAGAGGCCTGCGTACCACAAAAAAAAAAAAAAAAAAAAAAAAGGTTACTGCTTTGCCTCTGGGTCTCTGTGACTGATGCCGGACAAGAGGGTGGAGGGGAATAAGGAAGGGTGGTGAGTAACAGACAAGCCAACGGTCCCCAGAGCTCACCAGCCAGACGGTGGAGGCAAAGAGGACACACATCTCATTACCGGGTGCCAGGCGCTGACCACCCACTGATGTCTAACTGTATAATCACCTGGGGTAAAGGTGAGAAGACCAACACACTGGTCCAGTGACGGCCCCCACGCCGTCCGTGTGGACTCAGGCTGGTCCTGGGGCCTGGCTCCATGGTCTTCGCCATTCTCTGCTGCACCACCCAGCTGTGCACATACCTCTACAAGAGTGACTCAACAGGAAGAACAGAGCGGAGCTCCTAAAATGTCCAAAGGCAGCGCTTCCTAAGCGGGGGGCCTTTCATCTCTAATCCAGCCGCCGTGGACAGCCTGGGGGAAACTGGCCTGCTTTGACCAGGAGAGCCTGACCAGAGCCCGGGGTGACCCAGCCTGCAGCTTCCTCCCTGCCTTCCAGCTCCTTCTCTCGACATTCTTTCTTCCACCCTCCCCCCACTCCACTCGGGGCCCCCATCTCCTCCGCTTCTTCTCTTTTGTTCCTAGAGGCCTCCGGGCTTCTCCTCCCACCTCTGGGTCTAAGTCAGTCTCCTGCGTCCTCTTGAGGTCCGTCTACCCCCGCTCCTCAGCCCCCTGGGCACCGCACAGGTGCCCACACACTCTTCACCACTGAAAACAGAACCACCAGGACAGAGGTGTGGGAAATGATTCCTTTGGTGGGGGCAGGGGGCGGGGAGAAGGGTGGCAATTAGGACCTCTCTAAGCCGGGCCCGAAGCCAGACATTTGTTTAAACGCTTACTGGGAAGGGCTGATCTGTGCTTTAAACCCCCAAGAGGAAGGTGTGGGAGCAGCTTCTGAGAGACAGGGTGGGGCGGAAGAACTCCAGGATTGCCCTCTGGCCCCGCCAGCCCCTGGGTGACCATGCTCACCCTCTGAGCCACCTCCCCTGCACGTGATGAGGCTGCACCGAGTGCTGGGGTCACGGGCCGCCCCGAGCTGGACAGTCTGGGCAAGTCTGTGATCCACCGTCCTTTCTGGGAAACGGCATATACTCGCCCATCATGATGTCAACAGGTCCGCAAACTCCACCCACTAAACCCTCCACCAGCCGTGGGAAGCCCCCAGGGAGGACGCAGTGCCCAAACCCTCCTCCTGTTCTGTCCCTCCTCTTCCTCCCTCCTCCCCCTTTCCTTCCAGAAGGTTAAGGAGAAGAGCTCCTTTGAACCTTTCTGAGGAAGGTGAGAAACTTTCCACCCCTGCATACCAGAGAGCCTGCCAAACGCCAGAGCAGAGACTGATGGCCAGCAAAGTGGGGGAGGGACGGCTGCCGTGAGACCCAACAACGTGACACAGAGCAAGCTCCTCCGGCGGCCCTCTTCCCTGCACCCGCCCCTCTGCGAGTGGACCAGGCCCTCCATACAGAGAAAACGCCACCCCCAGCCCCACTCGATGGCCACCACTGCCTCCCCACCCCCACCCCAGTGAACAAGCCTGTGTGAAGTGAAGGCACCGCCTCCAACAAGAGGCTTGGCTGACCCTGAATATGGGACAAGGGTCATCCTGTGATCCCAGCCGCAAAGATTCGCACCGCTAAGGACCGCTTCCCCATTGACAATAACCCATGTTTGGCCGGCCCTGGGGGACAAAGTGTGCCTGGGATCAGCATCTCTACCTAAAAGGTGCCAAGAGACAGACAATGGTGAACATGGCTCTCGTTCAGGAAGCAGCTTATTTTGCTATTTTTTTCTTCATCTCCAGTGCAAACAAAGACAGACTTGTATCTGCAGAACATTCTCAAAGCAACTGGAAAAAATCATCCCTTAACGTAGCTGCTGGAAAAATCAGCTGCAAGAATAGCTGCGGCCTTTCCTCTCGCCATCAAAAGATCTTTGCTGTTTGAAGAATCTTAAGAAAAAAAAAAGAAAAGCCCAGAAGAGATGCCCTATTTAAAACTAAGGCAGTTTGCTGCGCTGTAAGAATGGCAGAAGCACCAGGAGGAGGACCAGCGGCTCCTTACAAGGGGAAGGAACTTTTGGAAATTCTTAAAATAGGCAAGAGAAATCTGAAGTCGTACTGGAAGGCAGTGATCGCATTAAAAATAATGTCCTTGCTATAAAACGCATAGTAAGGTCCATTTTCTCAGTGTCCACGTAGAAATTTCACGAGCCAACACGTATAAGTCAAGGGCGGTTTTTGATTCTTCGGCGTGGGGAGAAGGTGGAAGCCAGGAAGGACTCCTTTCTTACCTTCAGGAAACCACCCGCCCCCGCATTCGTATCTTACTGGTGACGCTCGCAGTGTGGTTCGTTTTGCGGCCCCGATACCTCTCCTCCACTTCTCCTACTGGCTTATCAAGGATGCTCCAGCAACGTGCCCCACGGCGCCTGGAGTGCCACATGTCGCCACAGGCAGAGGGCAGCCCCACGTCTTCAGAGCAGAGCAATCTAAAGGTGCCCCCTGTGCGCCGTCACCCAGGGAGACACCTGGGAGCCCCCCCCCCCACCATCACCGCCACACACGGTCAGTCCCTTGCCACTTGAGGCGCCACTGCCACGCCTGACTCAGCCCCCTTCACCTGCCACCTGGATGATGGCAAACACCTCCACCCAGCTGGCTGTCCAGGTCACATGCCTGACTGAACCACTGCCTGGCCTAACACCTGTCCGTGGCTCCCCATCCAGCCCTTGAGGCTCAAGTTCAAGGCTGCAGCTTGGCCTTCAGGACCCTGGGCGCCTGGCCCCACCCGCCCACCTTTCTAGCTTCACTTGGTTCCCTGCCCTGCACGCCCTTCTCACAGGTGCAATACCGTTCAAGGGCGCTGGCTGGAAGGATGAGTAGGAGCTGAAATCCAGCCCACGCTCTGCTCACCAAACCTCACACCTGTGAGGCCACGTCTACCTGCATTGGCTCCTTTGTCTAACTTACACCAAGGTGTTGTGTGGCCAGCAGTGGTCCCGTCTCCAGGTACCTGCCCCTCGTACAATAACTACACCCACCGCTTCCTGAAACACAGCGGCCTTTGCTCCTCTCTCCCCACCCTGGTGCCCAGCTCTGTCTGGGACACGCAGGCTTCAATAAATCAGGGTCTGCTAACCGACTTTTTGGGTGGCAGTGTGGCTATGGGTAAGCGCGAAGAGCGGATACTCACGGAGCTGAGCCCTCAGGGCCTGCCTTCCTGCAGAGGCTCTGGGGAGCCCAAGAGCTATCCCAGACCCTCACAATTGGGGGAAGGTCCAAGGGGCTGGGCTGGGAGCTAGATGCGTGGTGGCCCTCACGCCCATGGAGACCAAGCGAATGGAGTTCAAAGTGGCTACTTTTAGGGACAGTGAAAGGATGTGATTTGCTTGGCCCTGGGGATGTACCAACCAAAGGTAAGTGATTCGGTGACGCCTAGCCACACAGGCGGCAGGAGTTCAGAGGGGGTGGGGTCACGAGGGCTGCAGGGGCCCACAGGGAGGGAGAAACACTGCAAGAAACACAGAACGGGGAATGCTGCCCAGGACACTGAACCCACACCGTGAGCAGCGGGGAGAAAGGCACCAAGTGACTGACACACAACCTGATGGGAAAGCCTAAGGCGGAGGGGAGGACGGGCAGGCGCCAATCTGATCAAAGGGAACAGAATTTCCAGAGGGCGGGCGCTGGAAATCAAGTCCAACCAGATGATGGACACTCTGCCTCTCTGTGGTCTGGACCAACTTGGCCGGGAGGGGCCCAGCTCCTGGAGTCACAGATGCCACACCCAAGTGGTTGGTGACTGATGGAAGGACATCGTGAGGGGTGGCAGGAAGGGAGGACGTTCTCTAGCATTTAAATATATTCCAGCTTCAGGGAATGGCTTCTTCTCCAGGTAAATGTGCATAGGTGGGAGGAAGTGCCCTAAGACGGCATCGCCCGAAACTCCAGACACAGACTGCGAAGGCCTCGTGTCTGAAAGGGAGCAAAGTGACCCAGTAAAGGGTAGAGCAGGGGTAGGGGATGTCAGCTGAGCCCCGTTCTGGGGAATGGGAATAAAGAGGGGAGAAGGGGCCTTGGCTTGTTGATTCTAGATCCACCAACAGCCATGGCTCTGAGAACACAGGTACGTTCCCGAAACGACGCCACGCCACCCTCCTTAGTCCAGCCCCTGCCATGGGCCCCACTCCCAGCACCCTGTCACCAAGAGGAACGTCCTGACAACCACACCGGCTGAGACTGCGAGGGGGCAGCTTGGACGCGTGGAGCTGGGGAGGGGAGAGGAGGCGTCCACGGCAACCAGTGGCCACGGGGTCACTGGAGGAAGGCCAGCTCCTGAGTGGAGGCAAGAAAGGAGAAGCGGGCAAAGCCAGGCAGACTGCAGAAGGGGCTCCGGGGCTCAGGTTGGGAGGTCCCCGCAAACGCAGGGGCTCTGGAGCTTCCACTGAGGAGTCACCCAGGCACCTGCATCAGGCCATCGGCCCGTGGAGGGACAGCGCTCTTTGAAACGGCTCCCTCGGTACACTGGCTGTTATCACCACAGAAGCTGCAGGAGAGCCTGGTCAGTGCCTCAGCGTTGGGCGGGGGTGGGGTGCTCCTCCGAGACAGAGCACGCTCAGCGCGAGGGGAGCCCCTGCTCAGAGGAGCATCTGGGCATTGATTCCACAAGTGTCTATGTCACACCGGCCTTGGGCATGACCGGTCCACGCCGGGAACTAACCGCCCAGAAGGTGGCAGCTGTGCGATCACACAATTACAGCGAGCTCTCTAGCCCTCCTGGTCCAGCAGAACCAAGGGAGGACTTCTTTGCAGCCAAGTCATCCAACTGAGTATTGTTTCAGACCCCCCAGTGATGTTGCCCAGTCATTCATCCTGTGGGGCAGGATGGCTAAGTAACATCCAGAAGTTAATGCAAAGTTGCCCTTTAAGTGGACTGAGGGCCCGTGGTGGACTGAATCCAAGGGTGTGAAGTACTACCCAAGGGCACGAGAGCCACAGAGCAACTCAAGCCTCACCTGGGCTAGTCTCCACTACCCTGAAAACACCATCAGTGGAAACTTGCTGAAGAACCAGTATTTTACAATTCCAAAGTACCGAGTCTCGGTAAGGCAGCCAGTCCCCAGGGCATCCGAAGGTTTTGTTTCAGAATGGATCATATCTCAATCTATTTCCCACTTTTAATATATTATGAAGAAACAATTAGGGAGGATTAATTATTCTATTCCTCTTTACCGTAAGAAGTGACCTTCCCCCTAACAAAAAATATAAGAATTTATCAGGAAGACAGTACTTAGACAAAAGTCTGTCTTCCTTAGTAAGAGACTTGGAACCAGAGGAATGTGGACAAAATGCAGTTGGACCAGCTTTAAAAGAGGGAAAACAATGATAACATCTGCCCCACAGGTTGACGTGAAGATAAAACGAGATCACATCTAAGAGACTAGTCCGGACTCCAGAACACACGATACTTACAGAACATACTACCAGATGAGCACGAATCTGCCTTGGCGGAACCAAGCGAACCTCTGGTATAGTGATTAAAGACCGAGTGTCTGGCCAGCTCTGTTAAAAACAACACTGAGTTTGGACGCACACATGGGAACAGCGACCCCAGGGCCCAGGGTGAGGAAGCCAGCATTTGTAGAGACACGATGTTTCCATCAGTAGGTTAAGCCGACTTCCCAGTGTGGTTGATGCCATGACCCTGGGTCGCTCTGAGCCGCCTGCAGAGCTGGTCTGGGAACCCAGCAAATCCTCCGGGGGCTGAATGTTCTGGCAGGTGTTCTGAACAGGCCCAACTTGTTGACCAGAAATCCAACCCATCCCAGTGCCAACTAAGAGAGACAGGCACCGACCCCTCTGCTGGACACAGTCTGTAAGACAGTGGCTTCTGAGGTCCCAAGGGCCTCTGCGGGAAAGATTTTTTAAGAGGAGCAGAGAAAAGGGACATTTGCTGGTGTTTTCCCCGCCGATTAGAGCAGACAAGACTCTGAGCTAACTGGGGGAAAGACCATGGAGGACACTCCCTGGAGGGGAAAGGGGAGGCCAGTGGTCCCCTCCCGCTCCTAGAGGCAGCCGTGCTGACACGAAGCAGCAGAGCTGTCCCAGAGCAGCAAGAGGGCTGGGCTGCCACACTGCTATCTGCCAGAGCAGCTGGGCTCAGCTTCTCTGACAGGGACACGCTCCCTCACCAGCCAGCACAGACCTCTGCCCTGAGGCCCCCGCTGCATCCTCACCACTCGGCCTGCCCTGACCCCTCCCCCAGGACGCCAGGATGCGGCATCTGTCACCGCGGGGGGCCTCCAGGACTTTCCAATTGGTCAGGGCTGGTGGTGAAATGTTTTAAGGACCCCCTGACAGAGGGGGGCCAATCCCAGAGGGAGTTTATCGACCTGCATCATCTCAGGGGGTGGAGGTCGAGCAGGTAGGCGGGCAGCCTCTCTTCCAAAGCCCAGGGCCCAGCTGCCTCAACCATCGGCCCCTGTTCTTATTCCCATCAGCGTCCTCTGCAAGGTAAACACTAACCCCAAGAGACACTCGGTTTAAACAACTGGGAGTGGCGTTTGCCATCTCTAACTAGAGCAAAAGCGAGGGAGCACAGAGCTCCCCACAGGGCGACTCAGGGTGGAGACTGTGAAAACCACTCACAGCCCAGGGAAGGGCAGCCATTCTGCCTTGGCCCACCCACACAGCACCGCCCCGCCCATTTGAGGACCGCAGGGTCTCCCTTCCATCAACCTCCAGTGAGGACAACCTCCCCACTTAACCAGGAAAGCCCCCAACGTCTGAGACTCAAACATCACAAACTTAGCTCCCAATTCTTTGTCCTCTTTTTGTATATTGATCAAATAATGCACCACATACCACGAAGTTGTTAGAAATTAAACCAAGAGTGTGCACTTGTACTGCCAATTAAGTCAGAATGGAGAATTAATGATAATGCTTGACAACCCCACCTCCCCGTCTGACACACATGCACATACACACACACTCTCTCCTGTAGAGGAAATCTTTAAGAAGGACATGGCCAGACCTGTAGGAACTCTTTTTTTGTTTGTTTGTTTTTTTGCGGTACGCGGGCCTCTCACTGTTGTGGCCTCTCCCGTCACGGAGCACAGGCTCCGGACGCGCAGGCTCAGCGGCCATGGCTCACGGGCTCAGCCGCTCTGCGGCATGTGGGATCTTCCTGGACCGGGGCACGAACCCATGTCCCCTGCATCGGCAGGCGGACTCTCAACCACTGCGCCACCAGGGAAGCCCTGTAGGAACTCTTAACTGCCCATTACAATAGCCGGTTTATATAGTTGCCCTGAAGCTATGATTTTAAACTAGGTCTTTAAAGTCCATATCTCTGCTTTTGTTTTTGTTTTTTAATGTGCAGCTACCTGGATTATACACACCTTGTTGAAAATGTAGGAGGAATTTTGTATCTGTACTAGGGTTGGGTGATGACTGAAACACAAAGGGAGACACAATCCTATAAGCCACAGCACACCATACATGTCCCCTAGGAGACAACAGGCCTGTGAAACAGGTAACATGTCCATGGAACAGAAAATGTTCACTTTTCACTAGGCCAATTGGTTACCACAAATAACTTCTTTCCCTGAACAACGCAAACAAGCAGGGTTTTCCCTATTTCGTACAAGAGGAGGGAAGCAGGAGACCAGCTATCTTACTGTGTGCAGGTCCCAACGCCTGCTTCTAAGAGCAAGACAAGTCCTTGATGGAAAATGTACAAAGTAACTGAGCTGGCAAGAAATCAGAAGGAAACACCCAGACCCCTTTCTCTCTGTTACACAGGTATGACACCTTCTGAAGCTCATACTCAAACAGGAAAAGAGAACAAAAGTTACCACATATCCATTATTTTGATCTTATCTGATTAGGTGGTTTTCTATACCTGCTGGGTTGGATTTTAAAGGAATGCCTGTACAACAGGAAATCAACTCCAGTACAAAAAATAAAGTCATGTGGAATTTTTGAAAACTGCCATACGGTAGGATCCGTATCCTAGTTGTTATCATGAAAATAGAACGTCTGCTTCTTAATTTTAAAAAAAGATATATAAATCTCAGTTCTGTTAGCCCACTGTGCCTGATGTTAAAATGGCACGTGAAGTTGGTCATGGAGAAAGTGGCCGCACGGGAGCTGCACACAAAGGGGCAGAGGGGACATGAACCCCCCCCGCCAGGGCACATCCGGGTAGCACCTGGGGGAGACTTACCTGGGTGTGCCCGAGGGTTTCCAGTACCGGCAGAAGAGGTACTGTCCATCGGCGTTGACCAGGTGAGGGAGGTCCTGGTACGGAACACTCTGCGGGGTCCGCCTGGGAGAACTTTCCTCTGGCATTCTGAAAGGCTCTTCAGGTCCTGGGAAGGAAGAAGGACACATTCCAAAGTCAGGGATATGACAAAACACATAGAGATCAGGAGGGAAACCTTGTTCAGAGTCAGTAACAATTTTTTAAAGCAGGTTAAAAACAAAAAACCTCCATTTCAAAGATTTTAAAAATACATATATATTCCTTAAGACTGAAAAATCCCATTCGTTCTCAAGAAAAATGCTCACTTTATTTTTTAAGTGCCTCATTACAGCTTTTTCCCCCTTCCCATCTGTGTTTATTTTAAATCATTTCAGGAAACTTCATCTTAAAGACTACTTTAGCTGTAATCAAGTGGAAATTATAGTCAGCTCTATGGGTATAAAGACCCAGCTGCAAAAGACCCATCTATCTTAAAATCCCCAAGGAAGTTTCAAAGGGGCACGATAATGAGGTGGATGATATTGCGATTAATTCCTCCTGTCTGAAATTCCAAGGATGCCGTGACAAACCTGTTTCCATCACGTCCTGGCTTTTGCTGTCCACAACCACACAGCCTTGACAGTTAGAGCCAGGCAAACACGGGCTGTTCCCTCAACTCCGCGGTCACAGGTTCCCACCTCAGAGCCCTGGCTCACATATGCCTCCTGGGCTTGAAGGGTGCGGCGCCCTCTCAGCCCTCCGGGGCCGCCCTCCCTCCGCGGGGCGGGCAGCGGGCGCCTGCGAGCCTCCACTATTAGTTCACCATCACTTTTCCTAAACAAACCACTGAGGCGGCGTGAAGGGGGGCCAGGAGCCCGGCGCCCACTGCCCGGGAAGCCAGGGAACCAGCTCCGCGCTCCCAGGCCCCCCGCACACGCACACATGCGGGTCCCCGAGGAAAGTCACCCGGGCTCCCGACAAACTTTGTTCCCCTCCTGTCTCCACCAGCGCAGGCAGCACAGCCCCGCGCTGTCTCTGGAGGTGCTGCCAGCTGCTCTGCTCGCGGACGGGCACGGGGACACGGAGTTGACAGGTCCAAGTTGGTTCGGGGCTGCTGCTGGGGAGCGGGGCGCGCGCGCACCAATGCACACACAGACACGCGCGCACACGCGCGCAGGGGCGCGGGAGCCCACGCCGAGCCCGGACGCGGGGACGCGGGGACGCGGGGACCCGGGGCTGCCCCACCCGGGGACGGCGCGGCAGCCGGGGGCGGGTACGGGAGGCAGTTACCGGGGCCACGAGCGCCGCTGTCGCGTCCCCGAGCGCGGTCCTCGTCTGTGGCGGGCTAGGGCCGGAGAGCTGCGCGCTGCCGGCTCCGCAGACACAGGGCGCGGCGTCCGCGCCGCCACTTATCCCGGCTCTCGGCGGGGGCGGCCGGAGGGGGTGGGAACGCGAGAGGCGGCGCCGGGCCCACGTGTGCGGCTGGCGGACCCGCCACGCGCTCCTCCCCGCCGGCCGCGCCCCGGGGTGGCCGCGCCGGGGACTGTCACTCCCCGAACGGGGTCTGCTCTCGGGAGTCTCCGAGCGGGAGGACACGCCACACCCACGCGCGCACACACCACGCGCGCACACCCACCCGCACAGAGACACATGCAGGGACACACATGCACACAGACCTCCCCACAGATACACACACGTGGGCACCACGCATGCAAACAACAAACTGCACGGACACACACTCAATACACAAAGACAGACACACGCGATCCACAGAGACACACAAACCCACATAACACATAAAAAGGAACAGAGAGGCACTCAGACACAGACACCCCATGCAGACAGAGACACACACACATCACACACACACACCACACAGTCAGACACACACACAAGAAGCTGGGGGTTTGGGGGAGGATGTGCACAACCCCCAAGAGGTAGGGTAGAGGCAGACAAGTGCAGGCCTTGCCCCAGAAACCCTCCCTGGGCTCCTAACAAAACCCCTGGGAACAGGGGATTCTGAACAGCTTCCAGTGCAGCTGGCAGCGTAGCTGGGGCACAGGGACAGCACTGGATCACAGTCTAGACCACCTGGGCTCAACATTAGCACCTCCAATTTGCCTGCGAGGCTTCGTCTCCTCACCTGCAACCCACGACTGACAGTATCTCTGTCCCTGAGTGACAGGTGCCCCTGCTCACACTGACCTCGGAAGGCCTTTGCGTCCTTCCTTCTTTCACAAACAACTTTACACCATAGCAGTGTTGAAAAGAACCACTGTCCTCCAGAAACTCCCATCGCAGGGTCACACGTCTTGAGGGGGGGGACCCAGGCTGCTTAAGGCCTGTGCTCCAAATTAAGAAATACCACGAGAGAAGCCGCTGAGAAGCCGCTTGGGTGTAAGCGCTGCGGAGAGGGGTGGCTAAGTGACGGGACCCAGGCACGCCAAGTCTGGAGCAGCCATCTCAGAGCAGAGAGCCCGGAGGCGGAGGCTGTCACGCTGCAAGCACCTGGATTAGAATTTATCCAAGGAGTGGCCATTGGGGTCCAATGGACATTGTGGGGGACCCAAAGCCCACCAAGTCCCCTGTATGCAGTTGTTTCACATTTTCCCAGCTCCAGCGTCTCATGATTTTGAATACACACTGTGAAAGTTTGGGGGACAGTTTTCAGCAGAACCCCAGTGGAAGTGATGGTTAAGAGCTTGAAGAGTCTCTCCTAGTTTGGTTACCAACGTAAACGAGAGCACGGGGGTTGGTCGGCACCCACACTGGGAGTTAGGAGAGTGGGATTGTGCTGTTCCGTATCTGGCTTTTTTTTTTTAATTAAACTTTTTATTTTGAGAAAATTGTAGGCTCGATTATTCAATTATATAAACGTAGATTCAATTCAGAAATAATACAGAGAGATACTGTGTACCCTTTAATCCAGAGATAACATCTTGCAAAACTACAGGGCCATGTCACAACTGGGATATGGATGTTGACATAACCTTCCAACCCCACAAAGATCCCTCATGTTGCCCTCTTCTAGTTACACCCTCTGCTCTCCCATCCCCACTCTCCCCACACCCCCTGGTAACCACTAAGATGTTCTCCATCTCTAAACTTTTATAATTTAAGAAGTTTTATAAATTGAATTGCACAGTGTGTAGCCTTTTAGGATTCGCTTTTTCCTTTCAGCATTTCCAGGTTATCATGTAGTATCCCATGGTATGGACGTGCCACATGGTTTAACAGTTTACCAGGTGAAGGACGTCTGGATTGTTTTCAGTGTCTGGCTACTACGAATAAAACTTCTGTAAACATTCATCTGCAGGTTTTGCATGTCTCTGGGATAAATGCCCTGGAGTACAATTGCTGGGCCCTATGGAAACTGCATGCTTAGTTTTTTAAGAGATTGCCAAAACGTATTTCAGAGTGGTTGTCCCATTTCATATTCCCACCAGAAATGTATGAGAGATCCAGTTTCTCATCAACTTGTCCGCATTTACCGTTCACTGTTTCTCTGTTTTTGTTTAGCCATTCTGTTAGATATATGGTGGTATCTCACTGCGATTGTAATTTTCATTTGTCTAATGGCTCATGTTGAGTATCATTTATGTACTTATTTGCCATCTGTATATCTAATTTACTGGATGCCTCTTCATGGCTTTTGACCATTTTCTAATCGGATTTTTTTTTAGTTTCTATTTGTTTTAGTTTTTACTGTTGAGTCCTGAGAGTTCTATATTTTAGATATTAATCATCTGTTGGATATGATTTGCAAATATTTTTTCCCATTTGTAGCTTGTCTTTTCATCTTGTTAATGTGGTCTTTTGCAAAGCAGAAGTTTTTAATTTTTATGATACAATTTATCAGTTTTTCACCTTACAGAGTTTGCTTTTGGTGTCAAGTCTCAGAACCCTTTACCTCGTACTACATCTGAAGATTTTCTCCTATGTTTTTCTCTTTATATTTTACATTTCAGCCTCTGATCTAGTCTAAGTTAACTGTTGTATAAGGTGTGAGACTTAGATCAGTTTTGTTTTTTGTGTTTTTTGTCTGTTGATGTCCAATTGCTCCAGTTTGCTGAAAAGGCTTCCCCTGCCCCCCACTGAACTGTTTCGCAACTTTGTCAAAAATCACTCTGCCCAACTTGTTAGATCTGTTTCTGGATTCTCCATTCTGTTTTGATCTATGTGTCTATTTCTTCATCAGGACCTCACTGTCTTCATTACTGTAGCAATCTAAGAAATCTTAAAATTGGATAAACTGGTTCCTCCCACTTTATGCTTATTTTATACATTTTTTAGCTATTCTAGTTCCTTCACCTTTCAATATAAATTTTAGAATAATCTTGTCTATATCTATAAAAAGTCTTGGTAAGATTTTGATAGGAATTGTGTTAAACATGCACATCAATTATGCTGATGACATTGTTACTATGTTGATTCTTCTTGGTATGTCACTCCATTTATTCAGGTCCTCTTTGAGTTCCCTCGGTGTCGTATAGTTTTTAGTATACACGTTTTATACATCTTTTGTCACATTTACATCTTTCTTTTTCAAATAATTGTAAATGTCATGTATTTTTCATCTCGGTTTCCATGTATTCACTTCCAGTGCATGGAAAGACAACTGATTTTTGTAGGTTCATCTTGTATCCTCTGACCTTGCTGAACTCACTTAGTAGGAGGGTGTTTGTTGTTGTTGTTTGTTTTTGTAGCTTCCTTGGGATTTTCCATATGGACTATCATCATATTTGGAGTTTCTTGTAGGCAACATATAGTTGGTTCATTTAAAAAAAATTAATTCTGCCAACCTCTGTCTTTTAATTGGTATATTTAGAACATTTACTGTAACGATTGTTAAGTTAGGGCTTAAGTCCACCATTTTATTTGTTTCCTGTTATTTCTCTTTTTCCTTTTTCTGTTTTATTTTTCTTGCCTTCCTGTGGGTTACTGGAACAGGATCGTTTTATGATTCTATACATTTTTATTTATCTGTACTGTGTTTGAGTGTATTTCTTTGTATAGACTTTTAGTGGTTGCTCTAGCACTGCAAATACATAGAGAGAGCATATATTGCATGTATATTACATATATATACATATATGTACACATATATCATGTTCACTGATATCATTTTACCAGTTCTAGCGAACTATAAAAACCTAACATCTCCTTACGTCCCTTCACTCTCCCCCATTTATACTACATTTGTCAAATATTTCCTCTATGTACTCTGAGAAACAGATCAGACTGTGTTATAATTTTTGCTTTGACCATCAGATATAATTTAGAAAACTCGAGAGGAAAAGTAAAACCTATTTTATTTCCATGTATTTTTCCTCACCATGTTCTTTTTTTCCTTCCTGGTATTCCAAGGATCAATTTATCATTTTCTTTCTGTTTAGAGAACTTACTTTAGCCATTTTTTGAGGATAGGTCTGCTGGAAAAAAATTCTCTTTATTTTCCTTCATTTGAGAATGTCTTGATTTCCCCTTCCTTCCTGAAGGATATGTTTGCTGGATATAGGATTCTGGTTAATAGTTCTTTTCTTTCAGGACTTGAAACAGGTTTTGCCACTCTCTTATGGCCTCATGGAATCTGAAGAGATATCCACTGTCATTCAAATTGTTTTTCTCTTACAGGCAACATGTCCTTTCTCTCTTGCTGCTTTCAAGATTCTTCTTTGACTCCAGTTCTCAGAAGTTTGATGATGCTGTGTCTTAGCATGGCTCTCTTAGAGTATGTACCATCTGAGGTTTGTTCACCTTCTTGGATTCATAGCTTTATGTCTCTTGCCAAATCTAGGACATTTTCAGCCATTATTTCTTCTGTTCCTTTTTCAGCCCCGCCATCTTTTCTCCTCTCTCTTTGGGACTCTGATGATACAAATGTTAGATCTTTCATTATATTTCCATAGGTCCCTGAGGGTCTGCTCACTTTTTTCCAGTCTGTTTCCTCTCTGTTGTCCAGAGTGGGTAATTTCTAGTGTCCTATCCTCCAGTTCACTAATTCTTTCCTCTGCCTTTGAACCCAACTCTTGGGGTTTTTATTTCAGGTGGTGCATGTATGTGCCCATCTGCCAGCCCCTCTGCCATGCCCACCTCCCAAAACTCCAATCCTAAGGTTTCTGGTCTATTTTACTGGGTTGGAACATAAAGGAGGGGGAGTAGGTGTTGATGGTGGGGTGACATGTAATTCTAGACATTTTGAGTTCTCTGGGACATCCAAGGAGAGGCCTGATGGGCAGGTGCAGAATGAGACTCAGACATTTGGAAATAATTGGTAATTGAGGTCATGAGAATGGAGTAACTTGTCCAGGAAATGTGGAGGAGGGGGAGGGGAGGGGGAGGGGAGGGGAGGGGGGGAGGGGAGGGGGAGGGAGAGGGGAGGGGAGGGGAGGGGAGGGGAGGGAGAGGGGAGGGGAGGGGAGGGGAGGGGAGGGAGGGGAGGGGAGGGGAGGGAGGGGAGGGGAGGGGGAGAGGGGAGGGGGAGGGGGAGGGGAGGGGGAGGGGGAGGGGAGAGGGGGAGGGGGAGGGGGAGGGGAGGGGGGAGGGGGAGGGGAGAGGGGAGGGGAGGGGGAGGGGAGGGGAGGGGAGGGGGAGGGGGGAGGGGGAGGGGAGGGGGAGGGGAGGGGAGGGGGAGGGGATGGGGAGGGGAGTTTGCAAAGGTGATGGAGACAGAGGAAGATGATCTGGAGGGTGTGATCTCAGCATAGAAAAAGGACCAACAGAGCCTAACCCTACTGCCCAGAAATCAGTCAAGAGGACTGAGGTGTGCACAATAGATTTGATGACAGGGAGGTCACATGTGACCTTGGAGATAACCCAGTTCATGGTTCATCAGAGCAGAAGACAGCCCGAACTGCATTATGAAGTGAGTGAAAGGGAGTGAGGCAGCGAGTGGAGACAACCATCTCAGGATATTTTCTGTGAAGAAGGGGCAGAAGAGCACAGTGGTGAAGTCGATGGGTTTGGGGGCCAGACAGCCTGGATGCAGAGCCCAGCTGTGCTGACTTCAGCGACATGATCTTGGGCAGGTGGTTTACCCTCTTTGTGCCTCCACAAAGTGAGGATAATTACAATTACTTTCTAGTTCACAGGCCTGAATAGAACAGCGCAGGTCAAGTACTTAGCACAGCGCCCGGTACAATAAAACCTCACGATTTCTAAGTTAAGGTACCTATATTTATGTGCCTGTGTGAAAAATGCCAGCGAGAACCAAAAAGTAATCAGTGAATGGTGAGTCTCCTTCCCACTCCTGTCCCCAGGGGTAACCGCCCTGCAGGTGCTCGAGTGACCTTCCAGACCCACTCTGAGGTCTGAGGAGAGTGGGAAATGCCGGAAACATCTAGGAGGAAGAAGGGAGGAACTAAGATGCAAGGGCACCAAACGCCAGTGAGAGTAACTGAATTTCTAGTGGCTCCTTAAAGAGGCAGAGCCAGCTGCTGGGCGTGGGCGGTGAGGACAGGGCCCGTGAGGCTGCTGCTCAGCAGGTGTCGAGGTTTGTTGCATCAACAGCCCCTGCGAAGGGCCACTCACTCCCCACGCCATCTGCATTTGTGACTGTGCAGCTCTTCCCATGGAGAGACGGAGTCCAGATCCCCTGCCTTGAATCTGGACTGGCTCCACGACTTGCTCTGGCCAGTAGAATGTGGTGGAAATGATGCTGTGCTCATTCTAAGCCTGTTCCAAGCCACTGCAAGAGGCCTGCCATGCTTCCTCTCCCTTCCCTCTGCTGTGTCAACCCGCCTGGACAGCTCGCTGGGGCCACTATCGAGGCGCAGGGAGGATGAACACGTGGAGAAAACAGAGGCTCCGCAGCTCACAAGCAGCCTGTCCAGAAGCAGCTGTGCCCTGCTCACCTGCTGCTGCCCACAGTGCCTGAGGGAGCCTGGCCGGGACCAACATCCACCGCCACTGGCTGAGTCCAGCCCCCAGAATCATAAGCTGAATAGGTGGCGGCTGTTTGAAGCCCTAAGTCCTGGGGTGACTCGTGACACAGCAGGTCCCCCATTACATGTGCCTTCTTCCACACTCACAGGTTCCTTTCTCCGGCATCACTGCCGGACCTGGGAGGTGGGATTCAACAGTTCCAAGTGTAAACGTTTTTTAAAATCACTTTAAATTTGGATGGAGGAAGGAAAAGGGAACACTGTAGTGTATATACTATCTACAAAAAAGAATTTACAGATGACAACGAACAGGTTATAGGATGTACCCAAAGCTGTAACTGAAAAGGTCATTAAGAAAAAAAATCCTAGGGCTGCTATGACAGGGTGTACTGATTCTGTGGTTCTGTCTTACTGAAATGTGTTTAAAAATTTCCTAACATCACTTCTGCCTTGGCCCCCCCTTCTTTACTTTTCCCATAAAGTCTTAAGTTCCTTCTTCATCAATTCTTCCTGCATAGGAGACTTGGGGCCACTAACGGCCATGGCTGAGAAAGGGCTGCTGGGTGTCAAATGCACGTGGAAGTCCTAAGACGCGTGTGGGCGCAGAAAAACTCCTGTGGTGACTCAGCCTCCACTGACTCTTTCCGAGGACACGGCTGTCAGCGTCACTGAGGGTGGTTACACCAGCAGGGTGGCAAGGCGCTCAAGGCACATCCCTGGCTTTCCTTGACCACTGAGAGTTGTGCAGGAAAGACAAAACAGTGGAATTTTAATCCTTTTAGTGTGGTTCCCACAGCAGTTACATCCACTGGAATCAAAACAGGGGGTTCAATTAAAAGGGGGAATTTGACAGCTGAGGAAACTGTACTGCCTTTCCTTGGCCACGGCCCACATGTTGGGAGGCAGAAGCAGCCCCTGAACCCCATCTGTCCGCACCCCATGTCCTTTCCTCTCCTACAGACTGCCATGTGGGCCGAGGTTTCTGGGGAGGATGGATGCAGGTGCTCACAGGCAGGGGTTAAGTGCCACTCAGCTGCATCATGGGAAAATCCCCTTCAGTGCCTGCATCTTTCTGAGGAAAACTCTTCGTTAGGTTTTTATGCATCCGTAAAGGCTCACTCATCTCCCTTTCTGATAAAGGCAACCACGCGTCCCTAGAAGTTAACCACTTGGCTTTGTCTTCATTCATTTATTTGTAGGGCTACCTTAAATTTGTGGCAAGAGTTCATTTTCTATTTAAAGAAACCTTTAAACTAAATGAAGTTTAACACCAGTTAATGTAAAGAAAGACAGTGAAGTAAATACAGAGCACGTGGTCCACAGACACGGCGAAGCTACAATGTCAGTGGTGTGGCCGTGAGTGAGTCAGGGACGCCCAGGGAGGAGCCCCGGGGCGGAGGCGCTCTGCCTCTACCTGCCGACAGTGCGTCCTGGTTCAGGCTCCTTCCACGCCAGCCCGAGACCTTGCTGCTAGGCTTCAGCCTCCTGTGGGTCAGAATAACGGTCGGCACAGAGGGTCTCCAAGGTCATTCTCAGAAAGTCATCTGTGGAGGGCTATTTTTGCTATGTATTTAAGCACCAGGGCCAGGTCATTCTCAGAAAGTCATCTGAGGAGGGCTATTTTTGCTATATATTTAAGCACCAGGGCCAGGCCTACTGGGACAGGCTATTAAGTCCAGTCAGATCCACAAAGATGAAAACGCAGGTTCCCACCCACATGCCACCCCCTTTAAATGCGTTTGGCAAGTCCACAATGTCAGCAATTAGTAACCGGGCCCAGTCACTGTAATGAGATTCGCACTCAGCAGTAAAGGAGAAATGCTTCCACTGACTAATCTGGTTAATGGAGCAGTTAAAGTTATACACACCGAAAAATATTCCGTCAGGGTCACTCTAAGTACAAGTAAAATGGACTCCGCTAGCAAGTAACAGTGGTGGGTAACACACATCTATTTTTATTTAAAAAATGTCTTTTCAACTTCACTTGAAATAGATGCCACTCCCCTAGTGCTGAAGGTTGGTCTCTGAAGGCAAATGAGGTCGTGGTTACGTTCAGGCAGGGAAAGTCCAGTGACGGTTGAGTAACTGCAGACGGCGCTGCAGATGTATGGACATTTCCAGACACTCGAGGCAGTTTGGGGGGAGGCACGGTGCACAGCATCTCTAAACAACAGCATATTTTCTCGTCTGTTTTCATCTGGTTGATTTTGGTCAGAGAGGCTTGTTATGCGCATAGACCCTGGGGTCTTAATCAGCTCTTGGACTTTCAGGCTCTGTGCCCTTGAGCAAGTTACTTAGCCTCTCTGTGCCTCAGTGTCCTCATCAGTAAAAGGAATGTGGTAATATTACTTGCTTCACAGAATGGCTGTGAGGACTAAATGAACTGACACATTAAAATGCTGAGAACAATGTTGGGCATACAGTAAATGCTTTACGTGTGAGCTATATTCTTTTATTATTATTATTATTTGTAACACAGCATCAACACTCCCCTCCAAATTGCCTTTGTAAATACCACACGCCTGAGAACCTGTGTTTTAGGAAATCGTGGACCATATACAATGTTAAATGTACACTTCCCTGTACGTCAAGCAAAACTGGTGAGCTTGAGGAAGGATTTTACCTCTGAAAGCTGTCCTAGACATCATCCATTCTAAAGCCACCATTTTGTAGATGAAACAACTGAGACCAGAGGGGTGAGGTGACTTGCCCAAGGTTGCACAGCAAGTTGGCGGTCAAGTACAGAACAAGGGCCCATGCTGCTCCTTTTGCATCTTGGGTACAATTTACATCATCTGCTTTCATTCCCAGTGGATTCTTAGTGTTTCAGGTATGAAAAGCAATTGGAAACCAGGGATTATGATGCGTGGGGTCCCTCACCCACATGCTGTCACAGGCAGTGTCAGACCTTCCCCCGCTCATTTCCTTCAAATCCACAAGAGGTCTCTGTGGACATTTGTTTTCTCTATAATTTGTTTTTTGACCACCAAACAACACTTTCTCTTTTCCAACAACAGTTATATTTCCTTTTAAGGAATTCTCCACCACTGTGTAAATTCTTGGGGCCACTGTCAATCAAAGTGTGTGCCTCCCTCCAGGTGGGTTGGCCCAGGGCCCAAGGAAGGCCACTGGAGGCTCCCAGACCCTTGCACAGAGTGACATGGGATGGAAGGTACAGGCAGAGCTCACTCACACCTATGCTTTCTGGGCATGGTAGCTGGGGGGTGGGGAGGAGTTGGTTCCTGCTGCAGGATGCCTGGTGCACGTCGTGGGCCCTGATCTGTGGTTTCCAAGCTTCCAGGCTCTGGTGCATCCTGTAAGTGGAACCAACAGGGCTCCAATAAAGGCCCTTTTGGCTTAAGTCAGCCAGATTTGATTTCTGTTGCTTGCAATCAAAGACCTGTTTTTTTCCCTATTTATTTATTTATTTATGGCTGCATTGGGTCTTTGTTGCTGAGCGCAGGCTTTCTCTAGTTGCGGCGAGCGGGGGCTACTCTTCGTTGCAGTGTGCGGGCTTCTCACTGAGGTGGCTTCTCTTGCTGTGGAGCATGGGCTCTAGGCGTGCAGGCTTCAGTAGTTGTGGCACATGGGCCCTGCAGTAGAAGCACAGAGCCCTAACCACTGGACAGCCAGGGAAGTCCCTGGCCCCAGCTTCTAATACCATCACGTTGGGAGACAGATTGCAACATACAAATTTGGGCGTGGTGGTGGTGTGGGGGACACAAACATTTAGTCTGTGGCACCAAACAATCTCCAAAACACAGATACAGACATATTCCTAGGATTCCTGTCCCTTAATAAGATTGTCTAATGGCAAATGGAGATAGCCAACTCTGCATTTAGTTGAACTTTATTCACTTATTTTTTTGAAGGACTAAAATGCAGATCCTAGGGAATTCCCTGGCGGTCCAGTGGTTAGGACTCCGCGCTTTCACTGCCGAGGGAGTGGGTTCAATCCCTGGTCAGGGAACTAAGATCCCGCAAGTTGTGTGGTTCGGCCAATAAAATAAAATAAAATGCAGAGCCTAGAAGACTAGCCTCTTCACCTGCAGGAGACTTTGTGGAGACACCATGCAAATAATCTTGTGTTTCTCCTGAGTCCCCAGGACCTCATCACCCAGGGGATGGAAATTAAGTCACGTATAGGGATGGTAATACCTGATGACACCCACTACTTAGGCTCCGGGTTGATATTTTGTGTCTACAGGCCTATGTAACACTCACCACAACCTTAGGAAGGAGGAGCTCTTATCATTAGCCCCATTTTACAGATGAGCAGCCTCAGTAGTTGTGGCACACGGGCTTAGTTGATCCGCGGAAAATGGGATCTTCCCAGACCAGCGCTCCAACCCGTGTCCCCTGCATTGGCAGGCGGATTCTTAACCACTGCACCACTAGGGAAGTCCCCCACGTAATATTTTTAAATTTTTAGTAGAATTCCTCTTTTGACTCATTGTGTATCTGAAATTCAAATGGAACTGTTTTGCATCCTGTATTTTTAATTGCTGAATCTGGCAACCCTAGTCTACCAGGATCCAGTTGTTAACCTCGCAACATCTAAAAGGGCTTGAAGCTTTTAAAACAAAGGGATTCATTAAGAAGAACCAAAAGAGCAGAATGAGTGGCTTCAATTAAGGGACACTGAGTACAATTATATTTTCAACCCTGACATGAATGTAGTTGAATCACCAATTTCTCTCCACAACAGAGCAAGAACTAGAGGTGGCAGAGGGTTTAGTAAATAGTACTGGAAAATAAAGCTGAATTTCTACCTAATACCACACGAGTTACAGACCCAACAGTGAGAGACAGACTTTAAAAGAAAATACCAGAGAATGTCTTTGTTACCCTAGGTGTAGGGAAGGCATCTTAAAGCAAATTTAAAAAATACAAACCATAAGACAAAAAAAAAAGGATTACATCAAAATTAAGGATTTCCTTTCGACAAAGGACACCAAGGACAAACAGGGCAAGACAAGGACAAGGTGGAGATATTTACCAAAGACAAATTAGGGATTAATTTATAAAAGGCACAAGGAACTCTTGAAAATCAACAAGAAAAAGTCAACTGACCTAAGAGGGAAAAAGTGGGCAGAGAATATAAATAGGGGATTTACAGAAACAGAATACCAAAAAGCTAACAAGTGTATCAAAGAGATGCTCAAAATCATCAGTAATCAGAGAAATGCACAACTAAATAACATCGACACATCACTCTGTACAAGCCTGTGTCAGCCTGGCAACGAGAGAAGGCTGGGCTCAGGAAGGGGCTGCAGGAGAGCTGCACCCGGCTGGTGGGAGTGGACAGCCTCGCACCCCCGGCCGGCACCTCCCAGTCCCATTCTCACACAGCTCCAGAGGGGGCAGCACAACCCTTTGTGGGCAGCCGTCCATGCTCCCTGAACGCCGTTGCTGGGGCAGTGGACCAATCACAGAAGGTTATGCAGAGTTCAAAGCAATGGCCAGACACACCCAAAGTAACAGAAGCGCCTGCAGAGCACTTAGTAAACAAAGTGAAAAACAGAAATCTATAACCCACTTCCATTTATATGTACTTAAAAACACAGGCACCCCAAACATAGTTTGCAATCATGAGCTACATATTCAGAATAGAAAAGTTGTATTTGCTTGGAAGGAGAATCGGGAGAGGGATGCAGAGATACAGAAAATGATAAATGAGAGAAAGAAGTAATAAAAATAATAAACAAAGAGCAAACAATAAAATAATAAGTAAAGAAGAAAAATGTAAATAAAATGCAAGAAGAAACAACCAAGCGTGGTAAGTAGCATGAAATGAGAGGTACTCTCGGCCCAGCCCTCTGCACCTGAAGTTCAAACACAAACCTGTAAATAAATAAATAAGTAACCATGGGGGTCTACAGTCACTGTCATCGTCCCCTTTGGGGCTCACTCCGAGGTACCCACTTCTCCGACCCTCGGGAGCCCTGGGCTCCCGGCTGCTGCTCAGTTCTGCCCAGCCTCTGGGCCTGCTGCCCTTTTCATGCAAACTGTCTCTGCATCTTGCATGTGGATGCCCCGATTCCCACTGCTGAGAGGTAGTTCTTCCCTCCTTCTCCTGGAGAAATGCAATCACTCACGCAGCGGGTGAACCCATTACTCGGCCCAGCCCCACTCTCTCTGACTCGTGGATCTGAGCTCCTCACGTTCTGGGTCTTAATCAGTGGGTTCTGACCAAGGGAGCAGAGTGCCACCTGAACTCCCCTCCTTTCCTGACATTCTCTGCAACCTCGGACGGGGGAGGGCACCTCAGCATCTCTACTTGAAAATGTTCCTTAGGTGGCTCTTAGGTTGAAAAATGCTGACTTTTTTTAACAAAACAAAACTGTAAGGCAGGCTCTAAAATTAGCACATGGACAGTTTAATTGTTTAGCCATAGAAGACTTGGTGAGATGGTTATCTGTTTTGTTCATGTATTTCTAATTATGAACCAATAATGTGGAATAGAACTAATTTTATTATAACCACTAGTCTGCAATAAAGCAAATGCACAAAAGATAAAATTAGCACACAGAAATCAACAGCCTTAAATATATATCTCAGAGGACATTAGGAAGATAAAATCCCTTTTATAATAACAACAAAGAAGATAAGATATTTAGGAATAAACTTAAGAAACATGCAAAACCTACATTAAACACCTTCGAAAGACACGGAAAATAGATGTGAACAAATGAAAAGACATTCCTTGTTCTTAGAATGGCATCATCGTAAAATTAAGTTCTCCTTAAATTAATTTATGAAGTTTAAACAATCCCAATAAAAATAGCAACAAGCTTCTTTGTGAAGTTAGACAATTGATACGAAAGCTCTTAACCTTAAAAACGCAAGAACCAAATTTAATGCCTGATAGGCAAGAATGCCTGACAGGCAAGAACGCCTGACCAGATGCTGAAGCAAGCTTTTCAGACAGTGTGGTATCAGCGCACAAATGACTGAAGGATCCGTGGAAAAGAACAGAAAGTCCAAAAATAGAGCCAGGCACATGTAGGAATCTGGCATTTGATAAAGGTGGCGTCTCAAGTCATTGGGGCAAAGAAGGACTTTTTAACAAAGAAACTGATTAGTTGTTTGAAAAAAGATACCAGATCTGCAGCTCACACCACACATAAGAACAAATTACAAAGGGGTCAGAGATCTAGATGTAAACAAAAGAAACCACCAGAAAGCCAGGACTCTCATGTCCCTCCTGACTCTCAGTGCTGGGATTTCAACGCTTTGGCAAAGTAACTGAAAAGGCAGAGTGTCCCTCTGAAAACAAGTATTGGGTTGGCAAAAAAAAATTGTTCGGTTTTAAGTAAAAATAAAAGATTTTTCATTTTCACCAAGAACTGTATCGAACACCGTATTCACTAATCGACGAGACAATACACTTGTTTCGGTTTTCAGACCACCTGGCTCACCCGCTGTGCAGCTGTGATGCACAGGACGTTTTATACCCACATTTGTGCAAGGACTGCCGGCTCACAGCAACCACCAGGCATTTCCCAGACACCCTTGCACCTGAAGCGACCACGAGGATCAAGTTCAAAAATGCTGAAAACAACGTGTGGTTCTCTAGGTTAAAACTCTCCTGAGCTGATTTAGAGATTAACCCAGAACAGTCGGCGGCATCACGGCAGCCCCTACCCGGCGCAGTGGTGAAGGAGCACCGCTAGGTCAGATCAGGGACAGGGCAGCCTGGGTCGGAAGGGAGCCACCGGTCAGGCAAAACTATTACAGGGGTGGTAACATTTAGAGTTTCTTTTTTGAGGTCAAAAGAAGTTGTTTTCACATCGCCAGCAGCCCCCCACCTGTTGTAACAGGAACCCAGATGGGGGAGCGCGTGGCCCAGTTAAGATCTTAAATCACTTCCCGAGAGTGACAAGCATGACTTGGCGGCCTCCTGAGCACGGGTCAGAAGCTGCTCAGCAGAGGAAGTGACAACAGCACCCTGGCCTCCCAACCCCAGAGGCCAGCAGGCAAGCTCAGAGCTTCTGGGGCTGGTGCGGAAGGGCGCTGCAAGGGAAGGGGCTGGGAAAGGGAGAACACATCTGTAAATACTGAGGGGTCCACAGGGAGAGCGGAAGGGGCTGCAGCAGAAAGTCAGCCTTGCAGGGATGCGCGCTGCAGCCTCAGAGCCACAGATGCACAGCCGGGGGCAGGGGCGGGGGGCGTGGTGGTGGCGGAGGGGAGGCTCTGCCCTTAGGCAGCACTGCAAACACCAGTGTGTGTTCAGAGTGCAGGGACTTGAGCTGGTCAGCAGCACAGACAAGAGCTGCCTTCCTCTGTTAAGGGAGAGGAAAACCTCTCCAAACACCTGATCCTAGAGAAAGGCTGAGGCACATTTATAACCCTTTTAAAGCATGATCGTGATACGTGTGGAATAGATACATTCAGCGGGCATGACGGTGACTTGAGACACCTGCAGGGAGAAAATGCCTTTAAGCAGGTGCGTTGGCATGTGACGCTCTCAAACCCCAGACAAGGTGTCTCCATGTCCAATCACAGAGGATTCATGGCAGGTGCTGTACAAAGAAACCCTCAGGGAAACTGACAGAAGACACACACACGGCTGCATTTAAGGGTTAAGGCCTAAGACAGCATCCTTTGACATGGAAGAGCTGGGAGCACCCAGGAAACAGGAGCACGGATTCACATCCTCCAGAAACAAGCTCCTTGCCTGGCCTGCAAGGTTCCATGGGTCTGGCCCTACCCCGACAGCTCTGAGCACCGCCCCCAATCTAACCCTTCTGTTGCCCCCTCCACACCCGCCACTTTGAACGCACCCACTGGTCCTGACTCAGGGCCTTTGTTCCTGTGGGTCCTCCACCCCGGAAGCCCTGTGCTGTCCAACCTTATTAGCAGGACTGTCCCTCACTCTCTCAGGCTCTGCTCGGGTGTCAGCTCCAGACAGGCCCCCCTGCCCTCTCCCAACCAAGTAGCCCCTGATCCTCTATCGCCCGACCTCCTTCCTTCTGTTTCCTTCACAACACCCTCACTATTCTGAGTACTTCATAATAGGTCACAGTACTCAATACTAAAATTATAGTATTTATAAATGTATTAATACTTAGTATATCTTTCTGTCTTTACTTGTTTACTGTCTAGGACACACCGTCCAGCACGGTAACCTCTAGCAAGACTTGGGGTTCGGCGGGTCTGAACTGAGGAGTGCTGCAAGTGTAAAACACACACTGGATTTTGAAGACTTAGCATAAGGAGAGAAGGTAAAGGATCTCACCAGTGATTTTTATATTGATTACATGTTGAAACAATAAATTTTGGATTAACTCAATATATTGGGTTACCCACAATTTAATACTGAAATCCATTTCATTTACGTCTTTTTACTCTGTCAATGTGCCTACTAGACAAGTTTAACTTCCACATGTGGCTTGCATTTGTGATTTTCGTCCTGTTTCCACTGGACAGCAGTGATCTAGGATGAACATCCTGTGAGAATACAGACTTTGTCTTGTCCCGGCGTCTAGGAGAGCACCTGGTGCACAGTTCAGGCTTCAGTCACTTGTTAGCGGGACCCTGTGTCCATTGCATTCTTTCCCTCTGTCCTCACTCTCTCACAATTCCTTGCCCCCTGATGACATCATTACATAGGATGCCAACACCCTTCCTTGTCTGCTTAACTAAGCCCCTGTCCTGATCTGCTCCCTTCTTGGTTAGATCTTAAAATGTGTTTGGAAATAACCTTAATTCTTTTCCAAAATAGTTACTGCATTTTGAAGAGCCCATTTTATGGATAAATTAATCTAATTACCCTGAAAGGACAGGTGGAAGAAAGGGAAAGAAAAACAAACAAACAATCTCATCATAGGGAGCAGTGTGGGGTAGCAGCTGAGACAGCGAAGGCCAGGGGGTCAGAAAGGTGCCAGATGCCTGAGCAGGAAAGGAGGGGTCAGCAGTGAGGACAGGAGGGGCAAGCACTGAGAACCAGCCTCTGCGTCCCGGCCCCAGGCAGGCGCCCCCCACTCGGAGCAGCTGCTGAGGCAGCAAAGACATCTACGTGCGGAGAGACGCCAGCCACTCAAAGTCACTCTGCAGAATTGCTGAGCACTTCCTATATGCCAGTGCTGGGGACACAGCCAGAATAGAACAGACAAGGTCTCTTCCTGGACCTTATATTCTGTCTGAAGGAGACAGGAAATGAGCACACAAGCACATACATACATATGTATTCTATGCGCTTCAGTACTGCACACTCAGAGACTGGAATCCACGTTCTCAATTCAATTTTAACATCCACAGCTTGGCGGATAAAGTTGGGCAGTGGAACTGTTTGAGTATAATTCTAGGACTTTTACAAGTTAAGGATATCTAAGATAAATCTCTGCAGAAATAAAACCCAGGCTAGATTTGAGAACACAGAGGCCACTGTGTAAAGGAGCATTTAGTCCCAGCTGGGTGCCACTAATGCGGGACAGCTCCAAGACTTGTCACATACACTGCATGTTGAAACCTAGAAAATGCTAAAAATTACATTTCTAGAGAAGAAAAAAATCATTTTAATACCAGTATTAGCATCAGTACAAAAGTAGTACAAAACGCACCTGCAGAGTTGCTAGTGTTGCTATGATATTTGGCACAGAATGAAAGAAAAGCAAAACATGACACCCACTGGAATAGAACTCGCTTGCCTGAAAAGCCCTGAACTCTGCAGCGCTCCAGGGCAGGAAAATGCTCTGAGCATGCCCCAGCACCTTCTGGAAACTGCTGGCACTGCCGCCCAGATCGCTGGCTCTGAGCTGAAAGGAGCCAGAAACAAGGAACAAGGACACTGATTTAACATTCTGCAGTCACCGCAGCACCAGGGCAGGGAGCCCACGTGCAGGGTGGCTCAGCAAAGGAGACCTGGCAAACTGTAACGCAGGCTTTTGGGCAATACGTAACCAGTCCCTGGCTTATGAATTATGTACTACTACATTGATGCTCAATGAATTTCTGCAGGAGGGATGGGTGTGCTATTCACAAGTGGCGTCTTACTATAAAAGGAAACACTGAGAAGATTGGTTCAAGATGGTGGAGTAGAAGGACGTGCGCTCACTCCCTCTTGCGAGAGCACCAGAATCAACTAACTGCTGAACAATCATCGACAGGAAGACACTGGAACTCACCAAAACAGATACCCCACATCCAAAGACAAAGGAGAAGCCACAATGAGATGGTAGGAAGGGCACAATCACCATAAAATCAAATCCCATAACCACTGGGTAGGTGACTCACAAACTGGAGAACGATTATACCACAGAAGTCCACCCACTGAAGTGAAGGTTCTGAGCCCCACATCAGGCTTCCCAAGCTAGGGATCAGGCAATGGGAGGAGGATTTACCAGAGAATCAGACTTTGAAGGCTAGTGGGATTTGATTGCAGGACTCTGACAGGACTGGGGGAAACAGAGACTCCACTTTTGGAGGGCACACACAAAGTAGTGTGTACATCAGGACCCAGGGGAAGGAGCAGTGACCCCAGGGAAGACTGAACCAGACCTATCTGCTAGTGTTGGAGGGTCTCCTGCAGAGGCAGGGGGCAGCTGTGGCTCACTGCAGGGACAAAGACACTGGCAGCAGAAATTCTGTGAAGTACTCCTTGGCGGGAGCCCTCCCACGGTCCGCCATTAGCCCCACCAAAGGGCCTGCAGGCTCCAGTGCTGCATCGCCTCAGGCCAAACAACCAACTGGGAGGGAACTCAGCCCCACCCACCAGCAAACAAGTGGATTAAAGTTTTACTGAGCTCTGCCCACCAGAGCAACAGCCAGCTCTACCCACCACCAGTCCCTCCCATCAGGAAGCTTGAACAAGCCTCTTAGATAGCCTCATCCACCAGAGGGCAGACAGCAGAAGCAAGAAGAACTACAATTCTGCAGCCTGTGGAACGAAAACCACATTCACAGAAAGATAGACAAGATGAAAAGGCAGAGGACTCTGTACCAGATGAAGGAACAAGATAAAACCCCAGAAAAACAACTAAATGAAGTGGAGATAGGCAACCTTCCAGAAGAAGAGTTCAGAATAATGATAGCGAAGATGATCCAGGACCTCGGAAAAAGAATGGAGGCAGAGATCGAGAAGATGCAAGAAATGTTGAACAAAGACCTAGAAGCATTAAAGAACAAACAAACAGAGATGAACAATACAATAACTGAAATGAAAACTACACTAGAAGGAATCAATAGCAGAATAACTGAGGCAGAAGAAGGGATAAGTGACCTGGAAGATACAATGGTGGAATTCACTACTGCGGAACAGAACAAAGAAAAAAGAATGAAAAGAAATGAAGACAGCCTAAGAGACCTCTGGGGCAACATTAAACGCACCAACATTCGCATTATAGGGGTCCCCGAAGGAGAAGAGACAGAGAAAGAACCCTAGAAAATATATGAAGAGATTATAGTTGAAAACTTCCCTAACATGGGAAAGGAAACAGCCACCCAAGACCAGGAAGTGCAGAAAGTCCCAGGCAGGATAAATGCAAGGAGAAACACACCAAGACACACAGTAATCAAACTGACAAAAATTAAACACAAAGAAAAATTATTAAAAGCAACAAGGGGGAAATGACAAATAACATATGAGGGAATTTCCATAAGGTTAACAGCTGATTTCTCAGCAGAAACTCTACAAGCCAGAAGGGAGTGGCACGATATATTTCAAGTGATGAAAAGGAAGAACCTAAAACCAAGAGTACTCTACCTGGCAAGGATCTCATTCAGATTCGCTGGAGAAATCAAAAGCTTTGCAGACAAGCAAAAGCTAAGTGAATTAAGCACTACCAAACCACCTCTACAACTGCTAAAGGAACTTCTCTAGGTGGGAAACACAAGAGAAGAAAAGGGCCTACAAAAACAAACCCAAAACAATTAAGGAAATGGTAACAGGAACATACGTATCAATAATTACCTTAAATGTGAATGGATTAAATGCTCCAACCAAAAGACACAGGCTCGCTGAACGGGTACAAAAACAAGACCCATATATACGCTGTCTACAAGACACCAACTTCAGACCTAGAGACACATACAGACTGAAAGTGAGGGGATGGAAAAAGATACTCCATGCAAATGGGAATCAAAAGAAAGCTGGAGTAGCAATACTCATATCAGATAAAATAGACTTTAAAATAAAGACTGTTACAAGAGACAAGGAAGGACACTACATAATCATCAAGGGATCAATCCAAGAAGATATAACAATTATAAATATATATGCACCCAACATAGGAGCACCTCAATACATAAGGCAACTGCTAACAGCTATAAAAGAGGAAATCGATGGACTTCCCTTGTGGCACAGTGGTTAAGAATCCTCCTTCCAATGCACGGGACATGGGTTCGATCCCTGGTCTGGGAAGATCCCACATGCCGCGGAGCAACTGGGCCTGTGTGCCACAACTACTGACGCTCACACACCTAGAGCCTGTGCTCTGCAACGAGAGAAGCCAATGAAATGAGAAGCCTGCACACCCAAAGGAAGAGTAGCCCCCGTCAGCCTCAACTAGAGAAAGCCTGCACACAGCAACAAAGATCCAAAAAAACGCAGCCAAAATAAATACAATTTAAAAAAAAAAACGGAAATTGACAGTAACTCACTAATAGTGGGGCACTTTAACACCTTACTTACACCAATGGACAGATCATCCAGACAGAAAATTTATAAGGAAACACAAGCTTTAAATGACACAACAGACCAGAAAGATTTAATTGATATTTATAGGACATTCCATCTGAAATCAGCAGATTACACTTTCTTCTCAAGTGCACATGGAACATTATCCAGGATAGATCACATCTTGGGCTACAAATCAAGCCTTGGTAAATTTAAGAAAATTGAAATCATATCAAGCATCTTTGCCGACCACAACACTCTGAAATTAGAAATAAATTACAGGGAAAGAAACGTAAAAAACACACATAGAAACTAAACAATATGTTACTAAATAACCAGCATATCACTGAAGAAATCAAAGCGGGATTCAAAAAAAGAAAACTACAGGTCAATATCACTGATGAACATAGATGCAAAAATCCTCAACAAAATACTGGCAAACAGAATCCAACAGCACATTAAAAGGATCATACACCATGATCAAGTGGGATTTATTCCAGGAATGCAAGGATTCTTCAGTATACGCAAATCAATCAATGTGATACACCATATTAACAAACTGAAAAAGAAAAACCATACGATCATATCTCAATAGATGCAGAAAAAGCTTTCGACAAAATCCAACACCCATTTATGATAAAAACCCTGCAGAAAGTAGGCATAGAGGGAACTTTCCTCAACATAATAAAGGCCATATATGACAAACCCACAGCCAACATCGTCCTCAATGGTGAAAAACTGAAAGCATTTCCACTAAGATCAGGAACAAGACAAGGTTGCCCACTCTCACCACTCCTATTCAACATAGTTTTGGAAGTTTTAGCCACAGCAGTCAGAGAAGAAAAGGAAATAAAAGGAATCCAAATTGGGAAAGAAGAAGTAAAGCTGTCACTGTTTGCAGATGACATGATACTCTACATAGAGAATCCTAAAGAGGCTACCAGAAAACTACTAGAGCTAATCAATGAATTTGGTAAAGTAGCAGGATACAAAATTAATGCACAGAAATCTCTGGCATTCCTATACACTAATGATGAAAAATCTGAAAGTGAAATCAAGAAAGCATTTCCATTTACCATTGCAACAAAAAGAATAAAATATCTAGGAATAAACCTACCGAAGGAGACAAAAGACCTGTATGCAGAAAATTATAAGACACTGATGAAAGAAATTAAAGATGATACAAATAGATGGAGAGATATACCATGTTCTTGGATTGGAAGAATCAACATTGTGAAAATGACTCTACTACCCAAAGCAATCTACAGATTCAATGCAATCCCTATCAAACTACCACTGGCATTTTTCACAGAACTAGAACAAAAAATTTCACAATTTGTATGGAAACACAAAAGACCCTGAATAGCCAAAGCAATCTTGAGAAGAAAAAACGGAGCTGGAGGAATCAGGCTCCCTGACTTCAGACTATACTACAAAGCTACAGTAATCAAGACTGTATGGTACTGGTACAAAAACAGAAAGATCAATGGAACAGGATAGAAAGCCCAGAGATAAACCCACGCACATATGGTCACCTTATCCTTGATAAAGGAGGCAGGAATGTACAGTGGAGAAAGGACAGCCTCTTTAATAAGTGGTGCTGGGGAAACTGGACAGGTACATGTAAAAGTATGAGATTAGATCACTCCCTAACACCATACACAAAAATAAGCTCAAAATGGATTAAAGACCTAAATGTACAGCCAGAAACTATCAAACTCTTAGAGGAAAACATAGGCAGAACACTCTATGACATAAATCACAGCAAGATCCTTTTTGACCCACCTCCTAGAGAAATGGAAATAAAAACAAAAATAAACAAATGGGACGTAATGAAACTTAAAAGCTTTTGCACAGCAAAGGAAACTATAAACAAGACGAAAAGACAACCCTCAGAATGGGAGAAAATATTGGCAAATGAAGCAACTGACAAAGGATTAATTTCCAAAATTTACAAGCAGCTCATGCAGCTCAATAACAAAAAAAACAAACAACCCAATCCAAAAATGGGCAGAAGACCTAAATAGACATTTCTCCAAAGAAGATATACAGACTGCCAACAAACACATGAAAGAATGCTCAACATCATTAATCATTAGGGAAATGCAAATCAAAACTACAACGAGATATCATCTCACACCAGTCAGAATGGCCATCATCAAAAAATCTAGAAACAATAAATGCTGGAGAGGGTGTGGAGAAAAGGGAACCCTCTTGCACTGCTGGTGGGAATGTGAATTGGTACAGAGAACTATGTAGAACAGTATGGAGAACAGTATGGAGGTTCCTTAAAAAACTACAAATAGAACTACCATATGACCCAGCAATCCCACTACTGGGCATATACCCTGAGAAAACCATAATTCAAAAAGAGTCATGTACCAAAATGTTCATTGCAGCTCTATTTACAATAGCCCAGAGACGGAAACAACCTAAGTGCCCATCACCGGATGAATGGATAAAGAAGATGTGGCACATATATACAATGGAATATTACTCAGCCATAAAAAGAAACGAAATTGAGCTATTTGTAATGAGGTGGATAGACCTAGAGTCTGTCATACAGAGTGAAGTAAGTCAGAAAGAGAAAGACAAATACCGTATGCTAACACATATATATGGAATTAAAAAAAAAATGTCATGAAGAACCTAGGGGTAAGACAGGAATAGAGACACAGACTTACTGGAGAATGGACTTGAGGATACGGGGAGGGGGAAGGGTGAGCTGTGACAAAGTGAGAGAGAGGCATGGACGTATATACGCTACCAAGCGTAAGGTAGATAGCTAGTGGGAAGCAGCCACATAGCACAGGGATATCAGCTTGGTGCTTTGTGACCGCCTGGAGGGGTGGGATAGGGAGGGTGGGAGGGAGGAAGATGCAAGAGGGAAGAGATATGGGAACATATGTATATGTATAACTGATTCACTTTGTTATAAAGCAGAAACTAACACACCATTGTAAAGCAATTATACCCCAATAAAGATGTTAAAAAGTAAATAAATAAAATAAATAGATAAAAATAAAATTAGAAATGAAAAAGGAGAAGTTACAACGGACATTGCAGAAACACAAAGCATCCTAAGAGACTACTACAAGCAACTCTATGCCAATAAAATGGACAACCTGGAAAAAATGGACAAATTCTTAGGTATAACCCTCCAAGACTGAACCAGGAAGAAATAGAAAATATGAACAGACCAATCACAAGTAATGAAATTGAAACTGTGATTAAAAATCTTCCAACAGACAAAAGTCCAGGACCAGATGGCTTCACAGGTGAATTCTATCAAACATTTACAGAAGAACTAGCACCCATCCTTCTCAAAATGTTCCAAAAAATTGCAGAGGAAGGAACACTCCCAAACTCATTTTACAAGGCCACCAACACACTTATACCAAAACCAAAGATACTACAAAAAAAGAAAATTACAGGCCAATATCACTGATGAATATAGATGCAAAAATCCTCAACAAAATACTAGCAAACAGAATCCAACAATACATTAAAAGCATCATTCACCATGATCAAGTGGGATTTATCCCAGGGATGCAAGAATTCTTCAATGTACTCAAATCAATCAATGTGATACACGATATTAACAAACTGAAGAAGAAAAACCACATGATCATCTCAATAGATGCAGAAAATCTTTTGACAAAATTCAACACCCATTTATGATAAAAACTCTCCAGAAAGTGGGCATAGAGGGAACCTACCTCAACATAATAAAGGCCATATATGACAAACCCACAGCCAACATCATTCTCAATGGTGACAAACTGAAAGCATTTCCTCTAAGATCAGGAAGAAGATGAGGACGTCCACTCTCACCACTATTATTCAACATACTTTTGCAAGTCCTAGCCAGGGCAGTCAGAGAAGAAAAAGAAATAAAAGGAATACAAACTGGAAAAGAAGAAGTAAACAAGTCACTGTTTGCAGATGACATGATGCTATATATAGATAATCCTAAAGATGCTACCAGAAAGCTGCTAGAACTAATCAATGAATTTGGTAAAGTTGCAGGATACAAAATTAATGCACAGAAATCTCTTGCATTCCTATATACTAACAATGAAAGATCAGAAAGAGAAATTAAGGAAACAATCCCATTCACCACTGCAACAAAAAGAATAAAATACCTAGGAATAAACCTACCTACAGAGGTAAAAGACCTGTACTCAGAAAACTATAAGACACTGATGAATGAAATCAAAGATGACACAAACAGATGGACAGATATACCATATTCTTGGATTGGAAGTATCAATACTGTGAAAATGACTATACTACCCAAAGCAATCTACAGATTCAATGCAATCCCTATCAAATTACCAACGGCATTTTTTTTTTTTTTACAGAACTAGAACAAAAAATCTTAATATATGTATGGAGACACAAAAGACCCCGAATAGCCAAAGCAATCGTGAGGGGAAAAAAAGGAGCTGGAGGAATCAGGCTCCCTGACTTCAGACTATACTACAAAGCTACAGTAATTAAGACAATATGGTGCTGGCACAAAAACAGAAATATAGATCAATGGAACAGGATAGAAAGCCCAGAGATAAACCCACGCACCTAGGGTCAACTAATCTATGACAAAGGAGGCAAGGATATACAGAGAAGAAAAGATAGTCTCTTCAATAAGTGGTGCTGGGAAAACTGGACAGCTACATGTAAAAGAAAGAAATTAGAACACTCCCTAACACCATACACAAAAATAAACTCAAAATGGATTAAAGACCTAAAAGTAAGACAGGACACTATAAAACTCTTAGAAGAAAACGTAGGTTGAACACTCTTTCACATAAATCACAGCAAGATCTTTTTTGACCCACCTCCTAGAGTAATGGAAATGAAAACAAAAATAAACAAATGGGACCTAATGAAACTTAAAAGCTTTTGCACAGCAAAGGAAACTATAAACAAGACAAAAAGATAACCCTCAGAATGGGAGAAAATATTTGCAAACGAATCAATGGACAAAGGATTAATCTCCAAAATATATAAACAGCTCATATAGCTCAATATAGCTCAATACATTTTTTAATTAATTATATATAGCTCAATATATATATATATATAGCTCAATATATTTTTTAATTAATTAATTTATTTATTTTTGGCTGCACTGGGTCTTTGTTTCTTGCGTGGGCTTTCTCTAGTTGTGGCGTGTGGGGGCTATTCTTCGTTGCAGTGCGCGGGCTTCTCATTGCGGTGGCTTCTATTGTTGAGGAGCAGGGCTCTAGGTGCGTGGGCTTCAGCAGTTGTGGCACATGGGCTCAGTAGCTGTGGCTTGCAGGCTCTAGATCACAGGCTCAGTACTTGTGGCACACGGGCTTAGTGGCTCCACGACATGTGGGATCTTCCCGGACCAGGGCTTAAACCCATGGCCCCTGCATTGGCAGGCGGATTCTTAACCACTGCACCACCAGAGAAGCCCAGCTCAATATTAAAAAAACAAACAACCCAATCAAAAAAAATGGGCAGAAGACCTAAATAGACATTTCTCCAAAGAAGACATAGAGATGGGCAAGAGGCACATGCAAAGCTGCTCAACATCACTAATCATTAGAGAAATGCAAATCACAACTACAATGAGGTATCACCTCACACCTGTTAGAATGGGCATCATCAGAAAATCTACAAACAACAAATGCCGGAGAGGGTGTGGAGAAAAGGGAACCCTCTTGCACTGTTGGTGGGAATGTAAATTTATACAGCCACCATGGAGAACCATATGGAGGTTCCTTAAAAAACTAAAAATAGAATTACCATATGACCCAGTAATTCCACTACTGGGCATACACCCAGAGAAAACCATAATTCAAAAAGACACATGCACCTCGATGTTCACTGCATGCAGCACTATTTACAATAGCCAGGTCATGGAAGCAACCTAAATGTCCATCGACAGACAAATGGATTAGGGAGGTGTGGTACATATATACAATGGACTATTACTCAGCCATAAAAAGGAATGAGATTGGGTCACTTGTAGAGACATGGATGGACACACAGACTGTCATACAGAGTGAAGTAAGTCAGAAAGAGAAAAACAAATATCGTATATTAACGTATGTATGTGGAACCTACAAAAATGGTACAGATGAACCAGTTTTCAGGGCAGAAACAGAGACACAGATGTAGAGAAAAATGTATGGACACCAAGAGGGGAAAGCGGTGGGGAAGGTGGTAGTGGTGGTGGTGGGATGAATTGGGAGATTGGGATTGACATGTATACACTAATATGTATAAAACAGGTAACTAATAAGAACCTGCTGTATAAAAAAATAATTTTTTTAAAAAAGGAAACACTTTTAAGGTGAGGATTTATGGGCATACATGCAATTAAATCATCTGAGCTCATTCATCCATTCACCAAAGATCTTGATGTGCCTCTTACAAATGTGTTTTTAGGGATACGAAAAATGAATAAAATATGGTCCCTGACTTCCAGAAAACCACAGCCTAGTTCTAGAGATCCACATGTGAGAAAATAATTACGGTGCCACGAGGTAAGTATAACAGAGGTTTGGACACTTTACTATGGGCTCAAGGAAGGGATATAATGACTCCTGGCTGGCGAGAGATGGGGGTCCAAGCAGGCTTCTGGAGGAGAGGATGTCTGAGTGGAGTACCGTAGGGTGAGTAGGAGTTTACCAGGCAGATGAGAGCCGAGGAAGACCATGTACAAAACGCATAAGCAGAAGCATGTGTGGGTAAGTTTGCGCGTCCTTAGAGACCAGCAGTGCGAAAGGAGGACGGAAAGTGGGGTGAGATGAAGTTGACGGCGGCCTCGGTGTTAGTTTGGACATGGGTTCAGCCTGTCTTAAAAAATATGTCCCCAGATAAAAATGGCTTTAAGAATAAAAATGTTTTAAAAGCAAGTCTGAGAAACTGTCACAGACACAAGGAACTTAAGGAGACTTGATTGAATGTAATGTGGTGTCGTGGACGTGGCTCTGGGACAGAAAAAGGACACTGGGGAAAGACTAAGACAATCTGAATAAAGTACGCACTTTAGTTAATAGAAGTGTCTCAACATTCATTCATTGTAACAAACGTACTATTCTAACGTGAGATGTTAGCAAGAGGGCAAACAGGACGCGGAGTATATGGGAACTCTTTGAACTATCTTCCCAAATTTCCTGTAAATCTAAAACTTCCTAAAATGAAAAACTGAATAAAATCAATCAAACAGACAAAATTTCTCTCTCATATAATAATATGAGCATGAGAGGTCCAGGGCTGGCAGAAAGTCTTCTCTGTGTCAGAGACCCAGGCTCCTTCCACATGCCAGACCTGGTCCTCGCCCACATGGTCCAACAAGGCTCAGCCCCTGCACCCTGTACCCGCCCCCTCCACTCCTGCACTCTATCCTCTCCACGGCTGAAGTGACAGCACACCCTCCGGGCACTCCCTATCCACCCCTACCACTTCGATATTCACAGCACATCCTAAATTCACCCCTACCACTTTTATACACTCACATTCTACATTCTGGATGGAAGGGGGAAGAGGATGACAAACGAATTCCCTCTCTGGGAACACTTGGAAATTGCACGTACTGCTCACAGGGAGAACCTAGCTGCGAGGAAGCCTGGGAAATGTAGTTCTTGCTCTGGGCGGCTGTATGGGCAACCGGGGGCCAAGTTAAACGTGGGAGGTCCTGTTTCCAGGAACAGGAAGGGGAGGATGGAGCCTGCAGGGGCCGTCAGCTGCTTTGCTCGCTGTACCAGAGATCTCTGCAATGCTCTGGGGGAGAAACTGATGCAACAGCCTTGCATTTTCTGCTTCACTTATTCTGACATGCTGGCTCGACAGTGATTTTTCGATTCCTCAAAACTAGAATTTTCAGGATGTGAGCGGTTATTCAATGCCAGCGAGTAATGAATGAGTGCTGACCCACTCACGTGCTTTGTAAGCACAAATTCGGACACTGTTTCAAAGGACCCTTTCGAACCTCTGGCATGTATCCAGTGCCCAAGTTTATACTAGCAAGTCATGAGCTCCTGTCCCCAGGTGAAGGAGACAGGAACAGAGCGTGGGGGGGGGGGGGGGGGACGGTGGGCAATGAGGCTGATGTCAACTTTCACCGTCTTGGGTTGGAATCCCAGTGTATCACTTAGTGTGCTACTGGGGACAAATTACTCACCTTTCTTGGCTTCAACTACATCACCTGTAAAATGGGGATAATAATGACTCTCCTTGGCCAAATTAAATGAGGTATTAGAATTGACCCATAGAGGAAGCTCAAAAAACATCTTGCTTTCCTTCGAACTCAGGACATCGGCTGTCAGTTACTATGTGCAGAGCGCTTGGATAGAAACTACACCCCAAGAAAGGATTTAAAAACCTAGTTTCTTGTAAAGAGACATGGGCATGTTTCTAATGATGCGTTAGCCAGGTGATCAATCCTAACAGGTGTAATAAAGGGACAAAGTGACATCACGTCCACCCACTGCACTGCACTGGGGACAGAGAATCATCACCTCTATGATGTTCCTTCTAAAAATGCGTGATCTGAATTTAATCATGAAGAAATGCAGACAAACTCAGATCAAGGGACATTTTCGAAAACAACTGACCTGGACTCAAAAATATCAGTGTCATGGAACACACACATGCACACATGCACATGTGCACACAAAGGAGAGGGAACTATTCTTGCTTAAAGGAGGTGAAGAAGTGTAACTAATGAACACAAACATTTGAAATCTTCCATCGGGAAAACCTGTAAAGGACATTGTTGTAACAACTGGGAAAAATTGAATATAAACTATACATTAAATAATAGTGTGTGTCAATGTTAAATTCGTTGACAGAGAATCTTGTGATGGTTAAGTAGGCTTATGCCCTTTCTCTCAGGAAATACATGCTGATTTATTTAGAGGTGCAATATCATGATAACTGAAATTTACTTTCAAATGATTTTTTTTTGCAGTATGCGGGCCTCTCACTGTTGTGGCCTCTCCTGCTGCGGAGCACAGGCTCCAGACGCACAGGCTCAGCGGCCATGGCTCACGGGCCCAGCCGCTCCACGGCATGTGGGATCCTCCCGGACCGGGGCACAAACCCATGTCCCCTGCATCGGCAGGCGAACTCTCAAGCACAGCGCCACCAGGGAAGCCCTCAAATGATTTTTTAAATGTGAATGTGTGTAGGTAAGTATATGTGAAGAAAGAGACTGTAAAATAAAATGTGGCAAAATGTTAACCATCAGTGAGTCGGGACACGGTGTATAATTTTTCACTGTATTACTCTTTTAAGGTGGATTTGAAATTTTTCAAATAAAAGTTGGAGAAGAAAAATAAGATGCTATGAAGGGAAAGAACTTGAATTACATAAAAGAGGGTTAGGGACTTCCCTGGTAGCACAGTGGTTAAGAATCTGCCTACCAATGCAGAGGACACGGGTTCGAGCCCTGGTCCGGGAAGATCCCACATGCCGCAGAGCAACTAAGCCCGTGCACCACAACTACTGAGCCTGTGCTCTAGAGACTGTGAGCCACAACTACTGAGCCCATGTGCCACAACTACTGAGCCTGCACGCCTAGAGCCCATGCTCCACAACAAGAGAAGCCACCACAGTGAGAAGCCTGCGCAGGGCAACGAAGAGTAGCCCCCGCTCATCGCAACTAGAGAAAGCCCGCACGCAGCAACAAAGACCCAACACAGACATAAATAAACAAATAAATAAAATGTATTTTAAACAATAGGGTTAAACTGGGGCAATGTGTTCAAGAGAAATTCTGATTCTACTGACCTACTGCTTCTACCAGTGACAATGTAAAAAATACTAAAATATTTACATTTTTTAAAAAAAGGAAAAAAGCAAGATGTCTTAGTCCATTCAAGCTACAACAACAAAGTACAACAGGCTGGGTGCTTTATAAGCAACAGAAATTTATTGCTCACAGGTCTGGAGGCTGGAAGTCTGAGATCAGGATGCTGGCACGGCCGGGTCCTGGGGAGGGCCCTTTTCTGGGATGCACACAGCTGACCTCTTGGGTCCTCACCGGTGGCAAGAGCATGAGCTACCCCTCTGTGGTCTCTTATCAAGGCACTAATCCCACCCACGGGGCTCCACCCTTATCAGCTCATCACCTCCCAAAGGCCCCACCTCCTAGTACTGTCACACTGAGGGTTAGGTTTCAACATATGGATCTGGGGAGACACAAACATTCAGTCCATAACACAGGGGTCCCTGGCTCACAGTGGGCCCAGCACTGTCGGTGCACAGTGGCTGAACCTGGATGGACAAGATGGCCGTCAGCTTCACCCCTCGCTCTGGGACCTCATCAGGTTTGCCACTGATAACAACACGTAAGATAATGTCACAAGCTGAGGCAGGAAAGGGGCTGACTGTCTTGTAAAATATATTCACACAAATGTGAATTTCCACACGAGATCAAAAAGCATCAAGCAGCCGCCGGCAGATTAAGCCTGAGGACAGACGCTCGTCAGAAGTTGGGAATTCTGGCTGCTGGGGCAGTTGGTAGAGCCAAGGAACGCAAAGGCCTCTGGGGGGATCTGAAATCCCGCCCTCCATTTTCCTGTGAGTGTGTAGAAGTGGTTTACTCTCGTGCAGCTGGATGGTGGAGTAACCCGAAATTCAATTTCATTAGAGGAGGACTTTCCATTTCAGTGATTAACGCCGGCTCAGCTGACAGGGAATTGCCTGGCTCTGCAGCAAGGAATGTCGCCAAGAGGACACAGAAGAGGACTCAACTAAGAATCAGGAGAACACATGTGAAAAAGCTCCTAGCAGCTCCTGGAGCGCAGGAGGTAGGCAACAAATTTTACATTAAAAATAATTTAAGGGGTGGGGCTTCCCTGGTGGTCCAGTAGGTAAGACTCCATGCTCCCAATGCAGGGGGCCCAGGTTCGATCCCTGGTCAGGGACCTAGATCCTGCCTGTGCGCCGCAGCTAAGAAGCCCACGTGGCGCAACTAAGAGTCTGCATGCCGCAACTAGGGTTCACATGCTGCAACTAAGAGTCTGATGCCACAGCTAAGAGTCCGCATGCTGCAACTAAAAGATCCCACATGCCGCAACTAAAGATCCCACGAGCCGCAACTAAGACCTGGTGGAGCCAAAATCATTCATTCATTCATTCATTCATTTAAGAAACTTCCAGAATGTGACATATGTCCTCAGGGCAGTGTGGGGGGAGCAGTTCGCCCAGTGAATTTGGAGAACCCCCACTCACACAGCTGGCCCCCAACGGGGAGGACCCAGCCACACACGTTCACTGTAAGTTTGCAATCATTTTCACTCTCTTTGGGCTCCTATCTCCAACATATCAATGGTATGGACACCTCATCTTCCTGCTTTTAAACAGGAGATTCAACACAAAAAATGATAGCACAGTCATTTCACTGAGGAAGAAAGGGAACATGAGTTACTTCAGTTCTTCATCTTTTACTGATGACTTGGAGTTTCTACTTCCGGTGAAAAGTTAAAACCGTGAAATTGAGTATGAATTCAGTATAAATTCCCCTCTTGAAAATTAATGTAATTAAAATTTTCATGTTGCCTCTTCCTTTTTGGACATGCGTGTGCACGTGTGTGTTTGTATGCACTGACATGATTGTACGTACAAAGTTCAATAAAAGCTGTTCAGCCTGCAGCATTCTCCTCCAGACAGTCGTCGTCATCATTATGGCGTCATGATGACTGCCGAAGAGAACTTCGTTGTGTGCGAGGAGAGGCGTGTAACGGAGCGTTCTCTTGCAGGCGCGCCCGGCACACGCAGCAGGTTGAGCCCAGGCATCTCTTTTGCTCCGAACTCCCTTTTAGGTGAACACAGCGTTGCTTTAAAGCCATCATCTGTGATCAGAGGAGGCAGGAGGGGCGGGGCGGGAGCGGGAGCGCAGCCAGATTCAGGCTGCAGAGCCCCGGAGTGCCCGGGCTGGGGCGCTAGGCCCCTGTGGCAGGCGGGGTGATGAGAGGCAGGTGGCACTCAGGCCCCTCCCCACGCTGCATCACTGGTGACTGCCCCTCCCCCAGCCTAGCAGAAGACAAGAAATTTATTTGGGGGGACATAAAGTGAGTCTCTGGACTGGGGGACATGAGGGACAACTGAGCGTTGTGATACCAAAAAAACAAAAAGATCTGTGTATTTTGGATGGTGAAATCCCCAGCCCTCTCCCCGACTCAGTCTCCAGAAATCTAGCCCTTGAGGCAGGAGACTGGAGGACCTTTCTAGATGGAATCTGATGAGTGACACTGGGACATCCCAACTAAACGACCCGGCCACACCACCCTGCCGCGAAGCTCAAAGTTGTCAGGCCCCACTCATGCCCTCGCTTTCCAGTCGGCATTTAGTGTCCCACGCCCGAATATGAGGAGACCTGCAAAGGTCATCAGACATCAGAGGAAAGGCCCTAACCTGAAAGATGGGCCGAAATGCAGATGGAGGTGGACCAAGATGGAAAAAAAGAACAGCAATTTGCAGAAAACAGGGATTTTTGCAAGAGAAGAAAGCTTCAAAAAAAAATCATTACTATCCTCAAAAAGATAAAACAAGATATCACAAACATGAAACAGACAGGATGTAATAAAAATTAACATTCAGAGAACAAAAAAGAACTTTGGTAATTAAAATCATGATGGCCAAAATGGGAAGCTCAGTAGAAGGTTTAGAAGATGAAAGTAAGTTCAGAAAGTAGACAACAAGACCAAAGTTGGAAAATAAAAGAGAAAAGTTGAGAAAATTTAAGGACTGGCCTGTGAAGCTCAGGATTCAAAGAACCGCACTTTCAGAAAAAAGAGAATCAAATAGAGGGTGGGTGGGGACAGATGGGGGAAGGGTCTAAAAACCTCCCCAGAGGATGAGATGCCACATTGCAAAGACCCACCAAGTGCCCAATGAGGCACATGGTCCTGAAACCTCAGGACGCTGGAGACAGAAAAGACGCAGGAGCTTCCAGCAGAAGACGGAGAAGGAAAGATCGAGATTCAGATAGAGGGTTTTCCTGGTGGCTCAGTGGTTAAGAATCCGCCTGCCAATGAAGGGGCCACGGGTTCGAGCCCTGGTCCGGGAAGATCCCATATGCCGCGGAGCAACTAAGCCCATGCGCCGCAACTACTGAGCCTGCACTCTAGAGCCCGCAAGCCACAACTACTGAGCCCGCGTGCCACAACTACTGAAGCCCGCGTGCCTAGAGCCTGTGTTCTGCGACAAGAGAAGCCACTGCAATGAGAAGCGGGTGCACAGCAACAGAGAATAGCCCCCGCTCGCCGCAACTAGAGAGACTGCGTGCAGCAACGAAGATCCAACACAGCCAAAAATAAATTAATTTTTTCAAAAATCAGCTGGATAGGGACTTCCCTGGTGGTCCAGTGACTAAGACTCTGCGCTCTTTCCAAAGCCAGGGGCCCCTGGTTCGATCCCAGGTCAGGGAACTAGATCCCACATGCTGCAACTAAGACCCGATGCAGCCAAATAAGTAAGTAAATATTAAAAAAAAAAAATTGGTTGGATAAGCTGGCATTGTATTAGTTTCCCATTGTTACTATAAATAATAACCACAAATTTAATAGCTAATAACAACACACATTTAGTATCTGACACTAAATGGGGATCAGAAATCCCACATGGATCTTACTGGGCTGAAGGCAGGATGTAGGGTCAGCTGTCTCTTTCTGGAGACTCTGAGGGAGAATCCGATTCTCTGCCTTTTCTGGCTTCTAGGGGTCACCTGTGCTCTTTGGCTTGTGGCCCCTCTATCTTCAAAGCCAGCATCATAGCATTTTCAAGCCTCTCTATCCTCCTTTCCCTTGCCAACCACCCTCAACTCTGCTTCCACTCTCACCTGTCCTCCTTTGATTCTGACCCCCCTACCCCCCTCTGGTAAGGACCCTTGTGATTCCATTTGACCCGCGAGGACAGTTCCCCTCGTTCAACACCCTAATGCAGTCACACCTGCAGAGTCCCTTCTGTCATGTGAAGCACCATGTTCACAGGCTCCAGGGTTACGGCTGTGTACCTCTGGGTCGGGGGCATGAGTGTGCCCCCCACCCCAGCACTGGGCTTCTAAAGAGCAGCCCTGGAACACAGCCGGCAGTTCGGCACCCCTCTCCACTCTGCACGAAATCACTTCCTGCCTGGAAGCTTTCTCTCCTCCGCCAAACCATCAATCAAGGGGGAGAGGAAAATAAAGACATTTTCCAGAGTAAATTCTCAAAACACTTACGTCCCACACAACCTCCCTCGAGAAACTCCTGGAGGATGTTCTCAGACAAATGACTCAGCTAAGAACGAGAAGGCACTGGGGTTACAGGAAAGAGTACATACAGGGAGGAAGGAAAGGATATCAAAATGGTACTGAAGACACAGTGCAGGACAGCTGTGGGCCGTCCAGACTCGAGCGGTTCAGAAGAGTCCAGAGACGCTCCCTCGGGAAGATGAACTGAGAGTTTATCTGATGCATGTGACCTTACTGTGAGAAAATACACATAATGGGTAAACAGTCTGGGACAGAATTAACAATAAGTTCAGGGAAACCAAGCATATGAAAATAAAAGACAGCTATTTACTCCAAGGAAAACAAAAGTTGTGCAGGAAAAGAAACGTTAATCATACATTACCACTTTGGGCAGTTTCCTAGCTGCAAACAGTATTTCCATAGCCATGAAAATGTGAGTATCGCTCATCTGTTTAACCGAAACCAAGGTAAAGCAACCATAGGAGGGTGAGGGTGGCCCAGAGTGGGAAGCAGGGCTGGGAAGCAAGTCTGGGTGGGGACCAGTAGATATGGAGGAGAACTGAAAAAGCCAGAAGAAGCAATATGAGAATGTTATTCAGGGGCCCGTACGCACAAGCCAGAATACTCGTCCGGAAGAGGTAAAGGCGAAGGGAAACGTGGATGAGAAAGAGAAACGGGACTGTCTAGTAAGGGTCAGCAAACCTCTTCTGCAAAGAGCCAGACAGTAAAATCTACAACGGATCCATTCTCTATGCTGCGTCACAACAGTCACAAATGTGGTGACTCCACACCATTTATTAACCCTCAGCTCCGTAGGTCAGAACACGGCACAGCGTGGCTGGATTCTCTGCTCGTGGCTCACATGCCCAAAATCAAGGTGCTGGCAGGCTCCTCTTACCTGGAGTCTCTGGGGAAGGAGCTGCCCCAGCTCAGCCGGTGCTGGCAGCTTCCACGTCCTGGCGCTCGTAGGACCGAGGGCCCCATTCCTGCCACGTGGCCCCTCCATCCTCAAGGTCTCGTGCGCTTCCAACCTCTCCAGCTCCCTCTTCTGCTTTTAAGGACCCACCCAGATGATCCAGGAGAACTTCCTTATTTTAAGGTCCACTGATTAGCAACCTTAATCACCTCTGCAAAGCCCCTGTGCCCAGCGAAGTAACACAGTCGTGGGTAACACCAGACAGGGAAGGTCACAGGGCTTTGGGAGTCACACCGCCCCTGGCACCTGGACTCAGCTCTGCCCTGTAGCGCAAGCACACGCACAGGACAGCCAGGGGACGAGCTGCAGGAACAGCAAGTCCTAACTGTTATCGCCTCTGGGGAAGGGGCTGGGGCTGGGCATTTTATGCTGCATCCCCACCATCCTCTCATTACTTCACAGCGTTCTGATTAAGCAAGAAAAATCTTAAAATTGTAGGTGTATATAAATAAACAAATGTTAACACAGGCACCGAGAAACCCAACCAACAATGGTGATTATAACTAAGGAGCTTTCTCTCTCCAAATTACACATTCCTGTCACCTCTGATTGTTCTCTTACCATGAGCTATGGCTACGGTTAACAGAAAAATACATATACGTTTAATTGTACGGATGTTTATGAAGACTTTAAGTAAAGACCTAGGTAGTAAACAGCTAAAATAGTTATCTATAGAAGACAAATACTCGTGTTGCAACTTAAGTTAAAAGTGCAATATAAAAGAGTGTACCCAGAAAATGAATCCAGCTACATAAATATTCATGGAAAACGACTGGAAGGAAACCCACTAAGATGCTAACAGTGGGTGTTCCAGGCAGTGAAATCACAGATAATTATTTCCTCCTTTCTAGTTTTTTAATACTTCCCAATTTTCTATTATAAGCATGTATCATTTTTGTAATTGAAAAAATCAGCACTCTTTTTTAAAAAACTAAATATAAGTGCCAAGTACACTGCAGGATTCACGTCAGTGGGTTGCCAAGTTTTCTTTCCAGCAGAGAAGCCTGCTTGGGAAACAGAAAAACTCAGAGATGTTCTTGGTGAATCTGGGTTCTCAAGAAAAGCAAACAGGATGCCCAGGTGGGAAGGTGAGATCACGCCATTTTACAATCACAGGTGGGGCAAGTCCTGCCCAGACCAGAGCTCCCAGGAATACTGAAGAGGCCCCCCGCCCCGGTCTATAGCTGGCATGTGCTGGTGAGCTGCTATTTTCCATACACACCAGATTTCTGATTCCCATATTCCTAACACCACCTACTCTTTCAACACCCCATGTGTGATATTCTAGCAGGTGGCTTCCTCTGCAGGTTGATGATATGCTTTGTGAGTGCATATTCACACAGCTCAGGGGAACACACATGCACGCGAAATGCAGCTCTCACCACCCCTTCCTGGACAGGCCCTTCCCCAGACATGCGCGTCTGTGACGCTTCAGTCCCTGGACAGCTAGCGTGGAGCCCCTGCTCCCCACCAGGTGCTGTGGGCGATTCGAGGATGCCAGGGTAGGGACTTACAGGGACTCATAACCAATGAGACACAAAACGCATCCAAAAAAGGAGGCACACGGGAGAATGATAAGCGCCCTAAAAGGTCAAGTTCAAATGCCTTGTGGGGGGAGATTAATGCAGTTGAACGGAGGGAGTGACAATTGAGCTGTGCCTTAAAGCATGTGGAGGATCTGTTCATGATGAGATGGGAAGAAAAACCAAAAACATTCCAGCTCATTCCCAAAAAGGGAGCAGGAACACAACCATAATTTTTTTATGACTTTCTAGGATCCAAAATATTAAAGTATTACCTAAAAAAGAATGAAACAGGGCTTCCCTGGTGGCGCAGTGGTTGAGAGTCCGCCTGCCGATGCAGGGGACACGGGTTCGTGCCCCGGTCTGGGAGGATCCCACATGCCACGGAGCGGCTGGGCCCGTGAAGCCATGGCCACTGAGCCTGTGCGTCCGCAGCCTGTGCTCAGCAACAGGAGAGGCCACAACAGTGAGGGGCCCGCGTACCGCAAAAAAAAAAAAAAAATGAAACAATGCCATTTGCAGCAACATGGATGGACCTAGAGATTATCATACTAAGTGAAGTCAGACAGAGAAAGACAAATATCATACGACATCACTTAATGTGGAATCTTAAAAAATGATACAAATGAATTTATTTACGAAACAGAAATAGACTCACAGAAAACAAACTTATGGCTACCAAAAAGGGAAGTGGGGGGAGGGATAAATTAGGAGCTTGGAATTAACAGATACACACTACTATATACAAAATAGGTAAACAATAAGGTCCTACTGTATAGCACAGGGAACTATATATATACACACATATATATATATATATATGACTGAATCACTTTGCTGTACACCTGAAACACTGTAAATCAACTATACTTCAATAAAAAATAAGATAAAATAGAAATAAATTAATAAAAAATAAAGTATTACCTGCAGACTGGAGGGCAGCAGCCCCACCTGAACCATCACATTAGGCCAAGATGCACCCCTGAGGGAGCAAATGAAACTTCCTGTCTGGATCCAATGTGCTCTGAAAAGCCACCAATAAAAAGGTTCCGAAACCTCAGCCTGGCTACAGGAAGCTCTAATTCAAACCACACTGGGAACCAATGTCCTCTGCAGGTGAGGCTGTGGGGAAACTGGAATCCTCATACACTGCAGGTGGGAGTACAAAATGGTACCACTCCCTGGGGGGGATCTGGTGATACCCAGGAAAACCATCTCTTGGGACCAATGTCGCTTCCAGGAGCCTTCAGTGAAGACACAGTGCATTCCATGAGGCATATATACACAAGGCTGTTCTTCGCAGCTGTATGTGTAACACAAAAGAATGTAAACAAACAAATGCCCATCGATCGGGACTAGGTGAACAAAGTAAGGCAGATCCACGCAGTGGAGTGCTGTGCACCTATATGTAAGAATGACGAGTACCTCGGTCTTGTGCAATAGCACGATCTCCAGGAGACTATATAAGTGAAAAGAATAAGGGATGGAATGTTATGTACAGCAGATCGGATACATCTGCCTAAGAGAGGGGGAATATATGTGTGTGCTTATGCTATATATATTTTTTTAAAAAATGAGAGGGATAACCCAAAAGCTAATAGGTTACCTGTGAAGTAGGGACAGAATGAGTCAGAAGGAACAGGAAAGGAAGTTAAACCTACAGAGGGTTTCCAGATTTGACTTAGAAACAGTGATTTGCACCCCTCCAGTGGGAGGTGCTCTAGGGACCAAAGAAGTGCAAAGAAATCTTACAAGCGTTTTCAATAATCATATATAGTTAATGATAGCACTGGAAGTGTAATTCAGAAACACACACACACAGTAAATAAGAAGTAGGCAACAAGTATCACTAGGAACGAAGCTTTTTGTTGTTGTTGTTAAAAATATATAAAATCTAACAATTTAAGGAAAAACTCCATAAGTCTTCATTTGAATGAAAAATACCATTATACCCTCAGCACACTCTTAAAAGAATAAAGCATTTCCCAGCAATGTCTACAAACAATGATGGACCCAGTAATCACAAGCACCCCTAGCACCCAGGCTGTGGCTTCTAAATGCCATTTCCTGCTGAGAGTACCAAGGCTCCATGGAAAACAGCTAATTCCAGATACGGGGCAGGAAATAGAAAAGATAAGCCTGTAACATCTGTCCTTCCTAGGGTCATGTCAAAAGGACTCAGGAGCCAACTTGGAGAGGCTCAAACTAGCCAAAAATGAGGCAATTTGACCGTCAGAAAGAATAACTGCAATGGACTGGAGCTCGTCGCCCATGGGTTCAAAATGAAATTAAAATTAAAAATCTCCTTTGTCATCTTTGCAGGATGTTTGGAGAAACTAATTATTATTCTGAAAACTGGTAAATATAAAGAAAACAATCAGACATCTAAGGAACCCTGCCCCAGAATAATCATATAGTCAATGAGAGAAAAATCTTCTTTTGGAAAGAAATCCAGCAAATAATAAAGAAGGGAGGACAGAGTCAGAACTGTGCCATTTTGCCTCCTTGTCCTATGATGGATCTGGGCAAAGATCATCACTGCTCCTAAACCCAGAAGGCCACCCACTAGCAGTGAACATGACGGATCAGGCTGACCATCTGAGTCCTCTTGGTTGAAACACCTGCTGACCAGACATGAAGGTGATGGAAGAACATGGTGGAGTCAGTACATGACGTGGGAAACTCTACGGGACAAGAGACCTGATTTCCTCACTAAATAAACTGCAAGAAAAAGATGAAAAGGGCAGAGGGAGAATCCATAAATTAAGAGATTTAAGAGACCTAATGAGCAAACGCAACGTGGGGGTCTACGGATCCTGAGCCACATAAAGCAACTGTGAGAAGCACGTACGAGTCACGGAGGGGACGTGACCGTGGACAGCTGGCGATGCTGCTGGATAAGTGACCGATGCTTGGGATGTGCTTTAACATAATCACTGCACCACCTCACCGCGGTCAGAATGGCCATCATTACAAAGTCTACAAATGACAAATGCTGGAGGGGTGTGGAGAAAAGGGAGCCTTCCTACACTGTTGGTGGGAATGTAAGTTGGTGCAGCCACTATGGAGAACAGTATGGAGGTTCCTCAGAAAACTAAAAGTATAACTACCATATGATCCAGCAATCCCACTCCTGGGCATATATCCAAACGAAGCTCTAATTCAGAAAGATACATGCACCCCTATGTTCACAGCAGCACTGTTCACAATAGCCAAGACATGGAAACAACCTAAATGTCCATCAACAGATGAATGGGTAAAGAAGATGTGGTACATAGATACACTGGAATACTACTCAGCCATAAAAAAGAATGAAATGATGCCATTTGCAACATGGATGCAACTAGAGGTTATCATACTAAGTGAAGTCGGAAAGAGAAAGACAAATATCATATCACTTATATGTGGAATCTAAAATATGCCACAAATGAACCTATCTATGAAAGAGAGACAGAATCACGGCCATAGAGAACAGACTGGTAGTTGCCAAGGGGGAGGGGGCGGGGAAGGGAAGGACTGGGAGGTTGGGGCTGGTAGATGCAAACTATTACGTTAGAATGAATAAACAACAAGGTTCTACTGTATAGGCCAGGGAACTATATCCAGTCTCCTGGGATAAACCATAACGGAAAAGAATATTAAAAAAGAATGTACAGAGGCAGAGTCAAGATGGCAGTGTGGAAAGACGCTGAGTTAGCACCTCCCCACTACTAGGGCAGCTGCTGGCACTGCTGGGAAACCATGATGCCCAAGGAGATAGGAGGAACCCCCAAGTGAACCACTAGGATGTGGGGAAACTGAGGGGGGAGGAGAAGTGGAAGCCAGACAGGATCAGCGCCCCTGAGGCCGGGGAGATACGGAGAGGCAGGCGGGAAGAGCCATCTGGGAGGAGTGGGAGAGGAGTGGAGGGTGCTCTCCCCACCACTCGGGCCCGGGGAGCCTGCTGAGCTCCCAGGCTGGTCCCCTGCCCTCCAAGGCTCCCCTCCCCCCAGCCACATTAGTCCGGGGGGCACAGGAAGGAGGCCACGGGGAGAACAGGAGAGGCAGGCGGAAGGGGCCCTCCAGGACTGGAGGAGCAGGAGAGGAAGGCATTTGCCCCGCCCACTCAAGTCCAGGAAGCCTGCTGGGCTCCCAGGTGAGGTCCCCCGCCCTCTGAGACGAGGGGTGGGGGGCACACCTGGGCCCCTTCTGTTCCTTGAGCCTAAGCCCCAACCCCCACAGCCCCCAGGGCCTCTTCCAGCCCTGTGGGTCCTGAGCATCGGCCCCGCTCACCACCCAAACCTCGCCCTTGCTTAGGCCCCGCCTCCACAGCCAAGGCCTTCCCCCCACCACCCTTTTATTCTTTTTCCTTTTCGCTTCTCCTCTTTTTTACTATTGTGGTACTATTGTACCTTCAGTTAGTTGATTCATCTATATTTTTATTTTTATATCTAACGTTGAATCTGTTAGTTTCCTAGTCTAATTTTATTCTTTACTTTGTTATTGTTCTCTATTTATTTATTTACTTACTTACTTACTTATTGCCACCCCACGCGGCTTGCGGGATCTTGGTTCATGAGCCAGGGGTCGGGCCAAAGCTCCTGCGGTGGGAGCTCCAACTCCAAACCACTGGACTAACAGAGAACCACAGACCCCTTCATCAGAGTGAGGTCTCACGGAGGTCCTCATCTCTGCACCAAGACCCAGCTCTACCCAGCAGCCTACAAGCTCTAGTGTTGGAAGCCTCAAGGCAAACAACCAGTAAGACAGGAACACAATCCCACTCATATTAAAAAAAAGAAAAAAGAAATGAGACGGCAAAAAAATACATCACAGATGAAGGAGGAAGTTAAAAACCTACAAGACCAAATAAATGAAGAGGAAATAGGCAATCTACCTGAAAAAGAATTCAGAGTAATGATAGTAAAGATGATCCAGAATCTCGGAAATAGAATGGAGTCACGGACTGAGAAAATACAATAAACATTTAACAAAGATTTAGCAGAACTAAAGAATGAACAAACAGCGATGAACAACACAATACCTGAAATGAAAAATACACTAGAAGAAATCAGTAACAGAATAACTGAGGCAGAAGAACGAATAAGTGAGCTGGAAGACAAAATGGTGGAAATAATGGTTGAGGAGCAGAGTAAAGAAAAAAGAATGAAAAGAATCAAAGACATCTCAGAGACCTCTGGGACAACATTAAACACACCAACATTCGAATTATAGGGGTCCCAGAAGAAGAGAAGAAGAAAGGGTCTACGAAAATATTTGAAGAGATTATAGTCAAAAACTTCCCTAACATGGGAAAGGAAATAGTCACCCAATTCCAGGAAGCACAGAGAGTCCCATACAGGATAAACCTTAGGAAAAAAACACCAAGACACATATTAATCAAACTAACAAAAATTAAATGCAAAGAAAAAATATTGAAAGGAGCAAGAGAAAAACAAAAAATAACATTCAAAGGAATGCCCATAAGGTAATCAGCTGATTTTTCAGCAGAAACTCTGCAGGCCAGAAGGGAGAGGCACAATATATTTAAAGTGATGAAAGGGAAGAACCTACAACCAAGATTACTCTGCTCGGCAAGTCTCATTCAGATTCGATGGAGAAGTCAAAAGCTTTACAGACAAGCAAAAGCTGAGAGAATTCAGCACCACCAAACCAGCTTTACAACAAATGTTAAAGAAACTTCTCTAGGTGGGAAACACAAGAAAAAGACCCACAAAAACAAACACAAAACAATTAAGAAAATGGTAATAGGAACATACATAGCAATAATAACCTTGAATGTAAATGGATTAAATGCCTCAACCAAAAGATACAGACTGGCTGAACAGATAAAAAAACAAGACCCATATAGATGCTGTCTACAAGAGACCCACTTCAGACCTAGGGACACATACAGACTGAAAGTGAGGGGATGGAAAAAGATATGCCATGCAAATGGAAATCAAAAGAAAGCTGGAGTAGCAATACTCTTATCAGATAAAATATAAAATAAAGACTGTTACAAGAGATAAGGAGGCACACTATATAACGATCAAAGGATCAATCCAAGAAGAAGATATAACAGTTATAAATGTTTACGCACCCAACATAGGAGCACCTTAATACATAAGGCAAATGCTAAGAACCGTGAAAGGAGAAATCGAAAATAACACAATAATAGTGGGGGACTTTAACACCCCACTTACACCAATGGACAGACCATCCAAACAGAAAACAAATAAGGAAACACAGCTTTAAATGACACAATAGACCAGATAGATTTAATTGATATTTATAGAACATTCCACCCAAAAGTGGCAGAGTACACTTTCTTCTCAAGTGCACATGGAACATTCTCCAGGATAGTTCACATCTTGGGTCACAAATCAAGCCTCAGTAAATTTAAGAAAACTGAAATCATATCAAGCATCTTTTCAGACCACAACACTATGAGATTAGAAATAAACTACTGGGAAAAAACTGTGAAAAACACAAATACACGGAGGCTAAACAGTGCACTACTAAATAACCAAGAGGCCACTGAAGAAATCAAAGAAGAAATAAAAAAGTACACAGAAACAAACAACAAAAACACGATGACCCAAAACCTATGGGAGGCAGCAGAAGCAGTTCTAAGAGGGAAGTTTACAGCAATTCAACTCACCTCAAGAAACAAGAGAAATCTCAAATAAACAATCTAACCCTACAATGAAAACAGCTAGAGAAAGAACAAAGGTTACCCAGTCAGTAGAAAGAAATCATAAAGATCAGACCAGAGATAAATGAAATAGAAATGAAGAAAAACAATAGCAAAGATCAATAAAACTAAAAAGCTGGTTCTTTGAGAAGATAAGCAAAGTTGATAAACCCTTAGCCAGACTCATCACGAAAAAAAGAGAAAGGACACAAATCAATAAAATTAGAAATGAAAAAGGAGAAAACACAACTGACACCACAGAAATACAAAGGATTATAAGAGACTACTACAAACAACTATATGCCGATAAAATGGACAACTACGAAGAAATGGACAAATTCTTGGAAAGGTACAATCTTCCAAGACTAAACCAGGAACAATTAGAAAATATAAACTGACGTATCACAAGTAATGAAGTTGAAACTGTAATTAAAACTCTCCCAACAAACAGAAGTCCAGGACCAGATGGCTTCACAGGCAAATTCTATCAAACATTTAGAGAAGAGCTAACACTGATCCTTCTCAAACTGTTCCAAAAAACTGCAGAGGGAGAAACACTCCCAAATTCATTCTACAAAGCCACCATCACCCTGATACCAAAACCAGAAAAAGATATCACAAAAAAAGAAAATTACAGACCAGTATCACTGATGAACATAGACGCAAAAATCCTGAACAGAATACTAGCAAACAGAATCCACCAACACATTAAAAGGATCATACACCATGATCAAGTGGGATTTATCCCAGGGATGCAAGGATTCTTCAGTATACGCAAATCAATCAATGTGATACACCACTTTAACAAACTGAGGGAAAAAACCATATGATCATCTCAATAGATGCAGAAAAAGCTTTTGACAAAATTCAACACCCATTTTATGATAAAAAACTCTCCAGAAAGTGGGCATAGAGGGAACCTACCTCAACATAATAAAGGCCATATATGACAAACCCACAGCAAACATCATTCTCAATGGTGAAAAACTGAAAGCATTTCCACCAAGATCAGGAAGAAGACAAGGATGTCCACTCTCGCCACTATTATTCAACATAGTTTTGGAAGTCCTAGCCACGGCAATCAAAGAAGAAAAATAAATAAAAGGAATACAAATTGGAAAAGAATAAGTAAAACTGTCACTGTTTGGAGATGACATGATACTATACATAGAAAATCCTAAAGATGCCACCAGAAAACTACTAGATCTAATCAATGAATTTGTAAGGTTGCAGGACACAAAATTAATGCATAGAAATCTCTGGCATTTCTATACACCAACAACAAAAGATCAGAAAGAGAAATTAAGGGAACAATCCCATTTACCATTTCAACAAAAAGAATAAAATACCTAGGGATAAACCTGCCTAAGGAAGCGAAAGACTTGTACTCAGAAAACTATAAAACACTGATGAAAGAAATTTTCACATTTCATTTGTGAAAATGACTCTACTACCCAGAGCATTCTACAGATTCAATGCAATCCCTATCAAACTACCAATGGCATTCTTCACAGAATTAGAACAAAAAATTTTACAGTTCGTATGGAAACACAAAAGACCCTAAATAGCCAAAGCAATCTTGAGAAAGAAAAATGGAGCTGGAGGAATCAGGCTCCCCAACTTCAAACTCTACCACAAAGTTACAGTAATCAAGACAGTATGGCACTGGCACAAAAACAGAAATACAGATCAATGGTACAGGATAGAATGCCCAGAGATAACAGCACACACATATGGTCACCTAATTTATGACAAAGGAAGCAAAAACATACAATGGAGAAAAGACAGCCTCTTCAATAAGTGGTGCTGGGAAAACTGGACAGCTACACGTAAAAGAATGAAATTACTACCCTACACCATACACAAAAATAAACTCAAAATGGATCAAAGACCTAAAAGTAAGACAGGACACTATAAAACTCTTAGAGGAAAACATAGGAAAAACACACTTTGACATACACCACAGCAAAATCTTTTTTGACCCACCTCCTAGAGTAACGGAAATAAAAACAAAAATTTAAAAATGGGACCTAATGAAGCTTAAAACCTTTTGCACAGCAAAGGAAACCATAAACAAGACAAAAAGACACCCCTCAGAATGGGAGAAAATATTTGCAAATGAAAAACAGAGAAAGGATTAATCTCCAAAATATACAAACAGCTCATGGAGCTCAATATCAAAAAAACCAACAATCCAATTAAAACGTAGGCAGAAGACCTAGACATTTCTAGGTCCTAGAAATAGACATTTCACCAAGGAAGACAGATGGCCAAGAGGCACATGAAAAGATGCTCAACATCACTAATGATTAGAGAAATGCAAATCAAAACTACAATGAGGTATCACCTCACACCGGTTAGAATGGCCATTATCAAAAAATCTAGAAACAATAAATGCTGGAAAGGGTGTGGTGAAAAGGGAACCCTCCTGCACTGTTAGTGGGAATGTAAATTGATACAACCACTATGGAGAACAGTATGGAGGTTCCTTAAAAAAATAAAAATAGACCTACCATATAACCCAGCAATCCTACTACTGGGCATATACCCTGAGAAAACTATAATGAAGAAATGTACATGGGAATTCCCTGGTGGCGCAGTGGTTAAGAATCTGTCTGCCAATGCAGGGGACACGGGTTTGAGCCCTGGTCCGGGAGGATGCCACGGAGCAACTAAGCCTGTGCGCCACAACTACTGAGCCTGTGCTCTAGAGCCCACGAGCCACAACTACTGAGCCCATGTGCTGCAACTACTGAAGCCCACATGCCTAGAGCCCGTGCTCCACAACAAGAGAAGCCACTGCAATGAGAAGTCCGTACACGGCAAGGAAGAGTAGCCCCCCACTCGCCACAACTAGAGAAAGTCTGCATGCAGCAACAAAGACCCAACACAGCCAAAAATAAATAAATAATTTTTTTAAAAAAGAAAAAAGATACATGTACCACAATGTTCACTGCAGCTCTATTTACAATAGCCAGGACATGGAAGCAACCTAAATGTTCATCAACAGACGAATGGATAAAGAAGATGTGGCACATATATATATATATAATGGAATATTACTCAGCCATAAAAAGAAACGAAATTGAGTTATTTGTAGTGAGGTGGATGGACCTAGTCTGTCATACAGAGTGAAGTAAGTCAGAAAGAGAAAAACAAATACCAATGTTAACACATATATATAGAATCTAAAAAAAAAAAAGTGGTACTGATGAACCTAGTTACAGGGCAGGGATAAAGATGTAGACAGAGAATGGACTTGAGGACACAGGGTGGAAGGGGTAGCTGGGGCAAAGTGAGAGTAGCATCGACATATATACACTACTGAATGTAAAATAGCTAGTGGGAAGCAGCAGCACGGCACAGGGAGATCAGCTTGGTGCTTTGCGATGACCTAGAGGGGTGGGATAGGGAGGGTGGGAGGGAGACGCAAGAGGGAGGGGATATGGGGACATGTGTGTGCGTATGGCTGATTCACTTTGTGTGCAACAGAAACTAACACAGTATAAAGCAATTACACTTCAATAAAGATTAAAAAAAAAGAATGTCTATCTGTGTGTAACTGAGTCACTTTACTGTACAGCAGAGATTGGCACAACATTGGCAATCAACTACATTTCGATAAAAATAAAATTAAATTAAAATAATTATTGCAAGATGGGGGAGGTACAGGTAAAACAAATAGACCGTTAATAATTCATGAAGCTAGTAACTGTTTATTCTCTTTTCTTTTATATATGCTCCAAAAAAATCCCAAAATAAGTTTCTAAAACATTTGAAGGTTTTCTAGTCACAGCCCTGCGTGGATTCAGGAGGAGCTACTCAAACCACCTATGAAAGATGGCATGTTTTTGGAAATCTGCTTTGGGTGACTTTATAAGCAACTTTAGAGCAAAGATGCTGAAGTCAATGGGACATGCGAAAAGTTTGAAAAAATTATATTCATAAGATGAGAGAGTAGAAAAATAGAAGCATTTGAAATTAATATACTGTACAATATACAATTTTAAATGTGTTTGTAACTGAAATAATAAATAATATAATCAGGCCACTGACTATTTTCTATATCCCTGCCTGAAAGTTTGTATATTCAAATTAGCAAAAATGAAGCTTCCTATTTTTGTCCTTTCATTGGGAAAATAGAGGATTGCCTAATATTTAGGTTGTCTTATAGTAAGTCAACTCCAAGCTACCTGGCAAAAATTTTAAATCAGGTCCTTTCTCCCACGAAGTCCAACAATATACTTGTTAGTCTTTGCTCCTTGCAAAATTTTAGGAGTTCAGGTTTGCGACTGCAACGATATAAGAAATACTGGTACCAAAGATTTACATTCAGTAGTATTTAGTCAGCATTAGGTCAGAGGAAGACCTGATCCATCCCGGGCACCCACAGTGTCTGTGAAGGTTGGGCCAGGCACCTGGGAGTGCACCCTCCCCAGGACTCCCTGCTCAGCAGGAAGTCTGCACCCCACAACCTCTGACTTCATCTGGTTGTGCTGTATTTGTGAAAGTTAAAAGCAGAGAGTAACCTTGGAAATCATCTATTTCAATCTCCTCACATGTCAGAAGAAAGTCTCAAGGTGGCACCCCGGGTCCCTCAACTCCAGACAGAGCTGATCTGTAGCTGGGGCAGACCCACCGACATGGCCGCCCCGAGGCTGTCAGAAGAGTCCGTCCTTCTGCGTCAGTCAAGAGACAGCTGTTCCCATGAGCCCTCTGAGGGCCCACTTCCATCCCAGCTGCCCTGTCTCCTCCTCTAGAACCTTCCAGACACTGTCACGGTCCAAAACCTACAGGCCTGTCCACCAGAATGGCTGAAATTTGAAGGACTGCCAGCATCCAATGCCAGTCAGGGAAGAGGAGGACTGGAACTCTTACACATTGTTGGGCAGAGGGTAAAATGGTACAACTACTTTGGAAAAATATCTGACAGTTTCGTAGAGAACAAAACATACACTTCACCTATGACCTGGAAATCTCATGCCCGAGTCGTTGCTGAAGAGAAATGAAAACACGTCCACACAAAAACTTGTGCAAGTATGTTCACAGCAGCTCTATTCTTAATCACCCCAAACTGGCAACAAGCCGTGTGTCTTTGAACTAGTGACTGGATACACACCTGGGCTACCCGCCCCCCCACCCCATGCAGTGGAATACTGCCCGACAATAACAAGGAACAGACTCCTGACACATGCGACAGGGTGGGTGAATCTCACATGCATGATGGTGAGGGAAACAAGCCTGAGATAAAAAAGCGCTGCGATTCCATCTACAAGACGCTCTAAGACAGTCAAAACGATACTTTGGTGGAGAAATCGGAACAGTGCTTGCCACTGGACGCTGTGGTGGGGGAAGGAAGTTCTGGGGTGATGGTATCTTTTTTTACGGAGGTATAATTGACATAAAACATGGTATTAGTTTCAGGTGCACAACATAATGATTCGATATTTGTATCTATTGTGAAATGATCGCCACAATAAGTCTCGTTACTATTTGTCATCCTACAGTTACAGAATGTTTTTGCTTGTGATGAAAACTTTTAAGACCTACTCTCTTAACAAAACTTTCGAATATACATACAGCACAGAATTATTAACAACTGTCACCATTCTGTACCTTCCATCCCCAGGACTTATTTATTTTATAACTGAAAGGTTGTTCCCTTTGACCTTCTGGGTGATGGTATTTTGATAAGGATCTGGGTTACATAGGTCTGCATATTTGTCAGAAATGACAAGTCATAAGCTTGAAATTGGGACTTTTCATTGTAAGTAAATACTACCTCAGGCGTAGAGGACAAACGTATGGATACCAAGGGGGAAAGGAGGGGGGCGGGATGAATTGGGAGATTGGGATTGACACATATACACTATTGATAGTATGTATAAAATAGATAACTAATGAGAACCTACTGTACAGAACAGGGAACTCTACTCAATGCTCTGTGGTGACCTAAATGGGAAGAAAATCCAAAAAAGAGGGGACATATGTATACATATAGCTGATTCACTTTGCTGTACAGCAGAAACTATCACAACATTGTAAAGCAACTATACCCCAATAAAAATTAATTTTAAAAAATGTTACCTCCAAAGAAAAAAGTGTTTAGGGGTGAAGTACTGACGTCCGTGAGCCATTTTTAAAGGCATCCTTATAAGCTAGATTTGTTTAGAGGCATGGATAGATGGACAGACGGGTGAGAAGCAACTATACAGTAAATGTTCCAGAGTCCATGTGATAGGTATAGGGGAGTTGGCTGCAATATCCATCTTTTCTGTAAACATCCTCATAATAAAATGCTGAGGAAAAATCTACAGATAAAACCCACAGAGGTGTGGGCAGGAGTTTGCAGGAACCTGCCCACGTGTCCCTGCTATCCCAGTTCTTGGCCAGGTGTTAAATACTTGGGCAATCCCACCTGTCCCCAGTCCGACCTGCTTCCCCCCACCCCCTGGATCACTCTGCCCCGCCTGGAGCATCTCCCCCTGAAGTAATCTTCCAGATAAAGTTACCTGGCAGATCTTGGTGATAGCTATAGTCTAGCCAAGCCCTCCATTCTGTGAACTCTCCCCTCTCGGGAATATCTATTTATCTTTGACTTCAGGTCAAAGCAGAACCGAGACACCCGTTAACAAACATCATTGAGTGTTTACTAGGTGCTACGCAGTGGGGTGCAGAGGACATTAAGAAATGGTCCTTAGAGCTGCCGTAATGGTCAGAATGGGATGTTTTGGAGGTGGGGGGAGGGGTGGATGAACAGAGGCCAGATCACAATCTTATCTTTTATAGCTGCTAAGAGGTTTGAACTCTAATCTCAAAGTAGCAGAGCCCTCTAAGCCCTCCTGAAAAGCTGGGTGTAAATCATACCACGTTTCAAACATTTTACCAAAATGCCCAGGAGATTGTGAAATTTAAAAAACTATATGGGAGATCTTTTTGGAGATGAAAAGTTATTCTACATTGAAAATCATTCATTTTTACCTTTTTTTTCCATTTCAAATTTGAAAATATATGCTATACTTTGCCTTCTTAAAGAGAAGCATACTAATTACAAAACCAACTCTGTTCACAGACAGTTCCCAGCAGCTAAGGGTGTTAGGTCAGAAGATGATGTGGTCCATATCTCAGGAGACACTGGGGGTAACATCTGTACCGTTAGTGAGTTTGAGAGTCAAATCAAGACTCCTCACCCTCAAATGGTCTTTATTTCATCAGTGAGCAACTTGATTACACATATGTATGGGGCTGTTAACTCTTAGTTAAATCAATTAGATCTCAATGCATTGATATACTAGTTTAACACAGAACCACAACCTAACAGGGCTGAGAGAGGGGTAGGAATCACCTGGTCCAAACCCCCCTCATTTCCTAGTGAAAGCCGATAAAACCAGACTATGTTAAGTGACTTGGAGTTACACAGCTAGTAAAAGGCAAGGCTGAGACTCAGATCCAATGTTATTCCAAGTTCAGTGTTCATTCTACACCACACACTCAGCTGTCATAAACCCTTCACCACTTGTCTCTATTTTTTCTTAATCCACAGTATTTTACATTTCTTGAGAGAAAGGTATAAATAAAAATAAATTTTAAAATTTGAAACATTTCTAGTATTTTAAAAGTTTTTGTAAGAAAAAAATGTTTTGGGGAAAACTATTACTCAAAATGGCGAAAGCCCAAGGTCTACGGCATGATCCCATCATATACATTCCACATCACGTGACTCTCTGTGCAGAGAGAAGCTCCCTAAGAGTTTATGGAGTCTGAAAACACAACCTACTTCACTAAAGGGTATGGAAATATCCTTCCGTGAAAGCCAAGTTCCACCAAATGAGAAAAGAAAGTCTTTAAAATGCATGGCCTCTCTGAATGCCCTGTCACTGACAAAGCACCGAAGGGCTGGCATTCCAGCCTTTGCTCCAAAGGGTGAGCCTGCATTAACTCATGTCCCCTTACAACCACCCCTGGAGGCGCTACTCTTAACTGCTGCTCCAGTGGGACCCTCAGGCACAGAAAACCCTGCACTTCCAAGAGGCAAAGTCTGAACCCAGCAGTCTGGCTCCCAGGCTATTCATTGAACCCACAAAGCAATCCACTCAGGGATGTCTTGTTATCAATTCTGCGGGGAACTTAGTTCCTTCAGGGGAGTCCGTCCTTCTTGGTCTTTCAGCTTTATCCTTTATTCTCCCTTATACTATAGGGGATGGAAGCAGACGTCCCAGACAGCAGGATTCCAGCTGGGTTTTTCCAGTGGGATGCGCTCATGGACCCACATACCCCCAGACTCCATAGTGACTGCAAGCTGGACTGATGGGGGGACAGCAGCTCCATTTACCCGCTGCTCTCTGGGAGCCAACAGCTCACCCCTTAACACACCTCCAGCCCTTCCTTAGTTGAAAACCAGTTTCCTCCATGCAGTCCCTCTCCTGAAATACACAGGTCCATTTTTTTCTTGAATGCTGATTGATTTGACATCTCACTTAAATATATAACATTTCCCTGTTTTCTCAAATGAATTTAATGAACGAGTGTAACCTTGACTTGATGAGCAAAGATAGTCATGATGCTATAACAGTGAGGTCCTTGGGACCTGTTTAAAGAGCACAAGCACCTGCCACCCCTGCTTCCCTGGATCTCTTTGTAATGATGGGAAAAAAATATATTTTTTAATTTATGAGCTGTAAAAAGCATTAGAGGGCTTCCCAGGTGGCGCAGTGGTTGAGAGTCCGCCTGCCGATGCAGGGTACACGGGTTCGTGCCCCGGTCCGGGAGGATCCCACATGCCGCGGAGTGGCTGGGCCTGTGAGCCACGACCGCTGAGCCTGCGTGTCCGGAGCCTGCGCTCCGCGGCGGGAGAGGCCACAACAGTGAGAGGCCTGCGTAACCGCAAAAAAAAAAAAAAAATCTGTACTACACTTGCATAATTCAAAAATCAAAGGAAAATAAAGAGAGTATATTGAGAAGTCTCACTCTCACTTTGCCCCTCAGCCTCATTCCTCCCCACCCCACAGGTAATCATTTATATTCGTTTCCTGTGCAACTGCAAGCAAATACGAAAAAATATACTTATTTTCCTTCCTGGCTTACACAAAACATGGCATAGTACATGTATTAGTTTGCTAGGGCTGCTGTAACAAAGCACTACAAACGGGGCGGCTTAAACAACAGAAATCTATCGTCTCAGTTTCTGGAGGCTGGAAGTCCAAAATCAAGGTATCAGCAGAGTTGGTACCTTCTGAGGCCCAGAGGGAATCTGCTCAGGCCTCTCTCCTTGGCTGGTAGATGGCCATTTTCATGTTCACAGGCCATCCTCCCTGTATGCATGGCTGTGTCCAAATGTCCCCTATTTACTAGGATGCCAGTCATACTGGATTAGGGCCCACCGTAAATGACCTCATTTTCTCTTGGCTACCTCTTTAAAGATCCTATCCCCAACTAAGGTCATAATCTGAGGTACGAGGGGTTAGGACTTCAACATGCAAATTTGGGGGGACAAAATTCAACCCATAACACTATAATACTGTTCTGCTCTTTTTTCACTTAGTCATATGACCCTGGAGATCTTCACATATCAATACATAGAGAGTTTTTCATTAGACATCATTTCTCGTAAACACCAAATTCCCATAAAAACATGAGTCGGTTTATGGACTGTATTCGGTTCCAGCGAAATAACTACCTATTTTTCCTTCAGTACTATATTGCTTTAATTTCTCTACTTATAATGTTTCAATATTTGATAGGCCAAGTCACCTCTCTTCACCATTGCCTTTTCTAAGTTGCACTGGCCATTTCCATATTTCTTTCGAAAAATTATTAGTCTTCATTAAATTAAAAACAAAAATTAAATAATTTAAGAAACACAGAAAATATTTTAAAAGAAAGTTAAAAAAAAAAACACTGCCCAAAATCCTATGAAGCAGGAAAGAAAAGTGTTAAATATGGGCTGAATGTCATTTCAGACATATGTCTAAAGCTATATATAAATTGAAGGGTTCTGTTGAATATTTGACCTTCACAGAAGAATGAAAACTTGTGTGAAATTCAAAAAATTGCTGAACTTCAGGAAAAAAGGGGTTTTTTTCCATAGGATGTCCCTAAAAGATTCCTCTAAGGTTGTAAAACAATTGGAAAGTTGGATTTATTGTATGTTTGTATCTACATGTCTCAATTTTGGATGAAAACTGTGGATTCCCTGCTATGAAATAGACCTGTATTCTTACACTTCTTTCTCCACTAGCATTTCGTTACTTATATTTTCATTTTTATTTTGTCAAGTGTTATAACACATTTAGTTGAACAAACATTTCTCCAGTTGCTTCGTTTTAGTCTGTGTTTACATGAATTTAACACTAAGCCTTTCTTTTTTTACTACATAAAATTTTTTATAACATTTTTTAACCTCATCATTGGTTCTATTTATTGTAAAAAGGAAAAATGACAAGAAGTGCTATATGCAACATTTCTTGGATTCTTCCGTGTCTGCGTGTGACTTCCTGTTTCCTTTCTTTGTCTGGTGACAATTATCTTGGGTCCCACTTCCTTCCCTCAGAACATTACTAATACTTCACCCCCACCCCGCCCCGCAATGTTTACTGGTCATGAATGCTGCTGACCTTCTCCCTGATAAATGACTTGTTTATCCACCTGGATGCCTGAAGAATTATGTCTTCAGTCTTAAAGTTCAATAATTTAACAACGTCTAAGTTATTGACTGTTCTGTATAAATTTCCCCCTAAACACTATGTGCCCCTATGAGCAAAAGATTTAACAGTTTCTCCATTACAAGGTTTACCTTTATTATATTCATGAACATTCTCTCTGTTCCATGTCCTGGGTTCTGTTTTTGACTTACTCCAGTTATCCTTGTGTTGGTTCATTGTCATTCCTTCAAATCGTCACCTTAATTGCTTTAGTCTCTTTGTATTTCTCCTCTGAAATTACTGTGTTATCTCAAACCCTTTGTTCTATATTAGGAATCTGATGTCTTACTCATTCCAAATTATTTACTCAATCTGTAGTAGTGCTGGAATCTCATTTTTCCATACCTCCTTACTTTTCATCTCTCTGTTATTACCTTAGCACTGAGCTAGGTTTTATGGAGTTGATATCCTTTTTTAGATCTTCCATATCATGAAACACACCTGGAAGTTTTCTTCTGTTTCTTAGACTATGATTTCCTCCAGACTGCATTCTTTGTTACTTCTGTGCGGTATTTTATGCATTTTGGTTGTTATGAATTTTCATAGCTGCATGTCATTTCTTTCATTTTGCACATTCTTAGGATGGTACCCATGTGCCCAGATTTTCTATTTGCCCCACTATCGTGTGGATGGTTCTCCTGGATATCCTTCTTAAGAGGTATTTTATATTAAGTTTTGTGTGACTTGAGGGCATGTGGTGTGGCCAGGGGCAGTGTTGAGCCAGCGAGAGTTGTTAGAAGCCCTCACCAGGGCGCTGGACACTGGCTCTCTCTTCAGAGTGTTCATTCGGGGTCTTGTACTGGGACACCCTCCCTCACTCCTGCAGGCTTTGAGTCACTTCCCCATGTGGCAAAGACGCTGAGACGATGCCCTTCTGGCCTCCTCTGTAGCCTCGTGGTGATAACGTAAGCTTTCCCACTTTCAGGGTTTCCTCTCTTTCATCTGCAACTCCCTAGTTACTGCTCTGTCCACTTTTCTTCCCACTGGAGGATGTTTGTAAAATTTTCTGTATTTCTTTTTGTGGGAGTGGGTGAAGGAGAGGAGATTCAGTACTTTAAAATCCCTCTGGGGGAATTTCAGTAAAACACTTTACTGGACTATTTTACATATCAAAAGTTGGACCTCAGAGTCTAGTGTAGATTGATGAGAAGAAAAACTCCAAAATGAGGAGCAGGGGATTGCAGCAAGCTAAGGAGGAGATGAGAGAACATTAAAAGTGGAAAGGAGAGAGCCCAGCTATATGGCCAGATACTGGTTATAAAATGTAAAAAATGACCAATGAAACATCCAATGGGGCATATTTATCATTTGATGTGCTGTGTTGTGAGACTGAACTACCCTAAGGCTTCAAAATTTCAGTCAAATAGGCTCGACACACAACCTTGAATCAGTGGTACTTGCAAGAGTGAAAATATTGTGCTGGTTTTATGGAGAGTGCCCAAGAAAAGAAAGAAACAGTGTGAAAAAAGGAAGTAAAATCCAGAACACAGATCAAAAATCACTGGAAGCAGAGTCTTAAAGGCAGGAGTGATCGAGAGAATTGTAACTCCTTCCCCTTATGAAGCCCTGAAAATACTGGCTGGGGAAAGCAGGTTTTTAAGTATCCTTACCAGCCAACGGGAGGATGGGGTGGCATTCAAGATACTGACATACAGTTACAAATGTTTAATAACAAAAGTTGCAAATTTTCCTTGAAACAGTTTTCGTCACATCCATGTTTCCTTAGTTTTGCTATGTGGAATTATTATTAGTGCCTCCTAAATCATTAATGTGGAATCTACATCAGAAGACTTCTGAAGACCATTCATACATAAATATTAGATAAGACTATAATTCATTGGAGATTTTTGCATTTTTTAATTGAAGTAAAATTTACATACATTGAAATGCACAGATCTTAGTATGCAATTCAATACATTTCGAAAAATACCTACACCCATGTAACCAATAATCAAGATATAGAACCCCTCTATCATCCCAGAAAACTCCCTTGTTCCCACTTCTACTTAACTCTCCCATTCCAAGCAACTACCGCTCTGAATTGTGTTGTAGATTATTCTGCCTATTTTCGAACTTCCTCTAAAAGGAATCATACAGCGTGGACTCTTCTGTGTCTGGCTTCTTTTGCTCACTGTAATATTTTTGAGATTTTTTTTTATGCTGTTGTATGCATCAGTAGTTGGTTCCTTTTCATTACTGATTAGTATTCCACTGTATGGATATGTTGCAAATTGTTTACTCTCATACTGATAGACATTTTTCTTTCCAGTTTTTTTTTTTTTCTGTGTGTCTTCTTGTGAACAAATATTTTGGTTTCACTTAGGTAAAACTTAGAAGTGGAATTTCTGGGGCTTCCCTGGTGGCGCAGTGGTTAAGAATCTACCTGCTAATGCACGGGACACAGGTTCGAGCCCTGCTCCAGGAAGATCCCACATGCTGTGGAGAAACTAAGCCCGTGCGCCACAACTACTGAGCCTGCGCTCTAGAGCTCGCGAGCCACAACTACTGAGACCGTGTGCCACAACTACTGAAGCCCGCGCGCCTAGAGGCTGTGCTCTGCAGCAAGAGAAGCCACCCAATGAGAAGACCGGGTACCACAACGAAGAGTAGCCCCCGCTCACCACTTAGCCCGCACGCAGCAACAAAGACCCAACACAGCCAAAAATAAAAATAAATAAAATTTTTTTAAAAATGGAATTTCTGGGCAGGTGTATGCTTTATAGGAAAACACCAGTCTTCCAAAGTGGCCATACCATTTTATACTCCCACAAGTAATACAGGAGCATTCGAGTCGTTCCTCATCCCTGCCAACACTTGATACTGTCTGTCTTTTTAACATTAGCCATTCTGTTGGGTATGTAATGGGCCCGCATTTTGGTTTCAAATTGCATTTCTCTGATGACTAAGATGTGAGCATCTCTTCATGTGCTTATTGGCTATCTGCATTCTTCTTTTTGAAGTATCTGCTTAAGTCTTTTGTCCATTTTTAAAAACTGGGTTCCAGTGTCATTTGCTGAAAAATCAACTGACTGTGTTTGTCTATTTCTGGGTTCTCTGTTCTATCCCCGTGATCCACTTATCCTTTCTTACTCCAGTACAATGCTGTCTTTTGATTTCTGTAGCTGTATAGTAAGCCCTGAAATCATCCTGTGTAAGTCCTTCAGCTTTGCTGAACTTTTTCGAGATTGTTTTGGCTCCTCTGTGTTCTTCGCCCTTCATAAAAGCTTAAGAATTTATCTATCAATTTTTGCCAATGGTCTTCTGGGCTTTTGATTAGAATCAGATTAAATCTATAGATCAACTGGGGGAGATTTTCCATTTTAGCTAAATCAAGTCTTCCAGTCTATAAACATGGCAAACTTCTCCATTTATTTGGATCTTTAATTTCTCCTAGCAATGTTTTATATACAAATGCATTTTATATCCATATAAAATGTGAATGACTTATATACAAATAGTCAATGAAACTATGATTATGTAATTTTTTTAAAATTATGGAGTTCTAAATGAACTGATAAAAGACAGAGTGGGGAAAGCACACAGTAAATACTATATGGATAAGGGCCACTGGACACTCAGGATCTTTAAGTACTATAATAATGGTGATTTTATTTTATTTTATTTTATTTTATTTTATTTTATTTTATTTTATTTTGCGGTACGCGGGCCTCTCACTGCTGTGGCCTCTCCCGTTGCGGAGCACAGGCTCCGGACGCACAAGCTCAGCGGCCAGGGCTCACGGGCCCAGCCGCTCCGCGGCATGTGGGATCTTCCCGGACCGGGGCACAAACCCGTGTCCCCTGCATCGGCAGGCGGACTCTCAACCACTGCGCCACCAGGGAAGCCCGGTGATTTGATTTTTAAGCACAGTAGTAACTCGTAGTGAAGAAAAATGATATTGGAAACAAGATTTTAGTCTGACTGCCGTTTTGTGTAAAACATCCTGACCAGCCTCATGTCTCATCACTTGTTCCAACGCTCATCACTCAGAGGTCTCTCCTATCTGTCCATGAAAGCTGTCCTCTTGCTTCCAGCTGACCACCACTTCCTGGGGTCAGGTCCTCCTCACCTCCTCCCTGGACCATTGAAATTACGTCCTAACTGGTCTCTGTATCCCCAGCTTTTCAGCTGCCAACTCATCCCATGTGCTGGACTCCAAAGTTACTTTTTAAAACATACACCTGCATGTGTAATATGTATTTGTTCTCTCTCTTAAACAAAATGTTTCAGATACATTGCTTGTTTTTCTTTAATATGATATGGCAAATATATTCTCCAGATATCCATGGTAATTCTGTTAAATTAGAAATGACCAATTTCCCAGTAAATAAAAGAATATGCTTTGAATAATTTGATTAAGATGCCTGAATCATCACTATTTTTCTTATTTAATTATGAAATTATTAAATCTGAAAACATGAAATTAAAATACTGCAGTAAAACAGAATACACCTCCTACCTCTGTGAAGAAATTAACTTCCCACCAAACCAAACCTCTAGACTGCAGAAGGAGCAAGCAGCAAGTTGAGTCGATTAATGATTTGAGTCTTCCTGCCTGTGACATAAATCATGATTTAAAATGTGGTTAGCGGGACCTCCCTGGTGGCACAGTGGTTGAGAAGCCGCTTGCCAATACAGGGGACACGGGTTCGAGCCCTGGTCAGGGAGGATCCCACATGTCGCAGATCAACTAAGCCCGTGCGCCATAACTACTGAAGCCTGCGCACCTAGAGCCCGTGCTCCACAACAAGGGAAGCCACGGTAATGAGAAGCCCGTGCACCACAACGAAGAGTAGCCCCCGCTCGCCGCAACTGGAGAAAGCCCGCGCGCAGCAACAAAGACCCAACACAGCCAAAAATAAAATAAATAAATAATTTTTTAAAAAACCGTGATTAGCAATGATGTAAATAAAATCCATACTACCTGGAAGCCCTGTATTCAAATGTATGGATAGTTTGCCATCATGTAAACGACCCTGAGAGAAGACTCTGATGTGGTTTTCAAAATATAAACAAGCAAAAGGAAATTTCTACTCAACAGAATTACAGCTTTGTGCCTCAAAGTGGAACATACACTTCACTTTCAATCCATTCTACAAACCTGACATAATTATGCCAAGAAGAAAATCCAAAACAGGAGACGTGGTGCGCTACTGCATGTCTGCTTGCCAAACTGGAAGGGAAGAAAGCAAGTCATTATGCTGCTTTGCCGTCCTGCGCATTCCAGCAGTTCCGACGGACAGAACAGCATCCATCATGCTTTGCATTACAATTTTTCTTGGCCACTTTCTCCCAGCTCATCATAACATAATTATATTCCATTTTTTCTAGCCAGGGGCTTCTATTTTCTCTCATTCAGGACAACAGCTGCAAACCCCAACCTTGATGCCTCCTCAAAATGATGAAATGTGTTTGCTTTTTGTTTCAGTCTTGGCAGTTCCAATTTTCACACTTCTGCTTGACAAATTTTCTTGCTGCCAAAAAATGCATTCAGCCCTGAAACTTTCATAGGGCTGAGCAAAGGAGCTCCCAGGGTACTTAGAACTTGCCTGTACTGTAATTTATCCCCAAGCCAAGTCATTCTGGAAATGTGTCGAGAGGACGTGCTGCTTTCATTCTTTTTATAGCTTCATAATTGCTAAAGGAGGACTGTCTTTGTGTCAAGCCCATCTGAACATTTTTATTCTTCCTTCTATTTATGTCTACTCACGTATACGTGCATCAAAGTTTTTGCTGAGGGTTGGGGACATCAGGCCAAAATCTTGTCAATAAAAATCCTATCCTTCATGGCAAAAAATCTAAGATTTTATGTGAATGGTAATACTAGTCAACATTTTCTTTTTGCATTACTCTGTGACAGACACCTTTCTCAGTGCTTTTGGTGAAATGCCTAGTCTAGTCTCCATGCAAGTCATGAGGTGGGTGCCACTAGTGTCCTCACTTTTCAGAGGACAAGGAGGCTGAGAGGGGCTTGAGAACGCTGCTTGGGAGCGCACCGCAAACAGGGTGGAGCTGGTGTCAACTTCAGGCTGCTGGAGCCCAGTTCTCTCTGCCTTGCCCACCTGCCTCTCACCGTGGTCATCCCCAGTTCCCAGTACTCAGGAGGCCCAGAGCCCTCCTTCTACGCTGCCAGGAGTCCTAGGCTCCTTCCTCAGAAAGTCCACAATGGATACTAGAAACCTGATAGACAGAACTGGTTGCATCTTACACACTGAGCGCCTTGTTGAAATTTCTCTTCCTCATTATATACATTTTAAACTCCTATGGTCTTTATTTATTTATTTAAATAGTGGGACATAGGGTTGGGAAGGCAGGTCACACCTAGATGATCATGATGATGAAGCCCAGGTTTTTCTCTGATTCTCTGGAATTTATGGTATGGACAGTCACAATCAGTGAAGGGTTATAAGGCCCAAAAATTGTTTAAATGAGTGATTTGGACCTATTATAGACAGGACCTCTGTGCCAGGCTACACAGGATATGTACTGCCCAGCTCCATGGGCTGCCTCCCAGTTACCCTGCGGTCCATGGCGTGTGCCCTATCTACATAACGTGATCACCCTAATCAGATACCTGGCGGAAATTTGCAGCTGGTTATAAAGATTGCTTTTCAGTAAAATGCTATGGTCTTGATCACACACTTTTATCTGAGTACTACGTGTTTTCTTTCATCCCCAAGGGATGAAGTTGAGTAGGAAATACAGAGATTTGCAAGCCACCAGTGGACGGAGGCCCAGCGGCCACATAAGAAGTCTGGCTGCACTGCGATTGCTGCACTGACAGAGACCTGTGGAAAGATGAGAGACAGACAGACACAGATGCCTGGGGAGCCCCAGCTGTTTAACCTTCCAGGTGCCAGACATGTGACAAGTGAAGCTTCCAGATAACCCGGCCCATCACCAACCACCTATAACCTCACAAGAGACCCCAAGCAAGGACTGCCCAGCTGGTCCAGTCAAGCCCCAGACTCACAGGCAAAACAAATGGTGGCTACCTTTTAGACCGCCGCTTTGAGATCGTCTGTCACGCAGCCACGGATAACTGAACACCATGTGAAACGTCATCAGACAACAGCCAGGATAATATCCTAGTGAGCTCACGTCGTAACCAGATTTGTTTTTTTCCTTTTGCCAAAGGACCCACCATTGTGATGAGCTTACAGCATCTTCGGGTGGATATGCCACGGTAGCACATGCATAGGTATCATTACCTGTCGGACGTGCATCCCTTAGACTGGGTCTTATTTGAGGACTGAGATAATTCATGGGTCATTTATTGAAGTTTTACCTGCCACCCGGGGACTGGGAAAAGTCTGTCCCCAAAACAAGAACCAAGGGGAAGGGTCTGAGAGGCAGATAAAGGAGGATCACTTTCTTGGCCAAGCAACAGGCAACACAACGTGTATGAGAGGCCAAGTCGTGGGCCATGGGTGGCGCCTTCCTTGGGGACAGCGGCCAGGAGCGGGAAATAAGAACCCATGGCAAGAGCCTGTCTAGTTGTACCAGCCCCTGGGGACTCAGGAGGAAAGCAGTGAACAGCACAGGGCCCCTGTCCCCATCAAGGTTTCCAAACGAAGATCTTTTATGAGCTGAACACTTTTGACGCTTTTCGTAGGTTCATGGTTTTCTCTTTTGTTCCCCTTGATATTTAATAAGGTCTTACTGAAAACTCCATCCTACTTTTGGATACGCTACAAGAAATCATGCATGGCCGCGGCTTTAAAAGGGGAGTACTACGTCTTGAAGAGACAGGTATCTTCCCCCGTGTTCACTGCAGCACTATTCACAACAGCCAAAATGTAGGAACAGCACAAGTGTGCATCAACAGATGAATGGAAACAAAACGTAGTCTGTGCAATGAATATGTGTGTATCCACCCCAGCCTGAAAATGGAATAGAACTCTGACACCTGCGACAGCACGGATGAACCCCGAGGACGCTGCGCTCAGTGAAATGAGCCAGAAGCAAAAGGACCAGCTCTGTACGACTCCACTCACACGGAGTACCCAGGAGAGGCAAATTCATAAAGACAGAAATCAGATCAGAGGCCATGAGGGCTGGGGGAGGGGGAGGGGGAGAGAGACGCAGTGTGGGAAGATGAAACTTTTCTGGAGATAATGGAGGTGATGGTTGCCCAACATCATGAATGTACTTAATGCCACTGAACTGCATACTTAAAAATGCTTAAAAGGGTAAATTCTGTGTTATGTATGCTTCCACAGTAAAAACAGAGAGAGAAAGGGATACACATCCCCACCCAACAAGATGAACTTTATGGGGGACAGAACCAGGGCCACTTGGTCTAGTCACCCCTCTCTACATATAATTCTGCAGCCACTGCTAAAACCAGAGGTCTTCGTTTCATTGACTAAAGAACCCCTTCACTAATTATGATAAAATAATAATAATGACAAAAACAACACACATTTCCTGAGCACTTACTAATGTCACTCACTGTTCCAAACACATTTACTAACGCATTTAGTCACAACAATAACCTTATGAAGAACGTTCTGATTTTTAGTTGTGTGTGTGTGTGTGTACATATATATACACACACAAGAGAAACAAGCAACAGACAGCTTAAGTAACTTGCCAAGAGACACACAGCCGGTAAGGGGTAAGTAACTTAGTACCCAGCAGCTGGCCCTGGGTGGGAGCCACTGTGGCTCAGAGCCCCCCACAAACGAGGGGACAGACAGAGGAGCTGCCCATGAAGGAAGCTGGTGCCCCACAGAAGCAAGGGTCCTGCCGACTCGAGTGCAGGCTCAATATAATGAACAGATTACATGATGGAATGATGAGACTCAACTGGAAACAGGTTCTAAAACCTCCTCAGGTTTTGTTCTTTTTTTATTTTTTGTTACAATTCACAAAAAAAGACACACTGTCCAACTACCAAGTGGCTTGAAACAGAAAACCTCTCTAAGTGCTCTATGCAGGCATCTAACTTCTCCTGGGAGGACACAGTGGGCTCCAAGCACACCCTCCCCCTGCCCCGCCTTGCAGACCTGATCCTCTTTCGGAAGCCTCCCCTGCAAACTCAGCCCGAGTACCACAGGGGCTGCTGACCCCAGGAGGTGCCCTGTGCCGGAGCCAGTCAGGGCCTGGCATTCCCTGGCTGCAGCAGTGGGACAGGAAGGGCCATTTGACTGCTCAGTCTCCTGCCCATACCCCACCCCACTGGGGTGCAGGGACAGAGCCAGACCCATGGGCACAAGCGGAGATTTCCTGTGGACCTGTGGGAAAGACATTCTAGAAGAGACGTTCTCTCCTCCTTTGGATGTTGACTGAAACCAACATATGAAACGGGGCAGCTGGGGACCAATAGAGACACGAAGCTGGAGCCTCCGGGTAACCCTGCTGCAGCTCCAGCTCCAGCTTACCCACTCGGCCGTAAACCTGGACCACCAGTGACTTAAACACTCTCCCATCTCTTTCTTGTTTAAACAAACCCAAATTAGGGTTTCTGTTAACTACAGCCAAGTGTGTCTAACTGATTTATGTGTATTATAACTGATACATACACACACACGCACACTCAAAACTTTACGCACTAAATGGAGTTTCTTCTTGATATGTCACCCTAAGTATACACAAATTCAGGCTTGGTGGTTTTGCATATAGTGTGTCAAGTAAATTAACAGAAAGTGAATACAAACACTTGAGACCGGAACTATTTATTAGCGTTGTCACCAAACAAGCTCCAGTTATTATGGTGCTATTACAGACACAGAATAGTACTAGAATTCCCCAGGCAGGTGTAGCCAAGCACTTACGTGAAGACCTTGGGCTCGAGGGGGAAACAAACCAGAGTCCCAGCCACACCTCTGCAGTTTTCTCTCTGGCTGTGTGACCTGAGGTGACTTGCTTAACCTCTCTGAGCCTCAGTTAAATTAGGTTAAATTATCTGCAGAAGGTAATAAAATTATCAAATTGCAAAAACAGGATGAGAATCTATATTGCCTTCTGGCTCCAAGGCCCATGCTCTTTCCACTAACCCACACTTACATTTAAGGCAGTGCCCTACAGAACCGGTAATGAAGTGGACCCGCGTGACAAATCAAAGCTCTGCTAAACAATCTCAGCCACTTGCTGCTTGTGCGCTGATCCCCAGCTTCCTGGTTTTCTCCTCATTCACCCTTAATGAGCACAGAGTTCCTTTAAAACCAATTCCCAGCTCTCTGGGCCAGGATCTTTGAGGAATGTGCCCTCGGGCGCATCCTCCTCCTGCCTTCTTGGTGTCCCCTTATCACCTGTCTGGGACTGCCTTTCTCCTCCTGGAACCCATCAGACTGCTTCTCTTCCGCCTCAGGTGAAGGAGCCCTTTGCACAGATCTTTTGCAATCAGGCCCTATGATCCTGAAATGGAGAAAGAAGGAGAGACCAAAGAGGAAAGGTCCTCAGGGATTGCAAGAGCTTTGTTTCCCAACAAGTTGGAACAGAACCATCTACTAGACTGTGTGAGCCTCAGGTCAATGGCTTTAAATCCTGAATTATAAATAAACCAACTACTTTTGTGATAAGAGTCCAGACCTCCTGAAGGAGAAACACTTAGCTCAGGAAAGAAATTAAACCCAAGAGGAGCCAAATTATTAAGTGAGCTGTTCTAACAACATCTCAGTCCTTGAAACGGAAAGCTACTGAATCCCTTTCTTAACGAGAGGCCACGTGGACCATTGGCAATTGTGTATTTTAGTAAAATAACTCAGAGACGAGTCCCACTGTCTAGTGTGACGTATTTATTACGATTTATGATTACACGTGAACTCTCTAGCCCATGCCCCAAATAATTCATCTCTTCTAAGAGACATTATTAGTGTTCACTAACAATGAGCTTGTTTGTGGTACCTTTGAGCTGGAATCATGGGGTCCAGCAACCCCTTCATTTTGCAGCCGGGAAACCAAGATACAGAAGGGCTGCCCAGTTCATAAGCAAACTCAAAATGAGAAGCCATAGCTCCCAGCCCGGTAAACTGCCCACTGTCCCATTCCATCTAACCTAACACATCTCCTCCTCGTATCTTCATGTTCCAGAGCTCGCTGCTGGAAGCTACACGGGCTAAAGATGTCCAAGGTACATTAAATTAAAACGCAAGTGACGGAGTACATGCAGAGCACAAGTCCACTCACATAAATGGTGTGGGGACTGCCACCTTAGCTGGTCCATTCCAAGTGATCTCGGGGCTTCTGCTGGAAATGCGCGACAAAAGAAGTGCTCTCTCTTTCCTACTGGCTGTGAATAAAGAGCCATGGGCCCCCAGGAGCAGCCAAACAAGAGGGGATGAGAACCCGCTTTGGGGCAGGAGGAGGGAGAGAAAGCAGGTATCACGAGAGTCTTGAGCTCCCAGATCAGGCCTCACGCAAAACAAGCCCCACCTCCAGGCTTTCCAACTACCTGAGCCAATGCCCTGCCTTTCTGGTTCAAGGAGGAGCTCACCTGAACTGCCTGCACTGATGCAGCTCAGGCAGCAGGGAAGGTTTGGACGGATGCAGAAGAAACTGTTACACGTTCATTGTTATCCTTCAGGTATGGAAATGGTGGGGACTCAGGGGGCTTTGCTTTCTACTTTTCAGCCTTCTGCACAGTTTGAATTTTTATTTTTATAATCATGAGTAAATAAATGTTTCTGAATGACTGGAAAAAATACTTCCGATGAAAATTCAAGCTTGAGTGTCAGGTCCCCTATAACCTCTATGACAACGGTGAGGGCTGATTAGTAGGGAAGGTGGCCTCCTTTCTGATATCAAGTTGGATCTTTCCTGTCCCTTTTTTACACATTTAAGATGAGATTATATAAAGGTTATTTAAGGAAGATATATCACACTCACAAATTATAATTTAAAGTAATTGATTACTTATAATGTATTTGTGGACAAATTACAGAAACACAGAATAAATGACAATCACTTGAATGATTTAAATCTGGTTGAATTCAGAAAAAGGTTTTGGTGGCTAATTCCAAACTACAATGAGGTCCTCAAAGCTCTGGACGTGACTCTCAGTTATGACACTCATAAAAATATCTAATTAGATTAATAAAACATATGGATAAGAAAACTGATAGCATGATAATCAAATTTCCATATGACACTGAACTATGAAAAATAATTTATATTTTACCCAAACACATTCTAAGAAAGACCTCAGGAGGTTGGTAGGCTAGTCAAATAGAAGAAGATAGGGTTCTGAATTTACACAGAAAAAAATGACTGAAAAAAACCATGGGGTTGTGGGAGACTTTTCATCACAGCAGCACAAATTTTGTCTTCTCACGTAAATATTAATCACTGTAGAACAAAGCTTCCCCCAAATTAGTACACATGGAATCCAGGGTCAGGGGTGGCTTTTCACATGTGAACTAGAGTTGCCTCCCAGGTCTGGCTCTGAGATTTTAGCATGAAACGTCCTTCGGAACCTTGGGTATACTTAGCCACCCCCCACATACAGAAGAACCAGCCTCACCATTTTCAGTTCCATCACCGTTTTTACCTCATGTGTTTTCAACTCCACCTTTTGGTGTACGCACATTTAGGACTGCTATTCCTTCTTGGTGAATTATGTAATGTCCTTTTCCGTCTCTGGTAATTTGTTGTTGTTCTTCTTCTTCTGAAGTCTGCTTCATCTGATATTAGTATAGCCACTCCTGCTTTTTTTTGATTAATATTTGCATGGTATGTTTTTCCATCCTTATGCTTTTAACCTACGTACATCTTTATATTTGAAATGAATTTCTTACACACAGTATACAGTTGGGTCATTTTTATCTACTGTGTCAATCTCTGTCTTTTAAGTTGTATATTTAGACTATTTCCATCTGATGTAATTTTGATATGCTATGGATTAACTCTGGAATTTGGGGGAGGGGAATGTTTTCTGTTGATTTCCTCTCTTTTTCATTTCTGTTTTCTTTTTCCTGACTTACTGATATTTTTCAAAATTCCATTTAAGTGTATCAATACTCTTTTAAGTGTATCACTTTACATTGATTTTTTAGTGGTTGTATATTATATACATAAGTTATCACGGTCTATGGCGTTGACATTTCACTTGTTCAAGTCAAGTGTAGAAACCTAACCTTACTTATATCCCTCAACTGTCCCCCATTTATGACTGTTTTATATACTTTATATACCCTACATATTTTGAGAATCACATCAAACATGGTTTTAATTTTTCCTTCAGTCATCAAACATAATTTAGAAAACTAAAAAGGAGAAGGAAAATTTATGGTATTTACCCTTATTTTTACCCTTACTGTGTTATTTCTTCTTCCCTGATATCCCAAATTTCCTTCTTTTATCATTTCCTTTCTGTTTCAAGAAGTTTCTCTGGTTATTTTTTCAGCTGGCAACATGTTTTCCTTCATCTGAAAATGTCTTAATTTCCCTAAAAGATGTCTGCTGGATATAGAATTCAGTATTGATAGTTTTTGTTGAACTTCACGGTTTTTTATGAGAAATCCACTTGCATTCTAATTGTTTTTCCCACATACATAAGGTGTCATTTCTCTCTCAATGCTTTCAAGATTTTTAATTTGTCTTTAGTTTTCAGGGTTTTATTTCAGACACACACAAACCAATCCTGGCATGGATTCCTCTGGGTTGTTCTGATTGGGGTTTCCTCAGCTTCTTGAATCTTTAGGTTTATGGATTTTGCCAACGTTGGAAAATTTTGAGCCATTATTCTTTGAGTACGTTTTCAGCCCCAACATTTCTCTCCTCTCCTTCTGGAACTTCAATGACACAACTGTTAGACCTTTTATTACTGTCCTCCAGGTGTCCCAGAGCTCTGTTCATTTTTTTCAGTCCATTCCCTTTGTTTTCCAGATTGAGCAATTTCTACTGGTCTAGCTCCAAGTTCACAGTTTCTTTTCTCTTGTCTTCTCCATTCCTATTTAGCCCATCCACTGATTTTATTATTATTGTATTTTTCAGTTCTAAACTTTTCATTTGGTTCTTTTTGCCTTGTATTTTTTGCTGAGACGTTCTATGTTCCCACTTGTTTCAAGCACATTTTCAATTGCTTGCTGCAACATTTTTTATGATGGCTGCCTTAAATCCACTTCAGATGATTCCAACATTTGTGTTATTTTGGTATTGCTGTCTGTTGACTGTCTTTTGTCATTCGAGTTGACATTTTCCTGGTTCTTGGCATGACTCGTGATTTTTTTTATCATACCCTGGACATTTTGTGTGTTATGTTATGAGCCTCTGGATCTCATCTAACACTTCTCTTTTAGCAATAAGCCTCCCCTGCTGCCAGTGAGGGAAGGAGGGTGCTGCCTGTCACAGCAAGTGCACCACTCAGCCTCCAGCACAGACCTCATCACTGCTGAGCAGGGCTGGGAGTTTAGGCTCTCGACTAGACCTCCACGGATACCTGCCTGGCCAAGGAGAGAAGGACACCTTATTACTGATTCTCAAGTGGCCTCTGTTAATGCTGCAGGGAGAGGGGCTTGTTACCATTGGGTATAAGTCCTGGTTCCCGCCTGGCCTTCTCTGATACCCGCCAGTTGGGAAGGGGGTCATCTCATAACAACTGGGTGAGAGGGAAAGTCCAGGCTCCTCATTTAGCCTTTGCTATGCGGAAGAACGGGGGCCACAGTTTTCTCTGGGGTGTTTGGCAGGAGTAGAACGATTATTGTCTAGAAGTTTTCTGTCTAGAACTTCCCTGGTGGTGCCGTGCTTAAGAATCCACCTGCCAATTCAAGGGACCTGGGTTCGAGCCCTGGTCTGGGAAGATCCCACAGGCCGCAGAGCAACTAAGCCCATGCACCACAACTACTGAGCCTGCAAGCCACAACTACTGAGCCCACATGCCACAACTACTGAAGCCTGTGTGCCCAGAGCCTGTGCTCCGCAACAAGAGAAGCCCCACCACAACGAGAAGCCCACGCACCGCAATGAAAAGTAGCCCCCTCTAGCTGCAACTAGAGAAAGCCCGCATACAGCAATGAAGACCCAATGCAGACAAAAATAAATTAATAAATTAATTTTTTTTTAAGTTTTCTGTCTAGCTAAGCTATCCTTTTCCTGGTTCTCTGGCTAAAGAGAATTTTATCAAGGTATTTTGGGTCTGTTCTCATTGGTGTTTCCAGGTTGTCATCTTCTGCAGCAACCATTCATTCCAGGGCACACGAGGCAAAAGGAGAACCCAGAGAACTCACTGCTGTGCCATTCGTCTGTGCCCAAGATCACTGATGGTCTGCCTTTTCCTTTCCACCTTTCAGAGTCTTTTCATCTTTGTTTTATAAATAACGTCCAGGGTTTTTAGCTGTACTTAGCAGGAGGAATAGGGAAAAGTTTAACTACTCCACCTTATCCAGATCCACTATTCAGTTCCTTGCTTTTAAAAAAAAACTGTTTTATCACTTATGTGTATCTCCCTAAATGGTACGTCATCCAATTTTCCTATCTTTGTAAAAGTTATCATACTGTGACTTGTCTTTTCAATTCAATGTTATGATTCTAAGGTGCATCCCTGTTGCTGCATTTGGCAATGGTCCCCTAATTTCCATTGCTACGTAATACTCCATCCTGACTAGAACACAATTTACTATGCATTTTCCTGCTGATGGACACTGCTGCTTCTGGTTTTTTGCTATTGTGCACACCGTCACAATATACTTTCTTATACAAGGTTCCTATTGCACAGAGGCAAGAATGTCTCAGGAGTGGAACTGCTGTGAATGTAAAAAATCATTGAATTTCATCAAACTGAAACTAAAATCATTTGTAAGGAAAATGTTATCTAAAGCTTTCCTCCGGCCATTAAGTATCAGTTTCTTGGACTTCTTCATCTGCTCTACAGCTCTTTCCATCTCTCTGCTCTGTCTTCTGTGGTATTAACTATACCCTAAGGCAGACTCCCTCCACAATCCCAAGGCGACTGCCAAAAGCTCCCCGATGCTAAATGGCCTGGGACTTCCCTAGGGTGTGGGTCCGATCCCTGGTAGGGGAGCTAAGATCCCACATGCCTCGTGGCCTTCCTCCTGCTGGTCCAGAAGGAAAAGAGAGAAGTTTTGCTCCAACATTCCCGAGAGAACTGTTGACATCACTAACATTTAACCTTAGTAACTCACCACATTTGATGGACTGGGAACAAGGACCAGGGAAGAACAAAGCTGCAGTAACAATGTGGGTGGTAGACAGGCACCTGGATCCCCTCACCAGTTAGGGGACTTTCCAGTCTGGCCGCATAATGCAAACAATTCAAATTCCCCTTCAGTCAAAACTGAAGACAGTGTCCTGGACTGTTCGGCTACTCCACTAGCATTGACTGAGCACCCCTAGCGCACCAGGCAACACCCTGCATGTCGAAAGGGTGAACGGGACACAGCAAGGCCCCTGCCTTTTGCCAGAGGCTAAGGAAACAAAGATAAAGATAGTACATTCCTTAGCCTTCAAAGATCTCACAGCCTGGTACAGTCAAATAAGCACACGACTGTAATACAGCATGGTTAGGGACTGTGAGAGTCCATTTTACAGATGAAACAACTAACTCTCAGAGAACTTGAGTGACTTGCCCAAGGTCACACAGCTAGTTATGGAAGAGCCAGGAGGAGTCAAACTCCAATCTCAGAATCTCAGACTCCAAAGTCACACTCCAACTACGCACTGCATTGTTACCATAAACAGCACTTAAAGTAAGTGTTCCCTACAATTTGGAAATAAATTTACCCTTTCTGATGGAAACCAGTAGAAATTAGCAGTCAATACAAGAGGTCAGCTGCATGTAGAAGTGCCCCTCTTAAGAGGTGTTCTGCAATTTGGAGGAGGTGGGAGAGATGGAGGACCAGTGTGGAGTCAACACAGAATGAAGTGGTGGAAGGAACAGAGGCTTATAGCCAGCCAGACCTGATCTCCACCTCAGCTCTGCCACTCCTGTGTGAACATCACTGTGTCATTAAACTGCTCTGACACTCGCTTTGCTCACTTGGAAGATGATGATGCTCACATCACAGGCGGGCTGAGGAGTCATCAGGATAACATGGTGATACATCAAAGGCACTTGCCCACATTGGACACTCAAGGAGTGCTAGGCTTTGAACGTGACCAAATGTAAGACAGGGCCATGCAGGGAGTTACAGTATAAGCCAGAGAAAAAAAGAAATCCCTCAGAAAGGGAAGTGAGGATGAGAATTTGACAGCATTATTGCTATGAGAGAGGAGCATGGGCACCAGGAAATGAACTCTGCCTTTTCTCAGGGTCCACCTGAGCTGCACTTACTGGAATCACCTAGGCTGCTGGTTAAAGATGCAGGTTCCTGAGTGTGATGACCATGGTTTAGAAAGTGTGCTTACTGATGCTTACATTAAATGGCTCAGATTATTACTTCCACTGCCTCAGTTCAGAACTGACTGACCTAGAGTTGGACACCATAAGGCTTCATTATTGGTGAATACTTGGTTGTTTTCCGAAGTGCATGGACATGTAACATTCTTCAGGATTAGACCACATGCTGGGCTACAAAGCAAACCTTGGTAAATTTAAAAAAATAGAAATCGTATCAAGCATCTTTTCTGGCCACAACACTATGAGATTAGAAGTCAATTACAAAAAAAAAAAACTAAAAAACACAAACACATAGAGGCTAAACAATATGCTACTAAACAACCAATGGATCACCAAAGAAATCAAGGATGAAATTAAAAAATACCTAGAGACAAACGAAAACGAAAACACGACGATCCAAAATCTTTGGGATGCAGCAAAAACAGTTCTAGGAGGGAATTTTATATCCAGACAATCTTACCTCAAGAAACAAGAAAAATCTCAAATAAACACCCTAACCTTACATCTAAAGCAACTAGAGAAAGAAGACCAAACAAAACTCAAAGTTAGTAGAAGGAAAGAAATCATAAAGCTAAGAGCAGGAATAAATGAAATAGAGACGAAGAAAAATATAGAAAACATCAATGAGACTAAAAGCTAGTTCTTTGAAAAGATACACATAACTGATAAACCTTTAGCCAGACTCATCAAAGAAAAAAGGGAAAGGGTTCAAATCAATAAAATTAGAAAGGAAAAAGGAAAAGTTACAACTGACACCACAAAAATACAAAGGATTGTAAGAGAGTATTATAAGCAACTATATGTCAATAAAATGGACAACCTAGAAGAAATGGACAAATTCTTAGAAAGGTAAAATCTTCCAAGACTGAACCAGGAAGAAATAGAAAATATGAACAGGGGACTTCCCTGGTGGCACAGTTGCTAAGAATCCACCTGCCAATGCAGGGGACACGGGTTCGAGCCCTGGTCCGGGAAGATCCCACATGCTGTGGAGCAACTAAGCCCGTGTGCCACAACTACCGAGCCTGCACTTTAGAGCCCGTGAGCCACAACTACTGAAGCCTGCACACCTAGAGACCATGCTCCACAACAAGAGAAACCACCACAATAAGAAGCCCGCGCACCACACAAAGAGTAGCCTGCTCGCCACAACTAGAGAAAGCCCGCGTGCAGCAACGAAGACCCAACATAGCCACAAATAAATTTATTTTAAAAAAGAAAATATGAACAGACCAATCACAGGTACTGAAACTGAAACTGTGATTTAAAAACTTCCAACAAACAAAAGTCTGGACCAGATGGCTTCACAGGCAAATTCTATCAAACACTTAAATAAGAGTTAACACCCATCCTTCTGAAACTATTCAAAAAAAACTGCAGAGGGAGGAACACTCACAAACTCATTCTACAAGGCCACCGTCACCCTGATAACAAAACCAGACAAAGATACCACAAAAAAAGAAAATTACAGGCCAATATCACTGATGAACATAGACACAAAAATCCTCAACAAAATATTACCAAACCAAATACAACAACACATTAAAAGGATCTTATACCATGATTAAGTGGGATTTATCCCAGGGATGCAAGGATCCTTCAACATACGCAAATCAATCAATATGATACACCACATTAACAAACTGAAGAATAAAATCCATTTGATCATCTCAAATGGATACAGAAAAAGCTTTCGACAAAATTCAACACCCATTTATGATAAAAACTCTCCAGAAAGTGGGCACAGAGGAAACCTACCTCAACATAATAAAGGCCATATATGACAAACCCACAGCTAACATACTCAGTGGTGAAAAACTGAAAGCATTTTCTCTAAGATCAGGAACAAGACAAGGATGTCCTCTCTCACCACTATTATTCAATATAGTTTTGGAAGTCCTAGTCACGGCAATCAGAGAAGAAAAGGAAATAAAAGAAATACAAATTGGAAAAGAAGTAAAACTGTCACTGTTTGCAGATGACATTATACCTAGAAAATCCTAAAGATGCCAGCAGAAAACTACTAGAGCTCATCAATGAATTCAGTAAGGTTGCAGGATACAAGAGTAATACTTAGAAATCTCTTGCATTTCTATACACCAACAACAAAAGATCAGAAAGAGAAATTAAGGAAACAATCCCATTTATCATCACATCAAAAAGAATAAAATACCTAGGAATAAACCTACCTAAGGAGGCAAAAGACCTGTACCCTGAAAACTGTAAGACACTGATGAAAGAAATCGAAGCTGACACAAACAGATGGAAAGATACACCATGTTCTTGGATTAGAAGAAGCAATATTGTCAAAATGACTATACTACCCAAGGCAATCTACAGATTCAATGCAATCCCTATCAAATTACCAATGTCACTTTTCACAGAACTAGAAGATGAAAATTTTTAATTTGTAGAGAAACACCAAAGACTTTGAATAGCCAAAGCAATCTTGAGAAAAAACAACAGAGCTGGAGGAATCAGACTCCATGACTTCAAACAATATTACAAAGCTATAGTCACCAAAACAGCATGGTACTGGTACAAAAACAGAAATATACATCTATGGAACAGGATAGAAAGCCCAGAAATAAACCCACACACCTATGGTCATTTAATCTATGACAAAGGAAGCAAGAATATACAATGGAAAAAGACAGTCTCTTCAATAAGTGGTGCTGGGGAAAATGGACAGCTACATGTAAAAGAATGAAATTAGGACATTCTCTAATACCATACACAAAAATAAACTCAAAATGGATTAAAGACCTAAATATAAGACTGGATATTGTAAACTCTTAGAGGAACATAGGCAGAACACCCTTTGACATAAGTTGCGGCAATATCTTTTTGGATCCACCTCCTAGAGTAATGAAGATAAAAACAAAAATACACAAATGGGACCTAATTAAACCTAAAAACACACAGCAAAGGAAACCATAAACAAAACAAAAAGCCAACCCACAGAATGGGAGAAAATATTTGTAAATGAAGTGACTGACAGGAATTAATCTCCAAAATATACAAACAGCTCATGCAGCTCAATATAAAAATAATAATAATAAACCAATCAAAAACTGGGGAGAAGATCTAAATAGACATTTCTCCACAGAAGACATACAGATGGCCAAAAAGCACATGAAAAGATGCTCAAGATCACTAATTATCAGAGAAACGCAAATCAAAATTACAATGAGGTATCACCTCACACCAGTCAGAATGGCCATCATCAAAAAGTCTACAAACAATAAATGCTGGAGAGGGTGTGGAGAAAAGGGATCCCCCTTGCACTGTTGGTGGGAATGTAAACTGGTGCAGCCACTATGAAGAACAGTATGCAGGTTCCTTAAAAAACTAAAGACAGAGCCACCATATCATCCAGCAATCCCACTCCTGGGCATGTATCTGGAGAAAACCATAATTCAAAAAGATACATGCACCCCAATGTTCACTGCAACACTATTTACAATAGCCAAGACATGAAAGCAACCTAAATGTCCATCGACAGAGGAATAGATAAAGAAGATGTGGTACATACATACAACGGAATACTACCCAGCCATAAAAAAGAACGAAATAATGCCATTTGCAGCAACATGGATGGAACTAGAGATTATCATATTAAGTGAAGGCAGACAAAGACAAATACCGTATGATATCACTCATATGTGGAATCTTAAAAAAAAAGATGCAATGGAAGCAACCTAAATGCCCATCAACAGATGAATGGATAAAGAAGATGCAGTACATATATACAATGGAATATTACTCAGCCATAAAAAGCAACAAAATTGGGTCATTTGCAGAGACGTGGATGGACCTAGAGACTGTCATACAGAGTGAAGTCACAAAGAGAAAAACAAATATCGTATATGAATGCATATATGTGGAATCTAGAAAAATGGTACAGATGAACCTGTCTGCAAGGCAGAAATAGAGACACAGACATAGAGAGCAAACATACGGACACCAAGGGGGGAAGGGGCGGGTGGGATGAATTGGGAGATTGGGACTGACACATATAAACCAATATGCATAAAATAGATAACTAATGAGAACCTGCTGCATAGCACAGGGGTTCCTCTACTCAGTGCTCTGTGGTTACCTAAATGGGAAGGAAATCCAAAAAAGAGGGGATATATACACGTACAGCAGATTCACTTCGCCATACAGTAGAAACTAACACAACACTGTAAAACAACTATACCCCCAATAAAATAAATAATAAAAAAATAAATGATATAGGGACTTCGCTGGTGGCACAGTGGTTAAGAACCTGCCTGCCAACACAGGGGACACGGGTTCAATCCCTGCTCCAGGAAGATCCCACATGCCGTGGAACTAAGCCCACGCGCCACAACTACTGAAGCCCGCATGCCTAGAGCCCGTGCTCTGCAACAAGAGAAGCCACTGCAATGAGAAGCCCGCGCACCACAACAAAGAGTAGCCCCCGCTTGCCGCGACTAGAGAAAGCCCGCGCACAGCAACGAAGACCCAACGCAGCCAAAAATAAATAAATTTTTTTTTGAATGATACAAATGAACTTGTTTACAGAACAGAAACAGACTCACAAACTTAAAGAATGAACTTAAGGTTCCAGTGGGGTGGGGAATGGTGGTGGTGGAGGGATAGATTAGGAGGTTGGGATGAACATACACACACGACTATATATAAAACAGATAATCAAGAAGGACCTGCTGTACAGCACAGGGAACTCTACTCAATACTCTGTAATAACCTATATGGGAAAATAATCTGAAAAAGAATGGATACAGGTATATGCATAACTGAACCACTTGGATGTACACCTGAAACTAACACGTTATAAATCAACTACACCTCAATATAAAATACAAAAATTAAATTAAAAACTAAGACAATTATAAGCAAAAAAATTAATAAATAAAATAAAAAACAAAGTGCACCTTAGTGAGGTCCTCTTTTGGGGACTGAGCTAACTGGGATCCAATCATTTGTTTTGTGTTTTTAGATTCCTTTTGGAAGACAGGCTAGGACTCTAGCAACTTGGGTTTTCAGGAGAACTTAGAAAAATGGGATCCCAGTCATCTAAATGCTCTGAGGGCAGCCCTCCTCCAGGGAATCTGGCCAGTTTTATGCTTAAAAACTATGTACTCCCCACAGGCTCATTTTTAACTAAGCAGGCCAAGCAAACTAAAAGTAATCCAGAGTTACAATGGCCATTATCGGGGACTTTTGATCTCCCCAACCTTGTTTTTCTTAGGATTAAACTGGAGGACCATGGCTCAAAAATTAAGTAAAATGAATGATGTATTTGTTTTCACTGGTATCTGAAAGCTTCCAACTGTGCACAAAACTATAAAATTGCCTCTTTGCAAGACACTGTTTCTAAACTGGCCAAAACAACTAAAATAAACCAGAAAAGAGTAAAACGGGTTTCGAATCCACATGCTCCTTGTGTTCCCCTCCGCCAGCTTCTTTGTCTGGGGTACCATCTTGCGTGTCTTCCAGACCCCTTTGCCCCAGACTCCACCAGGCAGCCACCACCACCCCTGACACCAACTCCCTCTTCCCCTCTGCTCTGCCCCCTCTTCTGTACCCTCCCCTCCCCAACTCTAACCCACTCCTCTGATAAGTGGCACCTTCTCAAAAGTTCACCCCTGCTACCACAGTGCAAGGGACAAAGCAAGCAAAAACCTCTATTCCGTATGTATCAGGCGTCACATGTTCAAATACACCTTATCTCCTTGAAAAGCTTCTTTCAAGCACCAGGATTCTGTCTTTCAAGCACCAGCCCTGAAGCTTGTCAGCATCTTGAACTGGACTGAGCCGAGTTCTACACGGCGGCCAAAAGCGCAAGCCCCGTTAAGGATTTTCCAAAAGCAGCCGAACACCCCCATCGAGTTGAAGATGAATTCAGCACGGTAATTCAGACGTGCTCCCTGGGGTTTTCAGATTTGTATCAGTTGGTGCACATGCCTGTGGGTGAAAGTCAGGCTCAGCTCTGGATAGAGCTGGCTCAGTGGGGACTCCCCGAAAGGGATTCAGAGAAGCCAGCCTCTACAGTCTTGGGGGGACGCTGGAGACCTTGGCAGAGAGAGCTCCACCCAGCAGTCACCACAGCCTTTTCTGAGCCTGCTGCCTGGGACAAAATTCAGGCGTGCGTGCAGAAGTGTGTTGAATCAGTCCATGGCTACCATAATAGGGTTCAAATCTTTAAAGAAGACTCCAGTCTCCCTACAGAGGCTAAATCCACTCGGGTAGCCTTTAACTCTGTGTTCATGGATGAACACGGAGCTTTTCCTCCTAGTGGAAAAAAACAGGATGGAACGGGAGACCGTGTCCACCCCAGATCTGTTCAATTTGGCAAATCAGCTCTCTTGCACCTTAGATGATTCAGCAACAACAAAAAGGAGTCATAAAAACCCTCCGTTTTCAACTTCACCAAAAGCAAAAAATTCTTGGTCTCTGCCATTATTGCAAGACACCGGGACATTTGAGGAAGGACTGTTAGAAGCTAAGTGCTCCAGGCACCTTCAGCCCTCTAGCTGATCTGGTCCCCAAGGAGCCACAGGGGCTGGTCCCAAGCCCTCTCCTTAAACAGCTCGGGGAAGCCCCTCTCCAGGTCAGGAATGAATCTTCACCTGTCCTTGTAGGCACGGGTCCTACACTCTCTGTGACCCACCCCTCTGCCATTAAACAGCCCCTGCCTCGGAGCTAAACAGTTCAGACAGAGGGGTCTCACCTCAGCAAGTCCCTGCCTCTACACCTGTTCCTTTTTGTTTAGGCTCTTTGAGAGATACATACCCTTTTCTCCTTAGTTCCCCCTGTTCATTTGTTGGGTCGAGATTTCCTGGAAAATCCCAGGCTGGTATTTCTTTCTCCCCAAAGGAGATGACAATTATTGAGTTTGAGAGCAGCAGTGACGGCAACAACCAAAATTGTCAACTGGGCAAATTAAGCGACTCTAGAACATGCGGTCTCTGTTCTGTATCTGATGGTGTCAAACGAACTCGACACCAGCCACTCAGCCCTGTTAGACTGGCTGCAGCTGACATTGGCAGAATCCACAGGGCAGCTCCTGTTAAATTCCAGAGAGACCCTGAAAAAGCCTCTTCCCCACATTAATCATATTTGACTATGATTATCCTATAAATAAGCAGCCCTCCAGAGCCATTACTCTGATAACAGAGGACTATAAGGCCCAAGCCTTTATTGGCCTCTGCACGAGTCCCTGTAACACCCCTATGTTACCGGTAAAGAAACCCAATGGCAGAGGCTGGAGATTTGTCCAGAACCTCCAAGCAGTAAATAACGCTGTCCTCCCTCAGCACCTGGTTGTCCCTAACCCTCATACTGTATTGGTGTCCATCCCAGCTGGAAGCAAATTCTTTAGAGTCACTGATTTATGCAGCGCCTTCTTTTGTGTTCCAGCTGAGGAGGCTGGCCTGTGCCCTTTGCTTTCACTTAGGGGGGAAAACAGTTCACCTGGACAGTGATACCTCAGGACTGTACTAAAAGCCCATCTGACTTTTCCCAAGTCCTGAAGGATGATGTGGAAGATAAAAGGTTTCCTAGAGGTTCTATTGATACGTTGTTGCAATACTTGGATATCTTACTTCTTTGTTCCCTCTCCCAGGCCTCCTCACAGGAAGGCAGCATCCATTTACTGAAAGACTTTAGCCCTAAAATAATACAGGGTCACCAAGGAGAAACTTCAGTTTGCGGAAAGCCAGGTTCAGTATTTGGGTCACCTGACAGCAGAACAAGGGCTATACCCAGATCAGAAAGGCTCTGTGGCATGCTGAGCTTCCCCAAACTCCAAACTAAATGGCAGTTATGATGTTTTCTTGGGCTGGCTGTTGTTGGAATTGAATTCCGCACTTTTCTCTTTTGGCCAAACTCCTGTGGGGTTTAGTGTTTCACTAAAAAATGACCATCCCAACTCGATTCTATGGGGAGAACAGGATGACACAGCCTTTAAAGCCTTAAAGGAAGTTTAATGAACACTTCTGCCCTTGGGCATCCCAATTATCAACTTCCCTTTTCCCTTTTTGTGTATGAGAAAGAAGGGAACGCTCTTGGGGTTCTCACTGGAAAGCAAGGGGCTCACCATCAGCCCACAGGGTACTACACCCAACAAGCAGACCCTGTAGCACAAGGGTACCCTCCCTCCCTTAAGGCCATCCCCCCCACTGCCCTTTTGGCTAAGGCCACCAAGGAAACAGCTGTAGGATCTCCTGTGACCATTTTCATGTCTCATGCAGTGGAAACCCCTCTAAATTCTCACCACACACATCTGTCTGCTAGCCATCTTACCTCTTATGAAATTCTCTCCTTGTATAACTCACTCTCTCATTTTAATAACCTCAACCCGGCTACTCTTCTCCCCTCTGTTACTGACAAAAAACCCACAACCGTTTAACACTGACAGATCGCCTCCTGACACCCACCCTCATGACCTACAAGAAAGTCGAGAGTAATGCTGGCATCTCATGGTTTACTGATGGTGCTTATTTAAGGAAAATATTGCACTGAACATTCACTATCAATGCCTTTTGATGTATTTGAAACCACACCCTTGCCTTTGGCTACTTCAGCCCAACAGGCCAAATTATATGCACTTACTCAAGCCTGTACACTAGCCAGAGGCAAGACTGGCAACATTTATACCGATGGCAGGTGTGCTTTCAGAGTAGTCCATGACTGTGAGACGCTACGGAAGCAACACAGTTTCCTCACTCCAGCAGGGACAAAATTAAGAATGGTCCTTATGCTCAGGAACTGTTAGGTGCTGTTCTGGCCATTAGTAAGATACCAGAACATCCTAACCTTGACTTCCTGGAGACGAGGGGAAGCCACCTTGCTGACAGTTCAGAGAAAAAACAAACAAACAAAAAAATGCTGCTCTTAAAGGAGCAAACAGCAGCCAACCTCTGTCCTGGGCCAGAGGAGTGTTTCCCCAAACGAGATCTTAGAAAAACTAACTCGAGAAGCCCAGCGATTTGCCTCAGAAAAGCAAGAGTAGGAATTCAACAGTCAGTGGTTTCTTTTATATATATATATATATATATATATATATACACACACACACACACACACAGAGAGAGAGAGAGAGAGAGAGAGAGAGAGAGAGAGAGAGAGAGAGAGAGAGGGAGAGAGAGAGAGAGAGAGTGAGAGAGTGAGAGTTCTGGTTCGGACCAAATAACAACCCAGTCCTACCAGAGACTTTTAACTCCTATTATTGACCACTGTACATGCCCTGAACCATTGGTCCACCAATTATATGATAATCTTTATGCATCAGTACTGGTGGGGAAATGTCGAAAAGGCTGCAAAAAGCACTTACTTTGCTTGCCCTACATGTCCAACATACACTTCACGGAAACCTGTTCGCATCGCTCCTGGACATTTGGAGCCTTGGCAATTGGATTTTATCCAGCCTCCCTCATCTCGTGGATATAAATATGTTCTGGTCATGGTGTGTATGTTTTCTCACTGGAATGAAGGCTTCCCTTGTGGACAAGCCACTGCCTCTGCTGTGGCTCAAGTCCTGGTGGAGCAGACCATTTCCACCCAGGGAACCCCTCTTGAAATTCACAGTGACCAGGGAACTCACTTTACCGGCCAGATCCTTACAGCAGGTCTGTGTTGTCGGGCTGGTTGTGCAACGCTTTCACTGTGCTTATCATCCTCGATCCTCTGGGCTGGTCGAATGCACTAACGGCGTCACTAAGACCAGCCTGGTGAAGTCTGCAGATGCCCTGGCTGAAAGCACTGCTGCTACTCCTTCTGAATCCTGGCTCTACCCTCTTTGAGAATCATAAACTCTCACCTTTTGAAATACCATAGGACACCCAATGTACTTGCCTCCTGCTTCTTTTTATCCACAACTGATAAATGGAGACATGCTTCTGTGTTGCACAGGCCTAATGGCTTCTGAAGTAAGTCAGAAAGAGAAAAACAAATACCGTATGCTAACGCATATATATGGAATTTTAAAAAGCGGTACTCATGAACCTAGTGGCAGGGCAAGAATAAAGACGGAGATGTAGAGAACAGACTTGAGGGCGTGGGGTTGGGGAAACGCGAAGCTGGGATGAAGTGAGAGAGTAGCACTGACGTATATACACCACCAAATGTAAAACAGATAGCTAGTGGGAAGCAGCCGCATAGCACAGGGAGATGAGCTCAGTGCTTTGTGACCACCTAGAGGGGTGGGATAGGGAGGGTGGGATGGAGGCTCAAGAGGGAGGGGATATAGGGATATATGTATACATACAGCTGATTCACTTTGTTATACAGCAGGAATTAACACAACACTGTAAAGCACTTATACTCAAATAAAGATGTGAAAATAAATAAATAAATAAATAGAAATAAAAATAACCACGCTCTGGTAGAACACTTTCCACAGTGCACTCCTGGGAAATGAAAACTAATACTATGCCCTACAACCTGGATCCAAAAGGACTCTCTCCAGCCTCGCTGAAAGGACCCCATCAGGTCCTGCTGACTAACTTTTGTGCCACAAAACACCAGGGAGAGGACTCCTGGATCCACATGTTGCACCTAAGGAAGGCACTGAACCCCAACTGGACCTGCACACTATCCAGAAACCTGAAGATAAAGCCCATTAGACCTGAACCAGAGGGCATATGAAGCCGACAGATTTCCAAAGACGTCCGGACCAGATCTGAATACCTTTCTTTCAACATTGCCTTTCACCTGTGTCCTCCTTCCCTTCCATGAAAGGACAATGGCGCCATCCACATTTCCCAATCCCTTGCAAAACCTCTCTGATTGCTGGATTTACCGTCAGAAACCTCAGTCCCTCCAGGATAGCAATGGCCCTTTGGTTCACCCTATAATTTCACTGGGGCTCGAGATGCTGTTGTCTGTCCAGATTGTTCCACACGTCCATTTAATACAGTCAGGGTGCTAAGCCCACCTAAATTTATTCCTTGCTTCAATTTGACCCTGCCGTGAGATAGGAAAACAAGATCTTGACTATTTGTATGAAAGGCTCTGTGGAGTTGACAATGCAGATCAGGTCATTTGTAAACTTGCTGACATACCTGTAGGTCTAGGTAACCTCTCAGTGTGTAACGCCTAATGTCTGGCTAAGTAATGCTAAGCCTCTGTGCCAATAAAGGTATCCACAGATACTATCACTTGTGCGAGGGCCGGTGTACACCCTCTGGTTACACCTTCATATGTGGAAGTTTGGGCATGCCCTTATGCTTGGGCAACTCATTGCCTTGATAGCTGGAGAACACAGCAAACTGTGCCCTGCTGTATTCACTGTCCCCTTCTCCCTGCATCACCAAAGAGAGCCTCTCATTGGTCTATCCTATTAAGCCTCTATAACCGCTTCAGCAAGAACTTCCAGGAGGGATATGAGATTGTGGTTTTGCCTCCATAGGGAGAGCTTTCTTCCCACAGATTGGAGTGAACACCAATGCACAACTGATCAGGAATCTCTCCCTGATACTAGGAGTGTTAGCTGACTCTGTAGCCACTGCAGCTTCAGCTCAGCAACAGTCACTTAACTCACCAGCCACAGTGGTTTTGTATAACTGCATAGCCCTTGATTACTTACTTGCTAAGCAAGGAGGCATTTTTTCAATACCTGCACGTGGAGAAATGCCTCTGGGGAAGTAGAGACCCAATTACATCAAATTAAAGAGCAGGCGCATTGGTTACAGCAAGTATCACCTGACAACCACTATTTTTTGAATTATTCAGCTGGCTACATTCAGGTCTTGGCTCCTGGTTTTGAACCACCTTGAAAACTGGGTTTGTTAGGTTTTTAATTCTGCTTTGTACACTTATTGTTAACTTCTGCACTTACTGTCAAACTTTGGTAAAAATGACATGCCTAGTAAGGTGATGCTAGTTCAGCACTTTGAGATCATTTCTAGTGCTTACAACCATGACTAAAAAGGGACTTTTAATAAGAAACACCTGAGAGTTCCCCTTACTGCCTTTCCTTGTTACTCAAATGAGGCCTCGTGAAGTTTCTGATTTATATACTTTCCTTCCCTGGAGGGAGCTGACAATCAGGGAAGGTCCTTCCTGGCATCGAGAGACAAACCACTACTGTGCAGAGATCCTGACTCTTGATCAGCAATGCTTTAGAGGAAAGATCTTGATCCAAAGGGGGGAAAAGTGGAATTAATTACAGAAACTCAGCTAAAGTTGGAGTCAGGCCTGTAGGGGTCGCTCTCACGCCCCACCATGCATGTCAATTACCCCAAACAGGAAGAGGCTTCCACCTACATCTGTCACAGGAAGGGTCCTCCACCTACTGTCCAGCAGGAAGAAACCGGCCCTCAGGCCAACAGCGGCCCAGCCAAGGGAAAGCCTCCAGATCCCAGCCCCTCCAATGGACTTGTTGGTCATTCCAGCCCCTCCCAACTTCCCCCTTTTCCCTATAAAACCAAGCTCCCCTTCCTTCTTCTCTGGATTAGCCTAGGGTCCACCCTACTTCACATACCCTGAATCGCAATTTCTCTGCTATTCCCAGTTAAACTTGCTTTTGCTGGTGAAACAACTGCCAATTATATTGTTAGAGTTGACAAGTCACATCGGCTATATTAATATTGCAATGTATTAATATGGCTGAATCAGCTTTCTTTTTTTTTTTTTTAATTTTTTTTTTAGCTTTCTTTAAATGATACAATTTCTTTCTCTATTCTTTTAACCTCCCTACATTTGTATTTACATTTGTGTTTATATTTAACAAGTGTTTTGTAAACATAGTCGTTTTTTTTCTATCAAATCTAACAATCTCTGACTTTTCAGTGGTGGGTTTAGTCCATTTACATTTAAGTCACTCATATGCTTCAGTTTAAGTCTACCATCTTGCTATTTATTTTCCATTTGCCCTTTCTGATCCTTTATTCCTCTTTTCCAGGCTTCAAGCTTTTTTTAAGTATTCCTTTTTATCTCCTCTACTGGAATTGAGTTTTAACTCTTCAGATTATAATAAACCTCCTTACTTAAGCATATTCTACCTCAGATTGATATATTTTATTTCTACATATGATATATCCCTCCACATACTTACTATTTTGCTTTACATGGTCAGTAATTTTCAAATGTGTTTTTTAAACTAGTCTTTTATATTTACCTATCCATTTACATTTCTAGTGGTCCTCATTCCTTCTTGAATATATGGACTTCTAACTGGGCCCTTTTCTCTTCATCCTGAAGAACTTCCTTTAGTAGTTCTTAGAGTGCAGCCCTTCTAACAATAATGTATTTTAGCTTTTATTTTTTGAAAATGTCTTTATTTCACATTCATTTTTGAAAGACATTTTACTGGGTTTAGAATTCTACACCGACAGTTTTTTTTTTTTTTTTTTTAACACTTTTCAGATGTCATTCCTTTGTCATGTGTCCTCCATTATTTCTGGTGGTCAGCCATCATTCTTTTTATTGCTCCCCTATGTTAATGTCTTTTTATGGCTCTTCTCAATGTAATTTCTTAAATTTCCTGCCTGCTTTTAAGATTTCTCTCCATTTTTGGTTTTCACTACTTTGGCTATGATGTGCTTAGATGTGCCTTGGTTTTCGTGATTTTTCTCAGAGTGCACTGGGCTCTTTGGATCTGTGGGCTCATGTCCTTCATCTATATTAGGAAATATTTGGCCATTATTTCTTCATATGTTTCTCTGCTCTACTGTTTCTCTTTTCTCCTTCTAGAACTTCAAATGTACATATATTAATTTGATATTGTCCTATAGATCTTCAGTCCTCTGTTTTTAAAAAAATTATTATTCTTTTGCCTTTCTGTACTTCACGTGGGTAATTTCTATAATCTGCTTTTGTGTTTACTCACCCTTTCATCTGTTGTGTCTAGTCTGCTGTTAAACACTCCTAATGAGTTCTTCATTTCAGATATTTTTCAGTTCTAGAATTTGGTTCTTTTTTAGAGTTTCCATTTCTCTGCTAAAATTTTTCATCTGTTCATCCACTTTGTCAACTTTTTCCAATTAATTCTTTCATATATAACAGTACTGTAAAGCTCTTGTCTGCTACTTCCAACATTTGGCTTATTAGTAAGTCTGCTTCTTTTGACTACTTTTTTTTTCTCCTTCTTGATCATGAATCCATTTTCATCCTTTTTCACATATAAAAGTGATTTTTTTTTAACTGAATGCTGGGCATTCTGTGAATCCTACTAGACACTCTGGATTTTGTCATCTTCCTCTATAGGGTGCTGAGTTGTGTTCAGAGACACTGTTGGATCACCTCAATTTTGTTGAGGCTTGATTTCCAGCCAGTTTTCTCTCAGTCACAGGGCACAGCCCTTATTCCTATGGCATGACTCTTACTTGTAATGAGGATATTCAGGATATGTGAGTAGGCCTTTCTGGGTTTTAACTGAATGCCCAGAAGGGAGGTTCACCAAGGTCTCTGGCTTGGTTGGCTGAAATTCTTCAGTGCTATGTGACCTCTGAAATCTCTGTTCGACTCTCTGTTCCCTGGGAGCTCTTCCCTACTAAGCCCCATGGCATCTTGACCTAGATTTTGCTCAGTTGAGGATTTAGCCAAGCACCTGAAGGGGAACCTTCCACAGCAGGGGTCCCCAACTCCCAGGTCTCAGCATGGTTAGGAAACCAGCCGCACAGCACGAGGTGAGTGGCAGGCTAGCAAGCGAAGCTTCATCTGCTGCTCACCATTGCTCGCATTACCACCTGAACTGTCCCCCCACCCGTCCCCAGTCTGTAGAAAAATTGTCTTCCACAAAACCGGTCCCTGGTGCCAAAAATGTTGGGGACCACTGTTTGACAACATTAAGGGATTCCTTCTCAGCTGCTCTCTCCCATCTGGTACCAACACACGAATTGCAGCCGTCTTAGCAGCCCCAATCTCTGCTGTTTCCTCCAGGAAACTGATGCTCTTCACTGGACTAAATTTTACTGTACTGTGGTTTGCACATCACCCCCCAGCAAGAAGCCAGGTTAAATATGGAGGTCATCCTGAGTGCTTCCCTTGGCTCAAGGATCATGGCTAAAAACTACATTGCTGCCCACTTCCCTCTGGGCCTACCCTACAGCTGAGTTGGTGCCCTCAGCACAGGTCCCAGCCCCCTCCTCTTTCGCATCAGGCAGTTATAGTCAGTCCCATTCAGGCTGACACCCTATCCAATGCCCCTACTCCTTTCATTCTGAGCCCTTCCTAAGACACAGGAATTACAACATGGCCATTATTTGGAGGAAGGTGACATTCAACAAAAAGCCTCCAAAATGTCTCAAAATACAAAGATTATATAACAACAACAACAGGACAATGGCTTCTAAACATAGGAACGTATTCTACTGAAGGCCTAATTCAACATGAGAAATTAGAAACCCCGGAATAGCTGCTGGCTTGCATTGCACTTTAACAAGGCAGAAAATCCTCTGGACAATATGCCCTAATGGAGGAATGTCAATGACAATTCAAAATTCAAAGCAACTATGCAATTCATAACAAACAAACAAAAAACGGAAAAAATATATATATTTCACCCTGCGATTGAGAATGTGTGTGTGTGTGTGTGTGTGTGTGTGTGTGTGTGTGTGTGAATGTGTGTGTATAATGTATTCCCAATCTCCAGCTGAAGTTAAAAACACAAGTAACAAGTTCTGCTCCAAGAAGGCATCAAAAAGTTTCCAGGAATATTCTGGGCACCTGCTGTAGCTGGCAGCAGATTGGGATCGAAGGTTTATCACAGAGAATCTGTAAAATGGAAAGCAGGGACTTCCCTGGTGGCGCAGTGGTTAAGAATCCGCCTGCCAATGCAGGGGACACGGGTTTGAACTCTGGTCTGGGAAGATTCCACAAGCCGCGGAGCAACTAAGCCCCTGCACCACAACTACTGAGCCCACGTGCCACAACTACTGAAGCCCACACGCCTAGAGCCCGTGTTCCTCAACAAGAGAAGCCACGACAATGAGAAGCCCGCGCACCGCAATGAAGAGTAGCCCCCGCTGTCGGCAACTAGAGAAAAGCTCGCGTGCAGCAACGAAGACCCAATGCAGCCAAAAATAAATAAATTTATTTTTTTTAAATAGAAAGCAACGAACAATTAACATTAACAATTCATTATATGCAATACTAAGCCCGCTGTAGGTGCTTTCAAATATTTTCGAGTAAATGTATATAACCCAAATCTTTAAGCATTCATCACAGTAGGCTTCCCTTCAAGCAACACACTTAGATTCTTCCCCGGTTCCCTTTGTTGACCTGAGTTCTTATCCAGCCACTGCTTACTGTTTTTGCAAATTTGTTTAACTTGGAAAATGCTGCCACGTCTCTGAGAAGCATTTTATCTTCACATCTGGCTTTGGGGACCATCAGCTTACCAAGTCCACTCAGCCTGCCAATGTTTACACAAGCTGTATTTTAGAAATCTGGGACACTCTGGCTTTGAAACACGTGTATAGAAGATTTTTAACATAAGAAGCCCTGCATGCATTGTTATTTTAAAATAAATGTCTGCAACTGTTACATTTTGTGCTTCTGGGGTTTTGTTTTCCACAGCTGACTGGGCACACTCCCAGTCAGGAAATAAGGTCAGTAAAACAGCTGCAATCATGACAAAGCGACCAACAGCTGAGAGAACCAAGGAAAAGGACTGCTGCTGTATTAATGTGATGCTGTGGAAGGAGCAGCCCACTGAAAGATATAAAATGCTAAGGTGTGAGGTTTCCATACAGTGCTTCTTAAAGGCTCAGAAAATTGTAAATATGTTGGCAACACTTCATGGATATATTTACACATATAAAATATATCACATGAAATGTAACATTTATCCTAAAGGATGCTTAGTTCTGAGGCTAATGAACACTCAGGTAGTGGAGTGGAAGAAATTTAACATTTTTCGTCCTGGAAACCAGTAACTTTGTTCTCATCTCAACCCTACTTCTATCTAGTTGTGTGACCCTAAGTAAATCGTTGAAATAACCTGAGTTGTCTTAGTTTCCTTGTTTGAAACCAAACGATTCCTCAGAATTCTGTTATTTTATCCACCCCACTTCCAGAAGTCTGTAATTCTCTGGGAACTTGATGTATTTGTTTCAGTTAATTATTGAATACACTCTCTTAGCTGAGTGCTCATGGATTGCAATGAAAGAATGGTTGGTAGGAAATATTTATGCCGTGTCAAAGCTAATGTTTAGAGCATAGAAAACAGGCAGCAAATGTCTGACTCAGGATCCTGGTATACACTCTTATTGTCAAACCTAACCTTTTAAATTTTAAGTCGGGTGCTCTGAGGTTGAGGAGTTAGCCTCAACCTCACATGATGAATTAATTCATAAATGACTTTCATGCTTATATGTCCCTACATGGACCCTCACATGGCAAGTACTGCCATAGCTATTCTCTATAATGAACATACAGATTGATGCTAAAGAATTCATTAGCATTTTCTTTAAAATGCTTAAAGCATCAAAACAATTTGCTAGCATCTACAGATTCATACTTCTTTTCACTTAACTAATTATACTTCCCTATGGCTCTTCAGATCTTTATGTCCCTCTAAACACCAATTTGCAAGTTACAAGATAGAATCACACAAGTATATGGTCCATTTTCTCTCATATATTGTACACTTTTCCTTTAGAACTATGTAATCTTCATTTATAATGGCTAAAAATATTTAATGGAGTTGCTATAACAATTTTTTTTCAACTTTATCTCTCTTAAACTAAAGTAAGTGAATTAGGGTCTACTATTAGCATGTTTTCGTCTATTTCTACTTGTATCTCAATTTCTGCCTAATGAAAGATATGTGATACATAGATATTTATCACCACTATATTTTCATGGTGGTTTGTATTCACTAGCATTATAAGGTGCTTTTGTCTTGTTTAGTACTTTTTGGCCTGGATTTTAACGTCTTTAATATTAGGGACATGACTCCTTTACACACACACTTTGGGTTTTTGCTGCGGTATCTTTGCCCATGTTTTTATTTTGCTTTCCTCTTTTGCTTTGTGACTCAATCTGAAAATCCTTTTCTTCTAATGGGAAAATTATATTTACATTTATTAGTATGACTTGTTTGATTTTAGTTCTATCATAATTTATATGATGTTTTCTGTTTTTAGATACTGCATTATGACAATTCCTGAAGCACTTTTAAAAAGTGTTAACATCTTTGGAATTGGGATGTCTTAAAATTGATGGTACGTCATGACTTAATTGGCAACACTGTTTCCTTATATAATGATGATTAAAATAATGGTGATTTTATAACCAATACAATCTTAAGAGTCAATAAAGTTTGGTATATATTTTAAAATATATTTGAAGTATTTTGTTTACTTTTTATTGTTGTTCTATATCTATTAAGGAAGATTTGCATTCTGTTCTAGTGGTTACTTTTATATGTTTATATAAAACCTGTAATCTCCTCTTTCTTTTGCTAGTATCCATTGGTTCCTGGAAAAGTAAACAATAGAATTAGCTTTTGTCTCTTCCTCCCTAACCCCTTCCCATCTTCCACAACCCAAAGCTAGTCAATAACACTGTTTCTATTAACGTTTATCTTTTCATTCTTAAATATTCTTAAATGTGGACAACACAACTCGTCAGCGTTAAAGACAAGGCAATCCACAAGCTTTTTCTATCTTATTTATACACTGCCAGGGCCTATGACATTTATACTATGCATCCGTTTTCTGTTTAACAAATCACCTCAGAATGTGGTAGTTTAAAACGATGAACATTCATTATCCGTCACAGCTGAGCAGCTCCTGGGGGCCAGCTTGGCTACACCATCCAGGTACGAGGCTGGCAACGCGGTGGCCCCGAGAGGCCTCATTCTCAGGTCTGGCAGTTAGCTGACCTGATGTCAGCTGAGGCAACAGCCAGAAGCCCCTCATCATCCAGCAGGCTAGCCTGGGCTTGTTCAGATGAAGGCAGAGGGGCTTTCGGCAGCAAGAGAGGGCAAGCCCCAACACGCAAGCACATGTCAAGTCTCTGCCTGTGTTACATCATTCTTGTTCCGCTGACCAAACAAGTCACATGGCCAAGGCCGGAATCAGTGCCGGAGAAGGGCCGTTTTGCAGTCTACCCCGTGCCCTAGCCCATTAATCTGGTTCCTTTGTTATTTTTGCCTATTGTCTCTTGCCAAATGTATTCGACATTCAATCCTTTTCTGAAGTTCGCTCTGGAGTTCATCCACCAATAGTCCCCTGCAGAGGGATTCATGAAGGCGGCTGTAGGGTGGGGGAGGAGCCTTCTTCTAACCTGCACAAAGGCACGGTGTATTCCGGCTGCGGTGCTGACTTTCAGCTGAATCTGAGAAGGAGGATGTGGCTACAATACACAGGCTGGGACGCCAAACTTCCACCCCTGCACTGCTGTGTTTCATTCAAAGGCAGCTGCCAGGCCCCAGGCCTCACTGGATTAGGACACAACTCTTTTGCATCCAGGAGCAGCACTGAGGTCTCTGGGGCAGGGGACGGAATTTACGTTCCTGAGGCGGAGCCAGCACCATCGACCCACGGTTCCTGGGTTCACTTGCTCCCCAGTTAGAGCAGGACACATCCGGGCCCTTTTCTAAGTAACTTCCACCCACAATGGCAAGGTATTTCCTATCCTTCCAGATGCTGGGGCCAATGAGATTTTAGCAGAGGCTTGAAAGTGCCTGCGTGCCTGGACTGCCATCTGTGCCTCTTCCGTTTCCGTGAGGAGAGCATTCCTGGCCAGTCCATTGGTCCAAGGCAGCCGAGAGGTCTGCGAGCAGAGCAGGGGCCCCCAGCCGAGCCAACCAGGCCAGCCCAAGCCACGCTGTGGTCCTGAGTATTGTCCTAAGCAACTGAGTTGTGAGGTGGTTTGTCACACAGCAGTGTTGTCATCATTGAGAATGTAGTCTGTGAGTGTCGGTGACCCTGGCAAAACTCTCAAGGCCCCCAGTGAAAAGGCGACCTACATTCTGGCTTGGACCACAGCCCTCGCAGACCCCCGCTGGAGCCTCTCCTCTCACAGCTGACGGCAGGGTTCTGCCCCTGGAGTAGCCAGAGCCCCATACGGCTCCGGGCTTCCTTTATTCCCCCAGTTCTCTCAGTCCTCACCACTCCCAGACTCCAAAACATCCCAGCTCTTTCCCACTTGGCACAGTGCTGAAGACGCAGGAGTCCCTTAAGACCTATTATTTGAATAAATTAATCAGTGAATGCATTGCAAGGTCATTTTCTGAAAGTGTCATGTGAGTTAAAAGGTCCACATCGTATCCAATGCACTTCAATACATCACTGATATTATGAACAAATAAGCAAAATTATATTTTCAGTGGAATTTGATTTTGATTGCATTTCATTTAAAATCTAGCTCCAGGATTCCAACACTGACACACGTTGTGATGGCTGGTAGGACGCTGTGACAATAGAGAAGGTAAAATTCCCCTAAATGTCCTCTAGCTTCTGAAGTTAGTATCAAGAGAAACCCATTTGGCCTAAAAGAAATCTGTCCCTGCACTAGTACACTTCCTTAATCACTCAGCAGAACTAAAGCTGGATTCTTTACTGCCTACTTCTCAGAACTTTTAATATGCTAATGCACATTGTAAAGCTCTGAGAGGGGGAATCAGTACACCGCATTTCCTAAGCCAACTTGGCCCTGGAACGCTGAGAACTTCTTGTGCTTAGAGCATTGGTATGATTGATACCAGCCCATGGAACAGTTGGAAAATTTCTGCTCTTTTCCAATGGCCTACAAAGTAATGAATCATGTTGTCAGCTACACAGTTATATTTAAATTCCACCTTCCTGGCCCTAAATTGACCGTCCCGGTGGCTGGTACCCTCTTTATGGCTGCAGCACACTTGAAGGAAATAAAAGGATCAAGGTGGGGGGCGGGGGGGGGGGGAGCTGGGTAGGAAGCCACTGAACAGGTCCGAAATGACTGCAGTGAAAACCCTTCTTCAGCTGCACAAAGTCTCACAGGTCCGTAAACAGTCCATGGTTACCTCACTATTCACCCTGTGACACTGGGTCTTGGACTAGACTTGTGGCTGCAGCTGCCCTAGTGAGGAAAGCTTTGAAGCACTCAGGGAATCCTGGGCCTTGGGACCGGCGCAGGTTACAAGACACCCGTTCACTCCTGTTGAGCACAAGCACCATCCTGCATCTCACAACCTGATCGCTGCTGTGGCTGCACACAGACGAACTTCGAGCAAAACAAATTCACACAGGCTCGAGATTTAACAGCACACCTGTCCTCAGAAGGCACAGCATTGCTGTGGGCTCTCCGAAAACCAGAGGCAAACCAAAGAGCCAATCGTGGCAAATTACACAGCCCCCAAACTACACAAACATGGCCGATTAAATGATATCCAAGCAGGTCACCGATTTTTTCAACTGTACTCCGCTTAATTTAGTTATTGCCACCCTGGTGGCACAGCGGTTAAGAATCCACCTGCCAACACAGGGGACACGGGTTCAAGCCCTGGTCCGGGAAAATCCCACATGCCGCGGAGCAACTAAGCCCGTGCGCCACTACTACCGAGCCTACGCTCTAGAGCCCTCGAGCCACAACTACTGAAGCCTGCACACCTAGAGCCCATGCTCCACAATGAAGAGTAGCCCCCGCTCACCGCAACTAGGGAAAGCCCATGTACACAGCAACGAAGACCCAAAGCAGCCAAAAAATAAATTAATTAATTTTAAAATTTTTATTAGAATTATTTCAAAACAAACACAAATACAAAATGAAAAAGGCCTCTAGCCCACTTGGTCCTCCAGAGGTCACAGGAATAGCATGCATGACCTTGGACCCACATGGGTTGGGTTCCAAAGTCTGGATGTATGGAAAAATCAGTGACAGACCAAACTGCCCTTAAAAATCTCTCTTCTCCAAGGTGCATGACATGTGGCTTGTGGCTGCAGTACTGCTCCCTCAGTGAGAGCCACCGAGGCTGAGAGTCAGAGGCATTTGCCACGGAGAGAAAAGTAACGTTATCAGTGGACACAACAGGTAACTCTGACAAATGGAAAGGCCTGCCTGGGTCTTGGACAGAACACTCAACATTGTAAAATTGCTTAGTTTCCCCAGACTAGCATACTGGGGTTTTTTAGCAATCCTAAATAAAATTACAAAGTGATTCTTCTTGGAAATTTGACAAATGACTCTAAGACTGAAGTGGAAAAGTAAACATGTAACAGTAGTCAAGAAATACTGAAAAAGAAGAAAAACTTATCCTGAGTTTGAAGCCAAGCAGTCATCAACTAGATTCCTTCAACTGTAAGTTGCTTAATAAACAATATCCTGTAAGCTGCCTTCACTAATTGTTCTTGCAAACTGCATACCCTGCAAACTTCAGGTAGCTTAGACAAAGCATCACCAGACTCCCTGTAGATAGCGCCTCTGACACAGGGTCACTACAGTAACAGTGGCTTCCATTGTTTTTCAGGAACAGGGAGCTAGTCTTCCCCAGTTCAAACCGGTCAAGACCACAGACCATTCAGCTGGGCCTGTGCGAGTATCTGATGGATGACCTTTTGTCGTCAGAAGGCCCAAAACTCCACCCTCAGATCATGCTAATGCTGCCATTTTCTGAACATGCTTCCTTCCCATGGAGAGGCATGTTACTCAAATACCCGTGCATGGACCACTGATTGCCTTACCTTCTTCCTTCCTCTAATCACCTCCCTCTGCATCTCCAACCACCCTATACGCTTCCCTCATCAATATCCCGAACCCTCGCCTTCAGGGAGAAGGATTTGAGACTGGTTCTCCTATCTCCTCACTTGGCTGCCTTGCGAATCAACCCTTTCTCTGCTGCAAACCTCGGCATCTCAGCGTTTGGCTTGCTGCGCGTCGGGCAAACGAACCAAGTTCCATAAAAAGTGAAAGGACATTATAAAGCTGTGAGAGTTAAAGTAGAATGTTACTGAGACAGGATAGACGGATCGCCCAGTAGGAAAAAAGAGAGTGTAGAAACGGACAGAAGTAAATAAGAAAAGTTAGTACAGGAGAAGGTTAGAATTTCAAACCGGACACTGCAGAGAGAGTGTTCAATATTGGATTGGGACAACCAGCTCAACACTCAGAAAAAAACAAAATAAACCTGGATTCCCACATCACTCTTTACACGGAAACAAATCCCAAGAGGGGTAACATTTAAAGATTTTCAAACAGACAAAGCCATAAACACACTAGAAGAAAAACTGATGCATTTTTAAATAATCTTGGGTTGGAAAAACATTTCTAAACATGTTGCAAAACCAGAAAAGAACAAAAAACCCTTGTAAAAAATCCATAAAGTTGAAACACAACAGGAGTAGGAAGGAGATATTTGTAATGCATTACAAGAAAAAAACGTAGTATCATTTATATCTCAAACCTCAAATAAACCAATAATAAAACAAACAGGGAAAGAAGCTGGACGACAAAGCTACAAAGGGATACAAATGGACAATAGCCATATGAAAAGATGTTCAACTCTGTTAACAATAAACAGTGAAAATAAAAACAGGATCATATTTCCAGCCTAACAGAATATCACAGGTGAAAAAGACTGCAAAGGCCAGTGCTGGCTAAGAGGTAGGTACTTACACGTTCGGTGGGTGCAGGCTGCTGGCAAAGCCTCTGATGTGAAGTACGCACACCTTTCGCCCAAGAAATGCCATTTCTAAGAATCAGAGGAAGAAAATCATTAGAAGTTCAATAAGCTTTATGTACAAGGATTTTCATCACAGTATTGACAATTGCTAAAAAAAAAAAAAAAGTTAGAAAGGACTGAGATGACCATTGATTAAAAACAGTTAAGTAAACTCTGGTACAGTTTGTACCATACCATGCAAACACAAGTTATGATCTGTGTTTACTGACATGAAAAGCTGCCTATAAGTTGTCAAAGCATCAAACCAAGCCACAGAAGAAGTGTGGTTCCTTTTAGGAAACAGGGTGTGTGTTTGCCTCAAAGGGCACATGACATTATTTTCTAGAACAAGGCTTGTCAAAAGGGTGCTGTGGTTGTTATCTTTTTGGTATAATTTGATTTAGTATACTATGCTTACATAAAAATTTCCATAACCAATGTTTTCAAAAAAGAAAAAACAAGTTAAGAATAAACAGGTAAGAAAAGCTAGGCTAAACTTTGAACTGAAGGAAGTGACTAGGGGGTCCAGAAAGCGATCCAACTACAGGTGAGAGTTTCTTGTGTGATTAGGGTGGCTTTCCCAGTCCATAAGAAAAAGGTGAATTATTAACAAACGGTGGTGGAAAAACTACAGCATCAATTAGGAAAAAGATGGCTTCTCTCCTCTCATCACAATTGATTCCAGCTGGGTTAGAATTTAAATGTAAGGAAATAAAGACAAAAGAGACAACAGGCTATAAGGATGTATCGCACAACACGGGGAATACAGTCAGTGTTTTGGTATTTTGTAATTACTGTAAATGGAGTGTAACCTTTAAATTTTTTTAATTTATTTTTTATACAGAGTACTAGAAAATACAACAGAAGAAAGTTTTTATAACCTTCAGGTGTGTGATGGGAGGGGGGTCTTCAGAGAATCCCAGAGGCCTTAAAAAGCAGATTAATACATTTGGTTCTATAACAAATTTTAAATCCTATATGAAAAGGTGCCATTAACCGAATTAAAATACAAATCTCATAGAATGAAAAATATAGTATTTATTAGCAATATAACAAAGTCTTCCTGGAAAGATATAATCAAAGCCATGGTTATGGGCCATTTTGTTTTCTTCTTCTTAATGTTTTGTATTTCCTTAATTTTTGCCATTGAATAAAAACTTCTATAAGTAAACCAAAACTCTTTTTTAAAAATTAAAACCAAAAATATTTGGAAGGAAATAAAATTATTCACAAAAATGTTTGAAATAGGGAATGGAAAGCAGGATTTTCGAAGCTTAGAGGTAAGAGAAGGAAAGGAAGCCGTTTCCTATGAGGGCCCTCCACCAAGGTCTCAGGCCCCCAGACTCCATCAGATCGCCGTGCCACCTCCAGGGGAGGCGGTGAGACCCCGAGCTCGGACCAAACCATGACGGCCACACGGAGGTTCAAACGTGCCACTCGAGGAATGACAGGGCCTGACAGTTTTTGCTCAAAGCTCTTCAATATGCATCATGTCACAAAGCCCAATCACAGCTCCTGGGAAACAACAAAAGAATCTGGGTAATGAAATAAAGTCTAACCTTTTTTTTTCCTTTGTGCGTAGTCTAGTTTCACTCGCTCACAGGAGGCCACGTGCAGAGGCCTCGCACCCCGAAACCTGAGCCCAGCTCCCCGTAGGAAACAGCCGCGCAGAGAACCCAGAGACGCCACCGACAGCTCAGTTCAGGACGGCGGCGGCAGGCCGTGTGCAGAAGCACCGCCCACAACACTGGAAGATGGCGGCGGGCCGTGCGCAGAGGCGCCGCACCTGCACCGCGACGCCAAGGATGAGCAGCTCAGGTGCGCCCGATCCACAAGATCCACAAGAACTCCGCCCCCTTCCCCCCTGATGCCGCTGAAAACCTGTAAAGCGGCCCCGCCCAGGAGCCCCCACCTCTCCCATCATCTGGTCAGAGGATAAAGCCTTCTTTTCCTTCTCAGCTGAACTCGATCTCCTTTTACTGGCTCCAATGGCGTGGGGCAGAAGGACCCGTGTGGGGAACTAACTGGAAAGGTCGGTAACAACCAGCGGGAAGGGGAAAGGGAAGGGCGTCTCGCTACCTCCTGGGGATCACTCCCAGAAGTTACCCGCACCTCCTCCTCTCAGATGCCATACGTGGCTGCAAGGCAGGCGGGGAGACGCCGTCTTTATTCTGGGAAGTCTCGCACATAGGTGATAGTACCACGGGAGCTCAGATGCCATACGTGGCTGCAGGGCAGGCGGGGAGACGCCGTCTTTATTCTGGGAAGTCTCGCACATAGGTGATAGTACCACGGGAGCTCAGATGCCATACGTGGCTGCAGGGCAGGCGGGGAGACGCCGTCTTTATTCTGGGAAGTCTCGCACATAGGTGATAGTACCACGGGAGCTCAGATGCCATACGTGGCTGCAGGGCAGGCGGGGAGACGCCGTCTTTATTCTGGGAAGTCTCGCACATAGGTGGTGATAGTACCACGGGAGCAAGAGAGGATGGGTATTGCAGCCTAGCACGTAGCGCACGATCCCATTTGTATAAGACACACCCCCAGCATTCACACACATGCACCTGGACAATGGGAGGACGCCTGAAAAATATTGGGACTTTGGGTGAGTTTTGCTTACTTCCTTGAACTTTTCGTATTGATCGAATTTTTGGAAATGGATGTATTTTTCAGTATAGCTTCTTTTCCAAAATGAATGATGTACATGAAATCGAAGGCCAGAGACTTCTTGTTGAAAGACATGTGACCCACGGGACGTTCTGGATCTGGGACGGCCCTTCAGAGTCTCCCAAATTGAGGGCCTTTGTACCCCCCTCAAAGACCAGTCATTGGAGGCACACTGCCTCCGGGGAGGGGTGAAAGCTTGGGCAAGGCAGCTCCTCTGGGCCCAGAGAAATTCCAGGAGGGGACCAATCTACGGGGGGCTCAGCAGCTAACACTCAGCAGGTGGAAAGTGTCTCCCTGCTGAAGGGGGTTCTATGTGGTGGGCTGCAGTGTACACGACACCAGGGACAGAAAGGCACGGCCTGGAGCTGGAGAAGGAAGCAGAAGAAAATCAGAAATGTCACTTTACACAGAACCACTGTATGCAACCACTATTTTTCTTCAAATCTTCCTCAGAAAAGAGAATACTCTTAGAACTAAACCTAGGTATGGCAAAGTATGAACCTGAGCCTAAGAAAGAGAAAACACTCGGCACATCCAAATGGAAAGGCTCTACAAAGTAACTGGCTTGAACATTTCCGAAACGTCAAGGTCATGAAAGGCGAAGGAGACCTAGGAAGTATTCCAGACTGAAGGAGACCAAAGAGACACAAGAAAATGCAGTGTGTGATCCTGGATAGTGGACTGTGTGAAGAACAAGATTAGGACTTGGGCAAAATTCAAATGTAGACTGGAGGTACGATAATAGTTTTCTTATTGATGTTAAATTTCCTGACTTTGATAATCACTCCAAGGATGTGTAAAATAATATCCTTGTTCTTAGGATTACATGAGTAAGTGTTCAGGGGTGAAGGGTCTCATTATCTGGAATTTGCTCTCAAATATTCAGAAAAAATAAAATTATATACATAATTTAAATCCTGAGAGAGAAAAAGTAAATATGACAAAACATTAATAATCGGTGAACCTAGGTGAAAGGTATACGAGAGTTCATTGTCATAGTCTTGCAACTATTTTGAATGCTTGAAATTCTTTCAAAATAAAAGGAGAAAGAGAAACTTCCCAAAATAGAAAGCCAGTAGGATAGTACCCAGCCACACTAAAGGAACTCAGATCTGAAAAGGCTCTTCATGGACAAAGGTTGCAATTGATAAAAAGTGGATTATGATCATTATAGACTGTAAACTTGAAGTTGATTCTGGGAAAATTCTATTGTATTTTCACATGGATGCATTGTGAGTGCTTATTAAGGACAGTGAGGCTCTCTAGTGGTCAACATGAACGTCCCCCACTAAATAAATAAATGCAAATTCGGTCAAACGAGCCTCATGTTCTTTTCTAAAATAACTTAAAGAAATGGTCATCAGGATAGTGTATCTTGGTTTGGCAAAGTTTTGGGGAAAGCTGTGCATGACTCGCTCATGGATAAAATGATGCAGCACTTGGCATTTTTATAGCAACCTGAACAGCACCACCCAGAAAACTGACTGAATCTGGGGGGCAGTGGTAATAGCTTCCTAGGGCCACTGTAACAAAGTTCCACTGAGTGGTGGCTTAAACAACAGAAATTTCCTGTGTCACAATTCTGGAGGCTGGAGGTCAAGATGATGGTGTCGGCAGGGTTGGTCCCTTCTGAGGCCGTGAGGGAAGGCTCTGCCCCAGGCCTCTCTCATTGTCTGGTAGACCGTTACCCAGTCCAAGCTCGTCCTGCTCGCCACACAGGCCAATAAATCAAGAGACGAGTTGTTGGGGCAAAGAATAGCGACTTTATTCAGAAAGCCAGCAGACGGAGAAGATGGTGGCCTAGTGTCCCAAAGACCCATCTTCTCTGAGTTAGAATTCAGACCTCTTTTTTATACTGAAAGGGGAGGGGGTAAAGTCCTAGTTCTGGTCAGACTGCGGAGGGGAAGTGTTCATTTCTTCCTTCCCGGAAGAGGCAGGGTTCCCCGGAGATGGGCCATTATGTAGAATTTAAGCCTACAGGCAACATCCCTTTAGTGATTAACTTTTAGCAAAAGCAATAGAATACAAAGGTTAAGAGAAACACAGCCAATATGAAGTCAGATTTGTTCTTCCCTATCACAGACAGCTGTATTCATAGTCGTACGGTGTTCTCCCTGTGTGCATGACTGTCTCCAAATCCTCCTTTTTCTACAGACACCAGTCATACCGAATTAGGGCCCACCCTAATGACCTCATCCTAACCTGATTACCCCTGTACAGACCCTATCTCAGTGGATGATGAGACAGATGGTATAACAGACATGGAAGGATGGTGGGTGGTCCAAAGCCAGGCCCCTCACACGTTCACTGTGCCACCCTGCCATTCACCACCGGCCGTCCTGAGGCTCGTCCTGCTCCTGGGTGGTGTGAGGATGAAATGGAAAGATGAGCAAAGGCATTGTGCAAACTGCAAGCCCCCCGTAGTCTCCTGAACTCAGGACCACCGCCTGCCAGGAGGCAGTCAGTGCTCCAGTACGTGAAAGGACTGGGTGGGATGAGACAGGGTCCTCAAGCGGGCGAGAGCCGTCATCACATCTTTTACAGTCATCTTTATCAGGTTCGGGAGACAGGGGGTTACTCATCTACAATCTAACTGTGGGCTAACTTATAAAACATACTGAGGAGATTTCCTCCCATTTCCACCCATTATTCTTCGGAAGAGTGGAGACATGCAGTCCTTTAAGGATTCTCCACAGCTTCCTTCTAGATGGTGTCTTCTCAGACCCCCAGCTTCCCCTCAGCCCCTCTATCAGCCAAAGGGTCTCGCGCTTCCTTCCAGGAACTGAGTCGATTTCTCTGCACCCAGCAAAGACAGCTGGCATTTCTGCTCCCACTTTGGTTTCTGTTCCTTTCTACTTCCCCAGCCTAGATCCTGCATCTTCTCTCCCCTCTAACATTTGGAGCCTCCCCCTTTCCAAGGGTGTCTTGGTTTTTGTCTTCATACAGACTTAAAGCTTCTATCTTAACACATCCTCAGGTTACCCTAAGGCCTCCTTCTGCCCCATCAGCATTTCCCAGGTGTGTCCCATGGGGACCCATATTCACATCATAGACCCAGAGGTCCCAAAGTCAAGAATGGTTAGGAAATGCCTTGCCTCTTGACTGCAGGATTCATTAGAGCCTTTAATACTGTATTTTGATTCTCCCCAAAGGGACAAGGAATGCAGCATTTCCCAAATGCTTCTAAACCATTTCCCAAATGGTTCTAAACCAGTTCTAATGGCTTTAGAACTCTGTCTTCTGGAAACTCTTGAGGGACTAGCATCCGCCTTCCACGAGTGCTGGTCTGCACCCAGTGTCTCTGCTTCCAGTTGGTCTGTGACGGACATGGCCGTCTGTCTAGCAAATCCTTTTCCCTTCCTCTTGGTCACAGAGTGAGACTCTATTTCCCAATCTCTCTCGCAGTGAGGTGTGACCACGTGGCCTCCATCTTTCCAAAGGGAGTGAGCGGCCGGACATTTGCCTCTTCCAGGCCTGACCCCCACAAATCTGCTGTGCACTTGTTCCCCGACTATTTCCCTCTGTCTGGAGACCAACAAACACCCAGGGGACTAGGCAGAGCCTCCACCGGGGATGTGTCCTAACAGCCAAGCAGAGGAGGACAGCCACCTGGATGATGCAAACACCTGCAGGGCTCCCGCAGAAGCAGAAGGCGGGTGAGCCTCTCTACGTTAAGCCCTGAAGGGCTGCGGCCTGTTCCTACTTCAGCCCAGCTCTCACTTTGCCACCCTTGTCAGTGGCGTTTTGGCCAGATCCTGGGGTCTGGTCTTTGTTCTTAATTCTTCCCATAATCCGACGCTCCTCCTACCACTTCCCTCCTCTGCAGCCATGCTCTGTCCGTTCCTGTTGCTTTTATCCACGGAATATTCTTTTCCTCTCCATCGCCCTCTCTTCCTCCACCTCCATCCCCAGCCTGGGTGTGTCTTTGATCCCCTTGCTTCTCTCTCTCCAACATGGCTTCATCTCTGATTTCATGGCTTCTACCATCTCACCCAAGGAAAGAGAGGGAGAAGGGAGAGCTGAGAGATTAACTATCACCTCACCAGAGTATATTCTTCCACGGACCAAGCCTGTTTTATTCACAGCTGTTCATTAGCATCTAGTTATGCCTGGCACAGAACAGTTGCTCAATAAATGTCTCTTAAATGACTAGACAAATGCACAGACGGCAAGGGAGGCATTACTCTTCCAATGGCAACACCCCGATAATGGGAAAGGACAAAATCCAGAGTTCAGCTGGAAGTTTAGAGAGCAATTGGGATCACACCGTGTCACTGGTGAGTCGTACACTGCACGACCCCAGGCTTTCTCGTGCAATGTGGTGTGAGCGCCAGCAGGTGGAAGGAAAGGGCTGGGGACTTAATTAAAGAATGCTTCGAGAGAGGAGCTACATGAGCAGTGGTGGGCAAAAGCAGAGAAGGGGAAAGCAAAAACATTTGCTCTCTATAGAAGCCAACTGTTTTCAAGCACAAAAAAAGTCAACACAAATTTGTCGAGGGTCTTCTACGTGCCAGCCATTGTTGAGCTCTGGGGATGCAGGGATGAGAGCAGCCGCTCTCTGCCTGGAGGTGCCCACCACCCAGCAGCATGTGAGACCCAAAACCACAGTCATCAGGCCATGGGCCCAGTGCTACCTGTCAACAGCAGAGGGGGAGGGCCCTGGGAACACAGACAGTGGCGTCAGTCATTCTGCTGGAGATGTGTTCTGCGAAAGATACACGGAGGAGGTGACATCTGAGCTGGACTTGGGAGATAATTCCCTAATTATGTGCATCCATTGGGTCCGCAACCATTTACTGAGCACCAGCTTGGTGCCAGGCTCTGGGCACAAGGGTGAGCAGAAACAGATACAGCCTTGCCCTCACTTCGTGGGGAGAAGGGCCATTGATCTCACAATTACACCAACAAATGCAAAACTAAACCTGAAACCAGGGCTAGAAAGGAGTGGTGCAAGGTTTTATGGGAGGTGAAATAGACGTTTGTGGATTGATGAATCTACAATGTGTAGGGCAAAGACTGCCGGCCGGATCGTAATGTAAATAACGGAGCTACTGGCCACCCAGGAGAGACTAGAATTCCCAGTCCCACCGCCATGCGCGAGGTTTGACCGTATAACTAACTTACAGACAACAGTATCTGAAGAGTGACTTCTGGGTGTGTCCTTAAAGGGGGGAGGCTTCCCCCCTCTCCTGTTCCTCCCAGATGGAGGTGGTGGTGAGCTGTCTTGGAGCATGTGGACCAGGGCAGTACTCCAGGGAAGGTGGAGTAAGAAGGGTGGAGGGGAGGCGCCCGGGGCAGTGACTGTGGAGCTGCCTGAGGAGCCTTGGAGCCCTTCCACCAGGCACCGTAAGAAGGAAAACTTACCTTCTTTCCTGTTAGGGAACTATCACTGGAATTCCCTGTTAGAGCAGCTGAACCTATACATCTTGACTCACACGGTATGCAAGATACTAACCACTGCTTAATAAAGCAACAGAAAATAACAGTTAGTGTACCTGGACTCTGCCTCATGCAAGATTTGATGATTCATAGACTCAGGATTTGAGGATTTCATTGCTTGGGGGAAATGAAATAATCTTGGGATGTGGAGAGAAATTTGGCATCCAGAAGGTTTGTGACCTTTCAAAAACCCTGAAATCTATTAGATTAAGTTGTGTGCAGCCTTGAGTGCCCCAAGGCTGGGCTCTGGGTGGTTTATCATCACAGGAGTGGGCAGGTGAGGCTTAGTAGACAGATGGAACCTCCCTTCCCCAGCTTTCCTCTGACAGATTCTTATTTATTTATTCATTCGTGTATTTATTTATTTATTTATGGCTGCACGTGAGCTCAGTAGTTGTGGCTGGCGGGCTCTAGAGCGCAGGCTCGGTAGTTGTGGCACACGGGCTTAGTTGCTCCGCGGCATGTGGGATCTTCCCGGTCCAGGGCTCAAACCCGTGTCCCCTGCATTGGCAGGCAGATTCTTAACCACTGCGCCACCAAGGAAGTCCCTCTCTGACAGATTCTTAAAGCAGAAGAGCCTCCAAAAGAAATGTCCCTGTCTCTGCCTCAGGACAGGATACAATCAGTACTATCAGTAAGAGGTGGCCTTCTGCCCCACTTTCAAGACCTTTGGAGGAGTCTGCATTTAATAATACCTGCCTCATCAGGAGAAAATGACTTGGGTTACTTGATAGTTATCAAAGCACTTTCACACCTATTGGCTCTCCTATTTCATCCTCCTAATAACTTGGGTGTAAGCCAGGTGCAATACGGTCTTGTCTACTGTCCTCCAAGAATCTGAGCTAATCACAGGAGGTCATGAGGCTTCCAGGGGCAGAGCGGAGCTAGGACACCAGGTAAGGCCCTCCTTCCTGTCACTTACCAGCTTTGCCCCTCCATCACCCAAATCAGTGACCGCTCCCTGACCATCTGTTCTCTGGAGGGCCCCAGCCAGCATGTGACTGGGCCGCCAAGGTGGACAGGACAGAGCTCTTGGCCTCTGGGAGCTTTCGGGGGTGTGGGGAAATGTGACAGGTTTGCACACCTGGCTACAGTGTGACGCTCTGTAGGGTGAGCACTGTGTGATGGGCACAGGCCACAATGCTCCCAGTCCTTCAGGCCAGAACAGTCACTAACGACCCAAAAACTGAGTTTGTGGCAACTGCTGGAATCCCGCCCTCCCGTGCCCACGGGTGCTGAGCATGAAGCCTCAGGCACTGATGCCCTGCACCTGCGCACACACTGTACACACACCTGTACACACACGTGTGCACACACCTGTACACACGTGTACACATGTACACACACACGCAGGCGCTGCGGCGCGTAGTCCCTGCAGCCCAGAGCGGGAGGGTGGGCGCGGAGGGCGAGCACGCGTCCGCCCGCGGAGCTGCCAGGCCGCCTCCTGCCCGCGGGCGCCCGCGCCCCCTCCCCGCGCCGTCTATTTATATCGCTCGCCGGCTCTGCCCATATTGGGCAGCGCCAGCAGGTCAGGCGCCCCAGGCCGGGTCGCGGCGCCATTGCGGCGGCCCCTGCGGAGCAAGTGCGGCGGCGCCTCCCGTCGGGGTAGCCCCGTAAGTAACGGTGACCGGGCCGCGGGGACCACCCGAGGCCCCTCGGCACCTGCGCCCCCGCCACGCGTGCAGCCCCGCGCCCCTGACCGCCTGGTCCTGGACCGCCCTCGCCGGCCCTGGCGGCCGTGGAGGGGGCGCCTGTGTCTGCCCGTCCCGGGGTCCTCCTGGAACCGAGAAGAGTGCCAGGCACTCGACAGGATCCGCTCTCTGAACTGTAGACCGAGGAGTCTAATCGCCCTGCGTTTCCCACCCCCCCACCCCCGCGGGATTCTTAAGAGTAACTAACGAACTCGATGCATGGTAAAGGCTCTGGTAAGAATGCAGAACGTCAGCTCTTCAAAGGAAAGGAAAGAGGAAGCTTGCCTTATTTAGCTTTATCTCCATCCTGGCCGTCATTAAAAGCCAGGTGTGTGGAGCGGATTATTACTTTGCAAAAAATCCAGTATTTTCCAAAGCTCCGGGGAGACTCGGAGTGCATTCAGGGTGGGGCAGGTGTCCTGAGCCATTTTCAGCCAGGGTCTGTACAAGATGGTGATGCTGAAGCAAACTAGGGTGTGGGGAGTAATGGGGAAAGCCAGGGGTCACCAAGGTAAATGCTGTAGGAGAACTAAACGGGCAGGGGTGAGAGAAATTATAAATGAGGACTGACTCTCAGGTCTGCATTAGGGCGGGGGGGGGGGGGGCTGGGAATGGGGAGGAGGTGTGCCATCTGAGCGGTGGGGCTACTCACGTCCTGCTGGTGGTTGTCGCCATGGGAATTAAAAACCCACTGTTGCCCTAGCTTGCATTTTTTTTTTCAATAGATGCTGGAATGTTTCAGCGCTGCGTGTTGACAATTAATTTACAAAAAAAAAGTCCGAGCAGCCAATTTGCTATCTCTGGCTTCAGTTCTCTAAGAATGGGGACCAAATTCCTGAGCGCAGTGCTGACGGGGAATTAATTTTGAGGATGGGAGAAGTGGGTGTCAGAATGTGTCAGGCTGTAGGCAAGGAAATCAAGTTAATGATTCTGGGTGATTTATTTGACTTGGACAAACCGATAGCAGCTTGAAGAATCAAAATATCTTCAAGACAGTGGTTAATAACATGTATAAAACCTAAAAGAAAAAAAAGTTATGAACTTGTAATTTAGGACTAAGCAAAGCATTCGCTTAATTGCACAAACCGTCTTGAGCAACTGTTCTGTGCGACGCACTGTCACAGGCAGACGCTAAGAATACAGAAAGGGTTAAGACCTGACCCCCTACCCTCAATATGCGCATCAGTGAAAGGCGAGGAGGGCGAATTCGTAAATAAATTGCAGTAACAGCGGTGCAATAACCACCGTGTTCAAGGTACAAGCAAGGAAGGGCAGAGAAGGCTTCACTGAGGAAGTGACGTCTGGGCTGAATTTTGAAGAGCCAGTTACATTTTTTTCAGGTGGAAGCAGGTGAAGAATATTCCAGACACAGGGAACAACATGTGTATTCACATAGCATTAGAACAGTGAGTGGTTCAGTACTACTAAGAGATTGGAAAATATGAGGAGGGAAAGTCCAGAGATGGGGTAGTAAGGGCTGGGAGGTGCCAGGTTAGGAAGGGCCTCCTAATGTCTGGAGGACGGGTAGTGCTGGTGCAAATAGGCTTGAGGTATTTTTTAAACGTGGGGTAATGATTTCATACATGAGAGTCACCAACTTACAGAAGGGCTGTGTTTTAAGCGTTGGAACTGAGACATCACTGACGTCATGTTGACATTCCTTGGCGTGCCAACCAAAATCCGTTGAAGGGGGCTTTAGGCTGGAATGTAGGACCCTAACCAAGTCATTTCTCAGGTCTTCAGATTTTTTCTTCGATAAAATTCAAGGCTTTGCTGTTGATCAACTCCATCACTTCATATTATGACCTACTCACATACTGAACATTTCTATGGGAAAAAAATGTATACACTGATTCTGGAATCCAGTAACTTCTTTTCCCACCGAACCACAAGTAGGAAGGAGTTGTTTCTGCCTTTCTCCCAGAGCAGTTCTCATTAAGACTGGAGAAGCAGGTTGTAAGCATCTGTATTTTCCAATGACTCATAAGTTGGGCTGACTACACTTTGACAGGTTAAAAGGAAAATTCTCAATGTATCTATGTATCCTGTCTGCCTGTCTGTCTGTCTCTCTATATATATGTACAGGCACTGATGTGGTTTACACTGTATGGGGCTGGCCCAAAAGTTCGTTCGGGTTTTGATGTTATGGAAAAACCCAAACAAAACTTTTGGCCAACCCAATAGGTTAGGTTTTCAGAGTTGTAAGTTACTCTAATGTTAATACAATTTTTACTTTTAAACTTAGTTTATGCAATATTTAAGACGTGCAAAAAGGCCTAATGAATAATAAAGTATGTTATCGGGTTCCTGCCATACAGCTGATGAAGTCGCACGTTGATTATGCAACTGAAACTCCTTGTCACCCTCCTCCAGCTGTGTGCCCTCGCTTCCACGCCTCCTGAAAGCAACCACTGTCCCGAACCTGGTGTTTAGAATTACCTTTCTTTATATTCCACTACAGTTGTACATGCCCTTAAAGAATATACAATTCTTTTAACTTTTTAGTTTGATATAATTTCAAACTTACAGGAAAGTTCTAACAGTAGGACAAAACACTCCCATAGACCCTTTACCAGATTCACCATTTATATTTATTTTGTCATAATATATCACCTACATTTACTCTATTAGAATATATAGTATTGTTTTGCATATTTTACAGAAGATATCAGTGGCGGGCAGCACCTATTCTTTTTAGTCTTTTTCACACATTGATGTTTGTGAAATTCATCAATGTCGATACATGTAGCTCTAGTTCATTCCTTTTTTTTTCTTTTTCTTTTCCTGTATAATATTCTCTTGAGTGAATATGCTACAGTCTATCTGTTCTCCTGTTAATGAATATTTAGGTTATTTCCAAATTTTTACTATTTCAAACAGTGCTGCTATGAATTTAAACTAGTTTTAACTTCAGCAAAACATGGAGTCATGGTCATGTATCAATCATTTTTTAGAAAAAGTAGCAACTTTAAAGATAATATAAAGATTATAAAATTAAACACTGTAAAAACAAAACATTGGTAGTTTAAGTAAACTAACATTTTTATGCCACTTTAAATTTTATTTTATTTTTTAAATAAATTTATTTAGTTAGTTAGTTATTGGCTGTGTTGGGTCTTCGTTGCTGTGCTCGGGCTTTCTCTAGTTGTGGCGAGCAGGGGCTACTCTTTGTTGTGGTGAGCGGGCTTCTCATTGCGGTAGCTTCTCTTGTTGCGGAGCACAAGCTCTAGGCACATGGGCTCAGTAGTTGTGACTTGTGGGCTCTAGAGTGCAGCCTCAGTAGTTGTGGCGCACGGGCTTAGTTGCTCCGAGGCATGTGGGATCTTCCCGGACCAGGGCTCGAACCCATGTCCCTGCGTTGGCAGGCGGATTCTTAACCACTGCGCCACCAGGGAAGCCCCACATTAAAATTTATAGGAATCCATTTCTTAACACTAAGTATACTGGACGTGGGTAAAACTGCATTTTGGATTTGCAAAGTAATTAGGCTTTATTCTTGTGATTTATATTTATTTTTGCTACTCATTTTTTCTCCATTATTATGGGTACTATTAATATGACTGCACAATTCAGTCTTCTATAAATTGGAGCAGAGAATAACTTCCCATTGGTATCACTGAGAACATTTATACGGTTTTATCTTGCTGATGAAAGGAGAATGCCCTCTGGGCCCTCATTACAAGAAAAAGTTGCTGTCAGCTCTCTTTTATTTGTGAGCTGTGTCTGTACCCACAAGCAGTTTGTATATGAACCCAAACATTTTTATTGTTCAAAAAATGTTTGTACAGGTGTATCCAGTTTCAGCTTTACCAAGCAAATTACATGTTATACATGCATGGCCTTATTTAATTCTCCCAGCTATTCTTATATAATTCTCAAAACTAATTCCAAGCAAGGAATCAAAAAGAGGCTAAGAAACTTGCTCACGTTGTAAATGGTAGAGCGAGGTATCAGAACCCAGGTCTCAGGAACCCAAGTCAAAGCCCACGTTCCGAACCTCTGAGGTACTCTCTGCTACCCCACTGTGAGCACTTGGATACGAAAGACTGATCCAACTACTTTATTTATATACAGTAACCCCAATTTACACATGCAGAAACCAAGGTTCAGTAAGGTTACACAATTTTATGGGACTTCCCTGGTGGTGCAGTGGTTAAGAATCCACCTGCCAGTGCAGGGGACACAGGTTCAAGCCCTGGTCCGGGAAGATCCCACATGCCGCGGAGCAACTAAGCCCGTGCGCCACAACTACTGAGCCTGAGCTCTACAGCCCGCAAGCCACAACTACTGAGCCTGTCCTCCAGAGCCCATGAGCCACAACTACTGAGCCCACGTGCTGCAACTACTGAAGACCGGGCACTTAGAGCCCATGCTTTGCAACAAGAGAAGCCACCACAATGAGAAGCCCACACAACACAACAAAGAGTAGCCCCCGTTCACTGCAACTAGAGAGAGCTCGCGCACGGCAACAAAGGCCCAACGCAGCCAACAAATAAAAAAATAATAAATAAATTTAAAAAGAAACGTTACAGGGCTTGCCTGGTGGCGCAGTGGTTGAGAGTCCGCCTGCCGATGCAGGGGACGCGGGTTCGTGCCCCGGTCCGGGAAGATCCCACATGCCGCGGAGCGGCTGGGCCCGTGAGCCATGGCCGCTGAGCTTGCGCGGCCGGAGCCTGTGCTCCGCAACGGGAGGGGCCACAGCGGTGAGAGGCCCGCGTACCGCAATAAAAACAAAACAAAACAAACAAACAAACAAAAAACAAAAAAAAAAAGAAACGTTACATAATTTTGGGATGACAGAAAGCAGTGGCTAAACTGAGATTCAGGCCCAGGACCGTCTCACTTCAAAGCCCCATCTGCAATGCCAGCATCTTCTGTGTACCTTACGTATACAAGGAACAATGCTGAGAATGCTTGCTGAAGCATGGTGGCTAATGTAACTGACCAGGTATCTCTCAGGATTTACACCAGTAAATTCATTTGGTCTGTAAATCCACAGCAATTAGAGTAGCTCTCAAGAGTTTTATAAAAGGCAATTAGAAGGAAGGGACACTTAAATATATGTGCCCATCTAAAAAATTCATAAATGTTTCTTCTGAATGTTCGAAACAGTTATTTCCTTTTTAAAAGTATTTTTTGTTGCTGAAGCCAGCGTTTGGGGCAGAGAAACTGTACCCAAGTAAAGTATTTATTCAAGAAATTGATTTATCTTTGGGAATCTTGGGGACACCAGATGATCCTTTTAAAATAGGAATTTGACTGTTCCCCTTCTCAAAACTCTTCATCTGGAGTTAAGCAGAGAATTGGAGATTAGGCACCAGACATAATCTAGAAAGTGGATTTATTTATGACAGTGGCACACGAGTTGTTGCCCCGTTGCCTGTTTTATATCACCCATGAGCAAGAATGAATTTTTTAATTTTAAATGGCTTTTTAAAATCAAAAGAAGATGTGAAAATGTATGAAATTCAAGTTTCAGTATCCGTAAAACAAACTTTTTGGCACAGAGCGATGCTCATTGGTTTATGTATCATCTGTGGCTGCTTCTGCATGGCAACGGCAGAGCTGAATTGTTAAGGCAGAAACCCTACAAAGCCTGAGATATTTTCTCTCTGGCCCTAGTTTGGTGCTTGCTCTAGAGGGAGTGATTAAGAGTGCAGACTTTGGAGTCAGATGGAACTGGGCTCAAAACTCAGTTCGTGCGCTTGTAAAATGGTGTAGCCATTTAATGAGAAGAGGTAAACTCAGAAGAGCTGACTTAGGTAATTTTGCCTTCTATCAAGGAGAAATGCGCATAATTAGAAGTTTCTACAGTTCTTTTACTGGACAGTGTACTAATAGAGAATACAAGAATATACCTAAAGTGAAACTTTATACAATATCTAATTGCAGTTACCTTAAGCAACCTTGTCTCAGTATTTTTGCAAATGCCACTTACACTAGTGAGGACTCCTGAGTGCCAGGACCAGCACTCCCAACTCAAACTGGCTTAAACAATGAGGGGAATGGTCTCTCTCAAAACTGAAAAACACAGATATAAGGCATGTTTCCAGCTCCACTGCTCTGAAATCTCTGCCTTCTTTCCTATACTGGCTTTGTCCTCATGCTGGCTATGGGGACACGGCTGCAGTGGATCCAGACCTCTCATCTTTGTAACACGTGGACACCCCCAACCAGTGAACCAGAGACTGAGCTTCACTCCAATCGGGCCAATCTCAGGTCTCCCACCAGCCCCTGAACCAGTCTCAGTGGTAAGAACGGGAGTCAGTCCCACCCCAGTGGCACCAAGGAAAGGCAGGCTGAATGTGGGGAGAAAGCCAACATTGTCCACTATAGAGCTGTGTATAAGATATTACCTATAACATGTTTATTGAGAAAACCAGTCCATAATGTACTAGGTATTTCATTTTTAACCTCTCTTTGAAACTAATGCCACTTACGTTTTCATTAAACTAGCCCTATGCCAAAACGTTCAACGACGGTAGCTTGGTTCCTGCCTTAAAGATACAAAATCCTAGGTTGTGGTCCTAACATTTGGGTCCCCGGCGCCTGGTTTCTTTCCAGCAACATCAAGAACTAATGACTCTGAACTATCTGCATTGTGTTAGATCACGTGATCCTATCTGGAAGCTGCCCTTGGCCTTCTAGCATTGTGGGTACTGGTACCCTTTGAGGGATTCTTGTATATCAGTACAAATGGAATAGAAATTTTAAAATATTTCCTTATAAGAAAGGTTTTACCGATTTTTAGTTTGAAGTAACAGCTGTCATCTATAAAGTTGACTGATGTGTTTATGTGTAAAGAAGCCTACATAATATGATTTGGGCTAGTCATAATGTGTTGTAGGAGAACTTAGAAATATAATGACCTCTTAATTACCCATAATTGGATTCTCTTTGTAAAAATCTAAAACAAATAAAGGGAAAAAGCAACCGTTCACTTTTAACCTGCAAACCCTTGCACAGAAAGTCTTAAGTTCTCATTGAAATAAAACTGAGCCATTAACGCCAGAAAATCCAGCGAGGAGGCTTTTATTTCTATTTCAAGTATACGGGTTCCAAGACTGGCTACTTGTTATGATTCCACACCCTTCAGCACAGCGATTTTTAGGTCTTACAGTTGCCATTATATAATTAAACATTCCTATCATGCTTAACATTTCTTTCCTGAAATGAACTTTAATTCAACACTGAAAAAGTGCCAAGTCTCATTGAGACATATGAGATTTCTAATCCTTTACAGGATCACAGAAGTTTAGAAGATTTATAAGCTTCACGGCTGACAGATTTTGCTTTCACAGTGTTGAAATTATCACCTCCCTGCCTTTCTGAGCTCCTCGTGCTGACTTTTCTACCATCGAGGTTTATTCTCGCTGCTGGGACTTACAGCCGCATTAGACCTGGACAGGGTGACAGAGATTGAGCTCTGCTCCTCCCGTTAAGGCTTCTGGCTCTAGGAGTGTTCTTTAAATCCAAAGAGCTAATTAGCTTCCTTGAAACATCCTGTTTGCAGTTCCCCGGGGAAGGGGAAGCTGAGACAACCAGCTTAAAGAGATTTTTAATTAGACTAGTGCTTTTTCAGGCAAGAAGTGATTCCACCTCTGCCTCTGTGAGACAGGGAAGAGAGAGAAGCCACGCAGGAGGGGCAGAGAAATGGGAGGACTTTTGTGTGTTTTCTAAGATTAGGATGATTTACTTGTAAATTTCAAGTATTGTGAATTCTCACATCAGCACGTATTTGGTTGCGCTTTCCAAAGCACTGTTTTGAATTATTTGCCACATAGCAAAGTTTGAGCAGAATTTTAGTGGACTTTTTTTTCAGCCAGCCTACAAGACCCCCTCCCTTGTGATTTTTCAGACTGGTGCTGATAGCACTTGGGTGCATTTTGGGGGACGGTGCACATAACCTTTTCAGTGATGTTGCACCTCCTCAGAGAGGATGCTTCCTAATGCCTCTGTATCCTCCATCTGTGGGTCAGCTGAATTTGGTAACTGGAAGTGTAAATGCGAAAGGTGCTCATTTTATCCCTTTTCTCTTCGTTCACCTTGGGAGGGAGGACTTTCCAGCCTCCGCTAGAAAAATCTCTGCCGCCAATTAGGAAAATATTGTTAGTGCTTAATAATTTCCTGTTTTTAATTTTACAATCAACGACGTTATTTTTAGATACCAAAGTAGCTATCTTAATGTTAAACTACTCTGCTTGGAATGAATAATATTTACTTATAAATACTTCTTAGAACTAAGGCTGCATATTTAAATTACAGAGAATTTTTTTCTTAGAAGAAAACTCCCTCTTTTCTTTCCTTCAGGAATGTTACATGACATCTCTGTTGCTTGGTGAGTAATAAGACATGTAAACAGGACCTCAAGAATCAAGCTACATTTAAAGAAGACTTACTTAGAAACACTGGAGAGGACACCATGGAGTGCAAGACTGAGGGAAAAGAAAAATACCAACACAGCTTGAATTTACTGAATAAAATTAAGAACATGAAAGAACTAGCAGAGATGATTGATGTTGTACTCATCGCAGAAGGGGAGAAATTCCCTTGCCACAGGCTGGTCCTGGCTGCATTTAGTCCTTATTTCAAAGCGATGTTTACCTGTGGACTACTTGAGTGTACTCAGAGGGAAGTCGTACTTTATGACATCACAGCAGAAAGCGTGTCGGTGATATTAAATTATATGTACCATGCGGCTTTGGAGATCAGTAATGCCAATGTACAGACTGTGGCTATGGCCGCCTATTTTATGCAGATGGAGGAAGTCTTCAGTGTGTGTCAGAAGTATATGATGGACCATATGGATGCCTCGAACTGTTTGGGTATCTATCATTTTGCAAAGCAGATTGGAGCTGAGGATTTAGCTGATCAATCGAAGAAGTATTTATATCAGCACTTTGCTGAGGTGAGCTTACATGAAGAGATACTAGAAATTGAAGTGCACCAACTTCTGACGCTTATTAAATCAGATGACCTGAACATATCCAGAGAGGAGAGCATTCTGGACCTAGTTCTGAGATGGGTAAATCACAATCGAGAACTGCGCACAGAGCATCTTGTGGAACTTCTGAAGCAAGTTAGGCTGCAACTGGTAAATCCTTCTTTTTTAAGACAAGCCCTGAAAAGGAACACAATGCTTCTGTGTGATGCAAATTGCATTGACATCATTCAAAACGCATTCAAAGCCATCAAGACCCCTCAACAGCACTCTCTCAATCTTCGTTATGGCATGGAGACTACCAGTCTTTTGCTGTGCATTGGCACCAATTCTTCAGGAATCAGGTCGAGACACAGGAACTACGGAGATGCCAGTTTTTGCTATGATCCTGCATTGCGCAAGACCTATTTCATCTCCTCTCCCAAGTATGGGGAGGGTTTAGGCACTGTGTGTACTGGTGTTGTCATGGAAAACAACACTATCGTTGTGGCTGGAGAAGCAAGTGCCTCTAAACTCTCCAGACAAAAGAGCAAGAATGTTGAAATCTACAGGTTCGTATCTAGCCATATACTTGTAACTTTGTTTCAATTATCTTGCTTTGACATTAGCAGCCGAAGTACTTCTGAGTGATCACATCTTAAATTATGTGTGGTCAGAATTACCCTGTAATCATGTATTTTACATAGATGTAAAATTCATAATGAAATCATCCACATTTTAAAATTATTTTTCTCTCCCTTTCATTATTAAGAACATATAGTTGAATTTGCATAAGTTAAATGTATATACTTTATGATTCCTTTGTATATTTTCACTCTTAGCTTTCACTATTCATATGCTATAATTGCTTTGTTTTTGAAGAGCTGAATATAACTTTTAACAAGAAGAAAAGTTTATTAACGCTGACGCCTTGAACTGACTTTTATTAGTTCACAATTCAGAGTAGTAAGTAATTTTTCTTCTTGACCAAAAAGTATTATTTATCTGTCAGTTTTCATTCTGTACTTTTTTGGCTGTGTTGGGTCTTCATTGCTGCACGCGGGCTTTCTCTACTCGTGGCGAGCGGGGGGCTACTCTTCATTGTGGTGTGTGGGCTTCTCATTGCGGTGGCTTCTCTTTGTTGCAGAGCATGGGCTCTAGGCATGCAGGCTTCAGTAGTTGTGGCACGTGGGCTCAGTAGCTGTGGCTCGCAGGCCCTAGAGCACAGGCTCAGTAGTTGTGGCGCACGGGCTTAGTTGCTCCACAGCATGTGAGATCTTCCCGGACCAAGGCTTGAACCCGTGTCCCCTGCATTGGCAGGCGGGTTCTTAACCACCGCGCCACCAGGGAAGTCCTTCATTCTGTACCCTTAACGAGTGGGTCTTTGCTAAACCTCTAATAGTGTAAAATGTTTGTAGCCTAAGAATTCTTCAACCCTAGAACTGTAAGAGGAACAGGAGTATCTGCTAAGAAGTAGTGTATGTCTAGGAACAGGAGTATCTGCTAAGTAGTAGTGTATGTCTAGGTGTTGTGTGTGAGGACAGAAAGATTTGTTTCCTGTTACTCAGCAAGAATTCAACCCTTAAATCTACCTGGGTGAATAAGAGTTGTACGTGTAGGTCCTTGAACTCTCCTTGCACTCCCTCCCCTCTCTGGGCCCTCGTAGCACGGTTTCTCAGACTTTTCAGTCAGTCGGTAAGTGATTCTCAACAGCAAAGTGGGGACAGAGAAGGAATGAGAGGTCTGCTATTTTCCTGTCATCTCTCCTCATTGCAGTATGTGCTTCAGGCTCTCGGCCCGTCCTGCTGTCACCTTCACACGTTGAGCAAGTGTCCCTTCTTCCCAGAAGTGGGGGCGGGAACACAAGCCCTGGATAGTGACTGGCCCTCTGCCTGCGGTGACAGGCTGTCACTGAGCAGCAACAGGTACAGGCCCTCAGGTGCTTGTGGGAAAGGGGGCATGTTTCTCCTGGGACGGATCCTCTGGGTCCCTGACCTTTGTTTCCTACTTGCTCTTGGCTGGGTGCCCTTCTTTTCACCTTAGAGCCTCCTGTACCAGAACCTCAGGTTCTTTAGATACCTATTTTCTTCCTCTTAAAGGTAGTGCAGGGCTTCCCTGGTGGCGCAGTGGTTAAGAATACACCTGCCAATGCAGGGCACATGCGTTTGAGCCCTGGTCCGGGAAGATCCCACATGCCACGGAGCAACTAAGCCTGTGCACCACAACTACTGAGCCTGAGCTCTAGAGCCCGCAAGCCACAACTACTGAAGCCCGCACGCCTAGAGTTCGTGCTCCGCAGCAAGAGAAGCCGCCGCAATGAGAAGCCCACGCACTGCCATGAAGAGTAGCCCCCGCTTGACGCAGCTAGAGAAAGCCCGTGTGCAGCAACGAAGACCCAATGCAGCCAAAAATAAAATTAATAAAATTTAAAAAATAAAATAAGGATAGTCCACAATTCTGCCATCAGAGTTAATTGTTAACAAACGTCCAACCCTCTCAAAAAGTGTGTTTTCATCCTTGAAAGTCTTTCCTCTTAACTGTTTTTGAATGCCTGCTTCCCTTTTTATGCGTGTGTCTAACTACACACCCCGCGTTTCCCTTCTTTCCTGTCTTGAACTCACGCCGGTTCCCATCACCAACAGCTCTTCCACGTTGGTCAGAATTAGGGTAAAACTATCAGTTGCCCTCCTCACTTCTCGCAATAGTGAAACTGTCAGCAAGGCAAATAAAGAGATTATCAGAAGCACTGCTTGAGGCTTACATGAGACTCCCAGTGCTGTCTGCATAGTTAAGGTCTGACAGTACCACCCGAGGTCACTGTCTTTGGTCCACTCCTGCCACATCATCTCTGCTCCTTACCCCAATTACCTTTGCCAAGATGCTCTTCAGCGTGCCTCTACTCTGTAGTTTACACATTTCCATGCAGATATATTTCTTTTTGACTTAAAAGAGGAAGTAGATTAGCATTATAGCAGGTTGTTTCTTTTTTAAAAAAATACACCTTTCCATCTCTTTTAACTCTCGTACTTTGGTAGACAAACAGCTGAGGATGTAAGTGTTGTCTTTAAACTGTCAACCTCTGTGAACACTGAATGCTTTTGCCACTATTATTTTCTTCTTTATGTCATATCGAAATAATAAGTTTTATAGTTTCACCTGGGCATTTTCTCTCCCCATTTTTAATTCAAAATGTTAAAACAAAAATCCAATTAGCAAGTTGTCCAGCAAACATGTACTTCCCATCCTTCGTGGGATTTATCTTGTTCCTGGCCTATTTTCTTAAACCGTGCCTCAGAAAACCAAAACCCATTTTTTAGTTCTATTTATATATTCATTGTCTTTGCTTCAGTAGCCCCCACCTGTAGACACCTAATTGTCCCTTCCCCTCTAAAATCCAGAACAATTAAAAATAGTGGTGAAAATATCACCTGTGCTGCTAGGGACTTTGGTTTCCATAAGAGTTGGCCTAGAACAATGGGGAAAACTTCTGTAATACGATTAACTGTCACATGTCTGATGCAAAATTTGTTTCCAAACAACAAATTTTTTTTCTTATTTTCCATATTTATTCTGGTTTTTGTTTTTTGTTTTGTTTTAGTTTTGAATTCCAATTATACTTTCTGGATTTTCTAGGACAGAAATAATTTCACATTATTTTATCCCACTGTCCCCATGGGTACTTTTGTCCTGGACTATGTGTCCCGATCATGATTTGAGAAAATAGACTTGCCATTGTCAACAGGCAAGACAGAAGATGGGCACAGACTCATCCACTTGGTGACCATGTAATGCTACACACACACACACACACACACACACACACACACACACATGCACACACATGCACACACTCAGATAATTACTTAATGTGTTGGACTCTAGGAGGTGTTGAGAGACCATATCACCTAGTGTCCCTGCTCTTCTCCCAAGACTCTTCTCAGACCAACATAATTATTTGTGGTAGAAATTACTGAAATTACCATTCCTAGTAGATTAAAACAGTTGAGAAATGCCCAGCAGACACCTACAGGTGGGTTTTTATACAGGAGCATGCTCTTGACTCTGTTCTAAGCCAGTTAGAACCACAAGAACAATCCTTAAAATTCTATATATCCTGCATCATCCCATTAGAAATCTGAATTTAAATATTTCCAGATTTTCTGCTCTAAACACATTTCTTTAATGTAGTATTAAAATGAAACTTCTAGTCAACAGAATAAGACATTTTTTATGTTTATTTTTACATATTCTCTTTTAGCAAATGACTTGCTGAAAGACTTTCCTATTTTTAGTAATTTATTTATTTTTGCTGTGTTGGGTCTTCGTTTCTGTGTGAGAGCTTTCTCTAGTTGTGGCAAGCGGGGGCCACTCCCCATCGCGGTGCACGGGCCTCTCACCATCGCGGCCTCTCGTTGCAGAGCACAGGCTCCGGACGCGCAGGCTCAGCGGCTGTGGCTCACGGGCTCAGTTGCTCCGCAGCATGTGGGATCCTCCCAGACCAGGGCTCGAACCCGTGTCCTCTGCATTAGCAGGCAGACTCTCAACCACTGCGCCACCAGGGAAGCCCAAGACTTTCCTATTTTTAATTTTCTTTCCCAAAATTAGGAAATGAAGGCTAGTCCCTGGATAATCTATACTTTTTCAATATACTGTTTTTTTCTAAAATTCTCTAGGTGGGTGTGGTTGACTGTTCCTGTGTACATTATATTTTGTTCAGCATTTCTTTTCCCCAAAAAACACAAACCTGTATCACTATCTTAATGGTTTTTTCTTCTCCAATTAGAAGAACCAAATCATATCGGTTTTCGTTGGAAAAGAAACAAGTGTGTTTTTTTGGCAAGTTGTTTTTATATTAAATCTAATTCTGGGTTCTCTCTCTGTTAACTTACAGGTATCATGATAGAGGAAACCAGTTTTGGGAAAAGTTATGCACAACAGAATTTCGAGAGCTCTACGCTCTGGGCACCATCCATAACGACCTCTATGTTATAGGAGGACAGATGAAAATTAAAAACCAGTATCTTATTACAAACTGTGTTGATAAGTACTCTGTAGAAAGGGACACTTGGAAAAGGGTGTCCCCCCTTCCACTACAGTTGGCGTGTCATGCTGTAGTAACAGTGAATAATAAACTTTACGTGATTGGAGGCTGGACCCCTCAGGTTAAGAAATTTCCTGTGTACCTAACTGGCATGGCTGTGCTGAGTCTGGCCGCTCTGTTGAGAAATGTTGTAGTTGTTGAATACTAAAAGAGTATGACTCACATTCCGGTAAAATGCCTTTTATGTTATAGAATATTAAATGGAAGATTTTAAAGTGTTAAAGCAGCTCAGGAGAATGAATTTTAAAGTGTTATTCATAGGCATGACTTCATTCAGTATTTGTGCTGTGTTCTTCATAACCCTTCCCATCCTTGCTGACTATGAAGGATGCTTATGCTGAGGGGTTATCTGTAAGGAGCATCTAAGTAGGAGGCGAAAAAGCTGGATCCTCATCCCACTTCTCTCTGCTTTACAGCTGTATGACCTGAGGCAAGGATTCTTAGGTCTTTTTCATATTAAAGTTCTTACTCTAAGTGGGAAACCAGAATGTTCATCCTGTGATGGCACAACCATTTCCACAAAAGTATATTGCAATTTTAACCTCTTCATGTCTTTGCTGGGCATCAGCAGATAGAGAAACCAGAGACTGTCTTGAAGCCCAGAGAAGGGACGCAAGACAGGATGGAGAAGTCAGTGGAGTGGGACCACAGAGGCCCTTTCTCTCCTCTTTCGTGTCCCTCCGAGCGCCTTGGGGCTCTCACAGAAGTTTCACTCCAGCTGCCTTCTGCCCTGGCCAACCAGTCTTTCTAATAAAGATTAATCTTACCAGCTCATTTTCTGTCCCCATGACATAAACTAATTTTATTTTAGCCTATGTGATTTCTTCTTTCGCCAGATTCGCTTCATGATAAAACTGGTGCTTTTTAAATCATTTCATAAGCTTAAATTTTGCCTTTTATGGTATATCATACTTGTTTTAATAACAAACGTCACATTTAATACATTTTAAAATTCATGCTATGTATCAAAAAGTAGCTTAGATTTAATCACAGTTAGTAGCTGAAACCTGACAAATTATTTGTAATAAAGCTTTTTCAGAACTATTCATTTACATAGTTAATTTTGCATGAATATGCTCCAAAGAAAAGCTTTTCTTTGCTTTTTTCCACTAAAGCAAATATTAAATACTTAAATTAGAAGGAAAATTAAAACAATAAAGTCAGTATTTCCTAATTTATAATGTCTTCAAACACGTCAGTATTTACTGCATAACGAAAGCTTTTGCTAGTCTGTACCGAATACAATACATTAAATTGCAAGAAAGCATGGGGTAGTGATTGCACTACAGTGATTGTAACCCTGAGCTAAAACTAACTGCATACAACTTTCATAAGTATGGAAATTATTTCTCTGTTGAACACCTTCATCCAAAACAAAAAGCAAAAGACACTTAAGCATCTTTAGCTTGAAGTCATAGAAGGCCCTAACACATTATAGACAAAAAATATTACTTCACCTCAAGTTCAGGAGTAGGAAAAGCTACATACATCTGTGTGTATTCAACTTCTACTTTCCCTAGTCATTAAAATATATATATATATATATATATATATACGTACATAAAATAAATACATAAAAATAATTGCAAATAATTTCTATTAATCCATGTATCTTTAAAATTAAATTCAGACCACTCCTATATTATGGTATAAAAATACTCTCATTACTAAAACACTCAAATGTTTTTGTAATTTTGTTCCACTTGGATTAGAAAAATATTATAAAGAAAAATGCTTTATAAATTATTAAAATTAGTTTCTCACAAATATTATTTAATCCGCCACTATAAAGCTTGGTAAAATAAAATTATACTTTAAATACTATTCAAAAAAGCTTGGTTTCGTTTTTAAGGCTTTGCAGTGCTTCATTTTTTAAAAAAAATGCTCTATGTATTGCCTCACTGCTCAGATCACAGATTGTTTGCTATAACCCAACACCTTAGCCCCATTATCGTAGAATATAAATTCCTCCGATACTGACAGTGTACTTATATCTCCAAGTCATGGGATTTGGTGTGTTTGTGAGTATGACTCACTACGGTTAACCTCTATTTATCTCCTTGGCTGTCTGCTTTGATTAATTGCATTCAGGTACTCACGAAGATCTCTAAGTGGTACGTTATTATACTGGCTGTCATAATTTCACACAGATGGATCTTCCTGACGAAGAACCTGATCGATTAAGCAACAAGCTGCTGAAGTATGACCCCAGCCAAGATCTATGGACAGAGCAGGCACCCATGAAGTACTCAAAGTACCGATTCAGCACAGCTGTGGTCAACAGTGAGATTTATGTTCTGGGTAAGAAGAAGCTAAAAGAGTGTAACTCCTTTTATTTTTTCTCAGCAGTTTGCCTCAGTGAAAATGAAATATTCTCCCTTCCTCTTGCATTTCAGTTCAACTATATACACAACTAGCCCCCAATTCTCTTTTGTTTCTTAATTTCTAGAGCACAGTCAGGTAAGATTAAATGAAAGTCTATTGACTTGTTGAAAGCAAAGTTATTTTTATCAAATTTTTAAGTCGCTTGGAATGCAAGAACAGTAGTGATACATCCTTCTATACCCACCAAGTAAAATATGGTGAAAAGGCAGTAAGCCTTTGGCTGCCTTCAGCCGATGAAATGTGGGCTTTTGCAACCAACTGATTCTCTGTACTAACAGAAGAGAAAGGCAGCAGACGTAAGACGATGCCACAGATACCAGTCCTCTTTGTGTTGCCTCACCCACCAAACTTCTACAGAGGTTATTAAGTAATTTTTTACCCGAATGCATTTTTTTCTTTTCTCTGGCATGAATATGTGTGGTCCTGCACCCCCCACTAGGGACTGGTGAAAGACTGGTTTGTTCCCACTAATGTGGGTTAAAGTGACTCTGAACATCCTCTGTGTCTCCCCACCCTTCCCACTCCTTCTATTAAGTCCTTTGCTCGTCTAATCCCCATCCCGCTCCCTAACGTCACCCTCTGTCACCTCGCTTCCCACCCCTCCATCACTTTCCCATGAGTATGGGAAGAAAGAGGTTGAGACAGGAGGCTGAGTGGACTGGTAAAATGATGGCGATGCCAATTTTTTATTTCGTCCCATCTGCATTGATGCCTAACTGGCAAAAACAACACGGGGAAGATGCTGGGTAACAAAAAGATGGCCAAAAAAAGAAATATGGGCTGAAAGCAAACCAAGCACTTGAGCAGCATTTTTTTTTTTTTAAACTAAAGGGAAGCCGTTATCTCTTGGCTGCCTACACAGCCTGAAGCGAATAATTAACGCACTCAAACATTAATAGTTCTATGATTTTAAGAACAAGAACATTATGCAACATAATTTATGACTGCCTCAGTTATGAGGCTCACTTGTGATTATAACTGAGTTTTTCCTCTGGGTATATATTCGTTACTTTCGTTATAACCTTATGCAGTGTCATAGGCCCAGTAGAGATAACATCTAAACTAGGATCGATTACGTGGGATGGAGGTATAACTCAGGAGTGAAGTGCTGATCCACTTATTATATTGAAGTTGGAGGCAGTCAAAAGTGGGAAAAAATGATGTGTCAATTGAAGCAAAATGAGATTCCCCCACTGTGGAGCCACAACTAGGCTAAATGTGGAATACAACTGATAGTGTCATCTTTTTGTAAATTGCCTGGAAAGGACACCCAAGACACCCTTTGGAGCTCACGCTTCACAGCATGAACAAACGTCCACTGAGTGAATGGAAGGGAGTAGATTTTTAGAGGACCTGTAAGATGTGGGTAAGAGAAATAGAGGAAAGAGCGTGCTCCAAGAAAGGAGGCGCTGGGGAAGGCTGGGGAGTACAGTAGAAAGAAAGGCAGAAGCAGAGGTTCGGAGGTGAGAAGGAGATGCTAGGAGTAGACGATGCGAGAAGGATGAGTGAATGAGCCCACAAGAGCAGGGATGGGTGGGGCTGAGAGTTGGACACGTGCATGGGAGCAGCTTACAACGGCTGGTGGATGAAGAATTAGGAGAACAAGAGGGAGCAGTGAGAAAGTGCACAGAAACATGATGAGAGAATGTCTGAGGAAGGTTGCCAAGGTCAGGAAGTAAGGAACGCGTCAAAGGTGAGAAGAAAATGTCAGTGGGGACATCAGTTAGAAAGTCTTTTGCAGCAGCATCAAATATAGTTTCTGGATATTCAGGGCTGGGGACCAGATTCACAGTCTCTCAAATAATTTTACCATCTTGGCAGATTGAATCCAAAAGGTTCCAGTTTCCCAACGTTTGCTACTTAACTCCCAAGTATACGTATAAAGCTTTTAAATGGAATGAATTTCAGTTGTTTAGGTATTTTTGTGGTACACTTAGTTCAGATTTAATTGTTCATTGCAAATATAATTGGAATGTGGGCAAATATCATACAGAGCCCTAAAACCTTCTCGATGACTCACACAGGTACCATGCACTCATGTGTTAACTGTCTTAGCAAAAGCCCTGTCTGCTTTTGGGAATCTCTATGTGTCCCACTGTGATTGGAGTCACTGCCAACTAGTACAGCAATGAGCCCTCTCCCTAATACCTGTCCTGGATTTAATTCCTTATGGTCTCCTAGATAGTCTACAGGCCACCCCAAAAGAGCAACCACGGAAATCTTCTTCACCATGGAGGGAGCAGGACCGAGGGGGTAAGGCACCAGACCCTGACTCCATCATTTACTACCTGGTATGGCCCTAGTCTAGTAAATCTTTTTTTTTTTTTTTGGGGGGGGGGTAATATCAAAATTTGAATGCCTGCCTCTTAAAGATATGATTAAATAAAATAATGTATGTAAAATCCCTACAATACAAGTATTCAGATATTATAACTAAAGTTCTTTGAGCCCTTCATGTTACAGACACTTTGCTTAATTCTTTACATAAAAAGTTTCATTTAATGGTCATAAAAAACTGAAAGTATTAACTCTCTCTGTATGGCCGACTAGATATCTAGACTGATCCTCCCACTGAAAATACCAAAAAATGTTAGGTGAAACGTGTTTAAAATCCCCTGAACTAAGAACTGTTATGGCAGTAAACACTCAGTGGGCCAGAATCTAAGTGAAAGCAGGAGACTTCTAGCAATGGAGAAGTGAGAAGGGAGACATCCCCTCCCCAAAAAGCAACTATAAAGACAGATAAATTTGTCAAAAACAACAATTTCAGATCTCTGGAAACCAACCAAAGATAAACAACAATTTGAGAAGAGCTTAATTTCTCGAAACTGCTGAACTTGAAGTCAGTCTTCAGGCAGCCTGTGACATCCTGGCCTGAAACTGCCCCGACTTGCAGCCCAGAGCATTCAGCGTGGTAGTTCTACTGGAGTGGGACTAGCTGTGAATCCTAGCAGCTTTGTTTGCCAAAGGGGTCTGATACGTTTGGGAGCAGAGGGTGGAAAACCCACACTCAGAGTGGCAAATGGAAAAAGCCTGCAGCTCTCCTAAGCTTGAGCTTTTAGTCCTGGTTGGGACAGCAGCAGATAAGAAAACTAGCCGGAAATGTAACAGAGATCTTCTAGGGAAATCCTAGAATAAGAGCAGATTTGAGAAGTCTGAAGAAAGAATCTGTGAACTTGAAATAGATCAATAGAAATTATATAATCTGAAGAAGAGAGGGGAAAAAAATTGAAGAAAAATTAGCAGAGCCTCAGAGACATATGGAATAACATGAAAGCTACCAATATAGGTATAATGGGGATCCTGAAAGGAGAGAGGGAAAGGGGCAGGAAATCTCTTTTCAAATGAATATTTGTCAAAAACTTCTCAAACTTGATGGAAAAACATTAATCTACAGTTCCAAGAAGCTCATCAAATCCCAAGTAAGGTAACGTCACAGAGATCCTCACCATAACACATCATAGACAAAATACTGAAAGACAGAAAATCCTTTTTTTTATATTAATTAATGAATTTATGTTTGTCTGCATTGGGTCTTTGTTGCTGCGCACAGGCCTTCTCTAGTTGTGGCGAACGGGGGCTACTCTTTTTTGCGGTACGCGGGCCTCTCACTGTTGTGGCCTCTCCTGTTGCGGAGCACAGGCTCTGGACGCACAGGCTCAGCAGCCATGGCTCACGGGCCCAGCCGCTCCGCGGCATGCGGGATCTTCCTGGACCGGGGGACGAACCCATCTCCCCTGCATCGGCAGGCGGACTCTCAACCACTGCACCACTAGGGAAGCCTCGGGGGCTACTCTTTGTTGCGTTGTACAGGCTTCTCATTGTGGTGGTTTCTCTTGTTGTGGAGCATGGACTCTAGGCGCACGGGCTTCAGTAGTTGTGGCTCGCAGGCTCTAGAGCGCAGGCTCAGTAGTTGTGGTGCACAGGCTCAGTTGCTCCACGGCATGTGGAACCTTCTTGGACCAGGGATCAAACCCATGTCCCCTGCATTGGCAGGCTGATTCTTAACCACTGTGCCACCAGGGAAGTCCCCAGAAAATTCTTAAAAGCAGCAAGAATGACGTTACATAGAGGGGAACAACAATACGCTCAGCCAGTGACTTATCAGAAATAGTGGAGGCAAGAAGGCAGTAGAGGGCTTCCTTGGTGGCACAGTGGTTAAGAATCCGCCTGCCAATGCAGGGCACATGGGTTCAATCCCTGGTCCGGGAAGATCCCACATCCTGCGGAGCAACGAAGCCCATGTGCCACAACTACTGAAGCCTGCGTGCCTAGAGCCTGTGCTCCGCAACAAGAGAAGCCACCGCAATGAGTAGCCCCCTCTCGGCACAACTAGAGAAAGCCCGTGCACAGCAACGAAGACCCAACACAGCCAAAAATAATTAGTTAATTTTAAAAAAAGAAACAATTAGCAACTGAGTCTAACAACATAAAAAATGATTATATGTCATCAAAAATTCTTAATAAAAAAATGAAAGAACTGAATCCAGCAACATAAAATATTATTATATATAATATCATGACCAAGTGGAATTTATCCCAGGAGTGCAGGAATGCAAGGTGGCTTTAATTTTAAAAACTCAATTAATATAGTAAACCATATTAATATAGAACAAAAACCAAATGATCATCTAATAGATGTAGAAAAAGCATTTGACTTGAAATTATTTACAAAACAGAAACATCACAGACTTAGAGAACGAACTCATGGTTACCAGGGGGGAAGGGGTAGGGGGAGGGATAGTTAGGGAGTTTGGGATTGACATGTACACCCTGCTATATTTAAAATGGATAACCAAGAAGGACCTACTATATAGCACAGGGAACTCTGCTCAACATTATGTAACAACCTAAATGGAAAAAGAATTTGAAAAAGAACAGATACCGTATATGTGTAACTGAAGCACTCTGCTGTACACCTGAAACTAACACAACATTGTTAATCAACTGTACTCCAATATAAAATAAATACTTTTAAAAAAGAAAAAGCATTTAACAAAATCCAACCCCCTATCATAATAAAAATTCTCAACAAATTAGGACTAGAAGGGAATTTCCTCAACTTATTAAAAGGTATCTATGAAAAGACTACAGCTATGGTACGTAGTGGTGAAAGACAGCTCTTATTTCTAAGATCAGGAACAACTGACAGGTGCCTGTTCTTGCTGCTCCTATTAACATTGAAACAGAGGTTTTAGCCAGTGCAATAAGGCAATAAAAAGAATTAAGCCATACAGATTGGAAAGGAAGAGTTTAATAGTCTTTATTCACAAATCATATAATCCTACATGTAGAAAATTCTAAGAAAGCTACAAGAAAAGAAAGACAGAGAGCGGGAGAGGGAGAGAAAGGAAGGAAGTCAAAGAAAGAAAGCAAAAAAGAAAGAATACTAGAACTAATCATTAATTTTAGCCAAAGTCACAGGATACAAAATCAGCATACAAAATTAATTGTGGGATTTCCCTGGTGGCACAGTGCTTAAGATTCCATGCTCCCAATGCAGGGGTCCCGGGTGTGATCCCTGGCCAGGGAAGTAGATCCCACATGCATGCCACAACTGAGGAGCCCACGTGCAGCAACTAAGGAGCCCACATGCCACAACTAAGGAGGAGGCAAGCTGCAACTAAGGAGCCCACGAGCCACAAATAAGACCTGGTGCAACCAAATAAATAAATAAAAATTTTAAATTTATTTGTATTTATATGTGCTAGCAATGAACATTCCAAAAATGAAACTGGAAAAACAATACTTCCCAATAACATCGAAATGAGTAAGATATGTATGAATAAATTCAACCCAAAAAGTGTGAGAATCATACACAGAAAACTATAAAACACTCCCAAGAGAGTTAAAAAAGAGCTACATAGGGGACTTCCCTGGTGGTCCAGTAGTTAAAAATCCAATGGTTAAGAATCCAATGCAAGGGATGTGGTTTCTATGCCTGTTTGGGGAACTAAGATCCCACACGCCGCGGGGCAACTAAGCCTGCACACGCCGCAACTACTGAGCCTGTGTGCTCTGGTGCCCACGCACCTCAACTAGAGAAGCCCGCATGCTGCAACAAAGATCCCCTGTGCCACAACTAAGAGGCGATGCAGCCAAATAAATAAACAAATTAATTAATTTAAAAAAGTGGTTCCTTCTGCATTTGTTTGAAAAAAATAAAAATAAATTAAAAAGAGCTAAATATATAGAGACATATTCCTTGTGTATGGATTTGAAGACTCAATATTCTTAAGATAGCAATATTCCCCAAATTGATCTATAGATTCATTGTTTTTTAAAGTTGACAAGCTGGTCCTAAAATTATGTGTAAATGCAAGGAACCTAGAATAGCCAAAACAATTGTGAAAAAGAAGAAAGTTTGAGGACTTATTTAACCCATTTTTAAAACCTAGAGTTACAGTAATCGAGCTATAGTGGTATAAAACCAACGGCAGACATATATATCAATGGAACAGAAATAAGAGTTCAGTAATAAATTTTTACATTTTTACTCAGTTGATTTTTGACAAAGGTGTCAGGGCAATTTCAGTGGGGAAAGATGAACCTTCCATCAAATGTGTTCAGCCCATTACCTCACACCACAGCAAAAAACAAGGAACAATACTGTATCGTGCACTTAAAATTTTGTTAAGACAGTAAATCTCATGTTAAGGTTTTTTACCACAATGAAAAAAATTTTAAAAATTAAAATTACAAAGCATGCTGTTAAGGTAAGAAAAATGTAAAGGGGTGGGGGAAACACACATATTGAGGAGAGAAAATATAGTGTAGAAGTTCAAAATTATACATTGAAAGAAGTAGGAAGAAGGAGGTAGCAAGAGCCCTGGGCTCGAGGGGAGAAGAAGCATCGAGAGACTCCTGAGTGAAAACAGTTATTTAGGAGCTGAGTGAAAATGAGGAGAGGTCTTCTCAGAATTGAAGGGAGAAAAAATTCAGGGGAAAGTAAGTCTTTTAAAATAACAGGTACAATTCAATTGAGTAACATGTGTGTCAGAGAGACTAATAATTTCCATCAGAGAGATACTGCGTTTTCTTATCATACTGCAGTTTGATTCAACGAATACCTGTTGGGGCATAAGATTTGTCAGACCCTGGGCTGAGTGTTGAGGACCCAGGGATGGGAGACACACACTGAGCCCAGAAGGAGTGATGGCCTAGGACAAGGTACAGACAGATAACCGTGCATACATAGGGCTAAGTGCACACCTATGTGGACACATGGTAACACCTATGCAGACGCTAACTAACTCACACCACAGGTAGGAATTAGTCAAATGAAGAAAAAGGAGAATGATACACTTGGCACCAGGAACAGGATGAGTCCAAATGTGGCAGAGAAAGATTACATGGAGTTACTTTAATGCTCTAATATCTCACTTCACCAGTGAATATGAATTTGGTCTGTTTCTCAATTAAATGCTGACTACTGGCTGCTGTTAAAGGATAAGACCACTGCTCAGCATCTGAAATCAAAAGTGCTGACGTTATTGCTCACCTACGTGCAGGAGGGTTAGCTGGTCAGAGACCTTCTCATTGGGCAAAGCAGATGGATAATCATAAGATTGTGGGCAGGAGTTTGTTTTGGATTAGTGTTGTCACAAAGGTGGGAGTGGGGTGTTGTCAACCTTAGACGTGTGGTTTGTGTTCGTTGCAGAGGCAGGAGTGTCAAGTCAGCCTCGGCAGAGGGGTCAGAGATGAGTCAGCTTCTGACTGGCTGTCTTTAGGGGCAAGGCTCCAGCTAACCGGCTGCTCCAGAGTCAAGTTCACTGAAGCAGGTTGTCACCGACTGATTAATCAGGTTGAAAACCAGTTCTGATGTTGGCTTGTTACAATACCTGTAGTAAAAATAGTTTTTTCTTAGGGGTGCAGACCTTTTATATTTTCTCACTCTCCCCTTTGGTCTTCTATCAGCCAAAGCAAAAGGAGAGACCGTGAGTGTGATCCAGATGTCCTCCACTGTGCTTGTTTCTCCTTGAAGACAAGATTTTATCTGTGGGTCTGATTTTCAGTTTGCATGTCCGTCAGCATAAGTCCATTGTGTTTTTGTCTCTAAGTCATTTGTTGGAACATTTGTTAGGACAGTGGCTCTGTAGATTTAAGACTCTGGATAAACAAATCAAGCTGTGCAACATACAAGCGTAACAGATTACTACATGGAGGAGGTGGAGGACACTCTCAAGGCACCATCTGGATTTTTCCAGGTCCGACCATGAAAACACGTCCCAACAACTGCCTGAGTCTTCCTTGATCGTCTTCCTTGATAATCCACTTTTCTTTTTGCGTGGATAGAAATTGTTGTACCTCATCTGTGGCGTTGATCCAGGTACAAAATGAAGTGTCAGCAATGGCACAGACTTCCCTTGGTTAGCAACCGAAAAATCCAAGGCTTTGCTGATTTCCATAACTATCTGGGCAAAGGAATTTTAACTGTTTGGTTTACTATTTTCTACACCAGCCAAAGCGGCAGACAAATTGTTGAGGACCCCCTGAGTTGAAGAGCAGCCATGCATGGACGGTTAGCCTCAGGATTCTACTCCACCAGTGTTCGCCCTGTCCTTTCAGGCTCTGTTAGAGGATGTAAACCCCTGAGGGTATTGGGACGTGGACACTAAGACACAGTGTCTAACTAATAGGCTGATAGGACAACTGGTCCTGGTCCTGGACTGGTACCCAGAGCCTGGCTCACACATAGGAAGAGAGAAGCAGGGGGGCTGCATTAGAGATGTGATCAGCCTCAGTGGAGCCATAGGTAGACTGTCTTTAGGGCTCGTGGTAAACTGTCACTATTACATCCCAAGAAAACTGTAATCCCTTTGTGTCAGTGCAAGGACATTGTTTTTCATTTTCGTATTGTATCATTATTGGTAACATTCGTGTAGCCTATCTCTATATCATACTTCCAGTTAGCTGCACAAGCGACAGTTTGGGAGAGCCAAGTAACAGAGTTACAATGGTCATCATCCCTCAGTAAGACAATAGAGAGAAAAATATCATCAGAGACATAAAGAATAAAAATACACAAAAAAGGGCTTCCCTGGTAGCGCAGTGGTTAAGAATCCACCTGCCAATGCAGGGGACACACGTTTGAGTCCTGGTCTGGGAAGATCCCACGTGCCGCGGAGCAACTAAGCCCATGCGCCATGGCCGCTAAGCCTGCGCACCACAACTACTGAGCCTGCATGCCACAACTACTGAGCCCACGTGCCACAACTACTGAAGCCCGCGCGCCTAGAGCCCATGCTCCACAACAAACAGAAGCCACCGCAATGAGAAGCCCGCGCACCGCAACAAAGAGTTGCCCCTGCTCACCGCAACTAGAGAAAGCCCGCACAGCAATGAAGACCCAATGCAGCCAAAATACAAAAAAAAAACTTTTGAGTTAATTCCATCTATACAAAGATTTCCCAGGTGTCTTCTTTGCTTAAAATAAAGTAAAGGTCCTCCTGCAGACAAATCCTCTCCCTGCAACTTATTATCACCCCATGATTTTTTTTTTTTTTTTTTTTGCGGTATGCGGGCCTCTCACTGTTGTGGCCTCTCCCGTTGCGGAGCACAGGCTCCGGACGCGCAGGTTCAGCGGCCATGGCTCACGGGCCCAGCCGCTCCGCAGCATGTGGGATCTTCCCGGACCGGGGCATGAACCCGTCTCCCCTGCATCGTCAGGCGGACTCTCAACCACTGCGCCACCAGGGAAGCCCACACCCCATGATTTTAAGCAAGTTGGGTCACTTCTCTGAGGCTGTTTACTTTTTTTTTTTTCAAAGGTGTTTGGCTGATGGGACCATCATTTCTTTTTTGTTTTTTTAACTTTATTGGAGTATAATTGCTTTCTGCTTTGTAACAAAGTGAATCAGCTATAAAAATATGGAATGCCTCACAAATATGTGTGTCATCCTCGCGCAGGGGCAATGCTAATCTTCTCTGTATCGTTCCAATTTTAGTATCTGTGCTGCCGAGGCGAGTGCTGAGTCTGTTTTCTTCATTCATGAAATGAAGATGCTAATAACAGTTGTGACACTTGAGAGAGATGGATACTGTGCCAGGCATTTAAGTGCTCGATAAATGATAATGATAGGGATTATTATTACTGAAATAAGTGGCAAGGGGTCCTTTTTCACTCTAGTGCCCTAATAATGCTCAAAATCTTCCTTTAGTAGCCTGCAGTATTCCAGCTCCACCCTCAACAGGTCTCTGTGCTGGCCGTGCAGCCTACTGAGGGGCCGTCCTTGTGCTGGGGTCACCCTGTCCTCATGCATTTGGAGTCTAAGGACCGTCTCTTTCTACTCTCTTCGCTTCCCCTCCTTGCAAATACACACAATGGCCCAGTGCACATTCACACAGCCTGCACTTCTGCGTGGGGAGGGACTCTTAAAATATTGCCTAGGGTGTGTTCTTCCTTGGGAACTAAAGGTGAACCCGTCAGACTGCTGGACCCTCTGGCTAATGCTGACCCTAATTTAATTTGAGTTGCAAAGATTTAAGAATGTTGGCCTCAGTTAAAATCTGCGCTAAATTTTCATTGTGGAAATGCTTGTTTTTGAAAACCATGTCATCACAGATACCATGAGTAATCTGAATTTAGATGAAAATGATTTCTGGAATTATGGCAAACTAGCAAGGGGTGTATTAGTCAGCTATTGGATGGTTTTTCCTGGAAAACTATATATTTCCTTCTTCAAAATGCAGAAAAAGATATGCCTAGATCGTTTGCTTAAAGTGGTTCTATTGCTCATGCAGTTACGTGTGCACTTTACCAGCTTCCCCACGCTGCAGTTGGCTCTTCTGGCGGGTAACTTTCTGGAAAGCTTAAAATAATTTGAAGAGTCTATATGAGCCTTATGAATAAATGAGGCCCTTACTAAAAACCCAGGTATTTAAAATGGGCTGGTTTCCATTTTGACTTTTTTCTGAGAGTTTTCTCGGGTAGCCCTTTCTCAGGAGAGCAGGAAAGAGTGGGGCTGTGTCTTGATGACAGAACCCTTTGAAATCCTCTGGTAGGAGACCGAGGAGAAGGGTGCTGCTCAAGGTCATGCATTTTAAGATGCTTTGTGTTTCAAGGAAGATCTTTTGTCATTTGTACCATGAGAGCTCATTATGAGACAAACTACTTTAATCCAAAATATATCTTAATCTTCTAAAACAAGTTCTTTAAAAAGATAGTCCAAAAAATTTTAGGTTAATATATCCTATTGCTATGAGAAAACGTTAACTCCTCGTTTTGAAGGCTTTCAATCCTACTTTTATGAAGAATCAAGTAGGAAACGAATTAGATGCAGACTCTTACTAGTAAAGTTTTGAGAAACATAGAACCTTCTGGGCTCCACCTCATCAAACCCAATTGTGAGCTCTTGTTGATGCTCTGTTATGAAAATACCGATTTGAATATGGTACCGGGGTTCTCTCTTTGAAAAATGTTTCTGTGAGATAAAACTTCAGCTCTCATACTATTAGTTACACTTTTGAATATATTATGCTTGCTTCTGAAATGACAATGTACATTCGTAAATATACTTGGCGTTTCCATCAAGTGTGGGTTTTTTTTTTGTTTTTTTTTTTTTTTTAATTTTATTTATTTATTTTTGGCTGTGTTGGGTCTTCGTTTTTGGACGTGGGCTTTCTCTAGTTGCGGCAAGCGGGGGCCACTCTTCATCGCGGTGCGCGGGCCTCTCACTGTTGTGGTCTCTCTTGTTGCGGAGCACAGGCTCCAGACGCGCAGGCTCAGTAGTTGTGGCTCACGGGCCTAGTTGCTCCGCGGCATGTGGGATCTTCCTAGACCAGGGCTCGAACCCGTGTCCCCTGCATTGGCAGGCAGATTCTCAACCACTGTACCACCAGGGAAGCCCAAGTGTGGGTTTTTTTTAAAAACCTTTTTTTTTTTAATTTCATTTAATTTTATTTTTTAAAAAATAAATCTATGGGCTTTTCTGGTGGCGCAGTGGTCGAGAGTCCGCCTGCCGATGCAGGGGACACGGGTTCGTGCCCCGGTCCGGGAAGATCCCACGTGACGCGGAGCGGCTGGGCCCGTGAGCCATGGCCGCTGAGCCTGCGCGTCTGGAGCCTGTGCTCCGCAACGGGAGAGGCCACAACGGTGAGAGGCCCGTGTACCGCAAAAATAAATAAATAAATAAATAAAAAATAAAAATTTATTTATTTTTGGCTGCATTGGGTCTTTGTTTCTGCGCGCAGGCTTTCTCTAGTTGCGGTGAGCGGGGGCTACTCTTCGTTGCGGTGCGTAGGCTTCTCATTGTGGTGGCTTCTCTTGTTGCAGAGCACGGGCTCTAGGCACGCGGGCTTCAGTAGTTGTGGCTCACGGGCTCTAGAGCACAGGCTCGGTAGTAGTGGTACACGGGTTTAGTCGCTCCACGGCATGTGGGATCCTCCCGGACCAGGGATCGAACCTGTATCCCCTGCATTGGCAGGCGGATTCTTAACCACTGTGCCACCAGGGAAGCCCCCCCATCAATTGTTTTAAAAAAGTCAAATTGTATTCAGAAGTTGCTTTAGTTTGACAGGTCAGGCGAAGTCAAATATAGAAAGTGAGCACCGGAATCTATTTGTGGAAACATTTAGACCTTTCTCAGGCTGGCCCCAGCCGGCCTCTGCAGCCACATCCCTCCCAGCCCCAGCCTTGGGCTCTGAGGGTCATTCCTGAACAAGCCTCCCTTCTGCACTTTGTTTACGCTCTTCCCTCTGCTTTTCAGCCTCTGCCTCTGGACAACGCATCCTTCAGGGTCTGGCAGAAACGCCATCTCCTCGAGGTGGTTTGTGTGAATTAGTGGCACTGTTCTTGGCAAGGCTGCTCTGCCTCTGCCCGTGGCCCTCCCCATGCTCCTGGGACCATCGAGGGGCAGACACCCTGCCTCCCTCTTGTCTGTGTCTCTTCTGACAGCTGCCAGGCCTGCTCCATGTGATGGATGCTTACAAACGTCAGGTGACTGAATTGACCTTTCTATCCTGCTCTTCCATCAGGGCAAAAGCCTCAAAAATCATCAGAGTTACAGGCCTTGTGGAGAATTTTTTAAAGCAGGGAGTTTTCACTTCCCTGTCCGAGGAGCCAGCTAATAGCAAGTCTCCCCACGCGGCTACGGGTGTTGTTTTCTCCATCGGACAGCACTCTGCCCCCGCGCACCACGAGGGGGGTTACACAGAAGGTTCCAGTTACTGCAGTAAATGCGTGTCAGAGATCAGTCTAGAGGTGAATTATGCTGTGAGATACAAGGACCAAGTTTCATCATGGTTAAGGTTTTTCCTTTTTCTTTCTTTTGATAAATTTCTGGAGACTTCCCTGGTGGCGCAGTGGTGAAGATTCTGCGCTCCCAATGCAGGAGGTCCAGGTTGGATCCCTGGTCAGGGAACTAGATCCCACATGCTGCACCTAAGAGTTCACATGCCACAGCTAAGGAGCCCGCCGGCTGCAACTATTACTCTGTGCAACCAAATAAATAAATAAATATTAAAAAATAAATACATAAAATTCCAAACAGTTTTTTAATAAATATAAGTTTGCCTCAGATCACCCAGGCTGTTCATTAAAATGGCAGATTCCTGGCCCTCACCCTTGGCCAATTCTGGGCTAGTGGGTCTGAAGTGGGACCTGGGGATCTGAGCTGTGGGAAGCGTCAGGCGATTCTGGTGGGAATGCCCACAGGACTGCACGTTGAGAAACACTGATACTGTGAGGAAAGGAAGAGGTGACGTCATGTTAATGGAGGTTTTATACGCTCAAAATATTGACTAAGCCTGTGTATGGAACATAATCGGGCCCTGAGCTGGCTTTTAGGAGAGACCCAGAGATGAATGAGGGAAGGTGTCTTCCCTTGGACAGCACGTGTGTTGCAGGAAGCTAGGTCAGGCCATTGGTCAGAGCATCCTGCACTCACAGGTCATCAGAGCAGGCTGTTGGGTACATTCTGAACTCATTCCAAGAGCGTTCTGGGCTTAGAGACATACTTCTTAAGCTCAGGTTGAACAAGGAAAGAAATGTACTTTTTCAACGGCCAAAGAAGTTCTCCAGGGAATGCCAGTGTCTGTTTATTCTGAGAAAAGACTTGGATTTGAACTGCACCAAATGACTCACCATGTTTTTGATGTCAGTGTCCATGAAATGTATCTGCAGTTCATCCTATGAAGGAGCTTCACCTTGATTATCTGGCACCCTCAGTGGGGAACCCAGAACTAAGTACTCTCAGAGGCCAAAGTTTGCCTATGGCTCTCAAATCACAACTTAGCTTTAGTCATTTTCATCACTGACATCCTACAAATTCACAAAGAGTGGACAGTTCCACATTTCATTGTGACAATTAGTGAGAAATTGCACTCTATTCGATCAATGTATAATTACAATGCTGTATTATAATGGTTTCATATTTGTCTTTGATTTCTCAGTAGACTGTGTCTTATGGAAGAAAAAACACCTTAAACTTGTTATTCTCTAACACGTAGTACGGATATGAAGTGGATAGCCAAAGTATGCTTACAGATTGCTTAAAACTAACTAGAAGTTTAAAGTGTTTTTGATGCTGAAATGAGAGAATGTTCGGAAGCTTCTACAGTGTGAAAACCCCTGATGGACAGAGATAATAATGTTACTGAGAATAGATGAGAAATGTCTTAGGAGGATGTTGTCCAGGCCTCTGACTTGTTGTTTATGTTTGCAGAAAAGCTTAAGAGAACACAGCCAAAGCCCTGTGCTACTACATGTTTTATGCTTTGCTTTTATGAAAAGAGGTAAATTGCTAAAAGCCACACCGATAGCAAGAATTTTGTTCAACAGGGCTTCCCTGGTGGCGCAGTGGTTGGGAGTCCGCCTGCCGATGCAGGGGACACGGGTTCGTGCCCCGGTCCGGGAGGATCCCACATGCCGCAGAGCGGCTGGGCCCGTGAGCCATGGCCACTGAGCCTGCGCATCCGGAGTCTGTGCTCCGCGGCGGGAGAGGCCACAACAGTGAGAGGCCCGTGTACCGCAAAAAAAAAAAAAAAAAAAAGAATTTTGTTCAACAAAGCAAATCTTAGGTATGTCTTCATGTAGCCTAGTGTATAGAACCATCTATGTCCATAGCATATTGTGAAAACAGATTGTATTGTTACTTCTGAATCCTTAAGAAAATGTTAAATCTGAAATCGTCAATTCACTACGGCGGGGAATAACGTAATATATGTTTTAAAACAGTATGAAGACTTGAAATGGAAAAACTTTGATGTTTTGAAGAAGATATCAATTATTTTAAAATCCTGTCATTTTGAGTAAAATGTATTATCTTCAACTACTTTATCCATATACATGTGATCATTTTTTTTAATTACTCCCTTCCTTTACCTGTTCTTGGGTAAATATAGAAATGAGCACAAATTATCACTTTCTGTAAATCATTTTATTTACACAAAAGATAAACATATCAAAGACTTATTAAGATCTTCTTTTTTTTTTTTTGGCCGTGCCATGCAGCTTGTGGGATCTTAGTTCCCCGACCCGGGATCAAACCTGGGCCCCGGTAGTGAAAGCACCAGAGTCCTAACCACTGGACCGCCAGGGAAGTCTCAAGACCTTTTTTCTATACTAGTTATTCAGCACATACTGTCAAGCCTCCTTTAGAAGAAACTCAGGGAACAGAATGATGCATACTTCGCCTTCATACTTTACATCTTGTGTGTCTACATTTCCAAGGTGTGGAATATATTTGATTAATGGTTCTTTGCAGGGTCACTTGAGAGAAGTACTAGTATAAACTTGGCCTGTGTCCTGTTAGATTATGTCCAGCCCAAGTTAAGGGAGGTTAGTGATGGTTCAGGCGGGCAGACCTGGGGGGAAAATGAGCCCAACAACAGACAGCAACAATTTCTCTCCATATCTGGACTGAGAGTCCTATATCCTTAAGAAGGTAATATTTATTATCTGACAGGAAGTGAGTTTTCAGCTGTTTGGACTCAGCGCTTGACACATTCTGGAAAGCTAGTCATCACTTTTTGTTTTGACAAAGAGCATAAGAAGAAAAAAAAAGTACCCGGGATGCAGGTGAGAAGCTGGTCCATTCACGCGCTCAGTTATTTTTTCTTGACTGTCTGCCCCGGCTGAAAAGCATGGGGCATACAGATGTGAATTAGACATTCTTCTGCCCTCCAGTGACTTACAGCCTAATCAAATAGGGAAACGCGCACAGAGATAAGTAAGAGCAGCACTATTTATAGGAATCTTGATCTCTGTTCAGAGGGCAGCAGAGGCTCGAGGAGGGAATGGCCGCTTGCAGAGATATGAAGGCTTTCCTAGGGGTGGCTACTGAGCTGAGCCTTGAAAGAGGAGTTTGTCACGTTGGGGAGGAGAGGCCAGTCCAGGCAGAGACCAGCCTAAGCGAAGTCCTGGAGATGAATAACCTCACTGCTTGGGGAACTGCAGGCAGCTGGGAGAGCCTGGAGCACAGGGTGCTGGGGATGCAGGGCGGGGGGCGATGGGAGGGGAAGGAAGGTGAGCACGGCACAGTGCGGTGTCCGGTCGTCCAAGCTCTGTACACCTACGGGGGAGGGACAGGCCTGAGATGTCTGAGGGGTCCTGTCGGCAGAACTGGGTGACGAGCAGGCGTGGGGACAGTGACATTAGTCTGAACTTGTGGCATCTGCACTCGGGCTCCCAACCACGACCCCGGGCTCTCCCTCCCCCACTGTGGGCTCAGCTTTTGGACCTGCAGGACAGGCTGGGGAAGTGGGATTGGCAAGAAAGAAGGGAAAGATGAGCCCAGGATTGGAAAGAACTGACGGGCGAGGCGCGTTGAAATCCGAGGCCCAGGGCTGGGCCGGACGGAAGCCCAGGGGTCATCCGGAATCAGCCACAGATGGGACAGTGATTCTGTAATTGCAGCTTATTTGGCACCCAAGGCTCAGTGCCAGAACTTTCTGGTCAACTGTCTACATTTCCTCTTGGAAATGATAAGATATTTCAAGCACTTGAGTTTCCCTCCAAAACCAAGCAAATCCAGGCTCTAGCCAGTGCAACTTGGTCTGCCCTTTCAGCTCTTTTATTTGATTTTCCTGGTCGTCTGTTTTGAGGAGCGAACAGAATGCAGATGGACGTTTTCTTAGCAAGAAAAGGCTGGCGAAGGGCAGGGAGGGGTTAGTGGGTGAAAAGGGTGTGCGCACACGAGAGAGCACCACCACCCGTGTCCTGTGAGCCCAACACACTTAGACAGGCCTATGGCGTGACCCGGAAGTTTGTAAAAGGCAGATGAGCCTACTTTCCACCCTGTCCCGAAGGGCTTTTTTTCTGAAAATACCCAAGAGAGCCCTAAGAAGGGACAAGAAGCTAGATCATGTCTTCTAGCACTTTAGGCTCCAAATCTGGAGCTCCGAAATGAGTGAAGAAGAAAACCAGAGAGCAGACAACCAGGGTGAGAAGGACATTGTCGCGAGCATTATATTAGCGTGACTGTCTCCTATGCTGCCACCTGACAGCTCCTACCCGTCTCGAATGTTTGACCAGTGCACTACTCTGATCCATCGTGTCAGCGAAACTTTCTCCCCACCTGAAGGCTCAGCTTATTTCTCAGCCCTTCAGCCTCTGACTTGCTCTATCCAACCTCAAAGTAAACATTTAAGAGAGCTTCGCCCCTACAGCCATCAATCATAGATGCAGCGGACAATTAAACTGAGATCACGCAAACCTAAGACCAGAGGCTTCAGTGAGCCCTGCTTCACTTACACAATGTTCTGGAACACGAGAGAGGAAGAATGACCATCACACGGAGTGCATGGGAAGAACTAAAAGGAAATTCCCATCATAGTACTTGGGAATAGTTTACAGCGCATGTCCATCCTCCTCACCCTCCTCCACCTTTACATAGTTACCTACAAGTTAACCTTTGCAATTTGAAATTGCAATTATTATCCGAAACTTACAGATGAGAAAACTGAGACTTAGAGAAATTATACTGACCAAAGTCGTCCAGCTGTAAGTGGTGACACAGGCATATGAACCATGCTCTGTTTCCGAAAGCCCACATGCTTTTTCCCTGGCCCACGGGAGCCTTCAACAGTGAATATATTATAAAAGCTTGTTGAGCCGTGCAAGCAACTTTGGGAGCTGGTGAGAACTGCTCCAGACTCACCCTCCCCTTTGGGGTGCAGCCTGCCACCTGAAGGCAGGACTGCAGGCAGAAGGACGTCAGGAACCAGCCCCGCTGTGTTCAAGGCCCCATGGACAGCAAGTCCTAGAGGATGTCAGGGAAGGACCACGCCCCCGCCCTCTGCCAGTGCCCGGCCAGGCTTGGTGTGGGGAGACGGTTCCTCCCACGCCCTGCAGAGGGAAAGATTCTATGACCACCAAACACAAAGAGAGCAGGTCTTCATCTTGGTAGAAATAAAAGAGGAGAGAGAGGCATCTTCTTCTATAATCCACACCCCCTGACCCCACCAAAAAAACCTAAAGTATGTATTTTGCACTGGAGGTCCACTGGGGTATGACTTGCAAAGATAACTTCTCTATTTGCCTGTTTTTGAATAAAGGAAAGTCAGGCGCAGAGGTACTGATGGCATGTAAATTAAAGATATGAAGTATCTCATTGAAATTCTAAAGATGTGCTGATCCTACCCCAGGATCAAAAGAGTTCTCTTGTCGTGCTGGTGCTGACTTATTAATAAAGACCATGCTTTTATTTGATTATTTATCTAATCAGCATTCACTTTCAGTTTAAGCTCATTAAGTCGCTGGTAACAGAGTGGTGCTGAGAGTGTACTTGGTGGAAGAATTACATCCAAGTGAGACAGAGAGTGTATTCAGGGGCGGGCGGTCAGAAACAAAGGCAGAGCCTGCAAGCCCGTGTCACCCGAGTGGAGCCTGTGAACTGTCTGACAACCAAACAGAAAGGGTACCTGTGTAGAAGTTTAGTTTTGTAGCGTAAAGGCTGAACGTTATAATTAAATACACTTAGTAAAAGGGAAACGGAAATGACAAGCACTCTAATTATTTCAACAACCGAGAGAATAATACCCATTCTTTATATGCTTTATGCTGGGGAAGCTTTCTTAACGGGCTTTTGTGTGAACTTCTGATTACGCCCAGGTTGCTGGCTGCTGGGTGTGCCCAGACTGGCTCTGAGCGACTTGCATCTCATCTGTTTGCCCCCACTGACTGGTCTTCGAAAGTGCTCGTAATATAAACCAGCCGAATAGTATCTCTTACGGAGCAGGTAGCCAAATCATCTTGTTCTTACCTGATGGGTGGTTGCCATGGTCAGCTGCTAAAGATAAATCCTCTTCTTTAAGCCCATCCTGCCCCACAGATAGGAAATTCCACTTTTTGTTGGACTAAGAAGCCTCCAGCTGCCCCAGCGCCACACTGGAAGAGGGCCTGTGAACAACAGAGTGTGCAGTTAACTGAGGCCGGCGTGTCCCCTCCTTGGAAACGCTGCTGCTCAGACTTGGCACGGTAACGGGCTAAATTATTTATCCAGGCGGAAAAGGGAAAGCAGCTAAGAGCTTCCTGAGTTTATAGCCTTGATCCCTGGGTTCGTACTGAGACAGGAAACAGGCCAGGCTCCATAGGCAAAGAGAACAAAAAGGTTCCCTCTGAAGTCCTCTTATGTCTGCGTGAGTCCCAACCAGGGTGAAAATAAGCTGTTCCTATCAATCTTCTCGGATTCACTGAGTACCATGTGTCAGGCACTGTGAGATATAAGACAGGTGAAAAGTGGTCTTTGCCCTCAGTGAGCCTGTAACATATCCACTAGGCCAGAGGAAGCTGAGGAAAAGTTAACTTTCTGGTTCATTCATTCCAGACCCGCACATGTCAGGCACTGTGCTAGGTCCTGGGGTGCAGTACTGAAGGAAGATAGGAAACCACGTGATGATGCACGGAAGGACCATCCGGCCAGCATGACGATGGGAAAGGGAATTAAATAACACAAAAGAGGAAATGCCACGAGGTGTCATGTGATTAATCTCTAAGTGACACATTGAGTAAAGGCCATGTGCTGAGAGCAGTCTCGGTTCTGGTCTTGGTGTTGCTATAAACAACAGAGCCAAGCCCTCACCCACACCCCACTGCACTGACCCTTCCAGGACCCTCCAGGGTAGCCTGAGGCCAGCACTCTCCCAACTTTGATTGGTCGTGTTGACCAGGTCACCAGATTGGGTCTACATGGAATGAGGTCACCGAAGAGAGGACTGTCTCTCCTTCCAGGGGATTCACCTCCATCCCAGGAGCCACGCTTCAGATCAGGAAATATAGCCCTGACATTTAAGACCTTTCATTGTGGTACAAAAAAGGTCACCTACAAACTTGTGCTTCTTATTACAGCGGATTGGAAATTCTTATGCCATTACTTTCCCATGGAGCATTGTACTTAACGTCACAACTATGTAAATGATATTTCTGCTACTTGCTACAGTCTCTGGACTTCTGAGTGTAATGTGTATCTCTTTTAAGGTACTTGTCATGATGTCGCTATCTGTTTATTTGTGTATATGGCCCTTTGCACCACATTAATTTCTTTTCAAAGTTTTTTTGGATGTGGACCATTTTTCAAGTCTTTATTGAATTTGTTACAATATTGATTCTGTTTTATGCCTTGATGTTTTGGCCACGAGGCATACGGGATCCTAGCTCCCCGACCAAGGATCGAACCCTCACCCTCTGCACGGGAAGGCGGAGCCCCAATCACTGGACCGCCAGGGAAGGGCCCACCCCATTAATTTCTTAATAACGGCAAGAAACATACCTCGCTCATCTTTCTCAGCTCCTCATCATGAGCATGCTGCCTTGCGAGTAACAGGTAATCAGGGAATATCTACCGAATGAACTGTGTCACTCAAAAATGGAAGACGCATCATGCATTTGTGTTTGGGGCTTCCCTCTGACCCCCAAGCCTGAAATTTACCAAAGATTGGCCCTGCTCTGATGGGGAAAAATTCCTGCCACTTAAGTAAAGAAGAAGGCCGTATCCGGCCGCCGCCACGAGAGGAGCTGCCGCCATGTCCGCGCATCTGCAATGGATGGTCATGCGGAACTGCTCCAGCTTCTTGATCAAGAGGAATAAGCAGACGTACAGCACCGAACCCAATAACCTGAAGGCCCGCAACTCCTTTCGCTACAACGGGCTCATTCACCGCAAGACTGTGGGCGTGGAGCCGGCGGCGGACGGCAAAAGGGTCGTGGTGGTCATGAAGCGGAGATCCGGCCAGCGAAAGCCAGCCACTTCTTACGTGCGGACCACCATCAACAAGAACGCCCGGGCCACCCTCAGTAGCAGCCAGCACATGATCCAAAAGAACAAGTATCGCCCGGATTTGTGTATAGCTGCCATCCGCAGAGCCAGCGCCATCCTGAGCAGCCAGAAGCCTGTGACAGTGAAGAGGCAGCGGACCCGCCCCACCAAGAGCTCCTGAGCAATCTGTCCCCTTCCCCAATGCAATAAAGCTGTCAGCTGACTTGCCGCAAAAAAAAAAAAAAAGCGGGAGAAGGAATTCCCTGGTTGTCCAGTGGTTAGGACTCTGCGCTTCCACTGCAGGGGGCCCGAGTTCGACCCCTGGTCGGGGAACTAAGAACCGGCATGCCGTGCGGAGCAGCCAAAAATAAAAAATAAAATAAACAAGAAGAGAAGGAGAGACAGGCTGGCAATGATGGGAATGGAAAGGATGTTTGCCTCTCTAGCCAGGTCTGTGGAATCATAACGAACAGGAAGGCAGATGTCAGAACCGGGTCACCCTCACATTCAAACCGGAAATTCTTCCTCTAAAGGGAGGTCATTGTGTGAGCCAGTGTTGGATGTTGTAGGTTATAAAGCCTGTGGTGGAATCAGCCTCATGGGTGAGCACAAACAGATAGAATACTATGGATGAAACGAGATTAGCCTTGGCTAAGGAGTCCACAGTAGACATTAGCATTGCTTACAAATTATCTCAGAAGAAGCACCAGGCAACAGAAGCACACCAAGGTCCATGAGCCTGAGATACAGACCCGGCAGAAAGGGGGCACTGCCCATGGGGACATCTCAGCTCTGGTCACCTCCTTTCTGTGTCACCCTCTGCAGGTGGAATCGGCTGCATAGGTCGAGACAAGGGTCAGGTTCGGAAGTGCCTTGACACGGTGGAGATCTACAACCCGGACGGGGACTTCTGGAGGGAGGGCCCACCCATGCCCAGCCCCCTGCTCTCACTTCGCACCAATTCTACCAATGCAGGAGCCGTGGACGGGAAGCTGTACGTCTGCGGGGGCTTCCACGGAGCAGGTACTGGTCGAGTTTTAAATGTTTTGTAACCTCCTTTGATGTCAATTTTCACCTCCCTTAACTGACCCAACGAACAATCCTAAGAGCAGGGGGCACTGGCAAAAGCAGTGACCTTGGGCAACTCACCAACCTCTGACCTTGGGTTTTCACGTCTACAAAGTGGGGCTACTCCCTCCACAGGCTGTCATAAGAATTAAGTGAGATCTGGTCTGTAATGTGTCTGGCACACAGCAGACACACAATACACATGAGTTGAACACGACAAGAGGAGAAATGGGGGAGGGAAGGCTAATGCCAGATTGTAGGACTAAAGGAGAGATTTAAAAATATGAAGAGGGACTTCCCTGGTGGGGCAGTGATAAGGCTCTGTGCTCCCAATGCAGGGGGCCCGGGTTCGATCCCTGGTCGGGGAACTAGATTCCACATGCTTGCTGCAACTGAGAGTTTGCATGCCGCAACTAAGGAGCCCACATGCTGCAACTAAGGAGCCCGCCTGCCATATCTAAGACCTGGGGTAGCCAAAATAAATAAATATTTTTTAAAAAATAAATAAAAATATGAAGAACGCATGGAAATAGGGGGATGACCAGAAACACGGGGGGTTAGCTCTGCATTTATTGATCTTTACTGAAATCCTGCCCTCGGAAAACTCTCTTACTCCCCACTACTGACACGAGAAATAAATTGCTTGAAAGGCTTTCTAAGATAATACCTAATCTACGTGTTTATTACCAAACTCAGCTTCCACATATCTAATTGCCACCATCATTGCAATCTACAGCACGGATTTATAGTTTTTTAAAGTAACAGGGAGATTTTTATTCTTTATTTTTTTTAATATTTGTTTATTTATTTATTTTGGTTGGCTGTGCCGGGTCTTAGTTGTGGCACACCAGATCTTTTAGTCAAGGCATGCGGGCTGTTGGTGGTGGCATGCAGAATCTAGTTCCCCAACCAGGGATTGAACTGGGGCTCCCTGCCCTGGGAGCACGGCGTCTTACCCACTGGACCACCAGGGAAGTCCAGGGAGATTTTTAAATATGCACAAATTTAATAAGTAACTGTCTCCAAAGTTTGATTAGTTGCATCAGTAAGTAAGGCAGAATGCAGCTACAGTAAAAATGATTAACAGTTTAATTCTAACCTTCCTAATAGAAGTACTAGGCCAGGACATAGCCAGGAAAAACATGCCCCAGGAGTACTTACAATTTTGGAAGCATGCCCAATTAAAACAGAGCTGCCCCTGCAGCAAAACCAGGCCTGCTATACACCTCCCTTCATTTTTAAAGCACGTAATTATATGTAAGTTAAAGAATAAAGTTTTCATTAGGAATTAAGAGAGACTTAGGAGGTATATGAACCAAATACAATGAGTGGACCTTATCTGGCTCCTGATTCAAACAAATCTTGTGGAGAAAGATATTTTTCAGGTAATCCGGGAAATCTGAGTGTGGACTGGAGTATTAGATGATATTAAGGAATGGTTAATTTTAGGTCACAATAATAATGGCATTGTAGTTTTATATGAAAGAGGAAGAAAAAGGAAAAACGTTATGAACGATGAGAGACTGTGTAGAAGTTTTTATGGATGAAAATGACATGCTGTCTGGAACTTGTGTTAATCTACTCCAGCAAATATTTTTTAAACAGTGAATGGGGATGGGGGGCAAGAACAGATTTTACAACGTTGGTAAAATGTTGATCATTGTGAAAGCTGGATAATGGCTACAGGAGCTTTATTTACTAGATTTTTTTTTTTTCTTTCCGCACCACTCGGCTTGTGGGATCTTAGTTCCCTGACCAGGGATCGAACCCCGGGCCCTTGGCAATGAAAGCGTGGAGCCCTAACCACTGGACTGACAGGGAATTCCCTATTTACTGGTTTTTGTATTCTTGAAAGTCCCCATGATAAGAAGCTTCAATTTTCCTTTCTCTATTTGTTCTTCAGAGAACTTTCCAAAACTTTTTTTAACGGTTCTAATATCTTTTATATTACACATCACATGCTTGTGTAAAGGTAGTAACCTGTCACAGTAGCAAGAAACCTGGCAGGGCAAGGAGATCTTTTAAAGACCCCTGTTGCAACCCCGTGAGTGAGGAGGCCTTGGAGGAGACAGGAGAGCGCCCAGGTGCTGGACCACTCGCCGCCCCCACCCCCCACCCCCCGCCAGGGCCTGCTCTCCATCCCCTGGCTGCAGGCTTTCTCTTGACCAGAAGAGAAGGGCAGAGAATACAGAGGGTGGCCTCAGGACCTCCAGAGCAGTGGGGGGTAATTAGTGTCTAAGGATCTAGAAGATAACTCTCTTTTGTCTTGTTTCCTTGTCCTATTTTCCTTTGTATAATACTGAGTTAAAGAATTGATATCCCCAGTTTTTCAAGAATGCCTGAACTCACCCTCTGAGCCGATGTCTTTTCTTGGAACTGTAATGGACTAATAATGCTTCCAGCCAGAGGGAAAGGGATTTACTATGCGAGCTCTCAAAGTCCCTTTTAATTATTTGGTTTTAAGATGGAAAATTGTCCCGGATTAGCTAAGTGAGTTGACAGTGGGGTTTTATGGAAAACAGAACAATTGTATAATAGCGTGCCCATTACAAACTAGAGATCTCAGAGTCAGACCTAAAAACAGGCACTGAATTTTCTCTCCTTGTGTGACACAAACCTACTCATCCCATTTATTTACTCAAAAAAACACAGTCAAGAAAGTACTCTTTTAATCTGTTTAGTTAATTCCATAAAAATGTATTGAAACAAACTGTTTAGAGGCACTTGGGCTACAATCTTGAGATGCTCAACAGTTGACGGGAAAGACAGACACCAAAACACGTAATAAACATAGTAATTGCATATTGGTTAAAATAGATTGAACACCTCTGTTTTCTCCCACGTCCCACGAAAATGACGGTAAATGGAATGAACACAGACAAAGAAAAGAGGAGAGAGGGCAACAGCAACACAATTTTGGAAGCAGGAAAGCAGATGGATGAATAACTGCTCAGACATGAGACAGTTCAGTGCTAACCTGGCAACAGGAAAAGGAAGCACAAACCACAGAACTCCAGGGAGTCTTGGGGGTGGACAAGTCTGGAAGAGGGAATGAAGGTGACGCTGAAAACACGAGGACAGCGGAAAGACAGGAAGAGCCCAATCTCCTGCCCTTCCCTCGACACTGAGATAAAGCCCCTCCTGCACCCCAGCAAAGACCAAAGCTAAGGATGGGGGTGGGGGAGGCAATCAGTACTAAAAACAGGGAGCGGAAGAGAACAGCTACACACTGAATCTGGAGATCAGCAGCTTTCTTCGTCTTCTGGCTCCCAGACGTGGGCAGCCATAACCTCCAGTCAGGAGACAGGAAGATTCTTCTTTGGGAATCTGACCTGCCCCAAAATAAGGCAAAGCCAAATCACCCCACAGAGAACCTCACGGAAAAGGCTTCCATGGTATCCCTCTCTTAAAGATGAGCAAACAGCTGGGGCTCATCAGACCTTTGAGGAAAGCATGTACAGAAAAGACAGAAATCAAAACATAAAAGAAGAAAAGCAACTGGAGGAAACGCGCTGTGCCAGGAGGAGACGCGTCCTCGGAGGTTAAAAATATGACAGCAGAAATTGTATATACAACAGAAAACTTGGAGTGTAGAGTGGAAGAAACTTCTCAGGAAGCAGAGCAAAAAGTAATTAGATAGAAAATGAGAGAAAGAGAAAGTAAGTCCATGAGGTCCAATGGTTGAATAGGAGTTTCAGTAAAAAAAAAAAAAAAGAATAGAGAAACTGGAGGGACAAAACATCCATGAAATAAATTAGGAAAATTTCCCAGAACTAAAGTTACCAGTTGAAAGGAAACACCTCATCCCCAGCAGAGTGGAAGAAAACGGACACAGAGTAAAGCACATCCCTGCAATGTCACAGAACGCCGGGGACAAATGAGGATCCTGAAAGCTGCCAGAGAGAAAGGACTCATCTCGTAGAAAGTGTCAGGAATCAGAATAGCACCACACTTAGGAAACGTGACACTGGAAGCTAGAAGAAACTTAAGCTAATGCCTTCAAAAACCCTAGAGGAAAGTTACCTTCTACCTATACTTCCGTACTTGCTGAACCTCTAAGTGTGGGAGCACGTTTTCAGACATGCAATGTTCCCAAAATTTATCTCCTATGCTCCCTTCTGTTAGGTTTTGCTTCCCAACAACGAACACCTAAGCCAAGCACTAGAGGACAGGGGGCCAGGAGACAGGATTAAACACAGTGGAGGGAAGGATACTGAGGGGAGATCCAGGGATGACAGCTTGTACAGTGGCCTGAACAGCCAGTTCAGAAGGCAGCTGGTCAAAGGCTCTGGGGGAGGGGACTTCCAGAAGGGAAAACTGATCAAATCTTAATATTCTGCAAGATTTAGACACTTGGAGAAGAGCAATGAAAACTAACAAAAATAGAACAATTGACTTGAGAGGAAGCAAGCAGTTGTGCAGGAAAGGAGAGTGTGTCACCCGGTCATGTGTGAATAGCACTGATAACAATCACGTCTAATCATGTCAGTGGTAAACACGGAGCCTCAACCCTTCGGGGGAGTGGGGCACACACGGTGGGGATGTGGAAGAAAGCTGAAACCACATTTTCTACAGTGGAAGTCAGGAGTGCATGGCTTCATCTGAGAAATCAAGAAGTTGCAGTAGGGACTTCCCTCATGGTCCAGTGGACGTGGGTTCGATCCCTGATCGGGGAACTAAGATCCTACGGGCCACGGGGCAACTAAGCCCGCGTGCCACAACTACCGAGCTCAAGCGCCTCAACTACAGAGAAGCCCGCGTGCCGCAAACTAAAGATTCTGTGTGCCTCAGTGAAGATCCCGTGTGCCACAACTAAGACCCGACACAGCCAAAAAAATAATAATAATAAAAATAAAGAAAATAATTTTTTTTAAGAAAAGAAGTTGCAATAGTATAAAATATGTTATTTATAGATGACAGTGTTCAGTGCCAGAAGAATCAGCCAGGTTGAAAGGCAGAAAATGGGGAGGTGGGTAGGACACAACCATCTTTAAGGCCTGAACCTTGTTGAGCTGTTTGGCTCTTTAAATCGTGCGCGTGTATAACTGATAAAACAAAAGCAAATTTGAGATACATAAAAAGAGTACATGTAAGAGAGGAACAATGAGGGGAGTATTAAGGAAAATATTAGCAGGTGAGCCTGCTGGAAGATAATCCTCTGTGGGTCTCATGCATCTCTGAGCATCTGGGAGCAGAGACACTGCCTGCCTTTGTTCTGGAAGACCCTTTCAAGCGTGTTTGTACAGCAGACAACCTTAGAAAAGAGAGACAGTGTCTCCCTCCACCGCAAGGGCCATTATAAAAGCTTCCGGTTCCTAAGCTTAGGGCTCCCGTCCTACAAGGCAGCCCACTGGTTGTACAGGTGTCGCCTGACACTCTCCATGCTGCCCTGTGGGATTTGCGGCTCAAATAACTGTACTTTTAAAATGCGGACACACTGCCTGCTGCTGTTGCTACGAGCGACCCCGTCCTTCCTCTATGACCAGGAGTTTCGTGTTGTAAAGTCTAAGACTCTTCACAGTTCTTGACAGAACTGTTGAGTTCTTTGACTCAGCAGAGGAAAGTCAGAATCAAAAACTCTGTTCTCCACCCCCAGCACAGAGTGAGGAAGCCAACATTATGTTTCCAAAAGATCAGAGCTCATAACACCAACTCTTCACACACTTACAGAATATAGAAGAGGAGGGAACATTTCCCAACTCTTTCTATGAGGCCGGAATTTCCCTGATAGCAAAACTGGACAAAGACATTCCAGAAAACTACGGGCCAACGTCCCTTATGAATACGGTTGCAAAAATGCTCAGTAAAATACTAGCAAGCTGAATGTAGCAACATACAAAAAGAATTATGCATTCTAACCAAGCAGGCTTTATGCCAGGAATGAAAAGCTGGTTCACCGTACAAAAATTAATCAGTGTAATACACCGTATTAGGCAGACCTGCTCTAAAAAAGGAAAGTTACAGAAAATTCTTCAAATGAAAGGCAACTGGTATCGCTGAGAAACTTGGAACCTCAGGAATCCAGGAAGACAAAGAGAAATAGTGAATACCCGGGTAAATATAACGGACATTTTTCTCCTCTTCAGTTCTTTAGCACATGAATGGCAGTCGACAGGAAAAATTTTAACACTGTCTGATAGAGTTCTCAGTGTGGGTTAGTGTTACACAGAGAGGGCTGTTTCCCTTGTGGTGACAATTAAACGTAATGGGGTAGGTAGGCTAAGGGACTAGATGGAAGTGAGGGGGGTTTCTGCACCCACTTGAAGTGATGAAGTATCAGCGAAATAGTCTGTTAAAAGTTGCTGTACTCCTGGGCTTCCCTGGTGGAGCAGTCATTAAGAATCCGCCTGCCAATGCAGGGGACACAGGTTTCAGCCCTGGTCCAGGAAGATCCCACATGCCGCGGAGCAACTAAGCCCGTGTGCCACAACTACCGAGCCTGCGCTCTAGAGCCCGCCAGCCACACCAACTGAGCCCGCGTGCCACAGCTACTGAAGCCTGCGTACCTAGAGCCCGTGCTCCACAACAAAGAGAAGCCACTGCAGTGAGAAGCCCATGCACCACAACAAAGAGTAGCCTCCACTCGCTGCAACTAGAGAAAGCCCGTGCACAGCAACAGAGACCCAATGCAGCCAAAAATAAATAAATAATTTTTTTTTTAAAAAGTTACTGTAATCCTTAGAACAACTACCAAAAAACAAACTATACAAGGAAGAATGCTTAAAAATTCAAGATAAATTAAAATGGGATATTTAAAATATTCACGTAATCCAAAAAGAAGAAGGAAAGGGGAAACAGAGGAGCAAAACATAAAAAAAATAATAAAATAGTAGACCTGAATCCCAGTGTGTTGATGTTTACATGAAATACAATGGTCTTTTTTTAATATATAAATTTATTTATTTATTTATTTTTGACTGCGTTGGGTCTTCGTTGCTGCATGCGGGCTTTCTCTAGTTGTGGTGAGTGAGGGCTACTCTTTGTTGCGGTGCTTAGGCTTCTCATTGCAGTGGCTTCTCTTGTTGTGCAGCGCGGGCTCTAGGTGCACGGGCTTCAGTAATTGTGGCTCGTGGGCTCTAGATCGCAGGCTCAGTAGTTGTGGTGCACGGGCTTAGTTGCTCCATGGCATGTGGGATCTGCCCGGACCAGGGCTCAAACCTGTGTCGCCTGCATTGGCAGGCGGATTCTTAACCACTGCACCACCAGGGAAGCCCCACTACAGTGGTCTTTATCAAATCATTTCACCTCACAGACCTTCCACTTGCTTAATCTCATTTTTTAAAGTATTTTTCTTAAGAAAAAGAAAATAAAAAACTAATTTTCTCAAAAGCACCATTTCCTATTTGAACTCCTGTGTATCTCGAAGGGTAAAACACATTCTATGTTTCTTATAAATAAGCCCAGGGAATTCCCTGGTGGTCTAGTAGTTAAGACCCCACGTTCCCAGTGCAAGGGGCAGGGGTTCGATCCCCTTTCAGGGAGCTAAGATCCCGCGCAATGCACGGCACGGCCAAAGCAAAGAAAAAGGCCGAGAATACTCAGAAGTTTGTTTATAGTCATTACTTGGGATGCCAATTACCCCTTGATCAAAAGTGATTTTGTACATCCATTCCTTCAATCGGTGGAAAATATAAAATCTCTGATTAATTAATTGAATCTCCAGACAGCGGAAGACTGTTTCTGTGCCACATGATTTTACAGTATGCTGATGTACCGCAGGGGGCTGCAAAGGACTCCCCCCCATCCCAACCTCGCTCGCAGAGGCAACTGCACGTCCTCAGACGGTCGTGTGGCTTTGGTTCTGGTTTTGCCCAAACCGGGTCCCTCCTCTAAGAGGTGCTCACTGCGGTCGCGCCTTGGTTACACTCATCACCCTCTCCTTCCTGCTTCAGTCGGGGGCAGCTATATCACTCTTTTTGCTGACCGCTGGCTCCACCTCACTAGAGAGGGTAGGTAACACCCCCACCTGAGGACAAGCCCACCAGCTGGACAGGCCAGGTCAGCCTGTGCTCAGTAACCCGGTTTATGATTTATGATTGACTCACATACCTATTCATTCAAAATGCAATGGAACTTGACATAGCTTATAGAGAGGCACATGACACAATAAGATAGAAATTAAAATAAATCAGGGGGCTTCCCTGGTGGCGCAGTGGTTAAGAATCCGCCTGCCAATGCAAGGGACACAGGTTCGAGCCCTGGTCCCGGAAGATCCCACATGCTGCGGAGCAACTGAGCCCATGCGCCACAACTACTGAGCCTGTGCTCTAGAGCCCACGAGCCACAACTACTGAGCCCATGTGCCACAACTACTGAAACCTATGAGCCTAGAGCCATGCTCCACAACAAGAAAAGCCACGACAATGAGAAGCCTGCAAGTGCAACGAAGAGGAGCCCCCGCTCGCCACAACTAGAGAAAGCCGGTGTGCAGCAACAAAGACCCAACGCAGCCAAAAAAAAAAAAAAAAATCAGGAAATGGATGAAGGGAAAATAAAGACATATACACACCACTATATATAAAATAGATAAACAACAAGGACCTACTGTACAGCACAGGGAACTCTTCTCACTACTCTACAATGACCTATATGGGAAAAGAATCTAAAAAACAGTGGATGTATGTGTGTGTATAACTGATTCAGTTTGCTGTGCACCTGAAACTAACACAACATTGTAAATCAACTATACTCCGATATAAAATAAAAATTTTTTTTAAAGAGGAAAAAAAAAAGCAAGCCAGATGGGGTAAAGTCGCCAGCGCTCTCATGCACTGGCTGTATGAGGACCACCAGTTCATCTCTGGTCCCTCTAGAGGCCAGAGCTGAAAGGACCACACGCCCAGCTACGGATATGCAGTGTCCTCAGAGGGGAACAAACCACTGCTAGAGGGGCACAGCTTTTGAACGTGGAGCATTTCTCCCCGTAGCCTCATATAGGGCAGTGGGAAATGTCCTCAATAATATTTCTGCAATAAATAAAACGCAAGTCAGCATTTCACCGAAGAGCACCGAAAAAAACTCTATAAGGGACTAAAAAATATCCCACGCTTTCAGTTTTCTGACAGTCTCACTGAATTGTACGATGAGATCTAGACTAAGGTGGTGCTTCTCAAGTTTGTCCACTGGAGGATATCCAACAACAGGGAGCAGCCCTAAGGCACGTGGGGCTACAGCTGAGGCGTCTGCCACACTCACAGCATGCCTTTGGCATTCTCATCTTCAAACGCTTACGCGAATTCTTTATTTGCTTCGTATAAAATAACGTGTTCAACTGCTGACCCCTGGAGGCGGCCGGCCTCAGGGAGAGTTTCCTGACTCCTCGAGTGAGTAAGATGCTGTTGTATTAAGTGTCTGTTTTTGGAGAGTTAACTGAACTGAAACGAGCTGACACTGAATTCGGCCACCGGTTTCTTCTTCCTTGTGAGAGGACAACGTTTCACGAGCCCAGGCTCACACACACGGGTAGGTACACAGCTCGCTCTCTGAGCTCCGTTAGGGTGGGAGTTTAGGAGAGCACCGGGTCGGCCCACCACAGTGTGTGCCCTGTCAGGCGGTCCTGGCGGGAGCCCGGATCCCCGGTGTGGCTTCTTCCTGAGTCCCCGGCCACACCCAAGTCTGGGACGACTGAGTACACTCTCCCCTTCCCAGTCAAGAAAGCTCACTCATTACCTGCTTTACTTCTTTGGCAGTAATGCGGTAATTTTCATTCCATGTAAATTAGAGATTTCTAGGAAAGATGGTAATACCCATACATCGTTTAAAAAAATACGTCTCGGGCTTCCCTGGTGGCGCAGTGGTTGAGAGTCTGCCTGCCAATGCAGGGGACACGGGTTCGTGCCCCGGTCCGGGAAGATCCCACATGCTGCAGAGCGGTTGGGCCCATGAGCTTGCGCGTCCGGAGCCTGTGCTCCGCAGCGGGAGAGGCCACAACAGTGAGAGGCCCACGTACCGCAAAAAAAAAAAAAAAAAAGTCTCCCCAATAAACACTGAAATGAGCGAAAGGAAGCAAAATTAATGAAGAAAACTCCGTCTACTCTAAAATTTTACAAGCCCCAGCCTGCATTAATTTGAATAAAGACATTGCAAGCCTTCATCCAGCTAAACCAAAACAAAACGAAACAGAAACCCAGGTGTGGGAGTGGTAAAACACATGTTCCAAGACACCGGCAGTAAAGGAGCCAGAGAAGGCTCCTCCACCTCAACAGGAGGACGGGCAGGAAGAGGAAACGGTCGTCCCGGACGTCTGCCCCTCGATGGGCGGCCCCTGGGTCAGACCCGTCAGCCTCTCGCCGCCAGGGCTCTGTGGGGTATGGTGGTTTCCAGCACTGACGCCTGCCAGCAGCCGCAGCGAGAAGGCCAGTGGGAGCCCCCAGCCTGACTGGGCCACCCACAACCCTCTCAGCTGCCCTCAAGCTGCCGAGCTACCTTCTGTCCAGTAAATCCCCACTTTGCTAAAGCCGGACAGAATTCGTGTCTGCTGGTGCCGCCAGGAACTCTTAACAGACTCAACAAGCATGATTCCTTTTGCACTTAACAACACAACTCAGAGACATACAAAACAGAAACTACACAAACCACAAGATAAATGGATAAATCCTCAAGAACTGCATGGACTTTGAGGCACCTGTCTCAGAAAGTCACAGACCCAAAAGATTTCTTCTAAAAAATTAAAGGAAAAAAAGATTTTGAGCTTCATGTCTACGTAAGTTCTTAATTTAAGCTAATTACAATTAAATAAAAGTTAAAAATCAGCTCCTCAGTCTCACACTTCAAATGTGTCTAGCGGTTTCTGTATTGGACACTGCAGATTACAGAACATTCCCTTTATCACAGAGTTGTATTGTACGGAGCTGATATCAAGAAGATGTGGTGTGTATATATTTCTATTCCATGGAATATTATTCAGCATAAAAAAGAAGGAAATCCTGCCACTTGCCCCCCAAGGATGAACCTGGAGGACATCATGCTAAGTGAGACAATCCAGACACAGAACAACAAGTCCCATGTGACCTCACTTGCACGTGGGATCCAAAGCAATCCAACTCACAGAAGCAGAGCGCAGAAATGGCGACTGCCAGGGCCTCGGGGGAGGGGACATGGGGAGACACTGGTCAAAAGCTACAGACCTCCCGCTATACAGTGAAGACGTTCTGGGGGTCTAATACGTGGCTGGTGACTCTAGTTAACACTGGGAATTCCCTGGTGGTCCAGTGGTTAGGACTCGGTGCTTTCACTGCCGTGGCCCAGGTTCAGTCTCTGGTCAGGGAACTAAGATCCTGCAAGCCGCGCCACGTGGACAAAAAAAACAAAAAAAAATACTGTATTGTATACCTGAAATTTGCTAAGTGTTCTCAACACACACACACACACACACACACACACACGTAACCATGCGGGGTGATGGGTGTGTGAATTAGCTTGATTGTGGTGATGGTTTCACAGCGTGTGCACATCTCAATCATCACATCGTGTACCTTAAAAGTATACAATTTTTATTTGTCAATTGTGCCCCAATAGAGCTGGAAAAAGTAAATACTTCCATACCTAATTTTGTAACATGTTCCTTAAAGAGGGCCTCCCAAGTCATATAAGCTTTGGGTCCCACAGAGCCTGTCTCCTCCTGCCTCATCAACAAGCTGCAGGAAACACAGTCCCACCACGTCCTTCTTCATTCGAAAGGGCTCAGTGGTCTCGAGCACAGGCTTTGAGGATCGCAGATCTGGGTGGGAATTCCGGCTCTGCCACTTCTAGCCGTGTGCCTGTAGGCAGGTCCACTGAGTCTTAACCCTTAGTCTGAAAACAGGGGTAAACTGGTGCTTGCCCCACAGGGTGATGTGATATAACATCTCAGCGCACCCGGCTCACAGTGAGCACAGCACACGCAGCCCACTGTAAGCACACAGTGAGTGTCAGCTATGACTACTTTTTGGTGTTTTTGGAGTGAAGGTTCATTCAGGAAATGCAGGTGAAAAAGGGCATTTTTAGACAAACAAAAGCTGAAGGAGTTTGCCGTAAGAAGACATCCCCTACAGTATGTACTTCGGCATAAGGAAAACTGACCCTGATGAAAAGTCTAAGATGCAGGAAAGAAGGAAGAGCAATGCAAGTGTAAATACGTGGGTCATTCCGTGAGCATTTACCGTACAGAACAATAATAATAATATCTTTCAGAGTCTACAGATAGAATGAAGATGCACATCAACAAAGGCTAATAAATTGGGAGGGAAGTAAATATAAACTATTCTAAGGCCTCCAAGAGGACGGTCAAGGTATTGCTTAATCAGATCTTGGTAAGTTGGGTGTGCAAGTTTTAATCTAGGGTAACCCCCACCAAAAGAATAGAAATGGGGGTGAATTCCCAGGAGATCCAGTGGTTAGGACACAGTGCCTTCACTGCCGGGGCCCAAGTTCAATCCCTGGCTGGGGAACTAAGATCCTGCAAGCCACACAGCTTGGCCAAAAAAAAAACGAATACAAATGGGGTTTATAATTTCTGAATCAGTGGAGGAGAAGAAATGGAATGATAAAAAAACACTCAGGGGCTTCCCTGGTGGCGCAGTGGTTGAGAGTCCACCTGCCAATGCAGGGGACACGGATTCGTGCCCCGGTCCGGGAAGATCCCACATGCTGCAGAGCGGCTGGGCCCATAAGCCATGGCCGCTGAGCCTGCACGTCTGGAGCCTGTGCTCCGCAACGGGAGAGGCCACAACAGTGAGAGGCCTGCGTACTGCAAAAAAAAAAAAAAAAAAAAAACAGTCTAAAAGACAGCATTAAAGGAGAAAAGAACAAGTGAGACAAGGATGGTTCACAAATGGGATGTTAGATTTAAACCAAAATATATCAGTTATTGCATTAAACATAAATAGACTAAATGTTCCAGTTAAAAGACAAAGATTATCAGAATGTTCTTTAGAATTGTACCTTTTGCTAGTTATGATATTAGTCAAAAGAATTCTAATGGAACTTATTCTAGAGAAAGAGGGTCAATTAAATGATAAATTTATAAATGATAAAATCTGTATTCACTTAATAACAGACTCAAAATGTGTACACTAAAAACTGACAGAACTAAAAGGAGAAATAGACAAATCGATAATCTTAGTGGGATAGCTTCACACAGCTCTCTGAGTAACAGACTGAACAAGCCCACAAAAAGCAGTAAATATGTAGAAGATTTGAATGACATGACCTAATGAACATATATGAACAACTATAAAACCCACATTCTTTACAAGCGCACATAGACCATTTTCAAGTATTGACTGTTACATGCCAGGACAGGGCACTTTTCCATACATTATCCCCTCTTATCATCATAAAGTTGTGAAACAGTCGTCTGGGCTGGAAATCTCCCATCTGCCCTCCCAACCCACTCACCCCTTCTCTATCTTACTCTGTGTCCTGCAAAGCCGACCTCTGTGGGCTGCATTCACAGGCTCCTTTCCCCTCTGGCCTCTGGTTGGGTTTAGCCAGAATTGTTGGGAGAAAGAATAAGGGCATTTGTTCTCCGCACCCCTCTGCGGGGCTGCCAGGAGGGTCCCTGGGGATGGCTAAGCTCCAGGCAGCTGCCCTCTCCAAGTTCCTGTTCCCACCCCTCCCCCGCGGCCTTTCAGGTGGCAATGGCCCAGCTGCTCTTAGTCCTGGGGGCTGTGCCATCCCTCGTGGGTCTTCCTAAACGCTACCCAGACCTTTCCAAACTCTCTTAAATTGCCCAGTTAGACTGTGCCATCTGTCTCCTGCGAGGACCCTGGCTGTGTCCCAGCATCCTATCTGCAGTTAAGGAAACGTAAGCTCAGGGAGGCCAGTGACTCACACGAGGTCGTGAGACCTCCTCCTACAGGTGCAGAATTAAGGACAGTCTCCCCCGCTTGCTGGCATCTTTAATAAATCGTTAACACGACCCTGGCATACCCCTTCCACTTGAGACAACAGTATGCCTTGTCAGAGTGTCTGAATAACTCCTGAATGTGAGTGGTCACGTGGCCTTTCTTGGTTTCTTAAACATCAGGAACACTGTGTCTTCCACAGTACAGTATTCGGCTGTTTGTTAATTAATTTCTGCTGCATAATACCTTTTAGAGGAAGTTGTTTAATAGCAATGATGACCTCTGAATTTAATACTGCGTGATATTTGATATTTTGTCCTCCTCCTTTGCTGTTTTTCAGATCGCCACGAAATTATCTCCAAAGAGATATTGGAGCTGGACCCCTGGGAGAACCAGTGGAATGTCGTAGCCGTCAACGCCCTCATGCACGACAGCTATGATGTCTGCCTGGTGGCGAGGAAGAATCCCCGCGACCTCATCCCCCCGCCTTCAGAGTCAGTGGAGGAGGGTGGGGGGCACTGAGGTCTGTGTCTCTGTGGGACCCCCAAGGTGTCTGCCAAGGAGGCACTAGGGATGGAGAGCCCACAGTATGTGTGGGACGTGTGCACTGCATGCGTCGTGACCCGGTACAGAGCGGCATGCGCTGGGCGCTGCAGGGGTTGTGTGCAGAGTCCGCCCTCCGGTACCCAGGCTTTGCAGTGTCTTCCCCAAGCTTGGAGGGTAGGGATGGAACCGCCTGCTTCACTCACAGTTGAGCATAATCAGAAAACAGCCACTCCCAAAATATAATTTAGGGATGACATTTAAATAACACATAGAAATCCAACTATTTTACTTACTGTCTATGCTTCTGGAAGCCCAGTGGATTCAAAGAATGCATTTTGGTAGTTATTCTTCACCAATTTCCCAGGAGTTTCACATGCACAAGGCTCTTGTTTAAGCAGGAACAGTCGGTAAATTCCCTAGAGCTTTCCCAGGGGAAGACCATCCTAGACTGAGACACTTTCTTCAGTGCAGAACTGTGTGACTCTCATGACCGCTCCCCGTGTCCCCAGGTTCCAGCTGCTAACCCAGGCAGGAGGGACAGATCCATGGAAGCTGGAGCCAGTTGGAAACCTGCTTCTGCCACCACAAAACAGGACCAGTCAGACCCAGGGCGGGCTGTCGCGAGTAGGCTAGACTCTCAGAAGGCGGGGCCACACCTGTGTCTTTGCAGGTGTACCCCAAGTGCCCATGGCAGTGCCTGGCACATGCGTGGGTCTTTGGGTGGCCAGTATGGGGATGCCCCTGCTCCAGCCACGTGACCACAGTGGAAGCTGCTAGTTTCCCTGGATGGGGCTGGGGGTGGGGGGGCTCGTGGGAGGGCCGTGACTTTTCTAGATGCACTGAGTTCGGGATCTAGGCTCTCGTCCCAGCTCTGCTTCTTAGCACGCTGCATGATCCTGGGCAGCCCAGCCTTTCTAAAGCCTTATTCTCCTCCCGTGCAGAATGGGAAGGAAAGTGCTCCCTAGGGTTGTTGGAGAATTGAGTGCGGAAGCGCTGAGCACAGTGCCTGTGAGACGCAAAACAGGAAGCGTTCTTTAGCTGCTGATACTTTCATTATCATTATCGCCGTAATCAGTATTCCCCGAAGCGCAGCACCCAGAACACCCGGGCTTGGCGTGGCATCTTGGGGTTCCAGGGAGAGATGTGCATGGGGGCTGAGATCGCTCTGAATCCCCGGCCCCCCCAGGTCCAGGTGGGGTACGGATAACCCAGGGTTTCTTTTCGGCCCTGGATGCTGCTCCTCTGACCCATATCTGTAACTCTGCCCTCCTGTTGTTGGATAGCGTGAGAGATTCTGCCTCAAACATTTCCCTGTCTTCCCTGTTCTCACCTTAATTGAAGGCTGTCCCAATGTGGCATGGGAGGACTCATAAAACTGGGACTGTTTGCTAGTTCTGTTCCTTGTGAGACAGGATGGTTAGGCGCTGAGCAGGGGGCATGGGGGAAGCGGTCCGGATGCTGACAGAAGCTGCAGCTGCCAGTCACGCCGGCTCAGTCTGTGCTCGTCAAGGAGGCATCACTGTTCTCACTGATTGGCTTTATAATGAGCAAATGCTCTAAAAATGAATATTAAATAAAATGTCACTGATGGAAGATCGCTTTCATTTTGGTTTTCGTCCTGCAATTCAATGTAATTTTCATCTGAGGAGGGGACGCTCAGCACCTCCTGGGCAGGAATCAGAGTCGGGGATGACCAGCCTCAAGGACATCGGGAGCGAGGCCCAGAGGCCAGGACGTGTGAGGTGGGCAAGGGCGGGAGGGGGTGCGGTTCCCAGGGCGGCTGAAGCACCGGAGGAAGCCAAGACAAGATGATGGGGCCACACAGAAGACCCCCAAGGCCACCCCAGGAGCCCAGCCTTGGTACGTCAGCCACACGTCTCCCGGCGAGGAAGTCCTTTAAGACCGTCCCCCACAGTCCAGTGTATTCGAGCAGGGTGACAGCAGACACAGCAGATGGGCAGGAGGCCTCGTGGTAGCCCGCGTCTCAGCTGAACCAGCCCCATGGCAGTGGGAGCCGTGCAGGGCCAGTGCAGCCGGATGGAGGGCATCAGCAGTCTGCCGCGAGTCAGGGTCAGAGATACCAGAAGTTTGAGCACAAGAGCACAGTGGGTCAGCCAAACCGAAAGACCAGAAAATCTTTCAAAGGGTGGTGCCCCCTCCACCAGGGGTCCTTAGAGAGAGCCCCAACCAGATGGCCTACGCTGTCCACCCCAGGCCCTGCTGGAGCACCAAGAGAGAATAGCTGGGGGGTGCACAGTCAAGGCGCCCCACTCCTCCGCCAACACCAGCACACCCCGCCGGGGGGCCCCGGCTCTTCTTGTTCCCACCTCACTGGCCATCGCAATCCCGTTCCCGTCTCCGGCGGTCAGCTTAGCACAACACGTGGACCATTCAGGGAAGGAGACATAAGGGAGCTCTACGGAGGAGCTTCGGGGAGAGGCCTTCTTGCTTTTTGACAGACATGGAGAAGAAGACGTGGGCTCTTCTGCTGAGACTTTTCTAGGCTGCGGGGCCCCTGGAACTGCAGAGACTGCGCTGCCGTGAGGAGTGGGCTGCAGCTGGTCCAGAGAGCCGGGTGGGATGGGGGATGGGAAGGCCCTGGTCCTGGGCGACACAGCAGAGCCACAGAACAAACCAGCCACAGGACTTCCTGCTAGACGCTCACTGTTAGGATAAATGTTCCTTATTGTTCAGGCTGCCTGGAGTTACTTGCAGCCCGAGATTTCCGAACGATACTCCAGCCTTCCTCTGCCAAAGTCTCTTTTTCCTGGGATGACACATGTCACCTCTGCCAAAGGGGAGAGGTGCTGGTGATGAGGTGCTTTGGTTCTTGCAGTGAGGAGAGGTGTGCACGCCTGGTGAGTGCCCGTGGTTCATGATCCCGAGCCATTTCTTAGCTATCTCTAGGATATTTCTTTTCTCTCTGACCTGTGACGTTGTTGATTACTGCATATCCCACCCACCACCTGTTTTTGTAACTAAATTTTATTGGAACACAGTTATGCTTACTGTGTACGTATTATCTGTGACTGGTTTCACACGGCAACAGCAGGGCGCTGGAAGTGCAGTAGAGACCTCTGGCCCTTTCAGAAAAAGTCTGCCAACTTCTGGTGTATTCCATCAAACTTTCTTGAGGAAAAATACTGAGCTAAGGGACTATGTAAATTATAAAGGAACATACATGCATCTTCCTCTATTTTTGCATATATAACCTTTCACGTATATGTAAACGTATAGAACATGGCTCTATTCCACTCTTCTTTCACTCAATAGTGTGCTTACAAAGACTATCCACGCGCCCCCCCTTTAACAGCCACACAGGATTCCATCACTGATGCAGCATAGTTTCTTTAACAAACCACCATGCGGTGGATGTTTCCACTGTTTCCTCCAGCTGTTCTTTTTTTTAAAAAATTTTCTTGGCTACACCCTGTGGCATGTGGGATCTTAGTTCCCCGACCAGAGACTGAACCCACGCCCCTTGCATTGGAAGCTCGGAGTCTTAACCACTGGAGCACCAGGGAAGTCCCCTTCTTCCAGCTGTTTTTTGAAGGGGACTCCATTCTTTGCTTTAGGCTCTGACACCAAAGTCCAGGCTGGGGGCTGTTTAGGGGGTGGGGTCTGCATTGCACTTAGGTTCTCTACAGAAGCTCAGGAGCGTTAGGGGTGGAGGCAGGAGCCTACCTAGCCATGCTGTACGTGGCCTCAGGCCACTTAGAGACAGGACAGGTAGCAGCCACGTCGTCGGGGAACAGACCAGTCTCCTGCAGGTGGGTCTGAGCTGGGCAGGGGGCCATCGGGAGCGAGCGGGCAGGGGGCACCGAGAGGACACCCCTGGCAGGCTGTGCCCATCCTGCAGCGTCAGAGGCTCAGCGGTGGATGGTCTCCACCGGCCGTGGAGCCCAGGACAAATACACGGGTTGGAAAGAGCTAACAAGTTCCAGGCCAACATGAGGCTTTTCACACCAAGGCCACCAGTTTCAGATCGGAGGCAACCCCACTGAAGGCTGTTTCTCAGCCTTCCCAGTGCTGTGGGTCTGTAGAGCGACATTCCAAAAGGGAAGTGCGCCAGTGCAGGACCTGCAGCCTCTGAGAGCCTGGACCAGGGAGGGGCGGGGGCGGCCCCCAGCTCTGAAGAAACCACTCTCTCCCCTTCTCCACCTCCGCTGAGCACACACCAGACCCTGTCAGGTTGTCGAGAATAAAGCAAGAGGCCACCACGCCACAGAGGGATTGCTCAGAGGGAAGGTGGTCAGCACGTTCTGAGCGCTTTTCCAGAGCCTGGCCCTGCTCCCCATGCGGTCACATCCTGGAGGAGAGAAGAGATCTCAGGGACAGTGACGTGACCTCCTGTGAGGGGCTGGAGTCCAAACCCAGCTCTCCAGGCAAGCACGTGGCACAGCCCATCGCCGCCAGGTGTCGCGCTGTCTCACACCTGCGTGGTTCAGAAGTCCATGGAGGGTCTCAGGGAGCCAAGGTCAGGACGTTGGCAGGATGCGCTCCCCTTGGAGGCTTTGGGAAGAACCCACGTCCCTGGCTTTTTCAGCCTCTAGAGGCCACTGGTGTTTCTTGGCTTGTGGCTGTTCCTCCACCTTCAAAGCTGACAATCCACCTTCACATCTCCTCCTCTGACATCCCCCTTCTGATCCCCTCCCACCGGTGAGGACCTGAGATTGCGCTGGGCCCACACAGATATCCAGGACCACCTTCCCATCTTAAGGGCATCTGATTGGCAATTAATTCCCCTTTGCCATCAAAGGTTCCGCGGGTCAGCATGCACACGTTTGGGGAAAACCATTGCTCTGCCTACACGCCATCTAACACGTAGAATTGCCCATAAAGCACATCTGTTCACAGCCTGTGTGGGATTTCACGTGGATACCAAGGGCCGGGGCCACTGGGACACAACAGCAGGTGTAAATGCAGGCGCTGTCAGAGGCCCCATGACATCCCTGTGGGGGACAGTGAGAGGGAAAGGCTCCCGTCACCTGCGGGATGACCTGCAGGATGACCTCCATTCTGCTCTAACAAGGGCCACAGATTCAAAGAAGGTGACCACTACACATGAGCCATCACATAAGTGACTCACTTCTCTGAGCAAAGTGACACTAACTGCTGGGGCAACCTGGCGTGGGGGGGTTGGGGGGGAGTGGTCCTGGGGCCAGTCCGCAGGGCAGGCGACTGGCGGGCTTGGGCGTGCTGGATAGATGAACACGACGGGCATTCCAGACCCAGGAGCAGCCTGTGCTGAGGCCCCGCATGGGGAAGGGTGTGGTAGGCAGTGTGAGGGCAGGCAACCGCACTGGCCAGGCTGAGCGGGCCCGGTCACCATCCTGGGGTCCGGTCATCCCCTCCTGGGGTGCCTACCCACTCCCACCCCCACGCCTTCCCCGGCTGGCATCTCCCAGAACCTCAAGGAGCTGAGACACCCGGTCAGTGAAGCAGCTCCTCCCCCTGGTGGCTGGACCGGACAGTGTTCCTGCAACAAGGCTGCAGCTGGGAGCCCTGACAACCAGGACACATTCCCTCCCTGGGGGCCAGGGAGCCACCTGCAGGTGCAGAGCTGCTCGGACACCACCTGGATGGCTGGGCTCAGGAGAAGCTAGAACCTGGGACAAACTCCCTTAGGGTTGTCTACAAGTACAGGGAACAGAAAGAAGGCCTATGCCTACGAACGAGTAAGCAAAAAAGCTGGGAAAATGGGCAAAGAGATGAACACATTTCACAGAAAGGGCGCCTGGACTGGCCAATAAACTATGAAAAGGTGCTCGACCTCTAAGATCAGGGAAGAGCAAGTCCACCTGGAAGAGGGACCACTTCACGCCCTCGTGGGCAGGAGCGGAGGCAGTCCTGGGGGCGCTGTGCTGGCCCCGCGGTGGATGCGCTGGAGAGGCCCGAGAAGCCCCTACGGAGAACAGTGTGGCGTCACGGGCTCAGGCCCCACCCACCCTCCTGGAGGCCGAGCCGGCGCCCCCCCTCCCCCCACCACCAGCTCTCACCGACACTCACAGCACTGTTCCTGCGATGGGGGTAAGGAAACAAACCAGTGCCCTGGACAGGAGAAAGGACGAGAGTCCAGGTACAGCTGTGCTCGGAACCCCCCGCGGAAGTGAAGCAGACCAAACCAGAACACATGTCTGTGTGGACGAACCTCAGAGACACAGCACCGAGCAAAGACAAGCAGTGAATCATTGATTCTGCACTACGCCACGCCGTCAGGCTTAAAACACACGAAAGGTCGCCCTGTTTGACTTAGAGAGCCAGCTGTGTGTCGAAGAAGAGTAACAAGCTGGGTGGAAGGACTCCGCCGACCGCGACTGGCGGCCAGGAGGGAGAGAAATGGGGTTCAAGAGGCCTTGGGGGCCGCTCACCCGAGCCCCACCAGGGGGGGCCCTCCCAAGGCCAGCCAGCAATGTCAAGTGCACCCCGACACAGACGCTCCCGACGTTTCCTTTTCGGTTCCCTTACCATCCTCCCTTCTGTGTCAAGGACAGGTCCCCATGGGGCGAGGACATCTTTACATCTCTCCAGCATGAGCTAATCCCCCCTTACACCTGGACGACCGGCCTTTCTCAGACAATCGGGCAGATGGGGCTAGAACCTGAGGAAGCACTCGTGGGCTGGGGGGGTTCCCAAACCTCAGAGTTTAGAGCAGAAGTCGGCAAACTTTCTCTGTAAAGGGCCAGATAGTAAACATTTCAGGCTTCGTGGGCCAGATGGTCTCTACCGCATAGTCTTTGCTGGGTTTTGTTTTGGGGCTTTCCCCACATCCTTTAAAAATGCAATTCTCGCACTTAAGCCTGTAGCTTTACAGAGACCACCGGGAGGGTGTATAACTCAGAGGCCTAGGCCCCATCCCAGACGCTCTGTGTCAGGAAGTCCAGGGGGAGGCCTGGGACTAGGCATTTTCCTGTGCACGCTGCCTCCTTCTCCACCCCACCCCTACCCTCCCTCTCACTCCACCCCCCCCACCCCCACCCCCACCCCCCCACCCCCGGCAGACTCTCCTGCAGGGAGAGGCTGTCCCCATGGCCACTCCCGTCGGTCCCCTGGGACCCCAGGAAGGCCCACGATGCTGGAGTCACCCTGGTATGGGCCTCCCATGCCCTCCAGACCTGGAGCTCCTTGGGGGCAGGGACCAGGTCCAGTCACCTCGTGCCCCAGGCCTATCTGGCCTGGCCCATAACCGGCCTGCAGAGGCAAATCCCGCCGCCCCCAGGCCGGCAGTCGGCCTCCCCTCACTCAGCTCACCACCTCCCTCCTGTGGTTTGTTTTTCTCCTTCCAGCCCCACCCTGCCCGTTTTACTCCGTCTCATCAATCTGTTCTGCCTCGGCCGCAGCGTCGCACGAATTGTTCCTGGGGATGCCAGCCGGGGGCACCTCTGAGCAGCAACGGGAGGAGGGGTTTGGGGCCCAGATATGGAAGTCATGGCTGGGCTGGTGCAGCCCAAACACTGCATCCCCAGCTTGCAGAAACACCTTCCGACAAGGCCAGGTCGATGGGTATCAAAAGAATTCCCTGGCGGAATTTCCAGCGAAGGAAAACATGTCTTGGCTAACCAGCCAAGCAGATCATCGAATGAAGACAGAAACAGGCAAGCACAGTTTGTAACAGTTTTATTGAGATAAAACTCACTTATCATAAAGGTCACCCACTTAAAATGTACAACTGGGTGAGTCAGTGTATTCAGAGCTGTGCAACCATCGCCACAACCAATTTTAGAACATTTTTATCTCCCCAAAAAGAAATCCCGAGGACAGAAGGAAACAATGGGATTGGGGCGTTAGGATGAAGAGACTTCACCGATCACACATCTCCGCTCCTCCTCGTTACTCTCTGATACAAACAGGTACTGTCTGAAACCAGCCTATTTGTGCTCATTAGAAAAAAAGAAACCTCACACCCTTTAGCAGTCACCCCCTCATTTCCTGCACCACCCCCAGCCCTGGCAGCCACTAATCTGACTTGTGTCTCGACAGACTGCCTCTTCTGGACACTCTGCACAACCCGTGGTCTCCTGGGACTGTCTTCTTTCACTTACTGCGATGTTTTCGGGGCTCACCTATGTTGCAGCAGGTCTCGGTGCTTCACTTCTTTTTGCTATCCATTGAGTGGATGGACCACCTTTATTTATCTATTTTTATTTTTACTTATCTCTTCCTTATTTGATGGGTTGTTGCCACTTTTTGACTCTCGTGAACAGCGCAGCTGTGAACATTTATGTACAAGTGTCTGTTTGAACATCCCTTTTCCATTCCTTTAGGCATTTTTTTTTCTTTTTGGGGTACACAGGCCCCTCACTGCTGTGGCCTCTCCCGTTGCGGAGCACAGGCTCCGGACGCGCAGGCTCAGCGGCCATGGCTCACGGGCCCAGCCGCTCCGCGGCGTGTGGGATCCTCCCGGACCGGGGCACGAACCCGTGTCCCCTGCATCGGCAGGTGGACTCTCAACCACTGCGCCACCAGGGAAGCCCTAGGCACATATTTAAGAGTGGAACTGCTGGGTCGTAGGGCACCTCACAGGAAGAACATTTAATAGTTAAGCAATAAGTCATTCATCTAAACTTGACATTAAGCATTTAATCATTAGTCATTCAATCATTTGAGGAACAGCCAGACTGTTTTTCAAAGCGGCACCACCATTTTAAATTCCCACCAGCAGCGTGTGAGAGTTCTGATTTCTCCACGTCCTTGAAAACATTAATCGTCTGCCTTGTTAAATACAGTTACCCTATCTGTGGGAAGTGGCATCTCATTGTGGTTTTAACTTGCTCATTTCCCTGAGGATGAGCATCATTTAATTTTTTCTTCTGGTGTTTACCTCCATGTAACGCACTTATAATTCCAGATTTTTAACTTTAGACGTTTTCTACTGACTTCCTTACACATAAGCAAAAACTAACTCTTATAATTCCAGATTTTTAACTTTAGACGTTTTCTACTGACTTCCTTACACATAATCAAAAACTAACTCAAGATGGATCATAGACCTAAATGTAACTGCTGACACTACACAAGCTCCAGAACCAAACATAGGAGAAAATCTTTGGGACCTTGCATTAGACGGAGATTTCTCAGATGTGACATCAAAAGCACAATCCATAAAAGAAAAGCTTGGCAAACTGGACTTCGTCAAACTGAAGAACTTATGCTCTTCGAAAGACACTGTTTAGAGAGTAAAAAGGTGAGCCAAAGCCGAGGAGAAAATAGCTATATTATTATATATCTGATAAAAGATCTTTAGCCAGAACTTGTAAAGAATTCTCAAAACTCAACAGTAAGAAAATCCAAACAGCTCATTTTTTTTTAATGGGCAGAATATTTGAAAAGATACTTCACCAAAAAAAAAAAAACCTCTGGATCACAAATATGCACATGAAAAGAGGCTCAGTATCACTAGTCATTAGGAAAAGATAAATTTAAAAGCACAATAAGATACCACATCAGAATGACTAAAATTTGAGGGGGGGGGGGGCGCGGGGGTGGTTTGGCCATGCTGCGTGGCCTGGGAATCCTAGTTCCTCCAACAGGGATCAAACCCAGGACTACGGCAGTGAAAGCGCCGAGTCTTAACCACTGGACCACCAGGGAATTCCTGAGAATGACTAAAATTTTTGTAAAAACCTGACACAACCAACTGCTGATGAGTATGCAGAACAAGTGGAATTCTCACACATCATTGGTGGGATGGCAGAAGGGTACCACCACCCTAGAAGACAGTTTCGCGGTGAAGCCTACGACTTGGCAATCCTGCTCCCAGATATTTACTCAAGAGAAATGAAAACTTAGCTTCCCGCACAAACCTGCACACAAGTGTTTAAAGTGGTTTTTCTCATAATAACCTGAAGCACCCTAAATGTCCTTCACCTGGAGAATGGATCACTACTCTGCCATAAAGAGGAACGAACCACGGGGACTCCAACAACATGGGTGACTCTCAAAGGTATCCTGAGCAGAAGGAGCCCATGACGAAGCCGACACACTACGTGGGTCAGTTTCTATGACATCAAGGGGAAGGTGAAACTGCGGGGAACAGAAAACACGTCCGTGGTGGACAGGAGCTGAGAGTGGGGGACAGGCCAACCACAGAGGTGCGTGGGAAGCTGGGATGACAAAACCCTTCTGTGTCTTGACTGTGGTGGCAGTCCCAGGGCTGTATGCGTTTGTCAACATTTGCATAACTGTACAGGAAAAAAGGTAAATTTTAGTGTATGTAAATTATGCTCTCATATTTAAAAAAGGGGGCAAAAAGCTAGTGCAGAGAGTAGAAGTGTGAACTGGCCAAGGAAACACAGGCAGACACCCTGGGGGCTGTCTGAGCTTGGGTGGATTTGTGGTGGGTCCTGTCTGGCCAGTATCACTCTGCTCCACAGGCCAGCGAGGAGAAGGGAGATGGCCAGATTCATCCATAGCTTGTGCCAGACGCATAATTCAAAAGACAGACACAAGGGCATTAGTGCTATTTATACATGTAGAGAAACGATCACCACAGTGAGGCTAGCTAACATCTGTCACCATATCATTGCAAACTTTGAGTGTGTGTGCGATGAGAACTTTTCAGATCTATTCTTTTAGATCTTAGGCCATCAGTCCTTATTTATTGAGATGCCGGGTCAGGGAGGGAAGGGGGACGAAAGGAGAGCACTGGTGGGAAAGTAAAGGCCTGGATGTCTCCCCAGGATGCAGATCAGCCATTTCAGAAGTAGTTCCAAGTTCCCGTAGGCTTTCAGGACCTCCAAGGACCCTGCCAACTCTAAATCCTGGGATGCTGCGAGATAATTATAACAAGGCAAATGTGCTCCAGGACTGCCAAGGTACAACACACAGCGGAAGCAGATGGCATGAAGAAATCGGGCCCAACCGGGGGGTGCAGGGCAGGCTGCGTTAGGTGGAAACACCTGTGCTGTGACGCGTGGGTTTTGTCTGAGCAGAGGGGGGCTGCAGGTTGGGGAAGAGGAGGAGGAGGACGCATCCCAGCAGACAGAGTAGGTGTGAGGAAAAGCAGTGGGCAGGGCAGGGCGAGGGCTCAGGCTGGGGAGACAGGCGCGGAGCTTCTGCAGAGAGCTACTGTCTGAGCACCAGGAGGGCTCGGTTCCACGTGTGGGCAGTGGTACCCCTCAGAGCTGCTGGTGATGCTCAGTACCTGTTGTTCTCTTCTTCCATAATGACGGAGCACTGTGTTTATGGATGTCATCTGAATGCACAGCCGTGTGAAACAATGATCAGACACCTAGACTCAGCAATTCTGCTCCCAGACACAGACCCAAGGGAAATGAAAAGACCTGTACACAAATATTCAAAGCAGTGCTATTAAAAATAGCCCCAAACTGGAAACAATCCAAATGTTCATCAACAAGAACGGGGGTAAATAGATTGTGGTGGAAAACCACAGAGCATTAAAAAAAAAAAAAAAAGAGCAAAATTACTGCACACACAACAAGGATGCCTCTCACAGACATAAGGTCGAGTGCCAGACACAAAAGATCCCATGCTGAACGCTTCAATGTACTCAAAGTTCCAAAATAGGCAAAGGTCATGGACAGCAACAGAGGTCAGGATAGTGCTCACCTGGGGGAGGTCTCGAAACTGGGAGCTGCACAGGGAGCCTACAGAGGCACTCAGGGTCTCTGTCTTGGTCCTCGGTATGGTGACCCAGGTAGAGACACATGCACACACTTCTCATGCTGTGTATTTTAGTCAGGGTGAGCTATACATGCCCCAGCCTCCCTTGCAGCTACGTGTGACAATGGACTAAATTCTGGCCTACGAGATATACATGGAAGTTGTGTATGCAACTTCTAAAGAAGGTCTTTAAAGGAAGGAAGTGTGACTTTCCCTTCCTCCCTCCTGCTGGATGGAATGCAGATGTATGGCTGGCACTTGAGCAGCTATGCTGGACTATGAGGTGTCACACGTGGCAGGGCAATAACATCGAAGGAGCCTGGGCCTCTGAGACCACGGAGACTGGCAGCAGTCCTGGGACGGCTACTTCCAGACTCCTTGAAAGTTAGAGAAATGAAGTGTCTGAGCTGTTGTTATTTGGGATTTTCCGTAACAAGCAGCCAAACGTAATCGTAAGTGATACAGACACCATGGAGGACAAGTGAGCAACGGACAGGAGCGCTTTAGAAGCCTGTGGAGGGTGGACTGGACAGGGCCACCCAGGAGGGAGGAAGGACAGTTACTGGGTGATGAATTTGTCCTGGCAGTGGACGCTCTGCCCAAACAAGGGCGGTGATGGTGGGGGATGGGCCAGAAGACATGGAGGAGGTCAGTGTTGGATGTGGATGTGATGACCACAACAGAGCAGTGAGATGGGCTCAAATTTCTGAGTCTGGAAATTAGGAAAGTGATGATTCTGTTAAACACAGTAGGAAACGAGGCAAGGAGAATGTTTGTAAAGCAAGGGGACAAACTTGATTTTCCCTTCTTGCTCACATACTAATTTTCTGAGTCCTTTTAGACTAATTTCCAGTGGGCTTACTAATAAAGAATTGCTTTTTTTTTTTTTCTTTCTTGCGGTACGCGGGCCTCTCACTGTTGTGGCCTCTCCCGTTGCGGAGCACAGGCTCCGGACGCGCAGGCTCACCGGCCATGGCTCACGGGTCCAGCCGCTCCGCGGCATGTGGGATCTTCCCGGACCGGGGCACAAACTCGCGTCCCCTGCAATGGCAGGCGGACTCCCAACCACTGCGCCACCAGGGAAGCCCTAAAGAATTGCTTTTAACAAAACTCAGGGGAGTGATTTGTGGACACAAAGGCGATCGTCAACTACCTTCTGACGGACCCCCCTCCCCCCCGCCCCTTGAGGAAGCACCAGCATGCTAAGTGCTTTACACACTTTTGCTCACTGAGTTCTCAGCCCTGCGACACAGTTCAGGAGATCACGACTCGGGTTAAGCTACCTGCCCGCAGTGCCAGGGCTCATCAGACCCCTGGGTCTGAAGCCGGGCCTTCCGACCCCGAAGCCTGAACTCGGAATCTCGACAAGAGTGCTCTTCAAAGCAGCCTGGGCTGAGCACGAAGATGCAGGCCTGCCTCGCACATGGAAGGCGTCCCCCTGACGGACCAGCCCAGATCCGCCACACTGGAGCTAAGCGCACCCAGCAGGCCCTTTCTCGCTCCAGAGCACCTGTCTTTCAAGCCCCTGGTGTCACAGCAAAGTCCCTCTTGCACATCAGAACACAGACACACCGCCTCTTGTCTTTGGCCACTTCCCGCAGCAGCCCTGACCTCCTCGGGGGAGGAAGCCGGGCTTGGAAAGGAGACAGGAAAGTCACAGCAGCTACCACGGCCCCAGGCCTGACCCACGGGCCCGTTCCCGTCCTGCCCCGACCCTGGTCACTCAGGATGGCGGAGGGACACCGGAGCCAGGGCGCCGGGCGCCCCTCTAACCCTGCGACTCCCAGCAGTGCTGCCGTCATTCACTCAGCAAACACTGCCGAGCAGCCCCCGGCGCCCTCTGCTAGAAGCCCGAGCATGAAGGCAGGCGGCTCACCTGCTTTCTCAGAGGTAACAGGGCAGAGCAGGGGCAGCGCACATACAGGAGGCTCAGCCCGGCGCCTCAGGGCTCCGCTCCCCTGGGGCCGGAGGCCTGCGGCGCCCAGCCCCTCCCCTGAAGGGAGCCGGCCAAGCGTCCCTGCAGGCGGTGCTGGGAGCAGAGAGGAAACGTGGGACCCGCTGGTCTGCGGAGGCTGTGAGGCCTGGAAGATGCTCAGAGCAGCCGCTGTGCACCTGGCAGTCAGCAGAGTGCCCGGCGGCTCTGGGCTGCCCCAGGCCGCAGTCCGCAACTGTCGCCCAGTTCCCGGGAAATGAGAGAATTTGGGTAAGAAAATAAAGTCTAACCTGTTTTTTCCCTTTGTGCTTAGTCTAGTTTCACTCGCTCACAGGACGCCACGTGCAGACGCCTCACACCGGGCACCTCAAGTCAGAGCTCCTCCTGGGAAATGGCCGCCGGCAGAGACACCGCGGGAGCACAGATCCCGCGATCTGCGCCAGCCCCGCGAGAACTACAGGAACCTATAAAGCAGCGCCGCACCAGCCTTTCAGGGAGAGCGTGTACCGGGACGTGAGCTGACCCCTTCCATTCTTAGGTCGAAGGATAAAGCTTTCCTTTGCTTCTGAACTGAACTCGCTCTCATTTTGCCGGCTCCCGTGACTCGGGGCAGGAGGACCCTTCCCGGGGACCAACTCGAAAAGGTCGGTAACACTGACAGCGCACGGGCTTCTCGGCTGGCATCAGTTGGCAGCGACACCATCCTGCAGAAAACCACAGGCCCCAAGCACAAGGAGGCGGCTGCGGGGAAGGGTGGGAACATTCTAGAAGGTCCAGCAGCTGTTCCTGCAGGCCAAGTCAGCCTGGATCCAAAGATGCCTGCACACAGCCCTCTTTCAACCCACCTGAGAACGTGGGCCTTTCAGGTTTAAAATATCATTTGCCAAACACTGTGAGTCAAAATAGATACAGTCCATCTTCAGAAACACGGCAATACACACCAAGAACTTTAAAAATGTTTATTGCTTTGGACCCACCCGGAAATTCGCACTTTTGGAATTCTATCCCGAGTAAATAACAGGATATGTAGGCAACATTTTGGTCATGAAGATATTCATCCCAGTGTGATTTATAATAGGAAAAAAACAGTAAACAATCTAAACCCCTAACTTCAAGGAAATCGTTACAGAACACCGTGGTGCCTCCCTGGATGAACCTCCCATGAATATATTAGAATGAGGTTTAGGGAAAAAAACGTTAGACAGTAGGAAAACAATACCTAATAATACCTAGAATACTTATTTAAATATTAAAATATTTCAAAATCAAAAATGATTTGATATAAAAGCAATATACAAAATGATACATGGTCACGGTTATATTAATAGTAGGTAAGGAACGAAAGACAAAGGAAACCGACCAACACTCTCTCCAGATAGGAGATTACGGAGCTTTTACAGCACTTGTCTGTACGTTTACGTATCTTCTAATGTTCTGTAATGCCCTGAGTTATTTTCTAATCAGAAGAAGGGAATCGCCCCCATCTTCCTACCAGCGAGAAAACATCGCTGCGCCCTCTTCTGCCTCCTTGCTGGTGAGACCTAAAGCCTGACTACACCTGACGCCTTCCGGCCTTGCTCTGCGCCCAGCGGCCACTGTGGCTGAGAAGACACTTCAAGACCAGGAGCTGGCGCAGGCTTTCGGGTGCACTCCCGCTCTCCTAGGCGGGGCTGTCTTGAGGAGATGCAGGCTGGAAACCTGAACACAGATGCCAGGCCTCTTTGGAAAAATCCAAAGGCTGAATTTGGGATTCAGTTTGCCATGGGCCCCCCCCCACCCCGCACTGCATACCCAGCTTCCTTCACTCAATTATGGTACTCCCCTGACCCCAGAAAGCATTTGCACTTGTGAGCCCCACAGGAAGACTTGAAACTCCTAAGTTATGGACATCCATTTTTCCTGCTTTATGAAGGAAGACAATGCAATAGGAAAGAATGAACTTTATGAGCAGAAACATGCAATGGTGAGGAACAGTGGCTCTTGGCCTCTGGTTCTAGGTGTCCCAAGGCCCAGCAGCATCTCCATCCGTCCTGCAGTTCAACTGCTCCACCAAATCTTGCATTTCATGAGCTTAATTGCGAACTGGGCCTGAATCTGCCACCTTACCTGCTACCCTCAATCCCTACCGGTGATACTGTTTTTAACTGCTGTCTTATTCGATGTTCATTGACTGTTGTGTTGGTCATGTCCGCCATCTAGCTTCTTTGTCCATCCAAGCTGAACCCCGAGAAGACGCATACAAGTTGGCCCCGGGTTCATCAAAAGAGATTTGGAAGTATAGTTCACTCCTGAAGAAACACTTCATCTCTCCCTCAACATGGAAGAATATTTTCTAGTAAGTATATTTCTAGACCAACAGGATTTAACTGTCATGTTGTAAAAAACAAAATTATGTACCTGACTAGATTACAGTAAAGTGCAGTGAGTAATCTGTTAGTAATGATTTGCTTTTATATAAATCAGATTGAACCCATTTGGACTTTAAATGTGGTTTCTTAGGAAGGAATGAAGGTCTTACAGAGAGGACAAAGAAGGTAACTGCACACAACTCGAAGGACTGTTTGCAATATAACTGCTACCAATAATAGACATCCCAGCAGAATGTTCTGGAGTCCAGAGTTTAGCCCATGACCAATAACACACTTTGTTGTTATTATTGGGATAATGGGAATCTAAGTGTATATAAAATACACCTCATGATCCCCTTCAAGAAAGACTATCTACTGCACCAAACTGAGCCCCTTTTGTAGGTCTCATGCTCACCAATACTAGCAATTGTCATATACTTCCTGTTTGCTTTGCGTTGTTTGCTCTCTTTTCTTTTCCTCTAGGTAAGCTCAATTGATCCTGAAGGTCTGATTCTTTCCCCTGCCTAGTGAAATCTGCTGTTGAGCCCTCTAGTGAATTTTCCACTCATTATATTTTACTCCCAAATTCCTGTTTATTAATTTATCTTTATTGATATTCTCTATTTGGTGAGACAGTGTTCTCACACTTTAATTCTCTAGACATGCTTTACTTTAACTCTGTGCTTAATTAAAACAGCTGACTTAAAGTCTCTGTCTAGTAAGTCCAACGTCTGCACATCCTTAGGAACAGTTTCTATGGATTGCTTTTGTTTCCTGTGTATGGACCATATTCTCTTTTCTTTTTCTTTTTTTGCATGTTTCAAAATATTTTGTTGAAAACTGGGTATTCTAAGCAATATAATGTAACAACTCTGGAAATCAGATTCTCTCCCCTCCCCAAGGTTTCCTTTTATTTTTGTTGCTGTTCGTTTCATGATTTATCTGAACTGATTCTGTAAAGGCACATGTGACCACTGAAGTCTCTGCAGAGATAGCTTAGTGGTCAGCTAGTGATAAGACAGGCATTTCCTAAGCCTCTAGGCCCAGCAAGCCTCCCAGTGTGTGCTGAGGGGCCCAGCACTGGACAACTCTGCCTAAGCCTTCACTTCCTGCCGTGGGGAGCCTGGAGGTTGGCCCAGTGAGAGCTCAGGGCCTTCCCAGGGCTTTCCCGAGCATGTCACAGCCTTGGGCACGTGACTCCTCTACCTGTGCGTGTGGCGTTCTAGAAGAGCAGGATGTTTTGGGGCTTCTCAAAGCTGCCCTGGATGCCCATTCCCCAGTTTTTCCCTTTCAGCTTTTTGGCTAGCCTGTTGTTTGTCCTAAGCATTATTCACTGCCTCAGGCAGCTGTGAAGTTAAACAACTGCCTCTACATGTTTTTGAGAAATGCCCTGGGGAGAAGACTTTTTGCACTGGATGAACTCTGAGCTCCAAGTCAGGTCAAATAAAGACAGCTTTGCAAGTGGGGTCTTCCAGAGAACCTCCAGGCAAGTCAAACAGTCTGAGACTTTTATATATTCAATATTTCTATTATAACTAAGTCACAAAAATCACTTCATGAATTTGCTACTGTATTCAACCTCAATCCATGGAGCTTCACAAACCAGTTAGCCAAATCTCAGGATTCAATTGAAAAGTTCATTCATTTTTCCATCAAAACCCTTTTTGTATTATTGATTAGACAATCCAATAGTTTTTCTCTTGGAATTGATACTTCATTTTGTTTCAGTGTACCTATTTTCTTTTCATATCTGTATCTTCCGTTTCAAAGTTTCCTTTACTTGTTTATGTTATGCAAACATAAACAAATGTTGTGTCTCTCCAAAATTCACGTTATAAAGGCTTACCCCCCTACCCCCACAATGTGATGATTTTAGGAGGCAGGGCCTTTGGGAGGTAATTAGGGTTAGATGAGGTTATAAGAGTGGAAGTCATGAGGATTTAGAGCCCTTGTAAGAGTCCCAAGAGAGCTTGCTTCCTCTGCTCTGCAGCAGTCTGCCACAAGGGGTGGGCAGTCTGCAACGTACAAGAGGGCTCTCACCACAACCCAGGCGTGCTGGCGCCCTGACCTCCCAGCCTCCAGAACTATGAGAAATAAATTTCTGTTGTTTGGAAGTCACCCAGTCTGTGGTGTTCTGTTATAGAAGCCTAACCAGACTACAGTAATTTACAAGTATTGTTCAATCATTACATTACGATTGAACATTACGTTACAGATAATGTTCAATCATTCCAGAGTCCACTGAAATAATGTCAGCTCTAATAATTATGACATTTTCCTCATAAAGCTAAAATATTGATATTTCCATTAAAACATCTTTTATTAAAGCCAACAAACACTCTTAAAGTTATATTCTTCGATGGCTAACTCTGCACTTCAGCTTCTATCACAGTGAACACACAGAACTTCCTGATTTCCAAACTGCTTCTGCTGCTCTCGCACTTCAAGCTGTCCATCAAGGTGCAATTTCCAGTACTTAATTTGCAGTTCTTCCTGATATTTATCTGATGCATGGTAAGAAATACAATTTATTGAGAAAAACATGAGAATTACTTAACTTAAATCTTGTATTGCTTTATCCAAAATTAAATTTGATCACTTAGTGACAAATTAAAATATCCAAATTTTTTTCTAAACTTTTGGCTGAAACTCCAGACTCTTCCTACCATTATTACACTGGCACTTTTTGTACAAAATCCGATGACCTTTTCAAAGTTGTAAAATATTGCAATGATATTTTTACAAAAGTATCTTTCCATTGTATATATATATATTTCCCACCAACAAACCTCAATACACTGTATTAAATGCAGCTCCCAGTGTCATAAGATCAACAAAAACCATTATCTTCAAAATACTGAAATTTGCATTTTAAGCAAACTATTAAAACACTTTTATGTGAAGCAAATGAAACTTCCTTGAAGATGATTTAAAATGCACTGCTTTGTTTTCCAAAAAGTTTTCTCATTAGATACATCTGTTTTGTAACAAGTTAGTCCATAGTACCCACCCCCATATCAATACAATTCCTTTAGAAGTTCTATTAAATATTTTTATGGAAATGCTCAATTATACAGTGCTAAAAATTTCGACAGTTCCTCTGTATCTTTTTGACTGCTTTATCCTCACTATGATGACATTTTGGGAGTTTTAAGTTTCCAAATGTTTAATATATGAAACTGATTATATTTTATATTTCTTCCTCATTAATGACCACAAATTTTTTTTTCACTTGAACCATACGTTTTAACAGCATCCTGATGAAATATACATGTTTAGCACTTCGCTCTTTTTTTTTTTTTTTTTTTTTTTTTTTTTTTTTTGTTGCGGTACGCGGGCCTCTCACCACTGTGGCCTCTCCCGTTGCGGAGCACAGGCTCCGGACGCGCAGGCTCAGCGGCCATGGCTCACGGGCCCAGCCGCTCCGCGGCATGTGGGATCTTCCCGGACTGGGGCACGAACCCGTGTCCCCTGCATCGGCAGGCGGACTCTCAACCACTGCGCCACCAGGGAAGCCCAGCACTTTGATCTTTTAACACATAACTTTTGAGCACTATTTATAGCCAAAAATTTGTCATTAGCACTAACACAAATTCCTGGTTGAAAAAAATCGTCATTTCTCACTCCAGAAATACAGATTTTATGTAATAAAATGTATTTAATACAAGTTTTATTTTGTGCAGATTCTTGCACAGTATCAGAACAAGTTCCAGGCTGGGACTCACTACTACTGTAATTCCTTGTTTTGCAGATTAACAAGACTCACATTTATTATATATGAAACTATTAAAAATTTATCCAGATTTTGTTGCCTCTTCACTTTAGTATTTGTTCTCAATATTTATAATAAAATCTTAAGTGTATAAGTATAAATACACTGCACGCCTGCTACTGTAATTCAAAAGAATTACACTATGCTAACTAAGTTATTTTTAGTGATTCTCCTAAAGCAATTTGTTTTAACACATGCAGCTTAGCCACCGTCACTTCAGTGACACAAGATGTTCCTCAGATGTGGCTACAACAGAAGGCCCTTTTTCTATGGTACTAACGTCCTGAGACTGTCAGTACAAACCCGAGTTTATATGAAAATTTACATTAGCTAATTGTAACTGTACAGTTACTATGATACTATTTACCATGAAGCATTTCAATATTTTCACCATCAGTATCGTGCAAGGTGCATATGGGCTAAACATCAGCTCTGATCTACCTGCTGAATTGAGTCCAAGGGCTGCCAGTTTCAGCTTCTGGTCAAAACTCCAGAAGAGATTAAGAACGGGTCCTGGATGGCAAGATGGGGCTGCATCTCAGAAGCAGCCCTGTGACAGTAGTCGTGCTTACTTTCTTTTTATGTGAGGAATACATATCCAGCGATGCCACACCTGGGTCACTTCACTGAAGTTCATGCCCGCCTCCTGCAGTCATTTGAATTTTCCACCCATAGGTTAGGTTTGCACAAAAGGACTTCCCGTCTTAGAAAAAATCCTGAGGCAAAGATTTACAAATCCTGGCTACCTGCTAGAAATGGGAGGGAAAGGAAAAACAGAAACAGCAATCCCTAAATTAATACTGCACAAAGCATCTGGCCACATCGGCATCTCCAACTCCGACTGGTACAGCTCCAGACTGCGCTCCACGAACCTCCCCTAACCCCAGGCAGCGGCGCCCACCTCCTCTAGATGCTGACAGCACGAGGTCTCTTCCCGTAGATTACCTATCACGTGCGACCCGTGATCACACGTGCCTCGGAAATAAACTTCAAAAGCCCCGTCTGGCACCCCTCGCCCCACCCACCGGCCCCAAGAACGTTAAGTCTTATCCCTCCCCTTCACACAGCCCCGGCTCCAGCCAAGCAGGAATCCTCTCCCCAGAGATCTCGGGCAGGCACAGCGCCTGCCGTGCTCGCAACAGTTCCTCCCCCGGGACGTCTCCTCCGGGAGGCCTCCCTGGACTCCCCGGGCCTCCTGACCACGACCTCATCCCCTCCCCCTGTCGACGGGGCCAGCGCCCCGACCGGCCCCAGGTTCGCTCAAGGACCCCACAAAGGGGTGTCCGTCGGCCCCGCGCCGCGCACCTGCTGGGCTCCGGGCACCGAGGTGGCGCCGGGACAGGCCGGTCCCAAGGCGCTCACTGTCTACACCTGCGCAACAAGTTACCGGTGCCGTGAAATGAACTGGGTGAAGCCTGCGTCCCACTCAGCTTCCCCGCCCTGCGCTCGCGGTTCAGTCTGCGCAGGCGCATAACCCCGTCCCGGCGTGCCCCGCGCCCCTCCCGCCCTGCCCCGCCCCGCTTCTCCGGCCCTCCCTCCGACAGGCCGCGCGGCCCCGCTGCAGGCCGGGAGTTGTGGTCTAGGCGTGGGCGGCGCGCGCGGCTGAAGCGCGTGGCAGGAAGCGGAAGCGGAAGCGGCCGCCGGGGCGCTAGCACTGACGTGTCTCTCGGCGAGGCGCGGCGCTCCAGAGCGGGACGGGCGGCCTCGGAGCCGCGGTCGGAGAGTAGCGGAGCCGGAGCTGGAGCCCGACCCGGAGCCGAGCAGCCGCCGCCATGGCGAGTGAGTCCCTCGGGGCAGCCCGGACGCGGCCGGCGCGGGCGGGACCTCGCTCCTCCGGCCGTGAAGCCCACCCGGCGCGCGCCCCTGCCCCACCTGGCCCCGCGGACGGCTTCCCGGGGCGGCGCGGCGTCCTCTAGCCCTAACTTTACTCTTGTCTCTTCCCCCCAAAGTCAAGTTTCTGGAAGTCATCAAGCCCTTCTGTGTCATCCTGCCCGAAATTCAGAAGCCGGAGCGGAAGGTGAGTCCGGGGAAGGATTGGGGAAACTGCCTGCACCCCGTTAAAGTGGCCCCAACACGCCGAGTGGACGCTTCCTTCCCCCGAGAGTGGTCCGGGTGGCCTGCTTGGTGGGAGCCTCCACCGAGCCGCCGAGCTTCGATTGGAGCATCCTCCGTGGAAGTTACTCGGGCGGGCAGAGCCTCGGGTTTGCTCTGTCCCGAGGTGGATCCCGGCCTGAGTGAGTAACGCCTCGAGAGCCTCAGGTACTCAGGTTGGGCGCCCCCTTCCCGCTGCAGCTCCCGCAGAAGCTGATCGTGGGCGGGTCCTTCTTCTAGGAGATGCTTTTTGGATCCAGCTGCTACCAGGAGCTCAGAGCAGTCACTTTACTCTGTACGGTCGAGTTTGTGCCTTTTCCGTGGGCCGTCACCTTGCTGAGAAAAAGGGCATTTTGTGACCCCTGCTTTTACAGCAGGTGCATTAAAACATGGAAAGGTAGAGATGTAGAGCTGTGTTGAATCTTTATCAGAATTTCCGCTGCTGCACAGTTTCAGGCCGAGACAGTGTTGCCAGTGTAAGTCAGTCTATGAAACCATGAAGAAAAGTTTCATTGGGTTCTTACAGAGAATTAATAGGAATACGTTTCTGTCCTCACGTTCTTTGCATCTGCACCACATACGTGCTGCCTTTGACGGGCTAATATGCAAAGTTGTGTGTGTGTGTGCCCTCAGTGTGGTAGAAATGGCGGGGCTCTGGAGGCAGGCGCGCCTGGGACCCACCGACCCTTCACACAGCCTCTTGATAGCTGTGTGACCTTGGCCTTGTAACTGAGTGTGGTGCATGAAGCAGTGGCAGGATGTGCAGGGTACAGCAGTGGCTCCAGAAGGGATTAACCCTGGAAGACATGATGTCTGATGGCGGCCTTGAAGGAGGAATAGAAGTGTCCTTGAAGGAAGGGAAAGGAATTCTAGGGTAAGAAATATAGTGTGCGCTAAGGCAGAGAAAACCAGTTGAGGTGGGGCGGGGGGTGTTAGATGTGCTTCACTGTTGATAGACTGGAAAGGATGGGTGGGGAGCAGTGGGAGCCCTAGGAGCCGGACAGATTAGAAAACTGCTCTGGGGTGGGGTAGAGGGTGAGAGCGGTGGAGGGGCTTCTGCCGTCGAGAGTGAACTATGGGACTGGCCTAGGAGATGGGGGTGGATGGCGGGCTGGTAAGAGGTAGAGTGACAAGACTTGGATAAACAGTTTTGGATGTTTTGCTGTTGAATTTGGCTGCATCCAGGAGAGGAGACTTGGTTATTTAAAAATGAGGAGTCTTGTAAAAATTGTCCACTCTTTTCCCATAAAGAGTCATTTCCATACAAGTTTGTTGTGTTACTGGTCAGCCTGACGTGGTGTTGCCCTCCTTGGCCTCCTGATTTCCTGGTGGGATCAGATGACCAGAGGACGAGTTCTGTGAATTCACCCCAACTTCGCGTGGAGTATCTGCGCCTTTGTGTGCTTGTCTTGTTGAGGCCTGTCTACAGTGGTCAACATGGAGGCACTGCGGCCCCATGCTGACCAGAGGGCCAGGACTTCGACTCCATGCTCATTCAGATTGCAGCTTAAAAGAGTGTTTTTTAAGAACACGATTTTGTCCATTTAGTACCGTCGCTCACAAGGTATTTCCATGTTAAGATCCTTAGTCCACACAATAATTGCTGTGTGGTTTTTTAAGCCCTTTAAAGCCATTCTTGCTGTGCAGGCAGCAGGTGCTAGTGAAGACACTTAGGTTTTAGAGCAGAGGAGCCTTGGGCAGGCGGTCTCAACTTCCCTAATGATGCTCATTGGTCATCCATAAGATGACTCTGAATGGTCACCTATCCTAAAGTTAAACAGATGCTAGTAGTAGTTAGTGAGTAGGTTGAACACGCAGCTCTCTTTCACTCTTCTAGTGTTTATTACATTCTTTTACCCTAAATCCATGGAGAATACACAAAGAAACAATCACAGATTGCAAATTAGTTGACTCCAGAATAACAAGATTTTGTCAGGTACAAAACCTTTTCAAATGAGAAGTCATTGCTCATGTGTTGTAAAGGGGGGTGTGATTTGGGAATCCCTTTCTATTGCAACATTCTTTGATCTTGGGTCTGATCCTAAACTGTTCATGCTGATGGTTAAGAGCACAGGCTTTGGAGTCAAACCCATTACAGCTGTGGGATTTGGGACAAATTACTTAGCTTTTCTAAGATTCAGTTTTCTTGTTGGAAAATAATAAGATAATGTTCCGTGGTGTGAGGATTAAATGAGATGATGCACATGAAGGTCTCTGCATCTGTGCCTTGTGCGTAGAAAGCACGCAATACATGTACTTACGCTTGGTGCGTGGTTTGGAGTGTTGAGGGCTCCTCTGGTGAGCAGAGGAAGGGGTCTGATCAGAGGCTGTTTCTGTTAATTTACTTATGAAGATAACTTGTTGCCTTAATTGGCTCTGTTTTTCTGTAGATTCAGTTTAAGGAGAAAGTGTTATGGACCGCCATCACCCTCTTCATCTTCTTGGTGTGCTGCCAGGTGAGCGCGCGTGTGGTGTTCCAGTGTCGGGGTGGGGGTGTGAGGGGCCGGAGACAAGTGTGCAGGCTGCTCTCTGCTTGTTTCCAGATCCCTCTGTTTGGAATCATGTCTTCAGACTCAGCCGACCCTTTCTATTGGATGAGAGTGATCCTCGCCTCTAACAGAGGTAGGACTGGCCCTCTGCATCCCCTGTACGGTGTGGGCTTCACTGGCCTCCTTCAGTTAAAGTACAGGCCTTGGCTTTACAAAGGGTTCAGAGCGTGCTGTGCTGAAACACAGCCTTAGTAAAAGCCAGCTTCAGCACCCAGGCACGTCGTCCTATTCAGAATTGCTCTGAATGCAGTACAAAACCTGTAACAGCAAGATAAGTCTACATCATAGAGAATTTCTTAAAACATGGAAAAACCAGAATGCTTTTTAAACCGCTGAAATGATGACATTTCTACCTGTCTCCTGTTTTGATAACGTTCTTTAGAATATGTAATTTGTTTCTCAGCTGCGTCTCTTCCATATCTACAGGTTACATATACATGTGCAAAAAAAATAAATATATAACAGTGTATTGTATACTCCAACCAGTTACTTCCTTGGGGTGAGGCGGGATTTTGAATGCTTATGCTGATAACTGCTTTTGATTAACTCATTTTTAAAATACGTTTCAAATTAAGTTCCAAATCAGTTGGAAGTATAGCCCATTTTAGCATAATGGAAATAGAGGTTTATTCACAACTAGATAGAATTGTACTGGCCTCCTTTCCAGACTCTGGAAATTATTTGAGTGTTATCCTTTTTTATTAACTGATGAAGAGACGAACCTTTCTTATCTCTGTACAACAGCATGAATCTGTTTACGGCGAATTTAAATGCAGCGATCAGTTTAAATGCCATGTGATTCCCTAAACAGAATAAGATGTTACCGGGCAGACTGAACAGAATGAATTGAATTACCCTCTGATTGCTGATATTGGGGGGTTATTCTCTGGATTAAATACTGCTGGCAAACTGAAACACTGGGTTTGTATCAGGGGCACACAGTCCAGTTTCGCTCATTCATTTTCTTAATAATGTCTTGCTTCTCCATGCTAACTTCGGTTGTACTTTGCCTCCCCCTTTCCTTAAGGCACATTGATGGAGCTGGGTATCTCTCCCATTGTCACCTCCGGCCTCATCATGCAGCTCTTGGCTGGCGCCAAAATAATTGAAGTTGGTGATACCCCAAAAGACCGAGCCCTCTTCAATGGAGCCCAAAAGTGTAAGTGAGATTTTGAATGATGTTCAGATGACTGTAGTTGAGAATTTGAATTTGCTGCAAAGTTTGGGGCATCAGAAGGCCTTTTGGTTTTCGGGGGAGGGGGTTGTAACCTCCGTGGCCCGCCAGCCCTGCCTGGCCTGGCTCTGTGGCCTGTGTTAGCCGGAGAGCATTTGGGGCCGCTGGACAAGGCAGGGGACAGGTGTCGTGCCCCGAGGCTGCGTGGTCCAGGGAGGTCGCCTTCCACTGCCACAGTTTCCTTAGCACTTAGAAGGAGATAATGTCTCCTTCAGAGCTGTTGGAAGAATTCATTTGAATAATGTGTGTAAAACATCATTGAGTGCCTGGCATGTAGTAGTTACCTGGCAAGGGTTGTATTTCTTTTTTCTGGGAGTTTAAAAGGATTCACCTTAGGGGAAGGATGGTCCTCTCAACTTAGCTCTGCCAATTACCAGCTCTGTGACTTTGGGGCAATGTTAGATGACAGTTCTTATGTCCCAGTTTCTTCATCTATAAAAATGGGGATAGGGCTTCCCTGGTGGCGCAGTGGTTGAGAGTCCACCTGCCGATGCAGGGGACACGGGTTCGTGCCCCGGTCCGGGAAGATCCCACATGACGCGGAGCGGCTGGGCCCGTGAGCCATGGCCGCTGAGCCTGCGCGTCAGGAGCCTGTGCTCTGCAACGGGAGAGGCCACAACAGTGAGAGGCCCGTGTACCGCAAAAAAAAAAAAAAATGGGGATAATAGTGATACTTGCACAGTAGTAAATAATAAGCGGCACTGGTAACAATGACCAGTCATCAGAATTCACCAAGTTCAGCCTGACTGTGAACTGACATATATTAATTAGGAAGTGATATTTGCAGTTTCCTACCCAGTCATATTTTCTTCCATACCAGCATGTTTTACACATCTTAAGTTAGTAGGTTAAAGAGTTGAGTAAGGAAGAGTAATCTAATTTAAACTTGTCAGTTTCAGACACAAATCAGGATTTTTAAATATATATATGTGTTATTTGTCAGAAGTAAAAATCAGCTGTTTCCTCTTTGGTCTTGGACAATTTTTTTAGCTTTTCTCTGCTGTTTTTTCTGCCTTAAGAATTCAGTCTTATTGAGCACTTCTTAAGAAGTCAAATAGGGACTATATTTGACAGGCACTTCGGAGTAAAATTTTATTTTTTTGGCAAACTAAGCAGAAAAGCCGAAATGGAAGCCCAGTCCCATACTAAGAGATCCATCTAGCATCGTGGACTCGGTAAACATGAGTCGATTCCATTGTGCATCACAATGAAGTGCAGTGAATGATACAGGCTACAAGACCATCTACTAAAAAGAGAACGTCCTGTAGGAGAGCTTTGTGGCAGGAGAAGTGGGCTAAGTGATTTGGTGGCACTGTGAGTTCTTTCCTTAATTAACACGTTAAACAAACTGGGAAGGGATTACTTTATCCCAGCTAGTGTTCTGTGCCCTGGACTCAGACCTGAAGCACAAGCCTGTCAGGTGGCCTGGGCAAGTGGTTCTCCCAGAACCCGAGCTACCTGATGACCTGAGCATGGGGGCTGCAGGTTGGGGTGCCTCTGAGTGTTGTCTTCAGCAGCTGTCATAAGAAGCAGGTCTGTCATGCTTCAACTCTTTCCCTCCTCCCATCACCGAAGGGAAGTGAATTTAGGAGGAGGTGGAATTAAAGAGCTCACGTGCTTTTGTTGCACACATTTCAGTTATTGTGTATTATTGTCACTCTGACCGTGCGGTGGTTGAGTGTTTCCTGGACGAGCCCCTTGGAGGCAGGGTCAGTCGTCTTCACCTTTGTTCTCCCAGTGCCCGGCACGGAGCTGGTGCCTGGGAAGTGTTTCCGCTACGACCGTGTGGTGGCCCAGCCTGAGAACAGTTTTCTTCTCATTTCTAGTGTTTGGCATGATCATTACCATCGGCCAGTCCATCGTGTATGTGATGACAGGGATGTACGGAGACCCTTCTGAAATGGGTGCTGGGATCTGCCTGTTGATCACCATACAGGTAAGGTTAGGCCAGCACCCCCTTCTGAGGCGCCCTCACACCCACACTTGCCAAACAACAGATCTGAATCGAGCGTAACAGGAACTCTTTCTGAGAAGAAGCCCGAGCCCTGTGTTTGCCCTTCTGAATTCACAGAGGAGCCTCCACCAGCCAGTGTCCCCTCAGCCTTCAGGGCCCTCAGCAGAGAAGCCAGTTCCTGGGGAGGGACAGCACCACGCCGTGGGGAGCAGCAGTGCGTCTCTGCGTTTCCTTACCTCTGTTTTTTAACATTCACAGCTCTTTGTTGCTGGCCTAATTGTCCTGCTTTTGGATGAACTTCTGCAAAAGGGGTACGGCCTGGGCTCTGGGATCTCCCTCTTCATTGCCACAAACATCTGCGAGACCATCGTGTGGAAGGCGTTCAGCCCCACCACTGTCAACACCGGCCGAGGTGAGACCCTGGGGACAGGGTCCCATCGGTACATCTCTTCTGATTTTTCTCCGTGCATCTGTAAAGTGTTTTAAAACACAGGTTTATGCTCATGATGGTATGTAACTTGCATTTTTCACCTTAAGAGTATGTCGTAGACGTTCGCCCTGCCAGAGTACGTTATCCTGCCTCACTTTTCTGAGCTCAGCGTGGATTTCACTGCAAAGATGAAGCAGGTTCTTTCAACACGCCTTCCTCTGGTGGACGTCTAGGTTGTTTCCAGCCTTTGCTGTTATTACAGCAGTGAGATGGTAAACATCCTCATATGTTCATCTTTACATGTTTTGACAGTTGCTCTCGAATAAGTTTCTAAAAATGAAATCACTGAACCAAAACACTTGGTCACGTAAAGGGCAACTTTGTAAAAGAGGCGGGAACTTTGGTGCTCATGAGCCGGGTTCAGATGCTGACTGTGCCCTTGGTTGCCAGGATTCAATGAGAAATAACATGAAATTGTGTGATGCCTGGCTCACAGTAGATGCTTGGCAAATGTGCGTATTCTATCTTAATGCCCACAAAGAGTGCCAAGGAAATCTTGTTACAGAGGATGTTTTTAATGAAAAGTTCTAAACATTCAGGGACGTATGACTTACTAAATATAACATAACTAAATATGTTATTCACTCAAAAGAGTCCCATGAGAAATATTCACGCACATTTGATTTTTCTTTGAAGTGAATGCTGGAAACAGAGGCCCTGACCTGCAGAGACCACATAATCTCGTTAGTGAGACTAAAAATAGGTCCCCAGACCAAAGAAGGCCGTTCTTGCTCTTTTCCTTGGGCCTCTGTCGAGCTCGCTCTGCTTCCTGGCCGTGTTTTCCTGGCTCTGTTGCTGGCCTGCATCCCTGGGCACCCTCTTGTGGTAGGGCGTGAACTCCGCTAGAGATCGGCTGTGTGGTAGGCGCACGTGTTGTCCTTCCTGCTTGGCCGTCGATGTGAGGAGCAGAGAGCCCAAGCCCGCCTTGTCCGGGCAGCCAACACCCCAGAGCTGGGGGGCTGTGCTGCCCGGGAGTCCCCAGGGACGTGGGTTAGGCAGCTCTGAGCCCCTCCTCAGGCAGGACCCCTTCGGCTGGAGGTGAGCAGACCCTGCTCTTAGGACTTTGCAGTTGATTGTTCCACACGTCTGGTGGCCATTGACTCACAAGCCAAAGAAATAAGATCGGTTAATTCATAGAGGCAGAATAGCCTATTTCTGCAGGTTGAAATCTCTACAGAAGAAACAAACGAGGGCTGAGAGCCCTCACTGTGTCCCTGTGGTTATAGGAGCAGGCACTGTGAGTCACAGAACTAATTCCATCTCCTCTCGGTTTTGGCCACTAGGAAGCTTAGAGCCAAATTGAGTTGCTTGTTCCTTTACCTTCTCCTGTAACAGGAATGGAGTTTGAGGGCGCCATCATTGCACTGTTCCACCTGCTGGCCACACGCACAGACAAGGTCCGAGCCCTTCGCGAGGCGTTCTACCGCCAGAATCTCCCCAACCTCATGAATCTGATCGCCACCATCTTTGTCTTTGCTGTGGTCATCTACTTCCAGGTGCGTTCAGATCCAACCCCGGGGAGCTTTGACGTCTGCATTTAAGGTTCAGAAGGCCTTGGCGTGCGTGTCCCACGTCCACACGCCAGCGGTAGTGTGACCCATCGTACCGCACTGAAATGATGAAATGGCATTTGAAGGAGCAGGTTCCATGGCATCACGGGCACTTGGCTGAACTAACACAGTTGAGGCAGATATAACGTTTCTGAAACAACGTTCCTTTGGGTTGGGACTGTCAGCAAATAGAGATTTTTTTTCAAGGTCTTATAGCTCAAGAGAAGTGAAAAGTAATCAAAGCCTAAGACCTCACTGCTGTCTTGCCCAAAGTTTGTAGGTGCTTTTAGGCAGTATCCTCATCCTCCTGAGACCTCTTACCTTTCACGTTGTGAGTCTGTGTAACTTGCTTCTGAATAAGAGACCTGAACTGCCCGTTGCTTTTCTGTAGTTGGATTGGTCTTTGTATTCTCTGATCAGCCGCTTTGTATCCTGACATTTATTGAAAAGAAAAGAAGGGAAAGCAGTTGAGAAAGCAGTTTAATGCTTGTGAAGAGGTATTTATACCACCACGTGCTGAGGCCCGAACGCATCTGTTCCTTCAGCCAAGACTGTTAGTCCGATGCCTGGTGAATGACAGGCTAACTCTTCCCGGGCTTGGGGTCGGATCGTTAAGATTTTATTTTAAATCTTCTATATTCTGAACTCTGTTCTAGGCACTGGGGGATTGTAAAAAGTACATAAAGGAAACCGTTTCTCTTCTCCAGGGGTTTCAGAGGGAGCGGTTATGTTCATGGGAAAGTAGAAGAGCCTAGGTTTTCTGTAATGACAAAGAACACCCTGAAGGTGGCCGTGCTGGCTGTGAGGCAAGGGCGTGGAGGCCCTGTCTGGCCTCGGTCGAGGCACGGGGTCGGGGCACGGGGAGGGCGCTGGAGCGCCCGTCGGAACTTCCGGCGTATTCCCCGTAGATGTGGCTGTCACGTGGTGGGCTTTGTTTGTTTCTGACAGAAACACTGTGCTGTGCTCAGGGGCATTTTAAGCCAGCCTGTCGGGACCCTTCTGTCGGTGTGCCTCCAAGTGCAGTGCTGGCTGGGGAGGGGCTGTGAGGCCCTGGGCACCGCCGCTTGGGGCAGCTCCCTGGGGGCACGCCTGGCACGTGGCTGGACTGAGGCAGTGAGGGTGTTTGGCTCTGTTGGCTTCTCAGGGCTTCCGTGTGGACCTGCCCATCAAGTCAGCCCGCTACCGAGGCCAGTACAACACCTACCCCATCAAGCTCTTCTACACCTCCAACATCCCCATCATCCTGCAGTCCGCCCTCGTATCCAACCTCTACGTCATCTCCCAGATGCTGTCCGCCCGCTTCAGTGGCAACCTGCTGGTCAGCCTGCTGGGCACCTGGTCGGTAAGTACAGCGGCTTCAGAAGCCAGATGTTTCGCCCAGAGATGCTTTCGAATTGTGCCTATTACAAGCTCACGGGAAGGTTTCTTTTTGGTAAGAAGCCTGCACTGTGGGCACTTGGGCAAAGCTGTTCTTTCCCACCTGCTGAGAAGTGTCTTTGCCCTGCTGCTGAGGTGGGGAACGGCACTCACAGGCTCTCGCAAATCCTCCCAGGACACTTCTTCTGGCGGCCCAGCACGCGCCTATCCCGTTGGCGGCCTTTGCTATTACCTGTCTCCTCCCGAGTCTTTCGGCTCCGTCTTGGAAGACCCCGTCCACGCCGTCGTGTACATAGTGTTCATGCTGGGCTCCTGCGCCTTCTTCTCCAAGACGTGGATTGAAGTCTCGGGCTCCTCTGCCAAAGACGTGAGTGTGCGCGACCGCTTCTTGGGGGGGCCAGCTGGGGACCGGCGTTTCCCTCCTACAAGTGGCATCAGGGCTTTCGGCCTGTCCCCGCTCCTGGGATGGTGGCCTGTGAACGCACGCAGCGCTTTGTCCTCATTAGGGCCGGTTCCAGAGCGTTCGTGGCCGTGGAGGGAACCCAGGGTAAATGAATCCATGCTCGCCTGGGAAGCTGCAGCCAAACTAAAACTAGACTTTCTCATCTGACGTCTTTGTGGCAGTTTTAAAGCTACCTTCACCACTGTTGTTAGGGTGCTGGGGAGGGGAGTCTGTGGCTGGTACCACCGTGAACTGTCTACCTGGCCCTCAACTCCACGTCTGAACTTGAACGTTGTCCTTGATGGGCATCACGCAGGTTGCAAAGCAGCTGAAGGAGCAGCAGATGGTGATGAGGGGCCACCGAGAGACGTCCATGGTCCACGAACTCAACCGGTGAGTGCTGGCCGGCTGACACATTTCCCCGGGCCTTCCAGCATCAATGAGCTTGCTAAGGCGCATCGATGCTGGACAGAGCACATGGGCGCACGCGGCACCTCTCCTCAGAGGCAGCCACACCGGGGGAGACAGAGCGTGTGTCCAGGTGGCCGCCCGCGGGGCAGCTGCTGAGGCGGCTGACCGCATGGGACCTCACCGTCCTCCTGTGGGCAGCGTCCTGCAGGCAGGTCCTGCGGGGGCCCTTCAGGAGGAGGCGGGCAGCGTCAGGCTTCTGCCGGGGTGTCCGAGTTCAGGTGAGCCTAGGGAGGCTGGCAGAGAGCGCAGGGAGGGCTCAGTATTCGGAAGGTCAGTGCTGGAGGCTGAGACCCACCGGTCGGGGTAGGGGGGCGGGGCGGACATCGCGAGTCTGGGCAGAGGTGCTGGGGGCCAGGTGGGGCAGTAACCTGGGGACACAGGAGAGGCCCCCGGCACTTGGTGACCCGCTGGGGGAAGGTGGGGGTGAGGAGAGCACCGCAGCCTGCAGGCCTCTCCCCTCACAGTGGGGCTGCCTCTTGGGCAGCTGGGTTGGCCGTAGTGAGTGTCTTATTTAGACTTTTAAGCCAACTTATTTCAACTCATTTCTTCCACCATTGCTGGATGAACGTGAATGGTTTCCTGTAGAAGTCTGTTTACAGGATCAGGTTTTGTAATCAGGACCAGGTCTGTCCTGGGGACCATAGCTCGCTCGCCTCAACCGCAAGTCAGTATGGCAAATGCCAGATCATTTTCTGATCCCTATCAGAGATGCTGGGCAATTTTGTTCATTCCCTTAAGAATTCTCTGAAGCTGAGAGAATTTATAGTGCTGTTCAGTAGAAATATAATGCAAGATGCATGTGAAATTTTAAGCATTCTGGTAGCCACGTTAAAAAAGTAAAAAGATACGCCTAAAATGAACAAAATGTTATATGTCCATTATCTCTTAATAAAAAAGAAAGCAAAAAGAAGCAGGTGAAATTAATTTTAAGAATACATTGGGGCTTCCCTGGTGGCGCAGTGGTTGAGAGTCCGCCTGCCGATGCAGGGGACGCGGGTTCGTGCCCCGGTCCGGGAAGATCCCACATGCCGCGGAGCGGCTGGGCCCGTGAGCCATGGCCGCTGAGCCTGCGCGTCCGGAGCCTGTGCTCCGCAACGGGACAGGCCACGGCAGTGAGAGGCCCACATAGCAAAAAAAAAAAAAAAAAAAAGAATACATTGTATTTAACCCAATATATCCAGACTCTCATTTCAAATTGACATAAGAAAAGTCATAATGAGATATTTTATGTTCCTGTCTTCAAAATCTCGTGTGATGTTTTCAACACCTGCTTTGGACTGGTCCCATTTCACTAGCCACATGTGACTCGTGTGGCCACTTACTGGACAGCAAGCCTTAGTCTAGACCATTAAGGTGTGAGTAGACGAGACTTTATGGGGGCCACGGAGTGACCCCTAAAGGAGTCCGGTTCCTAACTCAGAGGTAAGACAGGTCAACTGCCCGGCCCTTCCTGTAGCCTGGGGGAGGGAGGCCAGGCTGGAGGGATCTGCTGGCAGCACGTGGCTGACTCGTCTCCCTCCCCAGGTACATCCCCACGGCCGCGGCCTTCGGTGGGCTTTGCATCGGGGCCCTCTCCGTGCTGGCTGACTTCCTGGGTGCCATTGGGTCTGGAACCGGGATCCTGCTTGCGGTTACCATCATCTACCAGTACTTTGAAATCTTCGTCAAGGAGCAGAGTGAGGTCGGCAGCATGGGGGCCCTTCTGTTCTGAGCCGTGGCCCCTGGACCAGGCAGAGGCGGCGTGCACCACGATGGCCAAGAAGGGAACAAGGAAGCCACGCTGTGGGCGCTGTCTCGGGGGTGCTGCTGTGGCCTGAGGACTTTGGTTTAATAACCTGTTTGAATTTCCCATTCTTTCATTCCACTTTCTAAAGTGCTAGAAATTTTTCAATTTGCAATTTTGCTTTTCATTCTGGCATTGGCAACAGAACTGTAGAAGCGAGGTCTTACCCAGCTGACCGCCAGAAGTGACTGTCCCCGGTGTCCACGTCACTTTTGTGTTAACCTTTGCACCTCTCAGTGCTGTCGGCGGCTGCAGTGGTCTCAGCTGCTCCCCCTCGAAGGGAATGTCTTGTTGGTTAGAAGCACAAACATTGTTGAAATGTCTCCGTCTCAGGTGGCAGGAGGGCGAGCACCCGGGAGCAGGTCATGTGTTTTCCGGTGCGTGTGGGCTGCTCCCTGGCATGTCCCCTTCACGGTCAGGCGGGAACATCTGGCTTAAAACGGTTTCTCTGGAAGACACAATTGTTTTCCCTTTTAAAAGTTGTTTTTTAGGACAGAGCTTCTTCCAAAAGAAAGGGACGAATTTTCCAGAAGACCCCTGGCCCATCTGTGCATCTTTCTGCCTGTGCCTGTTGGCTGACCTGGCTGTGCCGTCTCTTTCTTCAGTGGTGGAGCCGGGCCACGATGCCACAGCTTTGCATAGTCGAGCCTGGCCGAGCTAGTGGACATCATGCGGAGGACCCTGAGGTGCTGGCTGTCCAGTTCCTCCCGCTGTCACTGAACTTGCTCTCCATGGTGTGTCCCTTCCGCTGTGGCTGGCCTCAGACGCTACCTTCTAGGCTGAAGACTTTCCACTGGTATTTTTTTAGAACATTTTTACTGTGCTTAGGACCAAACGCAAGCGAAGTAAATGACAAGATGGCTCTGATCTCTGCTTTCACCAAAACTGCCCAGCAGAGACGAGGGCCCAGGCCCTAGATCTATGGTGAAATCAGGGTCAGAGAGCTTTTTTTTTTTGCCAAGTTTCACCCATGTTTGATATGAAAAGACTCACAACTATGTCTAAGATAAACTGCAATAACAGGTGACCTAGACCTTAGGAATTAGAACCTTCCCTAAGGCGTTTAGGGAGGCCCCTCTCGGGGACCAGCAGCGCTTGGCTGCAGAGACAGCAAAGGTGAGCTCCGCAGCCTGAGGGCTTCTCCTTGCCCCGCGGAGAAAGCAGACCCCACCAGCAGCGGTGCACAGCGGCCTTCAAAGCACAGAGCCAGTCGAGGTGGCCAGCTTGGCACCCGCCTGAGTCCACAGGGGCTCTGAGACCTCATTGGCTGTGCTGCCCGGGAGACAGGCCAACCAAGGGACAAGAAGAGACTTGCCGAGCACCACCCGGCAAGTTGGCGGCAGAGCCCAGATGGGCCCACAGCCCATCGACCCCAGGCCAGGGCTCCCACCGTACCACGCGTGGCCTTGTCCGACCCAGTCCCGAGCGGAGACCTGACGCCCCTGCAGCCCTGCTGCAGCCTCTGACCACTGCGTGGCTCGGGCTCCTGCCCTGCAGTCACTGGTCACGGGGGGCGGGGTGGGGCTGACCCCAGCTTTCAGGGGACTGTCACTGTGGACGCCAAAATGGCATAACTGAGATAAGGTGACTAAGAGACAAATAAAGCCAACTTTTCACAAGCCACCTGGTGGTGTTCTCTTGGTTTTCAGTTCTCCTGTGGTACCGAGGCCAGTGAGGAGGGTGGGGCCTTGGGTGCCTTCAGGGGTGTGCGGGGTTCCCAGGTGCCCCCCTTGATGGAAGTCCCTCCTCAGAAAGGCACGTGCCTGGAAAGCTTCCTTGTCCTGGTGATGGTGCCAGCTGCACACTCGGGTGTTTGGTGCTGAGCGCGTGGGCCATTCCAGCCCCCGCCGGAATGGACAGTGGGGCGATGTCTGTCCTGTGAGCGCAGCGCCCTCCAGCCCTCCAAGTCCAGGCTAGGAGGCACTGCTGCGCTTGGCTGAGACAAGGGACCTCACGCGCAGAGCCCATGCAAGCAGCCGCGTGCGTGGCTCAGGTGACATGGGCGGCCCCTCGGCCCTCACTGCCCGCCTGTGGCCTCTGTGCTGGGAGCCGTGGGGCAGCTCTCCTCTCCTGTGGGGCGGGCCGTGCACCAGCCACCGCCCACAGGAGAGCTCATCCTCCCACGGCTTCCGAGAAGAACCAGGCCCCGGGAACTAGACTGCGGCCAACGGTCACACAGCCCCTCCTGCAGGCACCTCTGCCAGGGGCCTCGTTGGCATGAGGACTGAGGGGCCCGGGGAAACGCGCCCCACTCCAGTCAGCCAGCCCCACTCCAGTCCCACCGCCGGCCCCACCTGCTGACCCCACCCCTGCCTGCTGAAGGCCCTTCCTGGGCCGAGTCCCCACCAGGCTGAGTCTTCAGCAAGCTCACGTGCAGGGGAAACGGGTGAGCTGCCCATCTCCACCCAAGGGTCAGCCCATGGCCCAGGTTAGAGGCTGGCTTCCTGACACGAGAGCCAGGAGGTGGGCGTGTGACAACGTCCAAGGGTCAGCAGAAGCCTCGGCGCACACTGCAACACGCACCAGTGCCTGGTTCCGGAGAGCCCCAGACGGACTGTCCCTTGGGCAGTACCCCCCCTCACTCCCCTGCCCCAAACCCTCTGGGGCGTGCCATCACCCTGCCCCGAGCCTGTGGCCAGCACACGTCCATGTCACCCGTTCCTTTCACCCGGCACACAGCAGGTCCCGGGGTACACAGGGCGAGAGCTGCGTCCGCCCTCAGAAAGCCACATCCTAACAGTTGGAGTTCTGTGGTGCCCACCAAGCCTCTGGGACTTGCCGCAGTTTCCCTCTGTCTGTCTGCCTGCCAAACTCCTGTTCATCCTGCAAAGCCCAGCTCAAGAAGAGAAACAGCTAAAAGCCCGTAAGAAGGGGAGAGAATAAATTACAACATCTCCTTTCTGTGGAAAGGAACTAGGAGAATATCCTTTACATCCTGAGTTAGAAGAAACTCCAGGATGTGCTGTTGAGGGGAAAAAAAAGACAAGAAGCAGAACAATGTACGCTATTTGTGTTTAAAGGCAGAGTCAGGGGAGGGATAAAAAATGGACTGTACGTCATGAAAAGGCCTAGCAAGTTCTCATGAAACTCAACATCTATGTATCCTATGCTCAGCTATTCCACTCCTGGGTATTTACCCCAGAGAAATAAGATGGGATGCCACCCAGAGACTCGTACAAAAAGACGAACAAACAGCACTACCCCACACAGCATCACACTCCGACGTCACAACTGCTGACACGAGGGCTGGGATCTCACAATTCAAAGGCGGTTGAAAGAAACCAATCACAAAAGAGATGTCCACACGCTATGATCCCATTTTTATGATGTTGCAGAGCAGGCAAAGCTGATCTGTGGTGGGAAAAACCAGAACAGTGATGCCTCTGGTTAGCGTGTTGGAGATTGACTGGGCAGAGGCCTAAGGGAGCTTTCTGGGGTGACAGGAACATGCTTGACACGACCTGGGTTTCATTTATCAAAACTCATGGAATTGTCCACTTAGGGTTAGTGCAGTTCGCTGTGTACACATTTAACCTTTTAAAAAACAAACAAATATCCAACTCTAGGTAACTGTACATATGCCGAAGTATTAAAAGTACATATAAGCATGATGTGGCCTGATGTCTGCAACTGACTGTGAAATGCTTAAGACAGGATAAAAATGGACTGAAGGATGGAGGGAAGACGGAGAGCACCCAGGTGACAGGGATACGGGTATTCACAGGTTCCTGCAACTGCTTTTTCCTTTTGAAAATTGAGATATAATTGACATACATTATATTAGTTTCAGGTGTACAACATGATTCAACATTTGTATATACTGCAAAATGACCACCACAGTAAGTCTAGTTAACTAACATCCAACACCACGCACAGTTACACATTTGTTTCCCCTTGTGGTGAAAACTTTTTAAGACCTCTCTCGGCAACTTTCAAATATGCAATACAGTGTTATTCACTATCATCACCATGCTCTACACTACATCCCCAGGACTTATTTATTTTATAACTGCAAGTTTGTACCTTCACCCATTTGACCCCTTCACCCATTTCACCCAGCCCCTCCCTCCCGCCTCTGGCAACTACCGACCTGTCCCTGTATCTGCGAGCTTGGTTTTTTTGTTTTGCTTTTTAGATTCCACATATAAGTGGGATCACAGGTAGCTGGCTTTCTGTGTCTGATTTGTTTCACTCAGCGTATTGCTAAGTCGTGGATACGTAGTAAAGCCCGGGCCTCTGCCCATTCTCTCCTCTCTGCTCCAGAGCCCTGCAACTTTCCTTATCTTTGAAATTTCTCCTAATAAATGCTGGGAAGCATAGGGTGGCTGACGGCAGGGGGCGAAGGAGGTTGTTCACCTACACCGCTTTGCACTTTTTACATTTTGATCCATGTTCATATATATATATATATATTTTTTTTTTTTTTTTTTTAATTAAAAGCCCAGCTCAGTAAGCTTTCCCTGACTGCTCTCTTCCCACGTGCGCGTTCGGTCACACACTCCCTCCCTGCCCGGCCCCGGCCTGGCCAGGCTTGCCCACGCCCCCTTGAGGAGGGGCGGGGCGGGCGGCGCGCGGCGGGGAGGCTGCGGAGACCCCGGAAAGAGGGAGGAGGGCCTGGCGCGACCCCAGCAGCTGCTCGCCCCTGTCACCTCCTCGGGGAAGCCCTCCAGTCCGCCCCCGAAGCACTGGCTCACACTGCTTCCCTGCGGCCTGCCGGCAGCTGTCCGGAGCCTGTACGCCCTCTCGCGCGGGGCCGGGGGGAGCGTGCGGGCTACCGGGCCAGACCCGGGGTTTTCAGAGACGCCGGGCCGTGGGCGAGGCTGGCGGCCCGCGGGTGGAGGTCTCACAGCTGTCCCCCTGCCCAACCCTCGTGCGGGGCCGCGCATGCGTGTCCTGGGACCGGCGGTCCCGCGCGCGCCTGCGCGCGCCCCCCGCACCGCAGCATCCCCATTAATCACTAGGCGACGGCTGTGTCGAGCGGGCAGCCGGCGGGCGCCCATCGGCGCATCTTATCGCGTCGGCCCAGCCGCAGTGCGCGCCGCCCATTGATCGCGCCGGCCGGGCCGGGGTCAGCGCGGGCCGGGAGCCTGACAGCGAATCCATCGCCGCAGACGCGCGCTGACGGCGGCCCGGGCAGCGCGGCCCGGCCATTAATCACTGCGCCTGCCGCGAGTGACGGCCAGGGCGACAGGACCAGCCGGCGACAGCCAGCCCGGCGGCCGCCCTCCCCGCGCCCCGGCACCCTGCACCCTGTCCCTGGGGCCTGCTATCCCCAATAAATGGAGGAGGCAAGACGACGACTGGATGGGTGGACCCCGTTCTACCTCTCAGTGGGCCTGTTCCCAGACACCAAAGGGAGGGCTGGGCTGGGACAACGCGGGCAGCCACTCCTCCCCTCTGGTTGCCCAGCCCTGCCTGGGCCTCACTGGGGATGGGGGGCCAGGGGCCCAGGGAGGCCCAGCACATCATTCGTGGATGTGGTGGACGCGGAGGCAAAAGCCCACGCCTCTGCCCGTTCTCTCCCCTCTGCTCCAGAGCCTGTGGGCCCTGAGCTGGGGCTTATCCTGCTGGGCTTAACAGAAGCGTCCAGCCACAGGGGACCTCCAGGCCTTGCCAGGGCCTGCCCTCTGGGATCGGGAAGGGCAGAGCCTAACGGCTTCCAGCTCCTGTTGGATAAAGTGTGACCTTCGCTTCTTCCAAGAGGGACAGGGATCGGGAACTCTTCTCTGAATCATAGTATCTCGAGTGCCTGATGCAGCCACATGTCACCCCACCAAGTCCGCACACAGACCTACGTGATATGACTGCCCCCATCCTACAGAGGAGGAAACCAAAGCTCTAGGACCAGAGGGATCAAGGGCCAAACAATCCAAATGGCGCCCCTGCCTGCCATGCCCCCTGGACCCCTCTGCTCCCCTCTCCCACCTGCCGCCTCTGCCTGGAATCCCTCCAGGGCAGGGGCTGCTCAGGCTGGTCCAGATGCGGGGTTGGGTGCCCAGCACCTGCTGCTTTCCTGGCAGAGGCTCGCTGGGGTCTGAGACATGGAGGCCAACAGGGAGTGCCCCCCACCACTGTGCGGCTCCATTTTATTAGAAAAATAACCAGTAAGTCACCATCATCTGTTTAATCCTAAAAACCAAAATATTCTAAGAACCAATCTAGGGGGTGTAACCTAAGAGGTGTGGTGGTGAAAAGACACCAGGGCTGAGAAAACGAAGGAGAAGCCAAGGTGGCTCCCCAGCGAGGGCCAGGGACCCATCTTTCAAGAGCCCCTCCGGCCCGCTCGCATTCCTGGCCATTAGCACAGGAACAGGGAGCTGGGGTTCACGCAAACACTCCTCAGCCACCCAACTGGCTTGCTGGGAGGCACCCAAGAGAGCCCAGGCCCAGAGCCTGGAAAAACAGCCACTTCCTACAACCAGCCCCCACCCCGCCTCACGTTAATATTACAATTCTTCACGACAGAGCTGAAATAGGGCAAAAAATGGGGCTGCTGTAATTGTTGGTAGCTTGTGTGTCAGCCTGATAAGATATAACAAATATTTTCCTCCCCACCAGGGTCTGTTTCCGCCTTGGTAATGGATGGAGAAACTTCTCATAGTCGGCGAGGGATCGGTCGTAAAAACTTCGCCTGGAAGATTAATGTAATAATCACAGGCTTTGCTGGAAAAAATAGGAGGGATTAAAATAACCCAACCTTCCTACCTGTCCAGAACCATCTCCCTCACTGTGGAGCACAGACGAACGAGGAGGCCATCTCTCTGGGCACCACCAAGGCCAGGAGACCTGAGGAGCAGGACAGGGGGCCATGACCACACATGGCCGTCCTCCCCAGGACTGCTCTGGACGGCACGGCCCCTGTGCAGCTGGGAAGATCTCTGCCCAAGCTGGGCTGGAGGAGGAGGTCCAGCCAGGGCAGAGCCTGGTTCTGTCCTCTAGGGTATGACTTTCCTCACACCAGCCCTGCCTGCCTCACCTGCCCGGCACAGAGGTCAGGGCTCGAAGGCCCCTCCAACAACTTGGCACACTGAGGAAGGCAGGTTAGCCACAGGGGTTAGGAGCACAGACACCAACCGGCTGATTCATCCTTACTAGCTGGGCAAGTGACTTAACCAGTACCCATCCCGTGGGGCTACTGAGAGAATGCGGAAGGAAATGCACAGCATCACACAGGCCCTAGTACACAACGGGCTCTCGCTGCATCTTAGGCATCACTCTTCCTTTGTTCCAATGTGGCTTAAGTTGGGAGACCAGAGACACAGGTGCAGCCTTGGAGGAGACGGGTAGCCACGTCAGGCCTGAGCGCACAGCCCTGGCCTCAGGAAGCGTCCCACCACCCCTCCCTGTGCCTGGGTGCCTCACACACACCCCCAAGACCCCCACGCTGGGATCTCCCTCAGGGGCGGGGCCACAGAAGATCCATTTTGGCAGCACGAATTCGCTTGGGGCCTTCTCAGGGCCTGGCGGCCCTCCAAGGGCTGGATGGATCCCCAGGCCTCAGCCCTCCTGCCCGGCCTCCTGCACACGCTCAGGTGATTGTCACTACATGGGGAACAGCGGTGCTGGCCGGCTTGCATTAAGGTGGTGATTAGATCAAGATGACCATCTTTGTTTGGTCCCCTCTCCCACACACAGTAACAGCAGGAAGACCCTGCCCGTGTGGCACTGCTGCTGGGCTGAGCCCTGCCTCAAATGAGCAGCACTGCGCTGGAGACAAGGACCGGGCCTGGCACACAGCACACTGTGAAGTCTGCCAGGAGCTCCACTGCCCCTCCCTCCCAGTCGCAGTGAGGGGGGCCCAGCAGAGGGACACAGGAGCCAACTGACAGGGATCCCAACGGTCAAAGCTGGAACAATTTGAGCAACAAAATAAAGGCATATTGGATTATAACCCAAATATATAATAAATTTCCGTGAGTCCATCCTGATAGAAATGACTGAATAAATGAGCAAATGGGGAGAACAGGTGACCTCAGCCCTCCCGGAGGTGGAGCAAGCTCCCCTCCCCTCTGTGAGGGCTGTGCTTAGAGACGCCTTCCCAGAAGGACAGTGAGGAAAGGGAGATGGAGAAACCCAACAGCACATCCTCAGCCGGGTGATCAAGGTCAACACAACAGCCGTGAGCCTACCGGCGGCCGCACCTTTGACAGGACGTGATGGAAATGTCCCTTTCCCTGTGCTCTTCCTCCCAGTGACCCTCAATCCCAGTTTAATTATGAGAAAAACATCAAACAAGCCCCACTGAGGGATATTGGACAGAGTACCTGACCAGCACTCCTCAAAACCGTCAAGGTCATCAAAGACAAGGAACGTCTGAGCAACTGTCACAGCCAGGAAACCACAAGAGACATGACGACTGAATGTGACGCGGGCCCTGGACGGACCCTGGGACAGAGAGGACAGCGGATCACTGAGAAAGCATGCACAAAGCACAAGGACACGTGCTGCGGGCTCATCGCACACGACAAACATGCCACGTGGCTGTAAGATGTTGACAGCAAGGGACCCCTGCACCATCTTCACAGCAATTCTGTACATCTCCAGCTGCTCTAAAACACAAAGTTTACTCCTTAAAAAATTAAAAGAAAAGTCAGACAGGTATCATCAAAATAACCTATCAGGGTTTATTAGAAAACACACCAGATAAGGCAGGGTTTCTTCAAAGCAACCACGGGATGAGTCACGATAACTTAAAAAGAAACTCTTCCACACTAACTGACAGCGCTGCCACCCGCCCGAGTGGGGAAAGCCCAGCCCGGGGGCAAGCCGCCTACCCACAGGCCAGAGCGGGAGCAGGCCTACCCGGAGTCTCCGCGCAGACGACCCCGGCCGTCTCACTTCATGTACTTGTCCTGCTGGTCAGCCAGGATTTTGGCTGAGGACTTGGCGTCGTAGAAGAGCTCACTGATCTCCTCGACGTGCTCCTTCTCAATGCCGTCCTTCCCGTTGATCTTGGCCAGCAGGTTGGCCGGGGTCAGCAGCTGCACCGCGTACCTAGAGCGGCCGGGGCCAAGGCAGGTGTGAAGCAGGGCCACGGATGGGAGCCCCCTCCCCAAGTCAGCAGGTGCACTGAGGGAGCTGCAGAAGCTTGTGGCAGCTGCTGCAGACACAGCAGACAAGGGGAGAGTTGCACTTTTCAGAGACCTGGAGTCATAGCCTCACCAGGGAGGGGCCAGAAGCCACCGGCATGACGTATAAGCCCTGCTCCCGGAACCTGTCACTGCCTAGAGGTCCTCCCCTCCAGCAGGAGGCCCTCCACCACTGCTGGGAAGGGACCACAATCCTGGATGTCTACAGCGGCAAGCAGGCAACGCCAGGGTCCAGATCGGGACAGGGACCATGGCGGAGAAATGAACACACAGCCCCATGGAAACAAAGGCCCCAAACAAAGGCAAAAAGTCCAGGAGTTTCTGAAAGCACCACTCCACCCAAACAAAACAGCCTGCATTCTGCTTCAACCTTAGGAGCGAGGAACTGACTCAAAGGGAAACGGCCAGGCCGAACACTGTGAAGTCATGACTCATAAGCAGTCAGGACACTGAGAAGGGTCACCCTCCAAGCAACTGGCTTCCGGCCGCTGGTGGGCAGTCAGGAGAGCCACCTCTGCCTGTGCTCCTCCCCGCCCAGCAGACGCTGCAGCACAGGGCCGGAGCAGAGGGGCTGTCTGCCCTGCACCCGGTCTCCGGTTCCGTCCATCTCCTCCACGCAGGGGGCCACCAGGCAGAGCACGCGCTCCACCAGCAGGACCGTCTGCTACAGGACGGGGGGGACTTAACCTGTCGCTCAGCTTTCTCAACACCACTGTCTAGCTGTGCTGCACCTGCCGCAGGATGAGACCCACCATCCTGGAAGGGCAGGCACGGTCCCGCGCCCTGGGAAGGCGCTGGTGGGGTCCGGGCACGGCCAGCTCACCTCAGAGTGGTCTTGGTACCGATCTCCCCCAGGTGGTTCAGCGCCTCCTCACTGATGTTGATTCCCTCTGTCTGGGCTCGGATTTTAATGATCTTTTGGAGGAGAAACACTGTGATCAACAGTGACAGACCTCAAGTGTTCCCATCCCACCTCCTAATAGCACAGATGCCCCAAGCGGGGCCGGTGGGGCAGAGCCGACCCCGCGGGCGCTGCTGTCCTCGCACAAGTCGGGGGCACAGCCCCACGCCGACTGGAAGGCAGCTGGTACCCCGAGGTGTGCACCAGGGCGGCGCTGCCCCTGCACCCACCCTGCCTGCCCCGGCTCCCTCAGCGGCAGCTAACCTCCCCAGCAGGGGCACCGCCACCTCTAAGCACTCAGGCAAGAAGAGACACTTCTTATTTGCTTGACAAATGCGATGCTTAAATAAAATTTAAGTTACTTTTAAGCATTTACCAGCTCTCATAACATCACTGGGAGATATCTCATCTGTCAAGAAAGAAGAGGCTGACGCTTGTGCAGTTTGAGATCCTGGTGAAGTTGGAGGGGAAGCAGGCTGGCGTGGGGACACGGTAACACAAGTGGCACCAGGATCCTGCAGGCGCACAGCACTGAGTGATAAGGGGCAGCGGGATAATGATGCTGTGTGTTGTGGAGCTGAGATAACTGGAGGGCTTCGAGCCTCATATAATACAGGAATTTTTCACTTTGGCAGCTTCGTAAACAAGTTATCAAGAAGCCCCTGTTTAAATTAAAGCCATAAACACACCCGGGATACAGGCGTGGAAGTGGGAAAGACTGGGCCCCCAGCCAAGCCTCACAAGGGGAGAGGGACCAGAGGGTTAGGAGGTGGACACTTCAAATGGGCGTTCGGCTCTCAGGCAGAGACCCCGAGGGCAGGAGCTGCAGGGGTACGGAGGTTAGCGTCTGGTGACCCTGGTTAAGGGGACCCCGCGTGGCAGCCGCTGTCAATGAGAAAGGCCCGGCTCGGTAGGAACCAGGTCCCGCAGATGTCAGCAGTGAGCGGACGGGGGGCCGAGGTGGACGGGCCGGCACGTACCAGGCAAGGTAGCCCCGCTGCTGCAACCAGCGCCGCCAGGGCTGAGGCCTGGGTGCTGGCAGGAAAGGCTCTCATTTCGTCAAGAGAGACCAGAACTCAGATTTTTGTATGAAACGTCCTGACTGCTGAATGTTGTCAACTTATTTCAACATTTCACAAACACTGCACTGGCCACATCTGTTCAGCCAGGGGGCTGCCAGGTGTGACCTCTGTCAAAAGAATCTTAGTACGTGCGTGAGGCGTCCACTGTCTGGGGTCCAAAGTGAAATGCAGCTGAGCAGAGACGTTACTGGACGGGCACAAGGACGGCAGGGAAAGGAGAGAGCAGAAGGCTCCAGCCACAGGACTCCCCTCCGGCCATGACCGTCACAGCGGGGCAGCTCTGTGCTCCCAAATAGAAAGAGCTTCTCACCCACAGCTGGGATGACCAAGGAGTCCCCTGGGGGCCTTTGGAAACTCTAGGAGATGCAAACATTGGGTTCTGGAACCTGGTCTGGGGAAGAGCACCAGCCCGGAGCATCTGGCCTTCGGCGAGCCACGGTGACACTGGAGGGCTGTCAGGGATGCTCTGCTCTCATTCTCTCTAGAGCAGGTCAGAGCAATCCCAGGAGCTCCTGTCTCAGACCGCTTGGAAACGGACAGTTCATAAATTAGATCTTTAATCATTTAATAACCTGCAGGGATAGTTTATGAGGGTGTTGGCGCTGACGGCAGAGTACACAAGTTACATTTACTTTGCTTTTTAAAAAACTCACCCCGGGCTCCAGTAAAAATGCTGATGTTGTCCCCTGAAAGGCACGAACAAAGCGGTGCTCGTCTGGCAGCTGGTCTATCCTCTGCTAACCCCAGAGAAAGCCCGAGAAGAGACCCCCTGGCCGAGCCTCCAGACTCTGGGGCACAGCGCACGTGCCAGGGACCTAGGACCGCGTGCTCTGGGTTTGTGAACAGCAGCCGTGACAGCCGCACCCCCCCAAGTGGCCGTCACTGTCTCCCTCGGTCCGCACGACAGCCTTGAGCCGAGGGAGCTCATCTCCTGGTGAACAGAGGCCGCGAAGCACCGCGGGGTACAGGCTGGGGCTCCGGTCCAACAGTCCGGGTAGGGAAGGGGGCAGTTTCTCCCCTGCTTTGGCTTCTGCTCCTCAGCAGTGAAAGCCCTGGCTTCAACCTAGCGTTCATCCAAGAGCAAGAGACCATCACCTGGTGACAAGGCCCCAGCCACGAACGCCATCTCCTAACTGACACACCCAGCTGCTTCCGTGAACTAGAACCGCATGGGTGTCCTGTCTGTGCTGCTTATGCAGGGAGATCTCTGGCTCCACACACCACCAGCGCTCCTCGTGCTGGTCAACAAGACATGCCAGCAGGGGCCAGGCCAGACGGGCCGCGGGCAGGCAGGGGAGCTGCTGGCGCGTGTCCAGGAGCGGCCCTCTGAGCTCCGAAAGGAGAGGCTAGCTGACCAGCTACCACAGGGGCTCCACTCCCAGATGAGACACCTCTAGCGGGGAGGAGGCTGGCGGCAAAGCGATCAAAAACACAGGCTTCAGGATCAGACAGCCTGGATTCCAGTTATACGTCCTGCCACCGCCTAGCCACTGACGAGCTGTATGAGCTTGGGCAGGTTAACCAGGCTAAGTCTCAGTGTCCTCCTCTTTAAGAATGCCAGTGAAAACAGTTCTCCCTACCTCGAGGTGACGGGGGATCAAATGGCCCAGCACAAGGTCTAACAAAGACTGCCTGTGCTCTGGTGAGGAGAGGGTCCGGCAGAGCTCACCGAGATGTCAGTGCAGCCCTGGGCCACTCCACGGCCCCAGCTGTGGCCACATGCTGACCCCCACAGTGAGACACCTATGCCTCAGCAAAACCGTCTGGGGCAAGGGTGGGCAGAGTAGATGGCTGGGCTCTGCAGGGCACAGCCTGGCTTTGCGTCCTGGACTCGCCACTCAGTGACTCAGCCGTCAAAGGGGGGAAACGACTGCCTGGAAGCATCAGAAAGGGGACTGGGGCTTCCAAGGGTGCCGAGGCACTGTGGGACACACATGGGGTCGACGAGGCCAATCCCATGCATCCCGCCAGCCCCCGCTCCCAAGCCTCAGCCAGACTCAGTTCATGCAGGGCTGAGCACACGCTACGTGGGGCGCTGAGCTAAATGCTCCCCTGTGCACCGTCATGCCTCTTCCTGTGAGCTTAGGTTGGTGTTCTCCATTCCACACGCCCTCTACACTTGTGCTGCTGTTTCACTACCATCTCCACAGCCTCGGCAGCAGCCCGGGCAGAGCCTCCGCTAGGACTTGGGTTCTGCGCCTGCCAGAGGTGCCTGTGTGGGTCCTGGCGGGCCAGCGCCCAGGCTAGAGCCTCTCACTACATGATGTTCTGCAGCCTCTTTCCTAGAGCTGGTGGCCTCCCTAATGGCTGTCACCAAGGCGATTTTCTCACTGTCCCTTTCCTAAGTTTACAGGAAGGGATGGAGTAGAAGAGAGAACAGCCAAGGCCACAGGCAGCTGAGGTTTTGTGCCACTTCAGGCCACGTGCAGTTGGCTCACACGCCGTTCAGATGGGGGGCCTTCCCGCTGGGCATCGGGGACACGGGGAGCGAACGAGGGAAGAAGGGGGTGGCGCTCACCTGCTTCATCTCCTGCGGGGTGTACAGCGTGGCCCGGATGATCATCACTCGGTCCAGAAGGTCAAGAGGGATGCCGTGGGGAGAGGCGATGTCCTCCGTGCCCCTGAAAGGCCAGAAGTGCCACATCGCTCAGGCCCCTCTGAGACCAGAAACTGGACACTGGAAACAAGGCTGAGGCCCTCATGATGACAAAGCAGCTAGTTCTCGCCCTGAGAGTCAGAGGCAGCACCGCAGAGGACACAGACTACTAACTCAGGTGGTGTCAGAAACAACGTCATTATTTTAGCAAGTATCAACACCACAGGAAATTTGGGGAGGAGAAAAAAAGCCACCTAAAATCACATTAAAAATATTCATATAGGTATTTGCCAAATTTTCGTAAGTTACACTATGTATGTATATTTTTTCTTCTTTGCTTTTGTCCATGTTGCTTCAGTCTTAACAGACCATCAAGTGTTTTACTTAATTCAAACCGTTGGGCATTTAGGTAGTTTCCAGTTGTTGCTATTATTATTCACGGTGTTTTGGTAAATAATTGTATGCATGCAGCCATGAACGTTTCCTCAGCAACTCTCACAGAGCGTGACACTACTGTGAGTATCTCCTTAATCAAACGAGTGAATGAACGAACGAATATCCTAATTTACGCAGCTACATGAGAGATCTGATCCCATTGCACTGTAGCCAATACTGAGTATTCTAATTCTTAAATAGTTTGCTGTGACTTCCTGGTGGTGCAGTGGTTAAGAATCCGCCTGCCAATGCAGGGGACACAGGTTCAATCCCTGGTCTGGGAAGATCCCGCATGCCGTGGAGCAACTGGGCCTGTGCACCACAACTACTGAGCCTGCGCTCTAGAGCCCTCAAGCCACAACTACCGAGCCCGCATGCTGCAACTACTGAAGCCGCGCACCTTGAGCCCATGCTCTGCAACAAGAGAAGCCACTGCAATGAGAAGCCTAAGCACCGCAAGGAAGAGTAGCCCCCGCTCACCGCAACTAGAGAAAGCCTGCGCGCAGCAACAAAGACCTAACGCACCAAAAAAAAAAAAAAAAAAAAAAGTTTGTGGGCTTCCCTGGTGGCACAGTGGTTAAGAATCTGCCTGACAATGCAGGGGACACAGGCTCAGGGAAGATCCCACATGCCATACAGCAACTAAGCCCGTGCGCCACAACTACTGAGCTTGCACTCTAGAGCCTGAGAGACACAATTACCGAGCCTGCGTGCCACAACTACTGAAGCCCACGTGCCTAGAGCCCATGCTCCGCAATAAGAGAAGCCACTGCAATGAGAAGCCCACGCACTGCAATGAAGAGTAAACCCCGCTCTCCACAAAAAGAGAAAAGCCCGCACGCAGCAACGAACACCCAACGCAGCCAAAATAAAAACAAATAAATAAAAAAAATTATTAAAAAAAAAAAGTTTGCTGCTTAAAGGTGTAGAAAAACGAAGAGTATAACACATCGTCTGATTTGCATTTCCTTGATTACTAATGAATCATTTGAATGCTTTCCCTGTTACTTCATTTCGTTCTGGGAACTGTCCCGTCACGTCCTTTGCCTGTCGTTCTCTCGAATCCTTAGCCAGACCAGAGGAGAGCGGCCCGAGAGAAGAACCCCGCCAACCCACCGGGCCGCAGGGCGGCAGCTCCTGATGCGATGAGGGCTGGGCCAGCCTGGCGGCACGCGGGCCTACAAGCTCAGTGAGCTGAGCCGGGCCTGCCTCCGCCTTCAGGAGCCCATCAGCACCGAGGCTGGCCTCCCCAGCGAGACCAGCCTGCAGTCTACGGTCAGAGAACGAGGGCAGGTCATTTGCAGCTAACCTTCAGTAAGTTTCAAAAATAAGTAAACATTCTAGAAATATAACTTCAGTAAAAGAAAATCTATCTGTTGAAACTCTATCCGGTCAGTTGAACTGTAAGTGTATATTTATTGCTGCACGAATAAAATGTCCTGACACATGCTACAACAGGATGAACCTTGAAAATGTTACGCTAAGTGAAAGAAGTCAGTCACAGAGGGGCAAATACTGTATGATTCCACCCATAGGAAATACGCAGAAAAGGCAAATTCACAGAAGCAGAGTATATCTGAGATTACCAGGGGCTGGGGGAAGGGATATGGAACTCACTGGTTAATGGGGACAGAGTTTCTGTTTGAGGTGAAGGAAAAGTTCTGGAGATGGATGGTGGTGATGGCTGTACAACATTGTGAAGGTAATTAGTGTCACTGAACCATACACATAAAAATAATTAAAATGGCAAACTCTATGTTATATACATTTTACCACAATGAAAAAATTCAAAAAAAGAATAAAATGCTTCATCAATAATTGTTAAATCTAATATTTAAAAATAAGTAAGACCTTTCCAAACAAAAAGGAAAATAGTAGCAAATATAAAATATTAAGATACCATTAGAGAAAACAAATCTTTTCCATCAACAAATATTTCTAAAACTAATAACGAAGAATTATTAAGATGGGGGCTTCCCTGGTGGTGCAGTGGTTGAGACTCCGCCTGCCGATGCAGGGGACACGGGTTCGTGCCCCATTCCGGGTGGATCCCACATGCCGCGGAGCGGCTGGGCCCGTGAGCCATGGCCGCTGAGCCTGTGCGTCCGGAGCCTGTGCTCCGCAACGGGAGAGGCCACAACAGTGAGAGGCCCGCGTACCGCAAAAAAAAAAAAAGAATTATTAAAGATGAAATTCTATCATGATTCAAATATTAGTATATTTGGTATATCTGTAATCTTCCTATTAAACAAAATAACCTTGAAAAACTACATTTAATTTTTAGTTATTTACTTCTATTTAAGCCGTGTGTCTCTCCTTGTTTTAGGTCCTATTTAGGAATTCTCTTGGGAAATGTTTAAAAGACCTCAACTTGCCGTCTTAAAATACCCTCAACTCTCTAACACTCACGATAAATTAACTTCAATTCAGACATAATAAAAAGTCTAAAGAAGAAGAGATTAGAGGAAAAAACACAAAAGAACAGAATTTATAAGAAAATGTTAAAATTTTTTCTTATAGTTTTGAGTCCATAAAAGTAAAAATTTAAACAAAAAAACTCTGCTTAAAGACTGCTAAGCATTTTTCAGGAATTAAAGACCAAAGACTGGAAATTTGTCCAAGCTATGAACCTTAGGTACACAGTTCCTTTCAGACAACATATTAGTGAAAAATAGTTTCTGGAACTCACATCCCTCTGGACGGGGATGGGGTCAAGTTTCCCAGGCCCCACTGGGCAAGCTGAGATCAGAGCCACCTTTCTATGCACTTTTTTTTTCCCTAGATGGGATGAGACTAAGAGAAGGACTCCGATCCTAAGATATCTTGGTCCTGCCCTAAGCTGCCTGGCTCTGCGGGGCCTGAGAGGGAGGGGCGTCTATCAGCAGAGCTCCCTCGGTAGGGGGCGCCATCCGCCCAGGCTGAGCCCTTCCGCCAGCTGTCAGACTGAAGCCAGGCAGGCCTGACCAAAGCAAAGCCCAGGAAGCTGACAGGGCCTGTGCGGCAGGGACACCAGGCTCACCAGGCCACGTGTCCAGTTTCCAGATGCTGCCCAGGTAGCCAGGCTCCCGCTGGCTGAACCTGGTACAAGCTGCCGGCCCTTTAAGATTGCAGAAGACACCTGTGATGATGACAGGCGGTGGTCTTGTCAAGACATCATCACAGGGATTCAAAGAGGGGATGCAAGATGCTGCCGCCACAGGCACTTGCATCGTGCACACAAATCCTCTTTCTGAGCGAGAGTGATCACCTGAGCAGGGGCCTGCCCCACAGTCAGCAGCATGGCTTCTGTATAAGCTCAGCAGAGACAAAGCTCCTCCAAGGCAGGTCTAGGTGAACCAGCAGTCCAGGCTCCCCACTAGCTTTGGCTCCAGCTCCGTGCCGAGACCCTCAAGGGCCTTGGGGTCTCTTTCCAGATTCCTGCACCCCCCTGCTACCAGAAGCATGTGGCCTCCGGGGCTCTGCTGCCCTCACTACTGTGCTGCAGGCTTAAAGAGGGCTCTGTACCACCCCCTCATGCCCTAGCACTGCTGAGACCAGGCCCCAACACTCAAGGGAGTGCAGAAAACCAGTGAGCCAACTACTGGGCACACTGGTGCTTAGGCTCGAGAGCTGAAAAGAGGGCGAGTACTCTGGGATCCCTTCTTGAAGGTGGACCTAAGGGGGTTGGGTGGGGGGAGGTGCCAGTGTGGCTCCAAGAATGTCTGGGCCAGAAAGAAACGACTGGTTTCACTGTCAGAGGCCTGGGTTCTCATCCTAGCTTTATGACCAGGGGCACACCACGTTGTCATTCTGTTTCCTCTCTGAAAAGTGAAGGCAAGACACACACCTCCTGGAGCTTGGAGGAGGTCGGAAGTTAACACAGGCCATGTCGCCAAGGGCTGGCCCATCTGACCTTACCTTTGCCCACTCCAACCGGATGACCAAGACACACCCCAGTGGAACCCCAGTCACGACGAGGCCCTCATATGCAGAAACAGGATGGCTGCTGCGCTGGTGACCGTGACAGAGTGAAGTCAAGCCACTCTGCTTCCCTCGAAATGAACACGACCACCCCTCACCCTCATCCTGACTCACGACACTACGGGATGAAGGTGATCCTGGAGGAACACATGAGCCCGGGCAGAAGGTGGAAAAGCCTCATGGTACCTGATGACACAGTTGCCTCGGTTGGACGCAAAGATGACGATGGGGGCAATGGAAGACTCCAGCGCCCGGTGCAGGTAGGTGAAGCACTCGATGTCCAGCATGTGGACCTCATCAACGAACAGCACCCCCGGGACCAGCTCTGCCACGCCCTGGTCGATGTACTTGTTCACCACCTTGTTAATCTCCCCTCGGAGTTTATCTAGGAGTCGGCAAGGATGGACAAGCAGGGTCAATGCCAGGTGCGGAGGCTGTCGCCTTTCTCTTCTCTTCCACCCGAACTCAATCCAAGCCTAAGTTCAGGGCCGGGTTTGACTGCTAGCTCTGTGACCCCACAAGCAGGCTATAGCCCCACTCCAGGCGTCAGTTTCATCTGAAAATAGGGTTAACTTTACCTAAAAGTCACAAAATTGGCTGCCTCCCCTGAGTTGTGTTTTGTTAAGTTTGTAAATGGCTTTTACCACATTCTGCATGTCTGTCACACTCCCCACCAGGCCTTATTATCTCACACCCCCAACCCAGGAAGAAGGGAGCTTTCAGATGCAAATTTCCCTGTGCTGCACTCAGTGAATGACCCTTTCTCTTGGCCCTGTGTGACAAAGCTTCGTTAATTAACTTTCAATCAAGTACTTGGAGGAAGGAATAGGGTGCGTGCAGAATCCTCTCCGGAGGGAAACCTGTGAGGAATGACAGGTTCTGAGGAAAGGCACCATCTCAGAGCTCTAAGAGGGACAGAGCCTCTCAAAAGCTGAATAACCGTCCAAGGTCACAGTTCTCATTGTCCAAACCAGCGCCTGTACTAACAGCAGGAGGGAGCAGCCCACAAACCGGCACCTTCTACCACAGCCATGAAGCGGGATGGCCAAAGCTGTGTTAAGATAAGGACGCTGCTCTAGGCAACTCTAATAGAAAGGGCTCAGATCATGCCACTGGCTGAAACTTTAAAGAAAACAGAGCTTTAATGTTTAACATTTTCAGGTGACAAAGCTATAGGTGGTAATTAGAAAAAAGAGGGGCATACCAGTTAGCAAGGGGAGCAGGTAAACTACAGGCCCACGAGGGGCAGCCACACTCCCGCCTCGCCTGGGGACTCCATGTGCTGCAGAAGCAACGTGACCCGTGACAGCCTCCATCGGTGGGATGAGCGCGAGGACACCGAGGACAGCCACACACTGTCAGGGGGGAGAAGTGCGCCTCCCGACGCACTCGCCAGGCTGGGGACCGGGTCCGTCAGACCCCAGGCCCCCAGCTCTGCTTCTTCTCTCACCTGTGATCTCCGTCTTCTTTGGCTTCATGAGCTGGCCCATCATGGACAGGATGTCTTGTCCCCCCTGCAGAGGAGAAGACTCAGGAATCAGTCCTGCTTCCTAAGGCAGCTGCAAATGCCTCATCGGCACCCCCCAACCCCCGTGCCCCTCGTCAATTGCCCCACGTCAGCTCGTCAACTCGACAGGGGTCCTGAGATGTGGAGACCCTGGGCACCTGCACTGGAAGCTTGAGGAGCTTCTCAACACAGAGGAGTTTTTAAGAGGCTCCCCCGAGCGGCCAGAATTAAACAAAATGCCTTTGTGGGAAGAACAAGCTCTGTGGGGCCGCCCCCCCGACCCCGGCCGTGTCTCTTCCCAGTCCCGGACGGCTTCACCCCACAGGTCTGCCAACTCTTCCCTGGGCATTCAGCTCTTCTGGACTCAATTCGAGCCCACCTGTCAGGAACCACAGTCTGTTTCCTGGGAAGCCCCTCCGTGGGGCGTCTGACCCCAACACTGTCCTGCTGCTCCAGCCCCCTGGGGACAGACGCATGGACTCATGTCCCCCCCCTCCTCTCACTAGGCCCGGCTACCAGACTTGCTCGGAGCCCAGGGCCTGTCCCTGCAGCTGGCTGACCCCGCGCAGGCTCACCAGCTGGTGCACCCACCTGCCAGCCCCTCAGTGCAGGTAGCAAGCAGTCAACATTTCGTGATCACCTGCTGTTTCCAGGCCCTGGGACACAGGTGCTCCCTGAATGTTCAACAGTGAAAGGGAGCTAATGTTTCCCAAATACTTGCCGGGCCAGGTAGGAAGTATCATGCCCTTTCCACAGAGGAGTAAACTCAAAATCAGAGAGCCCTAAATCACAAAAACCTGAAGACCCGAAGTGACTGTCGGCCGAGCCCACAGTGTTGGAGCCACAATCCCGGACTCCACTTCGGTGAGACTCGTCAGGCGAGTGGCTCCCAGCAGGCTGGTTTCACAAACTGGGGGGAGATTCTTCAGCAAGCTCTCTGCCAAGGCTCCAAGGGACAACACCCATGGATCAAATTTCAGGTTAGAAAGCCTATTCCCTTGTTAGTGAAGAGGTGGCCTCTTTTAGGACGAAGAGGAAACCAAACCCAAAGACCACCAGCAGGGAAGAGTCGGCTTCTCTGAATTGCACATTTCCCAGAGATGGCATAAAATCATCCTGTACTTTCCCCACATTTTATTAGTCGGGACACAAGCATCCATCTTCTGCTCGCATAAGGAGCAGGGACAGTTCCAGCTCAAAGCTATAAAACTGGGGATTCTGCTAAGCAGAGGGAAGACACAGCTTTCTCAGGCTCCCTGAAATCCTGCAAAGGGCTCAAAGAACACTCCTGCCCTCTGCCATTCACACCCAGAGCAGCCCAGGCCCGAGCGGCGTGCTGGAGAGGAGCCAGGGAGAAGCTGGCCAGCTCGGGGGCCAGAGGCTGGGCTGGGAGAAGGAACAATACGCAGGAAACCATCTGTGACTAGAGCGTTTGAAATGCAACAAAGGAGCCCCTCGTAGCTCTTGTCCATGTTAATTGCTGAACATTACAGACAGAAAAGGACTGCCTGCCCTAAGAAGCAGCAGCAAGACTGACAGTTCATCCCGGAGCCTCCAGCACACAAAAGGCTCCCGCGCCAGCAGGGCCGCCAGCGGGGCCAGCTTCCCGGCGGTAGCTGGGGGCAGTACCTGGGGCCGTGCGTTGGCCACGTCCAAGTCATGCAGGGTCACGTCCTGGATGATTTCCTTCTTCTTGTGCACGTCCCCCTTGGGCAAGGGGACGTACTCTTCAGCTTCAAGGTCGAATTCGGTGGCGTAGGTGTCACACCTGCCCTGCCTCTGCAGAGAGAGCGAAACCTGAGTGCCTGGCGAGCTCCACTGCCAAGTCCCCAAGCGGCACAGGGTGAGATAAAAGTCTCAGGTCCCACTGCGGCCTGACAGCCGCCTTGACAAACTGCAAACATGGCCTCTGCTTCCCTGCTGCCAAGAGAAGGAGCTATCTGCCCATCGCTGGGTTCCAAAACCCGGCTGAAAACACCCGATACTCTCTCCCAGAATCTTCCCCCTCTCTCTTAACTGTATGCAATTCCCGATAAAAGGCAAATCCAGTAGATTAACTGGAGACGGAGGGGCTGTTCAGACTCTTTTGTAGGTGGGTGATTTATTGTATGATATGAGGTATCATGCTCATCCATTAAACAGTGAGGAACTCTGTACAGGACACTGGAAGTCAGATATAAAAAGAATGCCAGCTGATGCAGCATTCCTTTCCACATGCATAGATCTTGGGAAGAAAATACCAAAGAGATAAAAGGAAGATTAAGTACCCTGCACATTTCAATTTGAAAATGACTACAGTTGTTTCGCGTCCTCGCCATTCTCCCCCTCTAAACAGGTTTTGGTATTTCTCTAACAGACTGTCTGTTTTAATCATGAGAAGGTTAAGGAATGCAGATAAAGGGAAAGCAAACTCGACTAAACATAAAGGGGCAACTGCTGCCCTTCCAGCAGCATCGCAGCAGACACGGTGCCCCTTCCCACGCACCCCGGACCCCCTGAAGAAAGCAAGCCGCCTCCCGGCCACCCGGGTCTCCTCGTGGCATTACCTTCACGGCCCCACTGTTGGCTTCGATGTAAATCACATCTCCAGCTTCTACTCGCTCTTTCTGCAAACTTTCAAAAATGCTGGGGTCCAGCTTAAAAAAACAAACAAACAGTGAACCAGAGAACTATAATCCACGTTGTATTTATTTCTGATATACTGTAAGGTAGTTTCCTCTATGAGAGCTGAGGTAGCTAATGACCGTATGGAGGGAGAGAGGGAGAGAGCGGGGGAGGGAGAGAGGGGGAGGGGGGGAGAGAGAGAGAGAGAGAGAGAGAGAGAGGGAGGGAGGGAGGGAGGGAGTGTGTGGTGTGTGGTGTGTGTGCGTGTGTGTGTGTGTGTGTGTGTGTGTGTGTGTATGGGGGAGACAGGCTTTGGGGTTTGAGTGTCCCAAAGAGAAGGCAGGAGAGGGGCACAAAGGGAGACCTAAGCTCCTCCTTCCTTTTACTCCAGAGGCCGCAAACTGGCAACTATGGCTCTGACCACTTGCAGGTGGGGCCCATACTGTCCATGGGACCAGAGGCCCTAGCACCCCTTCTGAGATTGCTTTCCCTGCTTCCATCCTTTGCCCTCCCCACACCGGCCGGGGTGGCAGTTTCTGCACCGGAAGCACGGACAGAACCTGCTTACTCTCCATGGCTGCCCTTCTGTGGGCCCATGGTTTTAGACAAGGCTCTCTGAGCTTCAGTTTCCTCGTCTATATAACAGCAGCCAGCTGTGATCACATCATAGATGTGTAAAATTCAAAGAAAACATAAAAGCAGGATCTTTCCCAAGCCAGTCGATTCAAATTCCAGTGTTTGCTCCCTTGGGCCCACCTGTTTACATCTCCAGAAAAGGCAAGTAGCACATTCTGGGAACTGTTGCCTTCTCCAGATCATCCAGACTCAGGCCCCCTCAGGTGATCAATGTTGTGGGACAGCATCTTTTGTACAGAGTCAGTATTTAGAAATGTTTCTCTCAGTTAGATTTCAAAGGGAGCTATTACTCTCAACTCTCAAACAAAATTAAAGAGTAAAACCTTCCCAGGACTCAGCAGAAAAAGCAAGACATAAAAGAACACATACTGTATGATTCTATTTGTATGAAATGTTCAGAAAAGGCAAATATATAGACAGCAAGTAGATTAGGCATGAGGTTTCTTTTTGCAGTAATGAAAATGTTCTAAAATTGGATTGTGATGATAGCTGTACAACTCTGTAAACCGATTAAAATTCCTTGAGCTGTACACTTAAAATGGGTGAATTTTACTAAAAATGAGACCTCAATGAAGTTGTTACAAAGAGTAACCAGAGGGAACCCAGGGCTCTATCTCCCTGGTGGGATGGGCCCGACGGCTCCTGGACCACTGCCATGAGCATGAAGACGGGGGTGGCAGGCCCCTACCGCAGGGCTGGGATGAGGGAGGCTCTCCATAAATGGCGGTACTTCCTCCTTCACACGTAAATATTCACCGAGTATTTGAACTCCATCTATCCAAACAGCTTGTACATATGCTCAAAGTGCCTGGAAGCAAAACATTCATTTTGGAAGCAAAACATTCACCCTTTTGTTATTTTCTTAAAGAAACTGTGCAAAACAGCTTTGTGGGTAGCTAAAATTTAAACTGCATATCTTACTTTGTATATCCTATATTGGAGAGTACACTTCTTTTTTTTGCCTCCAACATTTTTGTATCAGTTAATTTCCCAAATGAAGTGACTGAAAATGTAATTACTGAAAGGTGGTAGACACTACTAAGAAATCTAATTACTACAGAATGGGAGAGATGAAGGGGGAGGGTTTTAAGAGAGGTATTTGCAGAGGCAAGCTCCTGAGATGGGAAACGCTGTTAGGATAAAGAAAAATGGTCCTTTGAAGAAGTGACATTTTTATGATCTCCATAAAGCAGTGACCAAGAGACCACCTTACAGAATCAAAGAACAATAAAATCGCAGAGGAGAGCAAAGATGGGGAAATTATACGGTCAATCTACCACAGTTTAGATAGGGAGGCCCAGAGAGCTCAACTGACGTCTAAAGGTCACACAGCAAGTTGGAGGGCAGGCAGCATAGTGGTTAGGACTCAGAGAGTCCGCCCTGCCACTAACTAGCTGTGTGATCCGAGGATGACTGCTTAACCTCCTCATGAGCCTCAGTTCTTTTATCTGTAAAATGAGGGAAATTACACACACACACACACACACACACACACACACACACACACACACACACACAGAGATTTGTTGATGCACTTGGCCCAGGGCCTGGCACATACAATAAGTGAGAGCTGTGAAGAAAAGGTTATTCATTGTTATCAATAAGGCAAAGCCACAATAAGGCTGCCCCATCTCACAACAACATCAACAGCTACCACTTCTTAGGTAACTGGGTACCACCCCCAAAGCTACAACTTTTATCCTCACAATAACTCTGTGAGGTAGGCAATTATTATTCCCATGTAACAGATAAAGAAGCCATCGCTCAGAGATGAAGTCACTGCAGAAGGCCACACTGCAGTGAGCGGCAGACTCCAAACCCACGCTCCCCGCCAGGCGTCCCTGCTGCCCGCCTCCTCCAGGCTTACAGGACAGGAGTGGGAGGCTCACCCAGGGCCTCCCCGACTGCCACCGCCACACTGTCTCCGGGACCCTGGCCTGAGCACAACCGACCACTGAAGCCACCTCGGGTTAATAGGGCCCGACACACAAAAGGGACTGCAGCCGGGACTCTGTGTTGGGCCACTAGGGAGTCCGCTGTCATCACTCTTCAACTCTTACCAGATCCCTCAGTGCTGCTTTTCCTGTGAGCACGAGCACTGGAACCGAACAGCCAATGCCCAGGCCTGTGACACACGGTCACTGTGTGGGACGCAGGATGGCACCACACAGCCCAGGCCTAACATACACAGCTCCCTCGTCAACAAGAAAAGAAGAGGGCTTCCCTGGTGGCGCGGTGGTTGAGAGTCCGCCTGCCGATGCAGGGGACATGGGTTCGAGCCCCGGTCCGGGAGGATCCCACATGCCATGGAACAGCTACGCCCGTGCGCCACAACTATTGAGCCTGTGCCTGTGCTCTAGAGCCCGCAAGCCACAACTACTGAGCCCGCGAGCCACAACTACTGAGCCCGCGAGCCGCAACTACTGAAGCCCACACGCCTAGAGCCCGTGCTCCGCAGCAAGAGAAGCCACCGCCGTGAGAAGCCCGTGCACCTCAACAAAGTCCCTGCTCTGCGCAACTACAGAAAGCCCGCGTGCAGCAACAAAGACCCAACGGAATCAAAAATAAATAAATGAATAAATAAATAAAAAGAAGAGAAGAAGAGCCACGTCTTTACTGAGTCCTCCGTGTGCCCGCCCTGCCCGACACGTGACTCTGTCGGCCCTGTGCACAGACAGGTCACGCCGCATGGGGCGACCCTGGGGCAGAGCGACGGCCCACGAGCAGGCACTCACTTTCAGCTGCTTGGTCCCCTTGGCTGTCTTGAGCCCTATGATCACGTGGCTGATGGTCTTGCCGTAGCCCCCCATGGGGTTCTCCGTCTCACATGGGGTGAGCTCCGTGACCTCGCCTTCGTATACCTCCTTGGTCTCCTTTATCCGCAGCCCTGGAAGAGAAACACGGCAGATGAACGAGCCCTGGTGAGAAGCACGACTCCCTCTCATTCTTTTAACAGCCATTTTAGCCATAAAGCCTTCACGTCATAAGAACCAACGAGTCAGCCTCACCCGTACTTAACCCTGGGTGGGGAAGCACTGCCCGCACACACGTAGTGGAGGAGCTGCTCGGAACGCAGAGAACTGTTCTATTTCACCTTCCCAAAGGGACCTTCTAGGTTCAGATCTAGAACTAGACACACAGGCCATCGGTCCTCAAAACTGTTTCAGACAACTGCTACTCCTCCAAGGGGGTGAAATTTCGCTTAAGCCTCTAATCCTGTCTCTGAACCCAAACCATCCTACTCCGCTGGAGCAGCAACTACATGGGCCTTTGTTTCCTGCACTTTTGACTCTTGAAGGAAATTTTTAAAACCAGTGGAGTAACTCACCACACCCCTTCTGACACCATCAGGCCTGAGCAAGGCATAGGATAATAATGAGAGGTCCGTGCTGAGAGCAAGGGACAGCCACCCCGCCAGGCATCTGGGCCCCGGGCTGCTCCTCACTGCACACCCCAAGAAGAAACACCCAGCTGTCATTCACGATTTGTAGCGGGTGGTTCTACAACTCTTTGCAATTCATCTCCAAAGCAAACCGCCCCCAATAATAGAGCATTTACAGTTCTTAGATTAGAATACTGTAAAGGAAGGCAAACTTCTCTCTCCTGTTCTAAACATCACCCACATTAGCTGTTCAATAAATGTTTGTTGTCAAGTTAATTTTTAGAAGATGGCCTCAGTGCCCTCAAGTACAATGTTTTTGCTGCCGGAAGCATCCTTCCCTCCCTTTGGCCTCACAGACTTCCAGGTAGAGACTTGCCGGCTCTACAGAGCTACCCTGACACAACCCTTCCTTCTTCCTCACCCTCCAGTCACCACCTGGCACCCTGCGTCTCCCCGTGCAGGGACCTGCAGCGCCGAGCGGCCCCCGCGAGACTGTCAACACCTGGGCTGAAGGCTCAGCCCCACAGGCACACGTGAATGGACGGGCCAAAGAAGTCACTTAGGGGTGAGGGGGTGTTATCAGGCAGACCATCCAACACCCAAGAAATCTGCCTGCAGATGTGCCTGCAAGTTCTGTATAAGGCCCACGATCTCTTAGGAGGGCGCCACGGGATGCTACGGCCCCTGCACCGCGGCACCCCCAAACTCAGCACGAAAACCCAGGCCTTGTCTGGATCAGACGTTTCTTCCCCTCATGCGATACACGCATGTCTCTGCCTGCTGGCCCGGGGGACAAGAAGAGTAGCTAGAGAGGGTGTGAGCAGCTTCTGGAGTTCTAGTAAGGTCTGTTTCTTGATCCGGGTGCTGGTTGCGTGAGTGTGTTGACTCCATGAAAACTCATCGAGCTACAGTTACGACTTGTGCTCCTTTCCGTATGTGTGCACGTTATGCTTCAATAACATTTACAGTAACTTGAGAAAAAAAGGAAACGGGGTTTTTCTAACAAAGCAATGGTAATCATCAGTAACTGAAGTTTTTCTTAAAACAGGAAGACAAATGCACATCACCACGCCAGCTTCTCTGAAAACACACATAGCACATACACACTCCTGCACAGACTCTAATTCCCGAAGTCCAGGTCAAGAGACACAAATGGCTTCCTCCGAAACCACAGCCATGCCACAGGTAAGTTAGCAGCTATTAAATCTATTTTCAGAGGATTCTAAAAACGTCAACAAGAAAGCCATTCTAACTCACTGTGCCTGCCATCAGTTCAAAGGTGAGGAGGGAAGCATCCTCGGGTCAGATCAGGTGCAGATGGGCTACAGAAGGCACCCCTGAACTTAGGGGAAAGCTGGCAGACCACACCAACAATAAACTAAGAGTCAAGGCTGCCGCAGCTCTTCGCCCTTAGAAGCAGCCCCCCACCCGGTCCAGAGGGTTGGGGCCGGGAGACAGCAGGAGGGCCGTCAGCCCCGAAGCAGCCGTGGAAGGACTCTGTCTCCGCTTCGCAGATGCAACCGTCAGCGCCAGCGGTGAGGCGGAGAGTCTATCCCTCTTCAGGGTGGACCCAGGACTGGGGTCCAAGTCTCCAGGACCCGTTTCCTCCGATCCTACCGCAGGGCCTTTCTCATGAAACTCGCCCTGTCCTTTCGCTTCCAGTTAGCATGTACCCACAGTGCTCACCACCCACTTTCTGCCAGCCCTTGAGTACGACCCCAGTCTCTATCTAGTTTGTATTTTGCCCAAAGGTAAAAATAGAAACATAAGAGAAACACAGATTTAAAAGATAGAAGACATTTCCCAACCAATCTACTATGTAGACCTTTATTTGTATACTGATTTGCATAATAATACTATAAAAGAAACATATTATGACACAGGACAACCTGAAATGTGAAGATTAACTAGATATGTGATGATATTAAAGAATTTACTGTTAATTTTTCCTAGGTATGAAAATGGTATTTTTTTAAGTCCTTCTTTTTCGGAGATACATAACTGGAATATTTATAGATACGAAAGCAGCTCTGCAATCAGATGGGACCATGGGGGAGGTCATCGTACCACTTGACCACTTCTTGGGTACTTGATATTTTCCAAAATAAAAATTTTAACAATGGAAAAAGAAAAAACAACAAAATACTACTCTACAACCTCCAGAATCACTAAAACTAAAAAGACTGGCAATATCAAGAGTCGGTAAGGATGCCGAACAAAAGGAAAGCTTACACTGCTGGTGGGAGTGTAAGTAAATAACATGGTATTTATTGTCTCCTAAAGTTGACTACATGAATACCTGTGACCCTGCAATTCAACTCCAAGGTATATACCCAAGAGGCCTGAGTGCACATGTGCACCAAGGGACACAGTCACACAGCATCATTCTTAGTTGCCAAACACTGGGAAAAGTCCCATGTCTACCTGCAGTGGGAGAGGTAACTGCACTGTGGTGTATTTGCACAATAGAATATCATGGAGCAATGAGAAACGATTATGGCTACCCGCAGCCATAGGGCTGAATCTCAAAAATGGAAAGATAGATGTAACCATACAGATGCTCTGGGGTATTGGCAATAATCTCTCTCTTGACTGGGTGCTAGTTTCATGGGTTTTCAATGTATAATAATCCACCGAGGTATACACTGATGTTCCATGCACTCTTCTGTATTTGTGCACCAAACTACCAAGTCACTTTAAAAAGAAATACCTAAGTAAATAATACCAGTGGGCCCGGGCAAAAGAGGACCACTGCTGGCTTAAGTTGAGGGAGCACGGCTCCGAACCTCTGCTGGACCCACTCACAGTTCTCACCCTGCACACTCACCTGACAGCTCCTACAATTCCTCCCTCCTCGACTGCACTCAGACCATTTGCCTCCGAATCTCAAGGGGTGGGACCCTGTCATCTTTATGAGTTTAAAGCTCCCCAGATGTTCCAATGTACAGCCCCAGCTGAGAGACACTCATCTAAAGAATGAGTGAAGAACTCTGTTCTGCTCATGACGTGGAGCTGTACACTACTCTGCGGGTGGGAAGCCCCGTAATGGTTTGGGTGTCCTCACCACCAAGCCGCCTCTGTCGTAATAGGGAAATATCCCAGTGGCACACAGAAACACTGCCCGTGGTTCAGACATTCTCGGTCACTTCCCACCTTCAAACCTGGTCATTATCCTATCACTGGGTTGTTTGCCTTCTTTCCCCAGAAACCCAGTCAGGGCAAAGACTCTCAGATATTAAAGTTTTACTCCACCTTCCTTTAATCTGATCACCTACAAATGGAAGTCTTGGAATAGTCCCAAAAGAGAGGCTGCATTTCATTTCTACCTTACCTAATGCTTAGTTCCTGAACATCAAGACAAAAATTTTCCAAACAACATGAATTGTGACAACAGAAGATTGTGACAAAATTGGAAATTTCTGTACTTTTAAAATTAACTTGATTTATTTTTAAATCAAAACTTTTATATCCCACATAGATAAGTTCCTTCAAATGGAATTGCTTCCCTCTATTTACTGGTAGACGACTGTAACATGAAATTCCTTGAGTAGGGGAAGAAAGGCATTCCCGTCTCTCACTAGCCCCCATATTTGTTTAGAAGTTGCTCTGTGCTGACAAGCAGGCAGGGGATGTGGGTGATGGACAATGAAACCGGCTGTTAGCCAGGAACAGGGTCGGGCTGGCGCTATCTCCAGCAATGACATCGTGAACGGCACAGGTTTCATCTGCTGGCTCAGGTTTCTACATCCCTGACAGGGACCTTCATCACGCCAAGGAAACAGCACAGACTCCTTGCTTTTCATTTCTGGGCAGCTCACCACTTCCTCCCCAACCCCTCCGCCACTTCACAGGAATTCAAAGGCAGAGGAAGACGGGCAGGGTTCCTTTTTGAAGATAGTCAATGGCCTGTCTTTTTACTCTGTGTCAGGATCAAGAAATTTCTCTTCACCTTGCTGCCATCAAAAGAACCGCATTGTCTCGTCCCCTCAAAAATGGCAAATCACAAAACAGAATCCCAGGAAATTTATCTCTATTTTTTCAAATTTTAAAGCATGTAAGTTAACTTTAAGCAACCCAAACATATGCATTCATGTAAAGGTGCGTTTTGTCATCTTTTATCAATGTCAGAAAAAAAAATACGTGTGTGTGTGTGTGTGTGTGTGTGTGTGTGTGTGTTTTAATTTTTGGCTGCAGTGGGGCTTCGCTGCTGCGTGCGGGCTTTCTCTAGTTGCAGTGAGCGGGGGGGCCCCCCTTCATCGCGGTGCGTGGGCCTCCCACTGCAGTGGCCTCTCTTGTTGCGGAGCATGGGCTCCAGTCACGCGGGCTTCAGTAGTTGTGGCACGTGGGCTCAGTAGTTGTGGTTCGCAGGCTCCAGAGCACAGGCTCACTAGCTGTGGCGCACGGGCTTAGTTGCTCCACGGCATGTGGGATCTTCCCGGACCAGGACTTGAACCCGTGTTCCCTGCATCGGCAGGCGGATTCTTAACCACTGTGCCACCAGGGAAGTCCAGAAAAATATTTTTTTTAATAAATAAAAATACATTTAAAATGTACTCAGATATTTGAACTAATTGTAACACCTTACTTTTTATCTCATTACTTAAGGAGTTAAATAAAATCTGTCACATGTTCATTAAGTTTTCGAGAAGTACTCAGAAAGATTTTAAACTAGGAAGGGGGCCCTCTGAGCCACTTCCACTGTTATTCCAGATACAACACCACGAGCTGAACCTCACAAAGAAAAGGCTGGTAAAGAAGCAAGACACAGCACCTAAAGTAGGTTCCGCTCAGATAAAGTTTATAAAAGGGGCAAAACTAAACCACACTGCCTAGGACACACACCCGGGTGTACAGGGTTATGACTGCCACAGAAGCCACTGCCACACCACTCTTGCGCTCTGTGGGGGACGTGTAGGAAAGGTGAGGGGCTATGACCTGTGAGGGCACGAGCCATGTCTGTGGTGCCGCCCGTGCTCTGTTCCTTGAGCTGAATGGTGACTGCATGAGCGTCTACTTCATTATTGTTAAACTATAGGTATTTTTACACTTTTCTATGTGTATGTTATATGTCACTTTAAAATAGGCACAAAAAAAAGAAATCCAGTGTTTCAACGTAAAAAATATTTCCAGTAGGAAATACTTTGCAGTTTAAAAAATCCAGAACTTAGCCTATGGACAGAGTGCACAGTTTCTGGTTTCTAAACCAACCTCTAACAAGAGTCCCCAAGTCCAGTGCTCACAGGGCCCTGGCGGGGACTGTAAGGCAGCAGAGCGAGTGCCACAAGGAGACCGGGGCGAGCTGGTACAGGCTGCTCTGCTAGGGAGGGTGCCTGCTTCGCCTGGACCACCGCGGCTGCCAGGGAATGAAAGCTTCTTTCATTCTATGGGACATCTCCCAATTTCCAAATACTGGCAACTCACTCAAAAGTTATTAAAAAACACTGTGTAAACCAAACATCTGTCTATCGACCAGACACAGACTGAGGGCTAGAGGCCTCTGTTTTCTTCTACCTGCTTCAAAGTGCACCCCTTCTCTCATTCAGAAAAACGTCACGGAGCACCCACCGTGGGCCAGGAACTGGGGCTACACTGATGAACGCGGCCCACTACACCCACAGCGACATTCAACAGATGCCCAGTCTGCTCCTCCCCATACTCCCACCTCCAAACCCGGCAGCGCCTGGCACTCATCCTCACCTCCTCTCTCGTCTCTCTCTTCCAGCCCCACAACTCATCTCTCAGGAAATCCCATCAGCTCCACCATCCCACCAGACCCAGAATCCAACCGCTTCTCCCACCCCCAGCTCCACCGCGCCGGCCGACGCACCACCACCTCTTGCTCAGACTCCTCGTGGGCTCCCTGCTTCTGCCCTCGCTCTCCACACCCAGCCACAGGGACTCCCCTCTCCCATTGCTTCTCCCTTCATTTCGCACCACGTAGCACGCAAAGCCCTACCATGTTCTAAGGCCCTACATGACCATACCCTTCAATTAGACTCTACCATTCCTGAGGAAAGAATTCTGGGCTTAGACAAATCTACTCTTTCTTAAACTTTCATAATTTCCTTGACGTTTTCTAGTAAGTTTCCTTCTTGAGAATACTTACCTTGCTTTTTGTTTGTTTGTTTTTTAATAAATTTATTTATTTTATTTATTTTTGGCTGCGTTGGGTCTTCGTTGCTGTGCGCGGGCTTTCTCTAGTTGCGGTGAGCGGGGGCTACTCTCCGTTGCGGTGCACGGGCTTCTCATTGTGGTGGCTTCTCTTGTTGGGAGCACGGGCTCTAGGTGTGCAGGCTTCAGTAGTTGTGGCACGCGGGCTCAGTAGTTGTGGCTTGCGGGCTCTAGAGTGCAGGCTCAGTAGTTGTGGCGCACGGGCTTAGATGCTCCGTGGCATGTGGGATCTTCCCAGACCAGGGCTCAAAGCCGTGTCCCCTGCATTGGCAGGCGGATTCTCAACCACTGCATCACCAGGGAAGCCCCTTACCTTGTTTTGACAACCAAAGGGACTGTAAAATGACACAGGCACTCTGACAAGTGTTCATACTTGTAACTCAGCAAGTATATCCTAGATATAGACACTCACGTGTGCATTACATACTTTTTCATAGCTTAACAGGAATAAGCTATGTCTACAAGTAGGTCTGAGGGAAACTAAGATTTCCCCAGAACTAGATCAGCAGGAACGAGGCCAGGAGAACGCCCCAGCAGTCCTGGCTGGTAAGAGGTACAAATTCAGGAGAGCGGCCATTTTCTGCTCGCAGCACATGGTCAGAGCACGGGCTCCAGAGTCAGACAGGTGTAGGGTCAGACTGCAGGGCTGCTGCTACTTACTAGCTAGGTCACAGTAGGCAAGTTAGTTAACTTTATGAGACTCTGTTTCATCAGATGCAAAGTGCAGACTGAGAATTTCCTCTTGGGGAGTGAAAGGCCACAGTCAGTGGCAGGCCTGGCACGTCACAGGCAGGCAGTACAGCAGCTCCAGGCCCTGCACGGTTGGCACCACAGCCTTGAAGCTCCACCGTCCCACACGGTTTCCTCGCCTGCTGACCAGCTCAGCATGCAGGCCGGGCGTTCTGACAGCACGACACACAGTGCTGTTGGCTTACATCCAGAACTTTTTCAGGGGACTGTCATCTCTAAAAGCACAGTAAGGCCCCCAGGAAGATCTACTTTGTCAGATGAAGAGCCCCAGCCCCACAGCTGGGCTCACATTCGCTGGCCGCTAAAGCACTTCCATTGGAAGAACTGGGTTTTCGTTTCGTTTGCAAAGATAACTCTAATGGCACCAAAAGAAAACAGCAGTGCCACGAATACAAGTCCTAGAGGCATTTTCACAAGGAAGAGGCAGGTGAGGACAAGCCTCGGACAGGCATGGACAGGGTATTAGGCACAGATGGGTACTGGGCGCAGGCAGGGTACTCACCAATGGCCCTGCGGAAGTTCTCCATCAGCACTTCTGTCTTCTTGATCTCCGTGGAGTAAACTTCACTCCCTACCATCGGGCAGAAAGGGACCTTACTACCCAGCTCCTGAGCAATAGCCAGAGCTAGAGCTGTCTACAGAAGAAAACAAAGGAAATGCACTTGTTTCACATTCTTGAAATACAATTCAGGAACATATGCTATAAAAAAATTATTAACTAGGAACTGAAACTCTAGCCCTTTAGTTTTAATACGGTTTGCATGTTTCACAATAAACGTTTAATGACTTTTGTGGACAGTCGATTTCTAGCAAAATGGGCCCTGTCATCACAACACTTGCCACGACTGAGACTTGGCCAGTCCAGTTCCCGATGTTTCACATGCCCCTTCCACTCACCCTACGAAGTGGACACCACTACTCTCCCCATTTCACAAATGAGAAAGCTGAGACACATTAGATAACATGTCCTCGGTACCATAATCTAGAAAATGGCACAGTGGAACCTTAAAGTCTGACAGCAGGGTTCCAGAGATCAGATTCCCATCAGAATAGTCAGTATAGTCTCCCAAAACTGTTCCCTCAGTGTCAAAACAGGGTTCTGACCTCGTCGCAGTAGAACAGCACCACTGGGTCTTTGAGATACTGCTTTCTGTCTTTACAGACACAGGAAGGCACCAACTTACAACCCATTAGAAATCAATAATCAAGGAACAAATGACACGATGTTCACTTTATGCTGAGTGGCCCCGCAAACCATGAAGAATGACACACAAGCTAGGATTCTGAAGCTATGAACTGGTGAAGTTACACTTGAACATGCCCTAATAAACTACAAATTTACTTTTGCTAAGATAACTACCATAGGCAGATGCTAAGCAGACGAAGACTAACAGATGTACGGTCAAAGAGCAAGTATGAAAAGCCAGTGCCTTAAAGCTGGTGCAGGACGGGGAAACACCACGGCCTTTTACTACTGTTTTCACCTTTCCTCAACTTTGACACGAGAGCCCAGGTAAGGTCCCCAAGGCGTACAGGCTAAGGAAGAAAACAAGGTTGCTACTGAAGGATGACACAGATATCCGAGACAGTTTTAAAACTGGCTCAGTAAAGGTTCCTCTTCTGTTCACTGCCCGTTTGGTGCTAGTTTAATCTTCAGCGTGACCCTGGGTACATGGCAAATCTCTGGTGCCTGACTTCCTCATCTGTCAAATCGAAGTCCTGGGTTAGATCACCGGTAGCAAACTGGTTGCCCACAGACTACTCCTGTTTTGGCCTGCAGAGTCTCATGTGTGTTTTCTTTCTTTTTTTGGCTGTGCTGGGTCTTCATTGCTGTGCACGGGCTTTCTCTAGTTGCGGCGAGTGGGGGCTACATTTCATTGTGGTGCGCGGGCTTCTCACTGCGGTGGCTTCTCTTGCTGTGGAGCACGGGCTCTAGAGCACAGGCTCAGTAGTTGTGGTGCACGGGCTTAGTTACTCCGTGACATGTGGGATCTTCCCAGACCAGGGATTGAACCCATGTCCCCGGCATTGGCAGGCAGATTCTTAACCACTGCACCACCAGGGAAGTCCTCATGTGTGTTTTTAAACTCAATTGTTGCCCATTTTCTAATGTTGGGAAATTTCACATAAAAATACAATTATTTAGCTTCTTCTGAGAGGCAAGAAGGTCTGGCCACAAGGGGCCCCTATGACCACATGGCAGCACTGGGAGTGGACACGCGGGCAGCTGCCTCCCCAGCAAGGGCTCGTGCGGGCTCCCGGGCGCTTCACTCAGCCCCACTGCCCGTCTGAGTAGGCATCTGGGTCTGTGCCCTCAAGGCTGATACCTCTAAAGCTGTATTCTCTCGTATCCTAAGAGCGAAGGGAAAATCTCTGGAGCATAACGGGGCAGGTAGCAGCACAAGACACCAGGACTCCCAGCAGGAGCCTCAGGCCTGCCACGCTCACCTTCTATCCAAACCCCGCCACCTTTCCAGTCACTCCTCTTTCTCTTCCCCTGTCGCTACAGGCGCCAGCTCCCCTCCCTCAGTTGTGAACTCCAAAGACAGTGCTGCATCTGATTCAATGCAGACCCCCACCACTACCAAATACAGAAGAGATGATCGACATATTCCATTAAAATATGATAAATGCTTGGTTAAGAAATGCTTCAGGTGTGTCTAGTTTCCTCCATTTAAAGGCTCCCAGAAGGCTGGCATATGATGTGGCTACCGTGCAGACTATACTACACCTACTATATAGGGCTGGGTGACTTGCACGAGGGATCCCACTGAACCCTCCCTAGCAGCCTATGAACTTGATAATCTAGTTCACCTTTTGTGAATTTAGAAACCGAAACTCAGAAATTTCCAGCTCACCCAAAGTCAAACAGTTAGCAAGCACAAGGGTCAGGATGCAAACCCCGATCTCCAAGACCTATTTCTGTGTGCCCACCCCCCATGCAAGTGGCACAAAAAAGAGGCTGTTGCCAAAAGATTAAAAAACCTACTTTGTTTTCAACTTCATCCGAACACCTTTTTCTAAAACCCAAACACAAAGCCCTATTATTAAGCATGTGTAGGGCTTCCCTGGTGGCGCAGTGGTTGAGAGTCCGCGCCCCAGTCCGGGAGGATGCCACATGCTGCGGAGTGGCTGGGCCCGTGAGCCACAGCCGCTGAGCCTGCACGTCCGGAGCCTGTGCTCCGCAACGGGAGAGGCCACAACAGTGAGAGGCCCGGGTATCGCAAAAAAAAAAAAAAAAAGAGTGTGCAGGCCTCAGGAGGGGAATGGCCATACTCTGAACAAGCACCACACTCCTGCCGGCCAATCAGTTAAGTCGTCTGAACGTTGAGGTCCATGGGTACAATGTTACAAAAGCACCAGAAACCCATGCTTCCAGCAAAGCGGCCACTAGGGCCACGGCCACTCCCTCCTGTTACAAAACATCTAGAATAAGTAAGTAGTCATGATAGACCCAAAGTAGTAAACTATCATTGCAAGGTAGTTTACTACTCTGAAAAGCTGGGCAGGTGTTTGACAGATGCCAGAAACCCCTGGATAAAAAGGAGCCTTGAAGGGCACACGTCAGTAGACAAGGTGGCCACAGAGAAAATCTCCAACGGACAAAGACAGGCTTGTCCGTCTCACCACAGCTCTGGCTGAGGAAGTCTCACCAGCAGGCTCTCAAACAGATTAAGGATTGGTCTCTACACTGCCTGATGGCCAGAAAACCCAAGCCACAAAATTTCCTTCATGTGCCCTGTCCTGGCAGCACAGCAGGGGCCCTCCCAAGTCCTCTCAGGAAGCACTTGGCCCTAATCAAGAGATCAGGGAAGCCTCAGATTTGATCAAACATGAGTCCACAAGCAGATACAGGATACAAAATAAACAAGAAAGTATTTCACGAACAAGGAACAAGAGGCTATCAAAAATAGCCAGATTTTGGGACTTCCCGGGAGGCCCAGTGGTTAGGACTCCACGCTTCCACTGCAGGGGGCATGGGTTCGATCCCTGGTCGGGGAACTAAGATCCTGCAAGCTGCATGGCACGGCCAAAACAAACAAACAAACAAATAAGCAAAAAACAGATTTTGAAGAAATTAAAAATAATGAGTGGGGGAAGGAGGGGCTTCTTCATTACAAAAAAAAAAAGCAAGCTAATATATGTAGAGGATATGACAGATTTAGAAATTCACCATTTGCAACCACCAATGTGATAACTGATAAGGCAATGACCATCAATGAATGCTACAGCCATAGGGTAAAAGGACATTCAGGACATCTCAAAGCGCCACTTCCCTGATGATTATAAATTTCAGAGGGAACCAGTCCCCTCATAGCAGAACGTGGCGTCAGCCCCCTGTTGTGATGCAGGTTCCAGACACATCACCTGCATCGCGTTCTGCCAAAGAGCTGAATGTTTCAGACACAATCAGACAACCACTGGAGGACAGCTGTAGGGTACTCTACAAAACAACTGTCCTGGGCTCTTCAAAAATGTCAGTGTCGTAAAAGAAAAGAAACCAAAAATGCAGGGGACAGGAACTGTTCTCGATAAAGAGACTAAAGAGACAATAATGAATGCAATGTGTGCTATGTGATTATAATTCAATTTAAAAATATAAAAAAATGAAAGAGCCACAAACTGAAATGACTTGGAGATATTTTAATATAAACTAGATATTAGCTAATTTTATTAGCAACATTATATTTCTTGGGTGGATGACAGCATCATGGGAATGACAGAGAAGGTCCCTTGCACTTACTTTCAAATGGTTCAGAAGTAACATAGAGAAAACACAAATCTCACAAAATATTTACACTTAGTTACCTAAGAGTAGGGTACAGAGGGATTCATCAAACTGTTCTTTCCACTCTTTTGTAGGTTTCAAATTTTTCAAAATGGAAAATATTCAATGGACTAGATTAAAGAGTAGCTTCCTCACAGCTTACAAGACAGACTGGAAGACATGTCTAATGAAGCTACTCAGAACGCAGAAGAGTCAAAACAACAGAAAACATAAAAGAGGTTCAAAGACTAAGAAGACAAAATGAGAAGCTCCAGCCCAGGATTTCCGTCTTGGCACCGTGGGCATTTTGGGCTGGAGAACTCCTCTTGCAGGGGCTGCTCTGTGCTCTGCAGGGTGCCCTGCAAACCCCCCGGCCTCCACCCACAAGATGCCAGCAGCACTCCCGGCCCAACCAAGTGTAACAACCGAAAACGTCTCAGGACAGTGCCAAATGTTCCCCGGGGGGCAAACTCGGCCCAAGCGGAGGACCTCTGCAGTGGAACCTCACCTAGCTGGAGCTCCAGAAGAGAAGACAGAGAACAGGGAAAGGCAGCATCTGAAGAGACAAAGGCTGACCAGTTCCCAGAACTTATTAGACACAATATGTACTCAGATCCATATGAAGCAGGATAAATGAAAATAAATCCACACTTTGACATGTCACAGTGAAACACCAAAACCAAAATATCCCAAAAACATCCAGAGAGAAAAGACAAAATCCTCAAAACCAGTCTTCTCAAAAGCAACACCAGAAGCCAAAAGGTAGCAAATATCACTGAGAGAAACAGTACTGACAGAACACATCTGTCAACTGAATTATATATCCAACACAACTATCTTTCCAAACAAGGGCAACACAATAAATACAAACCTGACTTTGCCACCAACAAACTTCTAGAAGGACCTTCTTAATGATGTACTTTAGGAAGGAAATGGAGGGAGAGCAAAGGTCTAAGATATGAGAAGGAACAGTAAGCAAATAAATGGAAATACAGTGACAAGCAGAAAGGGAATTAAAGCTCACGTTTATACCTGTTCACAAATATAGCACTTCCTCCCCTATGGTTAGACACCAGTAAAAGACATACTATCAATTCAATCATATGACTTCAAAATGATAATGAGAGTCGTCATCCTACAACCGCCACTTTAATAGCTCCCTCCAACAGGCAGGGCTGTGCTACCGCTTCAGAAAGGCTAAGGGACCTGCCTGGGGTCTCAGCACCAGCGCTGGAACCCCTTTCTTTACACAGTGACTCCCCCAGGCTCCTCCTCTCCTGCACCAAGCAGCCCTCCAGAAGAACAGCAGGGCCCAGACTGGGGACTCTAGTGCGTTTCAAGCGCCCAGCCAAGCCCCTCACAGATCCCACAAGTTGTCCTGCACCCTTGCCCTGGAAGGCCCTTTTCTTCCCTGCCAAGTCAAATGTCAAGCTTCAACCCCTCCAGCCACACCAGCCCAAGTGTCACCTCCCGCTGCAATTCCAGCTGCATTTAAGATCAGGCGATGCCTCGCAGCTTAGCGCTCAACTGGAGTTTTTCATGCTGCCGTGGTGTCCTCTCTGCCCTGGAGAGACTGTAAGGCCCTTGGAGATAAAAATCACGTCTCTTATTCTTTTTTCCTTTTTCTTTTTTTTTGCGGTACGCGGGCCTCTCACTGTTGTGGCCTCTCCCGTTGCGGAGCACAGGCTCCAGATGCGCAGGCTCAGCAGCCATGGCTCACGGGCCCAGCCGCTCCACGGCATGTGGGATCTTCCCAGACCGGGGCACGGACCCGTGTCTCCTGCATCGGCAAGCAGACTCTCAACCGCTGTGCCACCAGGGAAGCCCCCTTTTTTCCTTTTTCTTTCCATCTCTCACGCAGCCAGAATAGTGCTGGGTCAAGTGAGCATTTGGAAAATTGCTTGCTGACCGGTTGTCTTTCCCCCTCAAGTAAGATGTCACTCCCAAGATTTTATGAAGCCCTAGGCCAACAGAAATATATTTCCAAAGCAAAGGAGACTTGAAAGAGATAAAAGACAAATTACAGAGACAATGAGACACCCCTGAGGACTTCACTCTCTTTTCTCTGGAGGTCAGCCAGGGTAATTTGAATTTTAGAAGCATGGATTTTAGATACTCAACTGTATTATTGCACATTGGTTTTAAAAACATACATATAACCAATTTAGCTAAACAAAGACTAGTTAAGACACAAATTGAATTTGGCTTAGACATTAAGATCATCCTCTTGGGTAGATTTTAAAAAATGAGAGAAAATGAGTACCTTGCCAGTTCCAGGAGGCCCTGCCAACAAGACAGCTCTTCCAGCCATTTTCTTGCTTTTGATTAATTCCACTATCACACCACATGCCTAGACACCACAATAGAAAGAAATAATAAATCAATATTAAAATGTTTCACAGGACGAAAAAGTCCAGTGTCTGGTCCACACAACTCAGACTCATCGAGTGCCAGGACACCACAGGCACTGTTCTAGGCGCCCGAGGCAGTAGAGGGCCATGGAGCTCATGTCCTAGTGGAGGAGACATACAAACACAGAATCTCTACTATGAAGAAAAAAGGGCAAGAAAAGAGCAAGCGGCTGGGGGCAGAGGTTACTCTATAATAAAGAGTGATCTGGAAAGGCCTCTTTGACATTATATTTGATATACGAAGCTGCAGGCAGGGCAGGAGTCAGTGTTCCAAGCAAAGGAAACAATAAATTCAAAATACAGGAATGAGCTTGGCATGTCCAAGGGACAGAAAAGCTGTGCTGACCAGAGTTCAGAAAACAAGCAAACCGGGAAGATGAGGTTGTAGAGGCAGGAGGGGCAGCACTCAGAACAGAATCTTCCAGTCCATAGTAAAGTTTGGATTTTAGTCTACATGTAATGGGAAGCCAGTGAAAAAGTCTTAGGCCGCATGTCATGTTCTGAAAATTTGTTTTTAAAGTATCTTGATGGCTGCTATGTGGATAACAGACAGGAGGGGTACAAATGGGAGCAGTGGCATATACTCCAGGGGCCCACACACCTCAAAATTGGTAACGAGACTCTGTGTATATGTTCAAATGTGCATTCTTCCAGGGAGGGGTCACAGCTTTCATCACATTCCCAAATTAACCCACTAAGGGCTAAGAATCAATGACATACGCTACTAGTTGGCCATCAGTTAACTATCCCGGAATGCTGTAAGCAAATGCTGCACGTGAGGTTTAACCTACAGCATCCTAAGATCCGAGGAATGCCCTTCAAATCCTCAAGATTAAATTACTTGTGCGTTCGTGTATTTTAAGTATTCTGAGTATTAAGCCATTTACAGCATCTATATTATATATAGACAGGTATGGACATTCTATACATACAGCATGTATTTCGCATACACATACACATATATACAGTTGACCCCATGAAGCCTTGAAGTTAGGGGCACCCAACCTCCACGCAGGCGAAAATCAGGGCATAACTATACAGTCAGCCCTCCATATCTGTGGTTCAGCAGCCCTGGGTTCAACCAACTGGGGGTCATGTAGCACCCTAATATGTATTTATTAAAAGAAACCTGTGAATAAGTGGACCCATGCCGTTCAAACCCATGTTGTTCAAGAGCTGACTGCATATTGATACGTGTGTTTAGAAATTCCATAAATGCGTTCCTGGTTTTGTGTATTTTACAATATTTAACTCTAAAGGAGTAGGGCTGAGAAAATCACACTCCTTTAACACCTGATCTCAAGGTTTCTCACACTGATCTAAAAACCGAAAGCACAACTGTCTCCAAGGTGCACCGTCCTTGCCTCAGGGCAGGCCCACAGCTCCTCTACCTGGGTGGTACCTTGTGGACAGGGTCTTGTGAGCACATCTTATCTCCTCTCCCACTTTCCCCATGGACTGTGGAGACGTACCTTGGTCCCACACTTAGACAGCCCCTCAAAAACGTGGGTTCAGGGAATGCATGTGGATGTGCCCTATTCCACTTCTGGCTCAGCTGGAAAAGCACAGTACACTTAACAGAGCCTAGAAGATATTCTTCAGATGCTGCATCTCTAAAAAGACAAAAGAGCCATTATGGTCTTTCCACAGTAACCTCTGATATCATAATCCTCAGCACTGGAACTCTTTGGGCAACTCAAAAGCCTTTGCCAACCTTGGCTACGTACTCTTACTCACACTTCCCCTTCCATTTAATCTTCTTCCATTTAGGCTCCTTCTCTCCAGTGAGACATGTCCAGTGAATTCCAAAATTTAAAAAGTATGAACTGGAAGGGCCTTTAAAAGATGACCTAGTCTAACTCTCACTGTTCAGATGAGGACAGGCTGCTGATGCGACCAGACTCAGACAAGGACCTGATAGCAGAGGTGGGATGCCTAATAACTCCGTACGTAACTTCTGAGTCCCTATAATGAGTCAGGTTCTGGGTACATGATGCTACCCGGTCTCTATCCTTGGGAAGCTCACATTCGTATGGAGGCACACGGCGTCAGAGTCAAGAGTATGGGTTCTGGAGTCAGACAGACTTAGGTTTAAATCCTGGCTCTACCAATTACCAGCCGAGTACCACAGATCCATAACCTAACCTCTAGGAGCCACAGTTTCCTCATCTGAAAACAGAGTTCACAGCACAGTGGCACAAAGGCTAACGGGTTTATGGTAAAGTATGCTAATGTCTACAACTTACTTTGAAATGCAAAAGCAGATTGTTAGATGGATAAATGAGCAGACAGAAGACAAAGCAACAGAGTAAAATGTTACTTGTAGAATTCAAGCACACAGGTACACACTACACAAGTCTTTCAACTTTCTGGCATGTCTGAAAAGTGTCATAACAAAGCGGAGGAGGGACGGGTATAAGGGTGGTGATGAACAGTAAGACAATGGAAACGGAGCTGCTTAGCACAGTGCTCGGCACCTGAAAAGCACTCAACAGCGTCAGCTACTCGCAGAGACAGGCCCTCCGAGAGCAGAAGCTGGATAAAGAGAAATTTCAAAGTCACCTTGGCCCTGTCACTATTTCCTCTCTGGAAACCTGATGTTCCAAATGGAAACCAGAGGCTTCTCTTTGGCCCCTTCTATTAGCACAATCAGGCTAGGAGGCAAGAGTCTTACCCAGGAGTTCTGTAGCTGCCGAGCCACCGCAGGGGCAGAGGGGCAAAATGGGCTGAAGTTAGGGCTGAAGGGGGCCCGAGGGGGCGGTCCTACCACAGAGCGCGCTGCTTCAGGAGTCAGGGGCACACAGGCACAAACTCCAGCATTACTATTACTAAACTGGGTGGCAAGCGGATGGGTGAAGTGACCTTTCCCACCCTCAATGTTTTCATCAGAAAAAAAAAAAAATACACACACACACAAAGAGCCTGAACAGTTCTGTGATGATAATGCGGCCGAAGGCACTTGGCACCAGCATCACTTAGCAGAAGTGGGCTTAACGGGAATGTTCAGAAAGGCCTCTGTAGCTGCCACCTGCTCAGGCGGATCACCTCCCGACTATAAAAGTCCCAGAGCCTCTCACTGCGCTCACAGCAACTCAAACGCCGTGCCCGGGCCCGCAGAGCCCCGCAGGAACTGATCCCCGAGGTCTAATAACGGCCCTTCTGTTCAGCAGTTTAAATGTATGTGTCTGAAACGCGAGCTCCCAGAGAGCAGGGACCTGGCCCATCCTCTCCCCGCCGACCCCCGTGCCGCGCGGACGGCCTGGCCCCGAGCGGCGGTCAGTCGGGACTGGCGGTCAGTCAGGACTCGCGGCCAGGAGCGAGGCCGCGGGGTCGTCGCCGCGCCCCGGGACGTCCTCCCCACGCCCCACCCCCAGGTCCGCGCCGCCTCAGTCTCCCCCTCAGTTCAGTCCCCCCGCCTCAGCTCCCGCCCCGCCGCCACACCTCGCGCGCGTTCTCCTGGCCCACGAGCCCCGAGGCCGCCTGCTTGGCCAGGCCGCTCTCGTCCAGCCCCAGCCCCTTCACGTGGCTGTGGGAGGCGATGCGCTGCGTCTTGGTGGTGCTCTTCACCTCCTCGATCTTCATCCTGCGCACCTGGAGCCCGAGCGCCCGCTCAGCCCTAGCAGCGCGCAGCCGGTTACCACGCGGCCGTTACCAGGCGGCTGGTCCGGCCCCGCCTCGGTCAGCTCCCCATTGGCCGCGGCGGGAACTCCTCAGCGCCCCATTGGCTCCTGGCTTTGCCCGTCGCGGCTGCCGGGAAGGCTCCGCCCACCCGCTTCCGGCTGTGTCCCGAGGTTGGCTTCCCCCGCAGCCGGCGCTTCCTGCCCGGGTGGGCCCGAAAGGGCCGCTGCGCCGCAGTGAGGGCCCGAGTTCCGCTCTTCACGGCGCCTTCGCGTCAGTGACCGCATTCGAATGGATACCCTTTTGCGGAGCTCAAGTTGGACCTCGGTGTTGGAGATGAAGAGACAGGTTTAGAACTTAAGCTTCGACTTGTGCCCACTAAGCAGTTTTCTGACTCCCACGCCTTTCATCTCCCTGGGGAGGCTGTGCTCAGCATCCGCCTTGGGGGTTGTCCTCCTCTTCTCCTCGCCTCCACCTCTCCCTTTACTTAGATTAAGTTGGCTGTGGATGACGTTTAGTGTAATTCCTAATGCAGATAAAGATGCGGGCTAAAAGAGGCCCAATAACTTACGAAGAACGCACAGCAAGTAATCAGAAGAGTTGGAACTCCACCTGAGGACTTCAGGCTTTGCAGCCGGTGTAAACCTCATCCCATCCCATGACCTCAGGTGAGACAATTAGCCAGTGGCTGTGTCCTGTCCGGTTCCGTGATGATATTAACACTCCCCCCAAAAGTGTACTCTTCCCATCCACCCAGTCATTCCACAAACATTTGTTAGCACCTGCTGTGAGCCAGACAGTACAATGCAGTAGGATGCACACATAAAATACAAAATCTCCAGCCTTGACAAGCTCAGTCCTTAGTTGGGAAACTTGCAACATGAGGTGTGCCAAAGCAGGTACCCCCACGTGGTGTGCAAGCCCAGAGCAGGGCCATCTGGAAACGCTGGAGAGCCAAGGAAGGCGCCATGATGTGGTAACGCCTGGACCGATCCCTGACAGAAGGATAACATCCTCGGAAGCAGACGTTATGTCACCATTTCACACCTGAGTGGACTCAGGTCCAGAGAAAGGGAGGGACTGGCCCAGAGCTCAGGGGAGCTTGCATTAGGGTTGAGACAGACCTGAAGTCAAATCCAGGTGCAGGAGTTCCTGACTCTCACATCTCCTTGTACTTCTCCATCGTAACTTTTGAGTCTAGGTTTCTGATTACTTGCAAGACTATCAGGTCAATGTTAGTCTCTCCCACTAAATGGCAGGCAGTATGAAAGTGTAGACCACGTCTGTGTTGTTCATCATTTTAACTCCAGTGTCTGGCACACAGCCTGGCTCACAGTTAAGGCTTCTTATAAATTCAGTAGGGCTCTGGACACTCACATACACACAAAATCATGCAGTTTTGCTGGAGGTATTTTACACAGCAGATCTCATGGGACTTGATAATGGTTTCTGTCAGTGAATGGAAACTTTTGGCCCCCACCTCCCCCTCCACCAGAGCTGTTACATGTTTTTCCTGCTAAAGAACAGTTCAAACATCTGATCCAGCCTAGCATTCTCTTTTTACAGGTGAGGAAACTGAGGCCCTAAAAGGGTATGGAGTTTGTCCAAGATCGCAAATTGAGCAAATGCCTTTCCCAGGCCTAGACCCCAGGTCCGGTGTGCAAAGAAGCTGGGCCTGGCTGCAGAGCCAGGCAGTTCCTTTCATTTCAACAGAAGACGACACGGCAGGCCAGTGTCCAAAGCGTACAAGGTGCATGAAGGTAGGTGAGGCCAATAGCAGTGGACAGGGGTTATTATGCCCGCCCAGCACCCTTCCTACCTCTTCTGGCCACCTTCACTCTAATTTTCTGTAGAGAACCACCCTTCCCCCACTTGGCATCTAGGTGGTTTAGATGGGTTGACCCCACCCCCAGCTTTATTTCAGGAATGGACACAGGACCCTGGCCTGGCCTATCAAAGTATCCCCTCCTCCCCAGAATGGTGATTGGTTCAGAGATGTGAGCGGACAGTCCAATGACACTCAGACCTGCACTTTTACTGGAAATATTGGGAAAGAGACTTGGGTCCTAGGTTTCCAGGTCATCTTGGCCACTTCATGGGAAGACTCTGTCTGAGAATGAAGCCAGCACAAAGGAAAGGAAAGCTGGCAGATTCCTGATGAAATCCTCTACGTTCCCAGATCCAGCTTTGCCCTACTTGGCAGTGTAAATGACACTGACGTTGGGGCTTAAAATAACTTGAGTTAGGGTTCCACCCATGGGTTTGTGCAGTGACACACATACAAGGAATGGAGTGGACAGTTGCATCCCAGCTTGTGCTGTGTGACAACCCCAGACCTGCCTGCTCTCTCACTCTCACTCCCGTGAGCCTTGCTCTTTCGCCTCCAGTGCCTTGACCCCTCTTTTCTCCAGTCCAAGCTTGAACATCTCAGCCACTGGTTCCCAGTGCTTCTGCTTGCTCCTTGCTTTGACTTCTTTCACACCTGACCTTTGAGCCCAGAAGCCCAGGTCAAGCCTGCCTCTGCCTTCTCCAACATCTTGAGAAGGCTGCTGCATGTGGAGGGGGGCAATGACCCAGGGGCCCCGTGGAGCCACACGTTGTCATGGTCTCGAGGCTCAGCTGAGTGCTGAGAGTGTATCCTAACTAATGGGACATTGAATAATGGTCTGCAGTGATCAAACAGCATGGCACCGGCACAAGGACAGACATGTAGACTAATGGAATAGAATAGACAGCCCAGAAATAAACCCTCAGTATATCAGCAAGAGTGCCAAGACCATTCAAAGGGGAGAGAGCTGAAACTTAATTCTTTTTTTTTTTTTTTTGGTCGGCCATGCCACGTGGCATGTGGGATCTTAGTTCGAACCTGTGTCCCCTGCAGTGGAAGCGCGGAGTCTTAACCACTGGACCGCCAGGGAAGTCCAGTAACTAAGTCTTGATTTGGTGACTTGAGGCTTAGCATAAGCCACTGCGTTTTGGGCCCATTGTCTTATTTTTAACAATTTCCCCCTTTTGACCAGTCTCTCAGCCTGAGGGATGCAATACAAATTGAAGGCATTAGCGCTATTCCCAGCTACCACTCTGGAGGCCTCGCAGCTTCTGCTGACCCTCTGTGTGGTGCTCACAGGTTATGACGTCAGGTTCACGTTCTCTGTCAGTCTTTCTTTCGTTCTTTTTCTGATGTTTCAGTCGTAGGGAGACCGTTTGCTTGGTGCTTAGTGGCTGCAAACATGCATTTAAAGCTCTTGAGAGAATACAACGCACGACAAAGATTATTACGATGATTACGAGCAGGATAATTCCCAGTGTCTGGGGTGCGCTTCAGAGCCATGATCCCCAAGATCCAAACCAATCAGAATCAAAATCAAAGAAAGTCCCTGTTGAAGGAGTCCCCTGTGTAAGCTAATGGGCTTAGTCCCTGGTCTTGTATTCCCACATTCTCGCCCCCCTTTCTGATCGTTGCCAACCTCATTGGCATGCTTGTTATTTCAGCCCCAGGCTGATTTCTGGGGACAGAAGGAACACCTTAGAGGTGGTACAAACGCATAAAATTAAATAAAGTTGATCCACATAGTGAGAACATTATTGCCTTTTTAATTCTAATTCAGTGAGTCTTAGGGGGTGGAGTGTGACTTTAACCCCTTTCTAACGCTTGCTAATCTCTCTTTTTATTAAAGATCCTGATTCTGAGGTTGTTGTGGTTCCCAGCTATTTATGGCAAGTGATAATGTTTTTCTGTGTAAGGGAGATACTTTTATTTATTTAAGTCAAACTTAAAGAAAAATATGAAGTTGTAGGTGGTACCTGGATATTGCATAAATTATGAAGATGGTTCATATCACTGAGGTTGAAAAAAACCTGACATAAAACAAGGATCAGCTGGCAGGGAGCAGAGGGCCTGAGCAAGTCACCTCTCCTGGCCCTCTTCCCTCTGCTGTAAAGTAGCGATAACAGCACCTCCTGGGATTATTAAAAGAATTCAGTGAGACCTTTTACAATGGGCTCAAGCACTGGGAGGGGCACAGAAAATGGCATCAGAGCTTTGGAACATAAAGACATGGGCTATCTCTCCCTTGGATATCTGCCTGCTGTGTGTGCGTCCTGCCCTTCGTGGTAATTTTGTCATGCTTTTCAAACAGAAACAGTACCCGAGGGCACTCACTGGAATTGCTTTGGAGCCCGAGGCAGGAAGCGGGGCTGGGGACGGGGTCAGGTTAGCCAGGGTGAGGCCTGTGCCTCCGATTGCAACCTTCTCTGCTGGGGAACAGTTTCCGTCCGCCTCAGCAGGCACATCCCACCGCTGTGGGGAAACCCGACAGCAGATGCCGAGAAAGCAGCTGGAGCCTGCAGGTCCCCTGGGCTCCATCTGGACCATCGTCCCACTGGCATCCCACTGGCGTCACATGGCAGTGGGGTCAGAGGTCAGGGCAGTCTGGGCGAAAGCAGCAGGTCTGACCAGCGGACAGGCCGTGAGGCTATTTCCAGTGTAGGTCTTAGCTGTCAGACTCTGATTCTCTGACCAGGTGGGAGGGAGTTAGGAGCCCTTCACTGATTTAATAAATGGGAAGAGACTCCACACTCCAAGTAAATGTTTGTATTAGTTTCCTATGGCTGCAGTAACAAATTGCTACAAACTTAATGGCATAAAACGACACACAGGTATTCTCTTACAGTTCTGCAGGTCAGTGTCCAAAATGGGCCTCACTGGGCTAAAATCAAGGTGTGGGCAGGGCTGCGTTCCTGTCTGGAGGCCCTGGGGGAGCACCCACAGCCTGGGTTTTTCCAGCTTCTACAGGCTGCCCACCTTCCTGGACTTATGTTCTGCTTCTGCCTTTAAAAACAGTAACGGCCAGCAGCGTCTTCTCATGACACCATCTCTGGTTCTGATCCTCCCGCCTCCCTCCTGTAACGACCCTGGTGACTACATCAGGCCCGCAGGATAATCCAGGGTGAGCTCCCCACCTCCCCCATCCCTGCCATCGCAAGATCCTTAACTGAATCACACCTGCCAAGTCTCGTTACCATGGAGGGCAACACCATCACAGGTTCCAGGACACGGACATCTTTGGAGGCCACTGTTCTGCTGTGGCCAGGCTTCCCTCCAGGGGTCCCATTAGGGCCCAGACTGATTTCCCCAGGCTTTAGTCCAGTATCAGAGAGCACACTTTTCTATTGCCTGTCCTGGAAAAAATTCCAGGGTTTTCTCCGACTGTGCTAACTTGGGTCACACGCTCACTGCCAAACCAATGGTCATGGCTACTGGAATGGACCTGAGTCTCAGGCTCCTAGAGCTAGCGTTCAGTCAGCCCCCATCGTGACCTGGAGGAAAGGAGTGTGAGACCTCCAAGGAGAGTTGAGGAGTCTTACAGAAGAAGAGGGAGGGGACGCCAACCACTGTAGACCTTAAAGAGTTTGTATCCATATCCAGGTGGAAAGTGTGCTCCCAGGCACACAGCCAGCACGAGGTAGGGCCGTGATTTGAACCTGTGTGGGGCCAGTTCTTGCCAGGACATCAGCTCCCACCCTGCAGCTAACGGGGCATTAGCAGATCTGTTCAGTACTGGCAGTGCCATGGAGCACAGTGGTGGCCTGGGCGACAACCTCATCTGAGGTTAGTATGGGACATGTCGAGGAAGGTACGTGGTTAACACAATCACTGGCAAGGTAGACACCCTCAGAGAAAAAGGAAATTTCCATTTTACTCCTAAAAGAATCTTTAAAGCCAAACTCAAATCAAAGAGCAAAGTATAATAACTTCCTCTGAGCAAATTTATAATTAATCCTGGATTAATTGGCCTTAATGAAGTTGAATTAATTACTAGCTGTTCGTAAAGAACTTTGAACTACCTTCGTACAAAATGGCATTAAAGAAACAGAAAGGAACCAGCATCGCATTAACATTAAGAACAAATCCCCAATAATCGCTGTTCTGCAGGCCGTTCCCTGTCAGTCATTTCCCAGAGACAAGGCCCAGCCTTGGAACCCAGGCTGGGACCCAGGAGTCTGCTGCAGAGGATGGTGTCTTTGTGGGCTGGAGGTTTGGAGGTGGGTCCACTCAAGAAACAGTTATGGAGCCTTTGATGTGCCAGGCCGAGGGGAAGCAAAGATGTGTAAGGGATCCTCAGCCTGCTGGGACAGGGGAGAGCACCAGGGCACCAGCCTGGTCTAAAGCAAACTCGCCTCACTGGGGTAGAAGCCAGGATAGGGACAAAGGACAAAGGAGGGGGCGTGATGTGACCTGCATTTTGCTGGCAACAGGGCTCCAGTTCCTACAGGGTGTCCCTCACACTCCCTGGCTCTTGGAGTGAGCTTATGACTCACACCTGCCTAGGCAGAGGTCTGTATTTCTCTGCTTGGTGCAGGGGCACAGCTGACCCCAGGATACAGTCTGAATCTGGCTGACTTTTCAGACAACTCAGAGCTGCCGTCTCCTTGGCACTTGTGGAGACAGGGCTAGACTCCAGGCTACTGGTGGGGCAGCACCTGTCTTGGAGCCAGCTGTGGTGGGAGTTGGAGACGGTAAGACCTGGCTTAAAGCCCCAGCCCTGCCGCTGGTGAGCGTTTAGGTGTAAGTCGGGCCGGGTAACAGCTACAGCCCGCAGCCCCAAGGCTCGGCGGCCTCACCAGGCAAAATGTCTCTCAGATTTCACATAGAAACACTCTCGTCTCTTGAAAAGCGGGAAGATGGGGCAATGTTGGGCTAGCATTCCTGCCTGGTGTCACTTGGCCAAAGCTGAGCCGTGGCTCCCCATCTGTGGCCACAGGACATGTGCTCTCCACCTCCGCAGTCTCCACCACCCCGGGCACCTTAAACCCTGCTGATTACTCTCTGGCGAGTCACCTGCCTGGCCAGGGCAGACATTTAAATTTGTGATCCGTGTTATTGCCCGTGGGCGACACCTTTTCTGTGGGTAACATTTCAAGAGAATGAGCGTTGCGGGCCCTCCCCAGCACGGGCGCACTCACACGACCTTCTGCGTACAGTTTGGCGGCCCCCTGAGGCCAGGCTGACTGCCCGGTCCGAGATTCTCCGAG